>NC_070618.1:7357204-8025807 GCF_027172205.1 Podarcis raffonei
GAGTGATCAGAGGGAGAAGATTGGGAAGAACTGGTGTCAGAAGCTAAAGGCGTAACAGGGCTTAGTGTGCTAAGACAGTCTGTGGCTGAGAGAAGTCCAGAATCAGAAGTGGAAGCTGGTGAGTGGGAGGCCAAGAGGCAGAGATGAATCAAGCTGGGGAAGAAGCAAGGATGTCTTCTCCTTGTGCTGCAACAAGCTACCCTCCTCCCTGGTCTCCCAGAACCAGAGGAGGCATAAAGTGGGAAGAGCAAGGCATGCAGGTGCAGTCTCCGATTGTTTGGGGGAGGGAAACCTGGAAAGGAGACATAGATGGCCGTGGGGAGACAGGAACCTTTAGTCTGGGCAATTGATCCATGGGGCAAGAACTACTTGGGATGAGCTGCTGTGCTCATTAGGCTTGACACTCAGCCAAGTCTGTGCAGATCCTATTCTTGCTAATAAAGAGTTAACTTCAACAGGCAGGGTGTGATTTACTGCTGGCTTGCTCCTGTCACTGGGATCTTGATTCCCAGTTACCCTCTTCATTGCTCCTGCGAAGTGTTTCTGTGTCCCAAGGCCTGTGGTACACGCTGCTGATTTAAGTGGAATACGCAAGAGGGTCCTGCAAGAAAAGCCTTTAAGAGGACAGTCTTCTATGTAGTTTTCTAGCTCAGATGATTCATCAGTTGGTGTGTAATGTGATCGTTCCCCAGAAGCAAACTAGCGTTCCCTAAGAGGCCTGACAAGCCCTGCCTTGACAGTCTACCTTAAATTAGTCTGGTATGGCTTCCAAATCACATACAGTGGTACCTCGGGTTAAGTACTTAATCCGTTCCGGAGGTCCGTTCTTAACCTGAAACTGTTCTTAACCTGAAGCATCACTTTAGCTAATGGGGCCTCCTGCTGCTGCTGCTGCGCCGCCGGAGCACGATTTCTGTTCTCATCCTGAAGCAAAGTTCTTAACCCGAGGTAATATTTCTGGGTTAGCGGAGTCTGTAACCTGAAGCGTATGTAACTGAAGCGTATGTAACCTGAGGTACCACTGTATTGCTGCATCAGCTGTACAGGGAGATAAGCGAATGCTGTGAATTTTGATGGTGGAGGGTTTTCAAAACTTCAGACAATAGGCAGGTACAGCTGAGTTTCACTGAAAGAAGCAGCATTTGGTGTGCTTGATTTCCTCTGAGTAACACGCCATGTCTTCTTGCAGGAAGCAAACAACAAGTCTCACAGAGTGAATAAAGTTTTGTTTCTAGGAAACATGAAAAAGCTGCTCTCCACGGGGACATCGAGGTGGAACAACAGGCAAATTGCACTATGGGATCAGGTGAGTTGCTCAGCAAACCACTTCAGGCACTCGCCACGCTAATGGTTCCATCACAGATCAACACTTCAGCTCTGTCTCTCTCTCTCTGCTGTTTAGGCCGTGCGCACACGCTAAATCTTTAAAGCTCATTCAAATATAGTAACAGAGAGATAAACAGCTATGTGCTTTTTAAAAGACATCTGAAGGCAGCCCTGTTCAGGGAAGCTTTTAGTGCAGGGGTCTGCAACCTTTAAGACAAAAAGAGCCACTTGGACCCGTTTCCGAAGGAAAAAAAACTGGGAGCCGCAAAACTCGTCATTATAAAAATAACTTTTTTGTCACTTTTTTTTATTATTTCTTTGTTTGACCCCTCAGAACTACTCCTCCTCATAGAAATAAACGTTAAATTAACAAGTTACCTTTTTGTGTGTGTGTGTTCTTCACTCCCCTTCAAAACAGTGACCAGCGTACATGCCCCCTTTCAATGCAGTGACCAGCGTACATGCCCCTTACAATGTAGCGGGCGGGCGGGCGGGCGGGAAGGTGACATTGGGACGGTGTGTGACTAACGCACGCCGCCTCCATGCGACGTCACAGCCAGTACAGCGCCCGCCACAGTGGGGAGTGTCGGGGCGCACAATGCGCCTCCTCCCCTGGCTAGTATCCGCCCCGGAGCCGCGGCAAAGGTGTAAAAGAGCCACATGCGGCTCCGGAGCCGCGAGCTGCTGACCCCTGTTTTAGTGTGTGATGTTGTATTGTGCTTTTAGTATTATTTTTTTTTGTTGGGAGCCGCCCAGAGTGGCTGGGACAACCCAGCCAGATGGACGGCACACAAGCAAAAAAACAAATCAAAGCAATTACGAACAGAGATGTGCAAAGAGCTTCTCTCTGTGAGAGAGCACAACAGTGGCTGGTGTGAGGCATGGCATGCCTGCGCCATTTTGTGTCACTTTCCCTGCTCTTTTAGATGTGGCAGCCATTTTGTTTTATGCCAGGCCCTCACAGCAGCCATTTTGTGACTGGTGCAAACGCCCTATGTGCCCAGTGGCCCCAAGAGGTTGGCGGCCCCTGCTCTAAATCCTTCTGGAACTGCATTTGTTGTTCTTGTTGTGTTTCCCCACTTTATAGCTGTAGTTTCTGGTTTCCTCACGCAGGGTGACCTTTCCGTGCCTTTACTAGAGGAGGATATGGACGGTTCCTCGGGTCTCTTGTTTCCTTTCTATGACTCGGACACACACATGCTGTATGTGCTGGGCAAGGTGAGTCCTTGCCCTTGCTACAGAGTCTTAAGTATGTGGGCAAGACTATAAATAAAACTTGTGCGATAACTAGATTCCCATGCCTGGCCGTTGAAACCGCTCTCCACGTGGAACGGGCATTTGAGCGAGTTAAGAACGGTGGCAGGATTCTTTAGCTGGGGACCATGAAAAGTCTTCCCCCAAATGGTGTGTCGGGAGCCAAGCACGCCCTTCTCTTGGATACAACACTGCCCTCTTGTCTCTTCCATTATCTCTAGGGCGACGGGAACATCAGGTACTACGAGATAAGTTCGGAGAAGCCATACCTAAATTACCTGATGGAGTACCGCTCTCCTTTGCCCCAGAAAGGAATCGGTGAGCTTGCAGCCATTTTCATTGCTGGTGATGTGCGATAAAGGGGTGTCCGTGAAGAACCGATACGGCAAGAAGCAGCCGGTCATGGGAAGATAGCGGGCCTCGGTCTGTTCCTCCTTCCCTTCAGTTTTGTCACAGCTGTGCAATGTGGCTGAGGTTCTTCCTTTCGCCGCTTCCCTTTTGCCACTGAGGGAATTTCATCAGAGAACTATTTTTTTTTTATAAAGATATTTATTAAGTTTCCAATTTTATACAAACAAAAAGAAAAAAGCAAAAAGATTTAAAAACACATACAGTTCACAATACTTAATTTTCAATGACATATTTCCCTGACCTCCTCATACCTCCCCTTCTTGTATTCCAATTCAAATTATTTATTCAGCAAATCCTTATCTCAAATCATTGCAGCTGGAAACCCCTTAATTTCAATCCAACATCATTCAACATTCTTTAATTTTACAATATTTCTGTAAATAGTCCTTAAATTTCTTCCAGTCTTCTTCCGCCGACTCTTCTCCCTGGTCACGGATTCTGCCAGTCATTTCTGCCAATCCCATTCATCAGAGAACTATTGCTTTACTTCAGGCTGTTCAAAAATACCATTCTAAGAGGCCTTTCTCTCTCCCCCGCCCCGCCGTCCACTCTTTAGCTGTGTACGCAACATACAAAACATGCAAGGCTCCCCCCCCAAATAATCCTGGGAACTGTAGTTTAGCTCTTCACAAAGCTACAATTCCCAGCAGAGTTCCCGGGGGGGAAGCAGTGTCTTTTAACTAGGCTTTAAACACATGAAGCTTCCATCTGAATATGCAACTGCACCATAGAGCGACCATTTTCTGTTCCAACTAACAGACCTCCTTCTCTGGGGGTGCAAAGGGGAGGGATTGCTTGCTACCTTCTCGGTAGTTGCGCCCTCCCTGTGGAACACCCTCCCACCAGATGTTAAAGAGAACAACAACTACCAGACTTTTAGAAGACATCTGAAGGCAGCCCTGTTTAGGGAACCTTTTAATGTTTGATGTATTAGAGTATTTTAATATTTTTTTTGGAAGCCGCCCAGAGTGGCTGGGGAAGCCCAGCCAGATGGGTGGGGTATAAATAATAAATTATTATTATTATTATTATTATTATTATTATTATTATTATTATTGCCTAGCCGAATCCTCAGTCTCTTTAAACAGCCCCCCAGCTACAGAGGAGGAGGTTGTAGCTGTTGGCATTTTCTAGTTAAAACACTCCGCAGAAGTTAACACTGAATCTCTGTTGGAAGAGCACACTTTGCCCTGGGTGTAATTACATGGAGACTGAGTTTAGGAAAATAAGAAAGTTACTTTTATTACAGGAAATGCATGTTTGACAGAAAAGATCCTGGTTCTCTGTGTCTAAGGTGGAGTCTCCTCTCTCAAGGAGAAAGCAAAGGAGAAGGAAATGAGCAGGGTGTGTCATTTTAGGGGGTGAATTTAATTTTTGCAAATTTCTTCAGTGAGAGGGTCTTAAAAATATGTTTTTGTGTGTGAGGAATTCAAACCCGCTATTCTTTTTGTGATCGGACAGCATTTAGCTTGGTACGTCTATGTTTGGTGAAGAAGCACAAAAACTGCTTTTGGAAAACCAAAGAATTTTTTTTTTTAAAGAATATTTATTAAATTTTCCAATTTTTTTTAAACAAACAAACAAAAACAGAACAAACAAAAACATTAACAAAAACATAAAGTTCATATATCATACTTTTAAATAACAAATTTCTCAGACCTCCTGGAAAACCAAAGAATTTTTAATTTTACCTTCTGAAAATGTCGTTTAATGCCAATAATAATAATAATAGCTACAAGCATTTAGTCATTTTTAATGATTACTATGCAGCTTTACACAGTTTTACTTCCCAAGCAAAACTGAATAGCTCAGTAGATTAGAGCATGGTGCTGATAATGCCAAGGTTGCAGGTTCGATCCCCAAATGGGACAGCTGCATATTCCTGCAATACAGATGATCCTTTGAATCCCTTCCAACTCTACAATTTTATGATTCTAAATTATATTCACGTAGCCAAAATATCTTTTGAATCCCCAAGTCATGCTGCAACTTTTCAGAACCCCTCATTTTGGAATTTGGAAGTTGAAAAATTCAACAAGCCCTAGGAAATGAGATCAGCAACCCTGAGAGGTCTAATGCCTGAGAGAAGGTCAGCACCAATTACGTAGGTTGGAAAGGACAGTCTAAAACAGGATCTTCCTCCCACGCTTTCCCAAGCAAACACATCAGCCTCCACTGAAAGCTGAGTTGCATCCCAACACTTCTCAACAGTAGCTCCGGGCTTTTCCTGACTCAAGTCACTTCCCGCTTGCTACTGTAGATTTTGACGCAAAGCAAACGAAGGGTGAGGCAGTGAGACCAGCAGAGAAAAACAGAGTGGCTGTTAAAGAGACAGGAGAGTTTTCCAACTTGCTCCCTGGTGATCCCACATCAGGTTGGAGACAGAGGCAGCAACGTTTAGGAGGAGTTGGATGGGAGAGAAAAAATTGCACAGAGAGGGAAGCAGTGTGTTCTGCGATGGTTGGAGAAAGACAATGTCGTAAGTGCTGGATGGGAGGTAAAGATGTAAGAGGCCAACCCTCTCTGTTTTCCCCCTCTACAAGTCTCCCTGCATGTTTGTAGAGGAAGAGGAGCAGCTGGAATTTTAGGTCCCATGTTAAGAACCTCATAAGTCCCTCCCTTGATCACTGGCCCATCTAGTCCAGCGTTCTGCTTTTGCAGTGGCCAACTAGATGTTGTGGGAAACTTGTAAGCAGAAATGGAGCTCTGCACTTGTGCTTCCTCACAAGTGGTACAGTCATACCTCGGGTTACAGACGCTTCAGGTTGCGTTTTTTCGGGTTACGGACCCACCAAAACCCAGAAGCACCGGAACGGGTTACTTCCGGGTTTCGGCGGTCGCGCATGCGCAGAAGCACTAAATTGCGCTTTGCGCATGCACAGAAGCGTCAAATCGCAACCCGCGCGTGCACAGACGCGCCACTGCAGGTTGCGAACATGCATCCCGTACCGATCACATTTGCAACCCAAGCATCCACTGTATTCAGAAACTTACTGCCTCCCGCAGCAGAGACAGAACATGACCACTATGGCTAGTGGCCATTGATAATCTTATCAGTGCCTCGATCATTTTGGCTGCACTTCTCTGAACCTTTTCCAGCTTTTGGAGGTCAGGCGACGAGATCTGTTCACAGTATTCCGAATGCAGTCACACCACAGATTTGCATAACGGGATTGTGGTAATTGCCAGTTTTATTAGCAGTGTTGGCCAGTGCATGTCTAGTTTCACACTGCCATAACACTTCTCCCTGCTTCCCCGGTCTTTAGGTATCATGCCAAAGAGGGGTCTGGATGTCTCTTCCTGCGAGATCTTCCGATTCTACAAACTGATCCCAGCCAAGTACCTGATAGAGCCGGTGTCTATGATAGTTCCGCGTCGGGTGAGTGAATCTCTCCTGGCTTTCGCCGGGTGGCTTCTAAACAGGGCTGGGGGGGGGAGGGGTGCGGCACTTGCTCAGACGTAAGCCAGTGTGCTCTGGTATCTCTCTGCAGTCTGAATCGTACCAGGAAGACATCTACCCGATGACAGCTGGAGCCCAGCCAGCCATGACGGCACAAGAATGGCTAAGCGGCAGCAATAAAGGTCAGTGAAACCCAAAGGGCCTGAATCAAAATGATGTCCTCCTCTCTCTGGTCTGCATCGTGTTAACGGCAGAACTAGAGGATCAGGTGAGCGACATACCTGTAGGAGCATTGCTAGGTTTTAATGGGGACCCTGCGCAAGATGCCCTTCAAGCGCCAACCTCCCCACCTCCTGCCTGGCTTTGCTGTTCCCATAGTGACAAGTGTTTTCTGTTGAAACCGCTTGGTGTAACTGGAAACTGCTCTGATAGCTCCGTCGGTCGAGCATGAGACTCTTAACCTCAGGGTTGTGGTTTCGAGCCCCATGTCGGACAAAACATTCCTGCGTTGTAGGGGGTTGGACTAGATGACCCTAGTGATCCCTTGCAATTCTACGAGCACACCTTGCTCCTGCTAAGGAGCTCATCATATGCTCAGTCGTTCCTTTGTAGCCATGTTGGTACCTACCCAACACTGGACACCAGTGGATGACAGGTATCGGGCAGGCAGATGTGGTTTAGGGGAAACAACCTCGTGGGCCAAAGGAGGCCTAGCAAGCCAAATTTGGCTCCTGGTCTGGAGATTCCTTGTCCCTGCTTTAAGCATGAGCAACGTTGAGAGATGAAGCTACAGAAATGTAGGCCCTGCACTGCTGCAGTGAATGTGTAACGGTCACCTGAGACGGTCTCTTAAGGCTTGAGTCTCTTTAAGTCTCCAAGGCTTGAGTACTTGGAGATCTGGTGCATGGAAGAATCATTCTCTTTTGGCCTAGCCAAAGAAATTGGGCAAAATGAGAGAAAAAGCTTTGTATCGATACATCGCCCAGGACCAGTTTGAGGGCAAGAGCGCGATGGCACCTTCACCCACGCTGTACTGTCGCCGGTTGAGGGCCCCATTGCGCTTTGGCCCTCAAACTGAGGGAGGAGCGAGCTGCTGGGGCCAATGCCGCTCGTTCTTCCCTCAGTGTGCAAAGCGTTGGCGGCAGAGGGACTTTCTCCGCCGCCAGAGGCCCGGTGTATGCAAGAACGAGCTGCATCAGCTTTGGCCCTGCGAGGTGCTGGGGTGAAACAGCCGCTGCTCCGCCGACAGAGCTGAGGCAGATTCACTCTGGTGCCTCATGGGGCTAGGCCCAATGCAGCTTGTTCCTCCCTCCGCTTTTCAGCATCGCAGTGTATCACTATATCAAGATGTTTGGCTGGTGGTACATCACAATGTTGTAAATCTGATATCAGCCCAACAAATTACAGTGGTACCTCGGGTTAAGTACTTAATTCGTTCCAGAGGTCTGAAACTGTTCTTAACCTGAAGCACCACTTTAGCTAATGGGACCTCCTGCTGCCGCCGCGTCTCCAGAGCACTATTTCTGTTCTTATCCTGAAGCAAAGTTCTTAACCTGAAGCACTATTTCTGGGTTAACAGAGTCTGTAACCTGAAGCGTATGTAACCTGAAGCATATGTAACCCGAGGTACCACTGTACGCTAACAGGACTACAATAGGTTTTGTAAGGAGGAATATATGAAACATTGCAAAGTAGAGAAAGAATAGAGAAATTAGTTATGAGATTTAAATGTAACAGTGAAAGTAAGAAATGTATATTAAGTGAATAGATTGGAAAATTTTCAGATGTGATTGATGGAAGTAAAAAAAACTGTACAAGATGTAAAATATGTTTAATTACTTTTGAAAATGATATTTAAAAAAAAAAACTAATAAAAATTTATTAAAAGAAAAAAAGAAAATCTGATATCGGCCAGCCCTAGTCGTGTGTACTTTCTCTACTGCAGAGTACAGTGGTGCCCCACAAGACGAATGCCTCACAAGACGAAAAACCCGCTAGACGAAAGGGTTTTCCGTTTTTCGATGCACTTCGCAAGACGAATTTCCCTATGGGCTTGCTTCGCAAGACGAAAACGTCTTGCGAGTCTTGCGATTTTTTTTTTTGCTCCCCCCCCCCTTTTCTAAGCCGCTAATAGCCTTTTAGCCGCTAAACCGCTAATAGCGCTAATCCGCTAATCGGGTTGCTTCGCAAGACGAAAAAACCGCTAGACGAAGAGACTCGCGGAACGGATTATTTTCGTCTTGCGAGGCACCACTGTATATCAGTCCTCACAGGCTTCATTACTGGACTGAGTGAAATCTGCTTCTTTCTGTCATTCACTGGCCTGGTTCTAAAAACCTCTGTGAGTCTTCACAGTCTGTTCTGAAATCCTCTGATCTTCCTGATCTTTGTGTCAAATGCTCCTTCCTGCTGCCCGCAGGCCCCGTCTTGATGTCCCTGAGACCAGGCTCCGTCATCTTGAACTCTTTGCCGCCACTCCCTGCGAAGGAGGCAGTGCTGGAAGCCACAGAGCCTGCCCAGCTGCGGACCAGGGTGGCAGACATCATTGAAAAGCCAAGCAGGGTGCAAGAGAGATGGGGGTACTGGAAGGCCGAGGAGAGGGGGCCAGAAGACAGGAAAATCGGGCTGTCGAACGGCTTTGATGTTTTTGAGTGTCCTCCACCCAAAACAGAAAACGAGGTATGATTGTCTGAAAGAGAGAAGAAGCCTTGTTGGCAAGTCAAGATGAGCAGCTTAAAGTGGGTGCTACCGCTCCGGCGGGAAGCTAAACGGTGTTTCCGTGCGCTGCTCTGGTTAAACCACAGAGCCTAGGACTTGCCGATCAGAAGGTTGGCAGTTCGAATCCCCGCCACGGGGTGAGCTCCCGTTGCTCGGTCCCTGCTCCTGCCAACCTAGAATTCGAAAGCACGTCAAAGTGCAAGTAGATAAAATGATAAATAGGTACCGCTCCGGTGGGAAGGTAAACAGTGTTTCCGTGCGCTGCTCTGGTTCGTCTGAGTCGGCTTAATCATGCTAGCCACATGACCCGGAAGCTGTACGCCGGCTCCCTCGGCCAGTAAAGCGAGATGAGCGCCGCAACCCCAGAGTTGGTCATGACTGGACCTAATGGTCAGGGGTCCTTTTACCTTTACCTAAGCTGGAAATTGTTCCTCCCTCTGCATATTTCCTCCCTCTGCATATTTAAACTGCTCAACTGAGGAGTGTGCAGCTGCCCTTGCCTCAGTTGAGCAGTTAAAGGAGACCCCAGCCCAGCGCTGGCTCCTGCAAGCCGACGGTGGGGGCTCTGTGAAACTGCTCAGCTGATGGGAGCACGGTTGCCACTCCCCACAGCGAGCAGTTAAAGGAGCCCCAGTGTTTCTCCCGCTTGTGGGCAAGCTGCTAGATCACTGGGGCTGTTTCAGCTGGGGAGGGGGAACCTTCCCGATTCCCAGCTGAGCTGCGCAAACAAGCTGCATTGTCCCAGCCTGCAAGCCTGGGTGAAACCTCCCCAGCTCTCTAGGTGAGAGCTGGGGCAGTTTCACCTGGTGTCTCGCAGGTAGAGGCCAATGCATCTTTTCTTCCAACATCGCAGTATATCACCAAACCGTGATGTTTGGCTGGCAATACACCGTGATGTTCAAAAGCTGATATTGGCCAGCCCTACTGGGGTGGGTGGTAAAAGGTAAAGGGACCCCTGACCATTAGGTCCAGTCGTGGCTGACTCTGGGGTTGCGGCGCTCATCTCGCTTTAGTGGCCGAGGGAGCCGACGTACAGCTTCCGGGTCATGTGGCCAGCATGACTAAGCCGCTTCTGGCGAACCAGAGCAGCGCATGGAAACGAAATGCCGTTTACCGTCCCACCGGAACGGTACCTATTTATCTACTTGCACTTTGACGTGCTTTCGAACTGCTAGGTTGGCAGGAGCAGGGACCGAGCAACGGGACCTCACCCCGTCTTGAGGATTCGAACCGCTGACCTTCTGATCGGCAAGTCCTAGGCTCTGTGGTTTAGCCCACAGCGCCACCCGCGGGGAGGGCACTAATATTTTTCAACCCAAGACCCACATTCACAGTCTGCCAGCCCTCCAGTGGGGCTCATGCACACGCAGCCTGCACGTATATCACACCCATACAGAGCCATTCCACCTCCCAGAACTGAGATAATATCATTACTCGTGAGCAGGGGCTTCCAAACTGCAACTGAGCTTCATTCATGCGGTCTGTGTTGTGTCTGCTAAGGATGGCAGGCACAGCGCCTGCTCCATCGTTCTTAGAAACTGATGGTCCATCCAGGTGAGCGGGACATATGGGGGGGGGGGAGACCATTGAATATTGCAGAGAGGATTAGCAACACAATAGAGCGAGCAGGATGAAGCAGCAAGAAAAAAGAAAGTGTGGAATTCTAACTGTAATGCAACAAAATGCAATGCAAGAAATAAAATAGGATTAAAGATCCTACAGCATCTAGCACAGGGCATTACAATTCCTACAGGAGGCAGAAAAATTATTTAGTGGTCTGCCAGGACCCTCGCCAATTTTCAAGTGGTTCGTGGGGCAGGGGGAGGTTTGGGCACCACTCCTTTGGAGGAACTCGCGTATCTTAAAATTACTAATGAAGGCTCATTAACTTTGGGATACTTAGGGAAACTTGTAAAATTCTCAAGCCTCTTATAATTGAGTTCTTTCCCCCTAGTCATGAGAGATGAAACCTCTCCCATCATACCCTTGGGATCAGTTTTGGCACGGCTACAGCTAAACAACCCACCATCATTCGGAGCAGGTCAGGGTACCCTGGAAACAGAAAAGGGTGTTTCACCAGCACTTGGGAAATATCAGAGCGTTCCTTCCTGTTTCTGGAGCACTCAGTGTCTTGCTCTCAATGGCTGTGGCTTGCTCAGCACTGCACACGCTGGGGCAACCCAGTCAGATGGGCAGGGTATAATTATTTTTTAATTAATTAATTAATTAATTAATTAGCTGCACTCACCTTTGGGGCTGCCAGGGCCTCTTAAAATGTCTTACCAGAGTCATGAGTTTGGCCGCCGCTGATCTATACAGTTTCAAATAGACGTCAGATGGTTTAAAAAATTGTGGTGGCTATAGATAGCATAGTGACTTGTGAAACCTCTCTGCTTTCCAGCTGCTGCAGATGTTTTACCGGCAGCAGGAAGAAATCCGGAGGCTCCGCGAACTGACGATTCAGCGGGACGTGCAGATCAAACAGCTGGAGCTGGAGATTAAAAACCTTCGCATGGATTCAGGCAGGTTCTGACGGGACGTCGCTTGGCGGCCTTTGGAAGGCGGTTCAGACTCCAGGACAATGATTGCCTCCGAGTACTACTGTGGGGAGATTTTCGATTAGGAGGACTTGAGATCTTATAGGCAACTCATTGCCTGCCTCAAGTGCCCATTTTCTGGAAGCCAGAGGCCGCTGGGATTCTTACGGGTGCTTTGTTTACTAGCCACCTTCTTCGAACCAGAGAATGAACTGGTTTGAAAGTGGTCCCCGAGTCACTCTGGGAAGTCTCAGTGTGAAGGCAGAGGCTCCATCAGCTCCCTTGTGCCTGTGTGTGCCTGGTACTTCATTGAGGAGCAGCGAGGGCATCTTCCAAGTCCCCGGTGCCCATCTGAGCTTGGCCTTGTGGTGGTTTTGACTTGTCCAGGCTGTCCAGCAACGAACCGTTGCAACATGAAGGCGAAGTGGCTCAGGACTCTTCCCTGTTCCTCCCCAGAGCTGAACAGAGCAGGCTGTTTCTACACTGAATTACTTTTGTCTCTCTTGTGGTCGATGATGGTTTGGGGGGGGCATGTCTAAGTCATCCGCTTCCCTTAGTTTTATGGGTTTTCCTTTGCAAATATGGTTGCACTCAAGAGGTGAGGAGCAAAGAAATGGGAGTCTGTAATCAGTAAAGGCAAAATCAGGAATGTAGGTTTGTTTGGTTATAAAGGGGTACTAATTTCAAAAGCCAAGCTTTTGAAAGGGATGTTTCATTGTTGAGCCTTGTGAAGCAGACCAGGTCGTAACCAGAGCATATCTGCAGCTCCTGTCAATACACCGTCATCTTCCAACTTCACCCATATTTTCCCAGGATCACTTCATGCCTTAAGCCAACAATAGACTGAGGAACAATTCTCTGAACTGGCTTCCTTCCAGTTGCCTCAAACCCAACCTTCCACTAGTTGCTTCTTCCCTCAGTCACTTTTCCACTGAATATTGTTGCCAGAATTAACATGGAACATTGCAGGGCAGTGTCCAGAAAGGAGTTCAGACATCCAGTGTCCAGCTCACCTTACAGAATATTCCGTCCTTCCCCATTTCATCTGGTTCAGAGCCTGTTTCTAGGACTACGCCTTTGCAAAATCACAAGGCTCTTCTTTCAAACCGTTTGCCATCTTCTGCTCCGATACCTACGACCAATGCTTTGCCTGATCTTCCATTGCCTGCCGATTCCCACACAAGTCTATGCAAAGCACTGCCATCCGCGTAATCCGCTGGTCTCGGGGCTGACCACCTGAAATATCCAAAGACTGTGAAGCCCTGGGACAGCGAAGGGATGAGTCTTTGGGAGCAGGGGGGGGATGAGTCTTCTGGCGGGATACCTTTAAAGCACTTCTCCCTAAGTCCTGAAAGTTAAGACCTGTTGCTGAAAAACAAAAAAAATGGTTGGGCTCCCGCAACGTCAGGAGCTGGGGTTTGAAGAAACGCAAGCAGCCCTGCTCATAATAAAATCATAAAACCCCCATTGCCCTGGCTAGTTTGGGAAAACTCAAGAGTTGTTCAGGAGTGAGAGCAAGGGCAACACTGAGCAGCACACCCAAGTCCGGTCACTGTAACACCGGGCCTACAGTGCTCACATACTTCTATCTTCAGCTAGATTTCCCCCCCTTCATTCACTTTCCGCATAGCTTCTCAGAAAGAACAATAATTACCAGTTCAAAAATCACTCCAAAGGCCTGCTTTTAATTGCAGCAATCCCCAATGGCTTGATAAAACTGTGCCCAGGCATGCCTCTCCCAATCTTGCTTTTAAAAAATTTTAACCTTAGCATTAAATCTGCCAGTGCTTGTTGCTGGGGAGTAACGCCTCTCATATCCTACCTATAGAAGCAACAGTGCAGTTTTGCCTGGATTGCACTATTCAGGAAGAGGGTTGGGTAGTTCCTGTGTATACAAAGTTATCATATCAAGAATCTAGCCTAGCTTTCTCTTGGCCATAACGCCTTTTCTATGTGCATATGCTTACATAGGGAGTGCATTCAGGCGATTCCTCCACTTCAGTCTGAAGTGCTACAAGCCCAGAAAAGCTGTCTTAATTGTGGCTTTGCTACTCTGGTGGTCAGAACAGTGCAAGAGGCATCATGAAACCTGTAGGAAACTCAACCTTACTTGGATACCAAGCTTTTACACTTTTAAACTGACCTCTGAATATTAAGGGGATTTTATACCCATTGCTTGTGGACTTTTATCCAATCCTTTTAAAAACTAGTGTCTCCACACTTCATTCCAGAGGGCCGTCATCTATTAGGAACTTTTAATAGTCATGCTGACTGTCCATTGGACAGTCTAGATCATGTTGTCTCTCCCAAATGTGACTAGCCATTATGTTCACAATCGGGGCACAATGGGGATATCCACCCTCTACTGCTAATCTCAGAGATTTTCTCTCTCCTGCCCACTGCCCCTAAAAAAAGCCGAGTGATCAGTTTTATGTAGCTGTTGCTAACAGTTTATTGTTGCAGTCCAACAGCATGAGACTGCTGTGTAGCCTTTTTGCTGGTTGACAAGGAGGACTGAATCCAGGTTCCTGTTCCCTTATCCCAAACAACTGACGAGCAGGGATCCAGCATTTATTTTTAACAGATTGTACACACACAGGGATGGGACTAGGGCACCATCCATGCAGAATCCGTTGGCACAGGCTCTAATACCTCCAGCTAAGGATACATGTGCAGATAGTCCAATCAGGATGGAGAAAAATGATTGTTAGTCATACTTAGGGTAGACTCATTCATATCAATGGACAAGTCAATTAATTCCAGTGGGTCTACCCTGATTATGACTAATGCTGGCCACCACCCCGCTCCCTTTCCTTGTTTACAATGCAGAATAAATTATTTATAGTAGTCAGCTAAGGCAAAGGGAAAGTTAAGTTTCAAAATGCATTTTTAAAGTGTACCTTTAAATGATTTTTTGCTTGTTTTTATGCATTTTATCTGATCAACAGACAGCAATGTTAGCCATTTATCAAGGGGATTCCTCAATCCTAAATCTACTTGAAAAAAAATTACTGCATTATGTTTACTGGTAACCTTTCAGAAAATGAGTAATTCAGCACTTGAAAGTTATTTTTTAACGTATCACTTCCCTGTTCTATGTAAACCTTGGAGATAGTACATTTTAAAGCAATGCTTTACTCATGTATGTTGGAGGGAAAGAAATGAAAAGAAAATATCTATACAGTAATAGCAAACTGGTTACGCTTTATTAAACAGTGCCTAACTATATTTAATGATTGACAGAATTCTTCAGTTTTTTGTTATCTTCATTTAAAAGGAAGTAAATCATTCAGAATACAGTTGGGGGGAGGGCATACCTGAAAGATATCTAACTCTGATCCAGTTAGATTCCATGCCAGCCATGCAACCAAGTCCACAAAAAGCTAGTAGCCTACTACAGTTTTTATTAGTGCTACCGACCGTGAGTATCAGTGCAAGTAATCTGTGGCACATCAACAATATGAGAAACACACACTTTATTCTTAAATGACTGACAAGCTGCCTGTCCATTTAGGCACAGCAAGATGAGGATTCATATGCACAAGTAGTTTTACATAGAAGGTTTCCACCCACTTGGGCTGGAATCCCATCAAATACCTCTTTGAGAAAGAGGAGTAAGGAAGCTGGTTTCAGTCTCCTCCCACCCTGTCAAAACAGCCAATTAAAAAACACAGTGTTTCAGGTTTTTCTCTTCTACACATACATACAGCCCAGGAGCTAGCAAACCAAGATAGCCACATAACTTAAAAAGAAACTCAAAATGGAGCAGTAATTTTCTGTTCACAAGCACCTCTTTTCTTACATTGGCTGGTACCCAACATGTATATGTGCTCTAGTATATCACTAGCTCCTGTGATATACTAACCAAGGAGTCTCTACTACAATTCCAGAGGAGCACAGAATGTGACACAGGGGACAGAATTCTGCTTCCTGAGAACCTCAGCTTTCAATTAAAAGCAAAAAGAGACCGGCTATTAGGCCACAGATTATGTTTTGAAACTACAAGTGCCTACAGAATCTCATCTACCAGAAGTGTAGCTAAATATTGCCCATGGTCAGTAGGTAGAGTTTCAGTGCGCTACAGAAAGCTCCTTGCCCCCTCCGTTACTTTCAAAACCAAAAATGTCTACACAAAACTGCATACATTTGCATAGTTTATACAGGTTACAGAATGCAGCTTTTGATTTGGAATTTGATTTTCAGCATATACATATCCTTGGCAAAAGTGTCTCACTCCTTTATTTATTGTTGCTGTATCTATCACTACCAACAGCATATCAATATGAACATTAGTTCCAAAGAGACGTATTTCCCGATTTATTTTTGTCCCTTGGCCACCGGATCCCTTTCAACTCTTTGATACAGTTAACTTCAGAACAGAATGACGTGAAAGAGCCACATCCAATTGTGTCTGAGCACAAACAGAACAAAGATTTCTACTCCTCACACTCTTGCAGGCCCCCCCCAACCTGCTGTGGGGGGTTGGGGAACTCTCTGGGACACATTTGGAGAAGCTAGGGAAAATACAGGAGGATCCCAGCCATTTCCTGCATTTAATTCAATCTGAAATTGGAGGCAAGGTCATGTTAGAATGCCTCACTACATGAGGATATCAAAAGCTCCAATTAACAGCTTTCAGCCTAGTCTGCTTAAAGGTCAAGTTCACTTTCATTATATGCATTTTGTATGGCTAGGTTGTAATTTTATACCTACTTACCTGAGAGTAAGCCCCACTGAACTCAGTGGAACTTCTGCGTAGAAATGTATAGGATTGAGCTGTAAGAGCTCATTTCCATGTTGCATGTTCTGCAATCCTATATGCGTGTATACAGAGAAATAAGCCCCACTGAGATTAATGGGATTTATTTCCATGTAAGTGTGTACAGTACTGCATCATTAATCATGCACACAAATCACGTTATTTTGTAACGCAAGAGTGGCCAGGCCATACCACGTTTTTTTGTCCATGTAAAACATGCCAAGAAGTAAAAGATGGGGTGGCTTGCTGGTATATCCATTACAATCTGAGCATATGTGAATCTTCTTTTAAAGATTTTGCACATGGGTATGGCCCTTTGTGGCCAAAAAATACCAAGATAAGAACCAATCCTATCTTTTTTCAAAATGTATTATTGTGGTTCAGGGATTTAGGGCAATATTATTTGCAAAGTGGGTGTAAAAGACCAACTTCAATCACTGCATTTAAGAATAAAGGGTGTCTTCTGCACTGGGTGTATTCTACAGTTTACTACGAGCACACACACAAAAATCACAAAATTTGGTATTGACTATGGAAATCAGCAACCTGAAAATCTTAGTTTTCATTTTTAAAAAGTCCATCCTTAATGGGCAATAAGGTAGGTTTTTAAATCTGTGGCTAAAATCCTTGTAAGGTCTGAAGATTTCTAGTGGTTATGGCTTCAATATCCCACGTAATTCATTGTTCATCTCCTTGACTAGCAGAAGCAGAATAAATTATGTAAACCAAGGAATTTACATGGGTCAAGAAATCTAGCTTCTGCTGGTACAATTTTTTAAAAAAATTAATGCAGAGTATACACAACCCTGCCCATAATGTGGTTTTAGAGAAATGAGAAGGCCACAGAATTTCAGATTAAGTCTGAACATAACAACTTTGCAAGATTAGTTTACCAAATAACGTTTATTTCATTTCAAGTTCTTAAAAATACTTTTCTGTTGTTGCATAAAACATCCTAATGTAAAAAATATCCAACAGCTTAGAAAAAGAAAAGGAAGGCAGGGAAAGCAAAGCATGAAGAACAGTCCCCAAAACATTAGGACTCTATTTACAAAGCCTTTTTGCACAGAAAGTAAAAAAGGGACTACAGTCAGTGGGTAGTGTGTAGCCCCTGACAACCAGGACTGACCCATCACACTCGTTCTTCTTGCTATGGCAACAGTGGGAGATGAAGGCCTGGGAACCCCAAGGGGATAAGTGAAGGTGCTAGCCCAAGAGGGCTAGATCTGTAACCACCTGGAGGAGATCAGCTGCAGGGTATGTGGAATGTCACAGGAAAGGCCGACTCTTTGGCTCTTTGAGTGCTGCACCCGAGGGGGGAGGGGGCTTGTTTAGACAACTACAATGTGCCTCAAGTGCTCCTCAAGTCACAGATCATCCAAGGGGTGGCCCAAGCAATACTGAACAGTCCTTTGGGGACACAGAAGGCCTTAGTCATCTTCTTCATCCCCTTCGTCATCTGCTTCTCTTTTTCTCTTTTCACCTTTCCCACTGTCTTCTTCATCTGTACAACGACCAGAGGGGGAGAAAAACATTTCATCATCTGACAAAAGGGCAGCGGTACAACTGCATTATCCCATAAACTTATTCTGGACTCCAGCAAAGTCTCCAATTCTAGCATTTCAGTAATTTACTAGCACAGTGGCTCACTCAGTTGAAGGAAGTTCAACAAGGACCAAGTTTGAAGTTTGGGGGCCACTGGTTGGCCACAGCCACCAAGGCTTGCACCCCAACAACCAAAGCAACAGGGGGGAAATCTAGAGCCACACACCCTCGCTGTCTTTACTTGCACTTCCCATCTAAAATGGAACGGCTTTACTTAGCACAATATTTTGGATGGGCTGGGCTAAGCATCTAAAATATTTTCTGTCGCCTTCTATCCTTGTCCTCTTCATCCCACTCGCATCCATATCCTGCCATCCTGGAGATTCATATAATTAAGGAATTGGTTTGAAACTTTGAGCATACCTTCCTCCTCCTCTTCTTCCTCGTCCTCCTCCTCCTCTTCCCCATCACGTCCAAACTCTTCCTCCTGAAAAGAGAAGCATGTTTGCAACTGAAAGAGTAGCACTTTTCCTCCCATTTGCATGATACCTCCTGGAAGGAGGTATTCTCAATCTCTGCTGGGTGACGAAAGACACTGGATGACATCAGCAGAGAAGCAGTGATGCATGCTGCTGTAGCCAAGTCTCTTTACTGTCACCTTGGCCGAAGCTTGCAACCAAGCAGCAGCCAGACAGTGTGCAACACACAGAGGCAGACCACTGACAGAACATAAATTGGGTAATCCAGAATAGGAGGTTTCATTATTTCAGTTATTCTGGTAGTGGGCAGCCCGCTCACTGTTCCAGCTGCCTTTGCCAGGTCATACCATAAGGACGCCGCTCAAACATCACTCAGCAATTTCACCTCCAAGCAAGCAGGCAGGCATATCCAGTTACTCTTTTTGCTACTTGGCAGATAAGCCTCTAAGGTTTCAACACAGAAAGCATAAAAGCAGGAACTACTTTTAACTAACCTCTCCGCTGATTTCGTCTTCTTCGTCTTCTCCTTCTTCTCCTTCTTCATCCTCATCTTCCTCATCAAACTCCTCCTCCTCACCATCTTCCTCTTCTTCATCATCTTCTTCCTCACCTTCTGAGAAAGAAATGGTTTCTATAACTTTCCTTATAGTTAACCTACATTTTTCTAAAAGTTAGAAAAGTTTATAACTGTCTTAACATACCTATTGTATTGTTTAAACTTTGTACTGTATGGTGGCTAAACACTGCAGTGATCAACAAATTTAATAATAATCATAATTAGGAGACTAACAAATAACAAGAATACACAAACAAACAGAATTCCCAACTACATAAGTGGGTATACTCAATACACACTTGCAGTGTGACTTAAGGGAAGTCTTAAGAGGTGGCTATAGCATTTTTTGTCTGAGTTATGGTGCCAGCACATTTCAGAAGGATATGAGTATATAATGTGCCATCTTAACTCAGCACCAGTCCTTCTGCAATTAAAATTCTAGATGAAAATGAGCCAAGTGCAATTTTTAGGTTGGAGACCAAAGCTAGGAATTGGACATTCTCCACCCAAAAGTAACAATGCCTGTCCTCACCTTCTTCACCTTCCTCGTCTTCCTCATCAACGCCATCTACTTCACAATCTGAGTCTGAGGCTTCTTTATCTTCCTGATCATATCCATCCAGGTAGGTGAGCTGAGGAAGGAGCTTGAAGACACTCTCTCGGTAGTCATTTAAGTTTGTTACCTCGCAGTTGAACAGGTCAAGGCTCTTCAGAGAGTCCAATTTTTTCTAAAATTGTAAACAAGTCAAGTTATTATTGCATGGGCAAGAAGCAACCACTGGGTAATTGGGGGGACGGGACAGTATGTTTGTCAAGGCTCTGCCTAAAACTTGGTAACATGCAAGTTTATTTTCAGGTGCTTC
This sequence comes from Podarcis raffonei, assembly GCF_027172205.1. Taxonomy (NCBI): domain Eukaryota; kingdom Metazoa; phylum Chordata; class Lepidosauria; order Squamata; family Lacertidae; genus Podarcis; species Podarcis raffonei. The sequence goes on from NC_070618.1 coordinate 7,377,053, forward strand.
ATTCTAATACTTTTGTGAGGAAAATACTGAACAACTAGCTGAAGCAGTTATCTAGTTATCTTCGAAATGGGGGAATATTTTGGCCTAATCACATTGGATCTTACATGGGTGGAATCAACTCTTTCCTTGTTTGGTACACTATTTTGAACTCCACCTGCAGTATGGGTTTAATCTTGATCTACTTTATAAAAATCTTGTAAAGATACACAGTAACTGAGGAATATATGTGAAGCACTTTGAGCACTCTAAAGCTCCATATAATGTTATTAAGTATCGTTATTACACTCTACATCTACAAGTTCCTCTCCATGCAATGAACCAGAAACTCAGATGACTGGAAATTCACCTGGAGGCAATTGTAACTCATGAATCACCTCATAAAAGGTGCTCCTTTGAAAAATTAATTCAAACAAAAATAAATCTCAGGGTTGTGGGTTCAAGCCCCATGTTGAGTGAAAGATTCTTGCATTGCAAGGGGTTAGACTAGATGATCACCGCAGTCCCTTCAAACTCTACAGTTCTATGAGTCTACCTAAGAAACAGTCTTTTAAAAAATCAGTAAATAAATTGGTAAAACTTTTTGGACTTCCTTCATATAAAATAAACAATGTATCAGCAACATCATCTGCCACCTGCATGCTAAAGCAGTACAGTCTAAGGTAAGTATTGCTGCTTGATTCTAGACACCATATAAACTGCCTTTAAATATTCCATTTTTGCATGGAGAATTTAAGAGGCTTGCCTGAGTTATGATATCATTAGCAAACAGGTACTAAGCAGCAAAATGAATCTACTATCTGGAATAAAAGCAAATCCACTTCTAATTTGACTTGATACTACTAACATAATTTATAGATTAATACAACTTCCTTGACTAGTGATTTTAGGAAATCCTTGAAGAAACAAGGTACAACAAACAGAATATGAGTTTTTGTCATAATTTCCATTCAATATGTTCCATGTTTGATAACAATGAAGTTATGCTGCACAACAGGCAACACACGATTCCTATTTTAACTCATTCTGCCAAACAGGATAAATGGCAAGTGGATTTGTAGCAACTGAGTTTAGAATTCTTGACTGCACATCATCATGGCTGAAGTATGGAATTAAATGTTCTGATAACATGCATTTTTATAGACAAATCAGATATAAAATCAAAATCTGCCAGACACAGAAAGAGGAGTCTAATTTGACTGAAACCAATAAACTAAAAAGGTTAACATGAAAACATTCATTACTAAAAGTAATGGGATATGGGCTTAAGATATAAATGCTAACTTGGCTTCTGCCTATGTAGCTGATGTAGATTTGAATCTGGAAAATGCACACACACTGAAATGTTCATTTGGCCTCTGCTGACCTTGCTAGATACATCTTTTGAAGCAGATGGGGAAGCATATCCCCATCCAGGGGCTTACTTGTTGCTCATTACTAAAGCTGGATTAGGGTCAGTATGTTTGGGGCCAATATGTTTGAGAACTAGAGCATCAGCTATGAAATGTCATAAGAGGTATATTTGCTTGCTTCAGGTGTCTTGATTTGGTCATACATTTACTTAGTGCCCACAAAAATGCACTAAGCAAGGCATCTATGTTGGTATCAAAATGTAGACTGCCTTTTTGGGGAAAAGGCCCTCTTTTGAATGATAATCTCTGCATTTAAACCCCAGAGAGGCATAAGATTTTTTTAACCCATTAAGAACATACCAATGGCTCCAAGGTACTGATATCCTTCAGCTTGTTTCCACTGAGGTTTAGATGTGTGAGGTTTGGAAGTTTTTCTGCTAATACATCAAGACCTCCAGAAATTCGGTTGTCACTGAGTTCAAGCTGCAACAGGAACCACAAAAGGCAAAATACTGAACATATCAGCAACAGTGCAGTTAAAAGCAAAACATTCACAAGGCTGAGATTCAAATAATATTTATCCAGATCAATACTTAAATTTATGCTTGCCTGCCCGCCCCCACATAAAGCATTCATAAAAATATCTGGCAATAGAAGCTAGAAAATTATGCTCACTGAGTTGCAGTGCAATGCTGTAATAAATATTCCCAATTACACCATGTTAGCTTACATCAGGAAGAGGTTGCTACATCACTGCATGCACAGTGGGAAACCTCCCCTTGCCCCAAGGGCCGAATTTCCTTGGGGGGGGGGCAGGGAGGAAATGGTTGCATATCCAAAGAGGGTGAGGCCAAAGCATATATATGTATTTTCCCTCGTTCAGTTTGACTTCAAGATCTCTTCCTGCATGACCTGTTCACTGTGGGATGGGGAGGGGGCATGGTTTGGAAGGAGCAAACTTGGGGGGCCAGTTTACGAGGCCTAGTGGAGTATAAATTCCCCATGTCTGTCCTAATGGCTCCAGTCTTTCACAGAATGAAACATATACATTCAGCTATGGGTATAATATGCATTACCAATCTGAACTGGTTTTCTACCAGTTTAGCTGTCATTGTTTCCAGTGAATCCCAGGAACTGAACTTTGATGAGGTGCTAGAAATTCTTTGTTAGAAGTTCCTTTGCCTTTCAAGGACTTCAGTTCCCAAGGCTGACTGTGAAGCGGGAAGGATTATGAACACAGTTTTACCTGTGCAATCCTATGCAAGTCCTATTAAGTTCAATCATAATTACTCCCAGGTAAGTGTGCACATAGCATTCTAGGCTAAGTCTGTAGAGTAAATGGGCCCTATGTTTTTCCAAGGCTAACAAAATTGCTGACCTAGGTTTTTGATGATTACACCTAACACAAATACAGCTCTGTTGCTCAGCCATTTTCTTAAGAGGAGCCTCATGGTCAAAAACATGGTTACATAACAGCCTCTTCTTTTTTAAAAAATCACTTTGCTCCAAAACATACATCAGATGAAAAAGCCTGAACATACTGAAATGCTGAAATAAATGAAAGTTATTGGAGTTGGTGCAGTAAAATACATTCTATACAATTATTCTGTTCCTCCTGCAAATAAATAAAAGGCACCAACAATGTAATTATATGCATATCTACTGGTATGTAAGACCCATGCTTCAATGGGTCTTACTCATTACTATGTGTTTAGGATGGCAGCTAAATGTTTAGGTTGCTATAGCATGGTATTATTTATTTATAAAAGTACTTATATACCACCACTTCATAAAATACAATCTAGTGGTGTACACAGTATACGCAATTTAAAAAAAAACCATTTTAAAAGTAGGGGAATATTAAAATGACTGGCTGATTAAAAAAAATACAATTCAATAGTTGCATATGCCTGTCTATATAAATAGATGTCTTCAAGAGACACTTGAAAATGAAAAGCAAGAATGCCTGCCAAATCTCTGCTTGAAGAATGTTTCACAGCATGGGACCAGAAACTCTAAATACCTGACTTCTAGTGGAGGGAAATAAAGCCTCTGCAACACAGGGGACAACAAGCAGCACCACTTGCCATGTAATTTGGCATTTAGGCTCCAATCCTATACCCACTTTCCTGAGATTAAGTCCAATGGCTCTTAAATTTATCTTAATCCTCAGTCATCATTGAAATCAATAGGACTTACAGCTCCTTAACTTTTAGCTGGACCATACCCACAGTATTGATATGTTGTCATGAGAGAATCTGAACAAGGTGCTATTTAAGCGGGCAACAAGATTGCTGAATTAATGTAAAGCTGAATTAGGGAACTGCCATAACGAACAATCCTTGTACAGTACTTAATTCCATGAGGTCAATGAACTTGCCTTTGCCAAATCAGCGTTTCTACAGTTGACCACCTGGGGGGCACTAAGTTTGAAATCGAAATGTACAATTTAGTTTTGGGGTGTCAAGATTGAAGATGATGGCCAACCATGCTAATTTTTAAAATTCACATTTTAACTTTATATGCGGTAGCCATTTAACACTATCAGTCTTGCACATATACACACAGACAACTTCCTTAACAAAATATTTTACTTGTGAAGCAACTGTGAAAGGCCCTATTCTCATTCTTTCTACTCTACGTGTATTTTAGTTAGCATGCCCATTTTGCTTGCATGTAAGCTCCAACAAGCAAACAAAAAATGTTGGCCTCCCTAGCAGCACATTCCTGAACTGGAATCCTGGTCTAGACTGAGATTATCGTCTCCCATCTTGACATTTTTCTTTAAAAAAACAGAGAGGATCCCAATTCAGCTGTATTCCTTTATCAAAATGTTAGTTGTTCAATACCTCTCATTCTAAATATGCTCTATCAACAGGAACAACTAACACGTAGTAGAAAAATTACTTAAGTGTGTTAGTAAGGGATGTTGAGTAGCAGTCATGGAAGTGAAATCACCATGGCAACTAGAAGCCAACTACTACTTACTTTACCCACATTTTAAATCCCCCCCATACAATGTATGTTATGTATTTTTTTAATCCCAGGTCAGCTGGGATCCAGAGATGTCTTGCATGAGCAAAAAAGGACTTCTACTTGGCAAGGGAAGCTCACCAAATTCCTCCTGATTCCCATCCTGCTACTACTGTCCAGTGCCCCCTCTGATGCTATCCCAGATAGCCCTTGGACTCTCAGGAGTAGCTTTTCAGGGGCACAGGGAGCAAGAAAGCCAGAAAAACACCGTTGTGAGTTTGGAGCGCCACTCAATTTTCTCTGGATCCAACCCATTGAGCTTTGTGCTTGTATGGAATCCTTATAAAGGAAGTTCTGATTATAGTTAAGGTTCTTGGGTGCAACGGGCTAACTTCAACATTTAATGGGATGGCTTCAGAAATCTTTGAAAATCTGCCAATTAGACATATAATCTGGAAGCTGACTATGTATTTCAGAGCTAGCTAAAATCTTAGTTTCACCCAAATTACCTAAGAGATGAGGACTGAATAAAATTTAGGAGGATAGGTGGAAATGATACAAATAAAACAAGCAGGTACAAGTACCCAATGCAGATTTAAGTGGACTTTGATCTTTATTGTGTATCAATCCATTATCTGATAAAAGAACCTAATGTACAACTTGCACCACCAGCATAATATGGGAATGCTTGTGAAACAAGCCTGCCCTCAGATCTCAGTCATTTATAAGCACGTCCTTAAATTGTTTCTCATGCTGACTATGCTTTACATGCAAATACTCTTAAAAGTCAAATGACTGCACTCATTGAGGAAAAATAGTTTCAGGAGCAGAATTTGGTACCAAAAACCTACCTACCACTTTCCTGCTCCAAATCACTCTTCCCTTTGCAGAGTTCCACACACATATTAACACCTCCAAATAAGTATTTTCAGCTCTGCTGAAGGGTGAGCTATTTGAATAAATATTGGGCAGGGAAAGAACTAAGGACCAAATTCTATGCTACAGATACCTCTCCTGAAACTGAACTCTTCTAATGGAAAAACGGGTTTCAAGGTTTTGCTACATACAACACTAAGTTCTAAAACTGATTTGATTTGTTCTCCCTTCTAAACTTACTCTACCTTTTGTGACACACTTCTGTGGTAACAGTTTTCAGTGCCTTCATTCCCCACTTAACATTTAAACATATAAGTGTATGCTGTTGAATTATGTCATAAAATATTTAGACTTATTATCATAAAAAGTAATTTTCAGGTAAGACTTGGAACATAACATTTAACCACATTGTGTATTTTACTGATTTTCTCCCTAATCAAAATATCTCAGTGCACGTACTTTTGGAAAAATGTTTTGAGATATTTATAGAGCACATAAAATGAATATGTCATATTTACGTTAAGAAACTAATAGAAGTCAAACATGCTAGATCAAATCCCAATTGCTTTGGGAGACTGGAAAAAATTATGGAAAGTCCACATCACTATTCCCAAACAACCCCTTTTCATAACATTCCTCTACAAAATTACAATGCAAAGTAATTAATCTCTTAATAGTGGAGTAGCCAAGAAGCTTGGAAGGACAAGACAAAATTAAAGCCTTTCCCCATTTCTGCTATTTCAATGAGCTACAATATGCTATCCTTCACACCTCTGGCTCCTAACCATGATGCAGTATGTAGTTCTGCTCCTCTGACTTACAGGTTCCATTGCAACAAGTAGTTTGCAGGCAACTCATCCTGCCACAGCTCTGGGTCTTTTTTTGCGGGGGGGGGGGGGTGCGGTGAGGAAGGGAAGAAGTGCTATCAAATACAAATATTTGATACCCACAGCAACACTGTGACCCATGAGTAGCACCACAACTTGCCCAACCACACCTCCATAGACAGCCACCATTCCGAAAGGCAGATTCCAATTGCATTGTGCTTTTGCCACTGAACTCTCCAAATCTTAATCAAGACCCACAACACCAGCAACAGTAACAATTTCTGCTTCATCTCTTCCTCTTTGCTATCTTCCTCCAAAATGATTTTAAAAATGTGTTTGGATCCACTTCATTCATTTTTCCAGTACTGCTCTCATTAGGACTCATTTTGCAATCTGCTCCATTCCCTCTCCATGCCCAATTATGTATTTGTCTAGACTGAGCCCCAAAACAAGAGTTGGGTCTATAAAAACACCCAAGACAAAGGACCGTGACTGAAAGAGGTATGTGTCAGTGGCACAGGATCTCAGCATATATCTAAATCTATGATTACATTTTAGAAAGCAAAGGAGAAAAACAGCCATTTGATTTGTAGCCATATTAAGATCATTTATGGAAATGGGAATTAGCAACACTGTGCAGCTATGAAAACCCAATCATCTCCCACCCAGGCCTTACCTTTTTCAACTTTGGGAGTTTAGGGAGATTCAAGACAGATGTCAGTCCAACGTTTATTAAACTAAGAAACTCCAAGTTGATAAACTCTCCTGACAGCCCCTCAATTTTGCCTTCATTTGATCTGCAGTTGTCAAGAACAAGCTCTTGGACCTAAAGCAACAAACAAAGAAGTACAATTTATTTAAAAACAACAGCAAGTAACAATGCACAGAACTGCATCTGATAAAAATATCCCACATGTACATACAGGGAAGTCTGCTGCTATGCAATTATTTTGATTTACAAACTACGTAAACCTAACCATTTGTTACAAGTTAACAATTCATCTGTTGTAAAACCCCATGTAACTGTGATTAAACATCACTTTTTATCCCTGCCTACTAGAACCCACTCCAAATTAAAAGAACTTTCATTTCTTCCAAATGACACCTAAGCATTGGAGGGTTTTCAGAATTTAAAGGAAGCCACCACAAGCAATGTACTTTGAACCACTCTGAAAATGTTGTCGGCATAGAATTCTCTACACCACTGACTATGTTTTGCAGAGTTTATCTTACGCTGCAAGAATAGCATTACAGGACTGACCGAAAAGTATAGAAAATTTTAATGCAGACATGTTTCAAGAATACCTCAATCAAATTCACTTGCTGGTGGATACCATAAGCTTTCCCCCAAATTAAGTGCAATGCAATGGGGTATCTTCAGGGTGGGGGTGTCGTCACAATACAAAGGGAGTAATCAGATACTGCTGAGAAAAGAACACTAACGGACCAGGGAGAAGAGCTACAAAGGGATAATAGTGCCACTGTGCTAAATATAAAGCATCACAATGCAAAGGAAAAAAAGATAACAGCAAAAAATAGGCAGAAGGTTTCATTTCTAAGTATGCTATCACACCAGGTTTGTGTGCCTCTCTGAAAAGTTAAATAGTATTTATTGTTACATATTATCAATAGCACTTTTAAAAACTGCACAGGGGTGAGAACCGATGGAGCTGATGGAAGTTTTAAGTCTAACATCCCTGCCCAAACAACTTACAATCTAAACCAGAACTTTCCAAACTTTTCATGTTGGTGACACACTTTTTAGACATGTACCATTTTGTGACATAGTAATTTAGTTTTCTTAGCAAACCAGAGGTTAACCCCTTTCCAGCCCCTGGGGGAGCACAGGAAGGTTTCATGCGACACACCCGCACACTGCAGCCAACACACTAACATGCTGCAACACACAATTTGGAAAGCTCTGCTCTAAATGTTAACACAGCAAGAAACAAAGGGCGGGAAGAGTAACAAACAGCTATCATATATCAATCATGTGAGAGGATCTTCTGCATTTGAAGTCTATGCAAAGTACAGGGTTTGTATTTCCAAACCTCAAGGGTTTCAGTACAATAGTCAAAGACCTAAGTAGAATATCTGCATGAAACCAACCCAAAGAGACTTCTCATTATGAAAACTGCCTTAACTTCATTGTGATAAAAATATATGAAAAGCAAAAATTAAGATAACTGCTGGCGTGAAATGTAAGTAGCTCTAGGAATCTCAGTTTTAGATTTCATATTGATACAGTTAAAATACACTGTAATTCAGGCAGATGAATGCCCCCATTCTAGCCTAGCAGAGGATTTGACCAGAAGCAGGACATACACCACTAACTACAGTCTCCAATCATTCACTACATGTGGAAAGCGAGCAAACATGCCCAAAACTAGAGGGTGTGCTGGGGAGTTTATCTGCTCATGGCAGACCTGGTCCCACCCAAAAGGAGAGGCCGAGGGGTAGAGGCAAGACATATTTTTAAGGGCTGTCTGGTATCGGAGCAGAATACATGCATCAAGACAGATAATTCTACAATTTTACAAACCTAAGAATTCAAGCCATAAAAAATAATGCATATAAAGTTAGCTTGCTATTTTTACCACTATCATAATGCAAGTAAGTCATGAACTTCCTTTCAATATAATTTCAAAATTAGCAGCACTTTTATCATCATCTGTTGTAACAGATAGCAAAGACCAGTTTATCTTAAATTCCTTTTTCCAGCTGAAGAATTTTAATGAATCTAAAACAAGTTCCTCTTCTTGTTTGACAGTTTCACAAGCCTGATCAAGCAGTGGATCCAGTGCTAATTATTTCCCTTAATATGACTGTATCAAATACATACCAGCTCATCACAAACTGTTAAAGTCATTTACGAGATTTCACATCAGATACTCATGATTAGTTTCCTAAAAAGTGCTGTTTTTTTAAAAAGTTTATGGATAACATGGCATGTATTTTACCACAAAGGAAAAAGCCCTGATATACGCCAGCAGGAAGAGAGTGGTTTGCCCTTTACCAATGACCCTCAATAAACACATATTAATTTGAACTTTGTACTCAACGTCTACCAAAAATATATTCAGCTATATATGTGACAATTTTATATGAGCAGTCACTTGTAAAGAATTTTAAATGTTGGTCTATTTCTCCAGTTTATAAATAATTAAAAGAGCAGCACCTGCATAGTAATACAGTGGCACCTTAGTTTTCGAACGTAATCTGTTCTGGAAGACTGTTCCAACTTCCGAAATGTTTGAAAACCAAGGATCAATGGGTGGTTGGCAAAATCCATTGAAGGAATGGAGGAACGCGCCTTGGAAGCAATTACTTCTGGGTTTTCGGCATTCGGCTTCCGAATCATTCAGCTTCTGAGGCGCTCAAAAAACGAGGTTCCACTGTAGCAATACAGATCGTTCTCTTTCCATTGTGAGGAATATCTTACTTTTTGAAGTTCCAATAAAGTTATTTATGCAGCTTGAAGGACTTTTTATTTATTTCTACTCAAATCCCTTTGGAATAATTCCATCATCTTAGCCAAGGTGGCGGCACTAGTTAGCCTTCTCTCCACTTCTCCCTCCGCTTCCAGACTGCCGTTACAATCACACTGGTGTAACTTTCACCAAATATATTGTTCTAATACTATCTCTCTTTACAGTAGGGATAGAAACATCTGGCCCCCCAGGTGCTGAGGGCCTCCAACTCCCACTATCCCATGCCTAAAAGTCAAAGAAGGGCCACAGGTTCCCCACTCCTGCTTTAGTGAGTATTAAATGGACTCTAAATAGGGCTGCTGTTTGTGTGTTTGGAAAATACATCTGGTGCAGAAGAGGTCAACTGACCAGTATGTTGATGAGGGAACACTTAATATCCGTGTCCAATATCTATGTTGTTTCCTAGCTATTACTAGGCATCTAATTAGACACCTGAACAATCAGGTGCATGAAGATCTTGTAGTTCGAACTTTTACAGAAAAAATCCTTCCTCAATCAGTGCATCTATTCAACTGTTTTTAACCTTTCCTGGCTGATGCGCAACATCTAATGCAGGGCTCAGGAAACTTTTTCAGCAGAGGGCTGGTCCACTGTCCCTCAGATCTTGTGGGGGGCCGGACTATATTTTGGAGAGAGAAAATATGAACGAATTCCTATGCCCCACAAATAACCCAGAGATGCATTTTAAATAAAATCACACATTCTACTCATGTAAAAACACGCTGATTCCCAGACTGTGTGCAAGCCGGATTTAGAAGGCGATTGGGGTGGATCCAGCCCCCAGGCCTTAGTTTGCCTATCCATGATCTAATAACTGGACTGAGTTATTGGCAAAATATTGTTGGTACTACAAGATTAAGGCACTCCCAGGTGTCAGTTTCTGTAACAATAATGCTATACATCAGAAAGTGCAACAGGAAGTATCCATTGGCACTAAAACCATGATGATTCAGATCATCAACCACCTTGTAAAATTAAGTGTTCCAATTACTACCTGCTGAATTTGTGTACTTGCATGAATATTAATGTGTATGCAAAACTCTCCTGTGACAAACTGCAACAGTTAATAGAGAATGGAGGCCAAAATAAACCAAGGGGTCCTTCACTGGCAAATCTTTTCACAATTCAAAACAGAGCATGTCATTAAGAACTTCACAGGGGGCACAGCAGCGTCTCATCAGCATTCAGCTATGCAGAGTCCATACATAACAGACACTCAAGAAGTGACTCATGCAGCTTCACAGATCTAAGGACAAGCAAACATGCAAAACTGTAGAATTATAGAGTTGGAAGGTATCCCAAGGGTCATCTGGTCCAACGAAGATTCCAATGAAGGAATCTTAACTAGATCATAGATGACAGATGGCCACCCATGTTAAATTACTGTTCACCAGGAAGGAGACAACTGCTTTCAAATGGCCTTGATGTGTGCCTAACTATAGAGTAACAAGCAATGGTTAAATTGTGCAGTATCTGCCAAGAAGCACCCTCCTGTTTTACAGCTCTGCTGGTTCCAACTACTTGAAAGTTGTAGCTTTCAAAGATCAGCTTTTGTGAAATCCACTTATTTGGCCATGCCCACCCTCTACACAGAAGATGCAGTACAGTCCTACTTCATTATTTTCTTAGGTACTGTATACATTTATGATGCTTTAAATATGCACAGGCTGTGATCATGGCAAATGGAGCATCATCCTACAAAGCAAGGATAAGCCAAAAAAAACCCCCTTCCTTCCAACTGCAGAGGTGGCTGGCGATCGCCCCAGTACCATCATTGCGGTCCCTGACCCATCCCCGGCTCCCAAGACTGGAAGGAAAACAAGGAAAGAGTTGGAAGCACACTCTTTGCCTCTCTTTCCCACAGGAGACAGAGGTGAATAGACAGAGGGGTTGGTGCTTGGCAATGAGGCTCAGAGTCCCTCTGCAGCTGCTGCTGGGTAGACAGACACTGGAATCTCTTTTCAGAGCACTGGCTGAAGCTGGAACGTTCCCATTCTGCCTTTCCCATGGGGAAGGTTGGGGGAGATTCCTTTGGCAATTCTTCTGGAGGTGCTTACCTCCCCTCCAGCTGGCAGGTGAGAAGAGCCCAGCAGCCATAGGAAGGCCAGTGAAAAATTGTAGACCTCCCCACCACCCATAAAAAGGTAAATCAATATGACAAGAAGAAATCCACTTTTTCTGGTCTTTCTCCTAGGCCTTTAGTGTGACCCTAGGTAAAGGTAAAGGTACCCCTGCCCGTACGGGCCAGTCGTGTCCGACTCTAGGGTTGTGCGCCCACCTCACTTAAGAGGCCGGGGGCCAGCGCTGTCCGGAGACACTTCCGGGTCACGTGGCCAGCGTGACGAAGCTGCTCTGGCGAGCCGGCACCAGTGCAGCACACGGAAACGCCGTTTACCTTCCCGCTAGAAAGCGGTACCTATTATCTACTTGCACTTAGGGGTGCTTTCGAACTGCTAGGTTGGCAGGCGCTGGGACCGAAAGACGGGAGCTCACCCCGCCGCGGGGATTCGAACCGCCGACCATACGATCGGCAAGTCCTAGGCACTGAGGTTTTACCCACAGCGCCACAGTGCGACCCTAGCACCACAGAAATAAAGAAAATCAAGGTTTCCTTGGCATGAACTCTGCTACACCAAGCTTGCTTCCCCCTTTTAAATCCTTCTTGCCCTGTGTCAAGTGGGAATATTAGCATACAGAGAGCCATAACTCTGCAAAGTGGAAAACCTTGATTTACCACCAAAGAACAGTGTGCTTGTGCCATTACAGTACTGTAACGCACAAATGTCAGCCACTCTAACCATAGTATTTATAATAATTTTATTATTTTCACTCTGCCCATCTGGCTGGGTTACCCCATACCACAAAGGGCTTTCCAACGAGACAGGCACACACTTAGTACGTTCCCCAGGCACCATCACTCTTACGTGGGGTGCAGGTGTTTTCGGTGCTAGAAAAAGTGCTGCTCCTCCAGTTTTCGAGCGGTCACGGCATCCCCTATCACCCCTCTAAAATCCATTCCCTTTTATTCTTCGCCTCGAAAGATTTTCGAATGTGCTTCATTTGTTGGTTTCGAAGGCTTTTAAAACCCGGAACGCAAGATATCACTCTTTTTTTAAAACTAAAAACACTCCTGCTTCAAATCAGCGGCCCCCGAAGAAGCGCTTCCCTTTGGATCGGTGGCGCCTTTAAGGTTATTATTACAGTCTATTATTTGTGAGAGGAAAGTGCGGTGCTGCCGCGGGGGGGGGGGGGGAGGGAAGGAAAGCAAGTTTTTGGCGGGAAGATGAGCGGCGGCTCCCACGAAGGGAGGCGGAAAAAGAAGAGCGCGCGCGCGGGCGCTCCCTCGCTAACCGCCCCCCCCCGGGTCGCCCGTTTAAAGGGGGAAGGCGTGGGGTGGGGGAGGGCGGGAGAGCGAACGAGCGAGCAACAAGGCCTCAGCGCGCGCGCGCGCGCACGTGAGCGCCAAAAGAAGCGAACGCGGAGGAGCGCGCTCACTCACTCACTCGGCCTTCCGTTTTGTTTGGTTGATTTTTTTTTTTAATGCAGCTGTTGCCCGTTTAAGAGGGACGCTGTGGGGGGGGTGGGAGAAGTGGCGCGCGCCAAAACGCGCGCCCACTGGCTAAGAAGAAGACGGACGCGGCGGGGCCGTCGCGCGCACGCGAGAGGCACCAGCCGCCTCTCCGCAGGCAGCCCACGCTCCCTTCCCTCACACGGACGCAGCGGCGGAACAACATGGCGGCCGCGCCGAGCGCTTCTCCTCAGCCAGGCGCCCGCCCGCCCGCCGCTCTCCCCCCACACAGACACGCGCCCGCTTCTGCTCTTCCCGCCTCCCTCAGGCCGAGCGACCTCCGCTCTCTCTCTCTCCCTTTTATCCGCCATTCCCCTCACCTCACACCCGAACCGAGCTCCCCTCCCCCCCACCCCCCGAACCGGTTGCTCCCTCTCTTTCCCCCCACCCCCGCCCCAGGAAAGTGGGTGGTTTCGGTGGTGGTCGCCGGCTTCCCGCCCATGCTTACATCCGGCGGAGTCCTGTTCCGCAGCTCCAAGTGGATCCGCTTCTTCATGTCCATGGCGGCGGCGGCGGCGGCTGCAACGGCGTCGTAAGTGGGAGGAAATGAGAGCGGGACGGGCCTCGGCGCGGGGCTCCGAGTTAACTCGCGGAAGGGCAGCGGCGGCCGAGCAGGGGGAGTCGTCGTCGTCGTCGGCAGCAGCAACAAGGCAAGGCTTGGAGCGCTGGGCGCCGCCGCCGTCGTCGCGACTGCAGTTAAACTGGCGGCGGGGCCCTGAGCTGGGCTGGGCTGAGCCGGAGCAGAATCAACGGACGGACTTGGCCGCCAGGGGGCGCGCCGGGGAAGAGACTCCCCGGAACTCCGTCGTCATAGCCACACCCCGGCCGGCGGAGGCGCGCTCCCGCCTCTGCGCCTGGAGCGCGGGAGGCCGGCGCGCTCCTGCTGCCGAAAGTTGCTTCCCACACTTTTAGGTCGACACGAGCGGCCCTTCCCCCCGCCCCCCATTCCCAGAACAGCCGATCGTCGCTCCCATTGTAAAGTATTACTTGATCCAGGCCTGCAAAAACTTAGGTTGCTGCTGCTTCTGCGATGTTTGCGGTCCCGGGGAGAAAGCAGAAGCATGGCTTCCTTCCCCTCCCATTGCCGGCTAAAAGCAGCATATCGATATTTTTTTATAAATGCCTACACGATTATGGTTCCCACTCCCCCCGCAACCATGCATATAACATTTCACTTACATTGAACATCATATAACATTTCACTTACATTGAACATCATTTGGCATTTTGTTGGCCATTTGCCCACCTTTTAGGGATCCTTCTGGAGCCTGTTTGGGTTTTTACTATCCTGAGTAGTCTGGTATCTGCTTTGCACACTGATTTCAGTGAACTTTGGGACACAATATGGCAGCTGTAAAACCCCTGATTGGGATTCGGGCTACAGGGTTGGTGAAAGATTCTTTAACGTTTTGCTGTTGCCATACTCTCAGTTCAGATCACCCCATGTTTGCATCTTGGGAGAAGCTTTTGTTTCTGCTAATGGTAGCTTCCAATGAAAATAGCTACTGGGCCTCTAATCCAGGATTAAAGCTCCCTCCCCCAAATTGTACTGACTTCGATCAGAGCCCCCCGCCCTCCAATAGCTCTTAACAAAAGTGTAGCATTACTAATGTCACATCTGTTTTGGCTCATAAAGGGTAAAGGGACCCCTGACCATTCAGTCCAGTCGTGACCGACTCTGGGGTTGCAGCGCTCATCTCGCTTTATTGGCCGAGGGAGCTGGCGTACAGCTTCCAGGCCCAACCTTATTCAAATTCAAAAAATCTGTGATAATATCTCCTGACATTTTCTTAAAGTTGCTGAAGGATGAGTGGGGAAAAACAAACTGGATCAGGACCTTTTCCCTTATTGCCCAGTCTAAAATACCTCCCTAAGATACTACTCTTGCTGGGGAAAATACATGGGTAAATAGCTTGGAAATTGGGGGGGGGGGAGAGGTGTACTGGTGAAAAAACGTTAACCTTCTGTCCATTTGCCATGGCTCTGATCTACCCTTTAGGGGAGAAAGCAAGGTTGAGATCTGATGACAAATATCCTATGTGTAAATCTGCATAGGATTGAGCTGCAAAGGAAACGACAGTAGGAAAGTTAAAGTGTAAAAAAAAACCTAATACCTGTAGGCTAGGAAGCTTTTCTGAAAGGATTTAAATTATTAGGAGGAGGTACCTGAAAGATAAAGAATAGGAAGCTATTGTAGATTGAAGAAGCTCCATTGTAAAAGGTGTAAAAGGCACAATGGTAGGCATGAAAAGGTAACAAAAGGCTGAAAGCAGAGGAGTTTGCATGCAAAAGAAAGAAATATGAATAAAGCAATCACAACTGATACAGTAGTGATGGCTCTTGCTTCATGGAGAAATTATCACCCACAGCTTCCAGCCAAGTAGTTTTTTGATGCTATAGCCTTTCACATTAGGAGTTAACAAAATGTTACGGATCACCTGAAGGGCTGGCCCTACCATGGGGAATCTGCCTCAGGCTGCAGATGCCATGGGCAAAGAGCAGTAGGGAGCATTTGGAGAACTATGGTGTGTGTACCATGCCTGCCCTAAGCTATCTGCCACTGTGTGCACTGTCTCCATTTTCTGTGTTGAAGTAAAATTCAGCAGTCTGACTAGTCAGCTTTTGTTCATGGAATGGGGAGAGACATTAGCTTATCCTTCACTTCTTGCAAAGGCCAGCCTGATCACCTGTAAGGCCGTTAAATATTGTTGCAGGATGTTTCAAAAAGTGTAACATTAATTCTACACGCATACAGAACCCCACTTTAGTGTTTCAAAACAACAAGGAACTGTTTCTCCCAGATCAATAATGGTCCGTTGCCCAGCTCCACCATGGCCGCCTTCCTCCCTTGCGAACTAGCTCATTTATCATCACAATGGTTCTGTCTTCCTTGTGGCAACAACTAGGGGTGGGTATGCTGCCCTTGGCACCTCCATTTCTGTGTGCTGCTTCTGGGGCTGGGTTTTCTGGAGCAGCTGAGCCATTCACGAATGGAGAAATATTCTCAATAAAAATGGGGAACCTGTGGCCCTACAGAAGTTGTTGGACTCCATCTCCCATCAGCTGTGATCATTGGCTATCCTTACTGGAACTGGCGGGAACTGGAGTCCAAGAGGGCCTCTCCAAACTAAGTGAATGAGCGGCAAAATGACAAATTAAATCCATTGTGAACAAATGTAAAGTGAAGCATGTTAGCACAAGACATCTTCATTTCATATGTATGCTCATGGGTTCTAAGCTGGTGGTGACTGACCAGGAGTGAGATCTTGGGGACAACTCTGACAACAGGATGCTAGACCAGATGAGCCAGTGGCCTGATCCAGCAGATTATTCGTATGTTCTTAATTACTGGAGGGCCACAGGTTCCCCTTTCCTGCTTTGGTGTTCTATGCATGCATGCTTATTGAAGGATGTGCCCTCTGGTCACATGACACAGGCCTTTGGTCCCAGTGGGGTTTTGGGTACAGTGTTAACTGCTGTCCTCCTAAGAATATGAGATGAGCGCTGCTGGATTAAAGGTCTGTGTAGCCCAGCATGTTTCTCACACAGTCAACTAGTTGCATCCACAAGCAGGAGATGAAGACAATAGTCTTCCTGTTGTTGCTCCCCGGATATTTGGTAGGCGGCTTAATCCTTTATTTTTTCATTTGTGTTCACAGAGTTTAAAGCAGGGGGTACTTCTAGCTGTGAACAGAAGCAGGGTCAGCTCAATATCAGAGTGGTGTGTGTGTTTATTTTAAATAGATTAGGGCTCCTGTGATTTAAAAGTCAAATCGAAGAAAGGGTTTGTGTGCTTTGGCAAGTGCAGCTTGTCATGCACGAGTTGAAACCCAAACCAAACGCAGCACCAGCTGAAATTCTAGTTTTGCACACCTACCAAAGGTGGTGCAGGTGTCTGTCCTCCCTTGCCCTGAATTCAGAACCACTGGGACCGATACTCACTGTCCTGCTCTCAAACATTGCTCTTAACCCGCATTCTTATTTTGCTCCTCCTCACCCTACCAGAGGAGCCTTGACTACCGTGCTGTGAAGGAGAAAGTTAGAGATGAAATAGAAAGATAAATTAGAGGTCAGCAACCCGGTCTCCCAAGTGTTGACTGCCATTTTTGGAGGAAGGGGGGATGCTTAGGAGGTCTGTTGCCAGCAGTAATTCTGCAAATAATATAAACTAGTCCATGACACACTCTGCAGTTCACAAGACCTTCCCTTACATTAGTGAGAGGGTTATTGCTCTTGTCCTTTATCTGCACACCCTGCCGGTTTCTTTCACCCCTCTTCACTGGTCCTTTTACATTCACTTCTTCCTCCAATAGCAGCTTTCTTTTATCCCCTTCCTTTGTATTCCCAGTTCAACTAAATAATATTAACATATATTAAACTTTTATTTTACTGTACTGTACTAATATCCTTCAGCATCTCTATCCCTTTCCCCTCAGAGGCCTGCCTGCCTGCCTTCCCTGGATCTTCTCTGTCTCCCTGCCACCTTTACTCAGCATGCAAGGAGTTGCTGATGCTGGCATTAACCCAGCCAAAAGGCATGGCAAGCAGGGAAAGAGGCAGTGGGCAGGCCTAAGGCCCACAGATGGGTCCTGCCTACCTTAGCCCCCGGTTTGAGAAACCTTTCTCTATCACAGTACACCTGTTTCACCAGAAGGGGATGCTCATGCTACAGAATGATATGGCACAGTATTCTGTTTAATGAAGGGGAAATAGCCAAGGCTGTTACAAGGATTTCTCTAGGTAGGTCTGCTGTTACTGATGTTGCAAGGGAGAAATAGCATGTACTGGAAGGTGGCAGAGAAAGGGAGCTGTGCCATCCAATAGTTGAGCTCTCAAAATATCAAAAAATACACAATTTGTCTACTACATCATTAAACAATAAGGGCAGCAGTATTAAAAAGCTTTTTTAAAAAAAATAATATCCCAGCAACTGTCCACCAATAGCCAGGGTGAAGGGGGAATTTGATGCTTCCTTTGGGGGAGAATTTCATAACTGGAGCTGAACAACAGAAAAATATCCTATCTTGGGTCACTGCCCACCTGATCTACGTAGAAAAAAAGCTTCCTCTGTTAAAAGTAAGAGTTGCATTTTCTATGTTCACCAAAGGCACAACCTAATGGATTTAAGCAAACTGGGTTCTATTTTACAGCAATGAGAGATACTTGAGCACGTGCAGAGTTTAAGAACTAAAAATCTGATCATTTGCCAGGACGAAACAGGGCTTTATTTCACCCAGGTCAAAGACCCAGTTTGGCACACAGGCTGGAAGCCTCAGTGACGCCCCTCTGGAGGCTTCACCCGGGGCAAAAAAACCAGCTCCCCCCCCCCCCAGCTACGGCCATGCCCTTCCTCTCCCTGCCAGTTCTTCCCTGCCAGTATTGCCCAGCAAGCAGCTTTTAGGGTCCACCCACAAAGCTCAACACCCACCCGGTTTGGGAACTGCAAGTGACTGGAGTGGGGTTGTGAATAGGGTTCAGTGATAATTTCTGTCACTTTGTAGCAGGCAAAGTGCCCTTTTTTTGTTCCATAGGCTGGAAGGGGGGGGGGAGTTATCTAGTTTGACCTGTCATCTTTGACTATTTTGCTGAGTCACGGTCATAATGTATTATCAGCCTTCAGCAGACTGTAATGAGAATTTGGTCACTCTCGCTCTGAGTGCTTCCAAATGCGTCAGGCAGGCCTTCATGTGAATATGAATAGCGACTGACACTTTTAATGGTGCTTCAAATGAATTGTGCATCCTCCTAAGTTCCTAGGATGAACAACTGAACTTTCGACTCTCCTGTACAGGAGAGCCCTAGGCTATCACTCTTTTGTGAGAGGGGTTTAAGTACATACTGGGAAATGTGGGTTTGTACAATTAAAGTAGATTACAGTGCTCTGTGGGTTGTATGGGGTGTTAGGGGAGGGGTAGTACCTCTGTTGTGGGACACGCCATGCTCCTTCTGGGGTAGTTTGTCCACCTTTGGTCCCCACCCTACACTCAGCTCTCACCTGTGGCTCCTAGAAGCTGTCAGGATGTGATAGCAGCCACACCCCATGAATGGCTTCGACTGGCTGGCTAAACCAGGTGAGGGTAGCCAATGGGTCTCAAACCCTCGGTCAGTTAGGGATTTCCCCTGCATGCGAAGACAGGTTCCAGCAGCTTGAGTGAGTGAGACTAATAATGAGTCCAATAGCCAAGAAGGCAGTTTCTGCATATGCCATAGATGTAGAGGGAAGTGGTGGGCAGATGGGGCTTGTCAGCCTGGGAGAAGGAAAAAACTGATCCTAAACCTCCACTTTCTTCTGGGATATTTTCAGGAGAAAAAAAGATTAAGGAGTAACCCCAATCCCAAGTAGAGTCCCTAAGATGGTTGGATGGCACCTTGTACTACTGGCAATTCCTGCAGCCAAGCTGGTGCCAAACGTATTGCTCTGCTTTCCTTAGAACCACATCAGTGAGGGCAAGAGGAGGGTCTTGTTGCCTGGGCAGCCCAGGATCTCCGTATACAGTCTGGCAGCCCAGGGAGCTCACTTTGGTGCTGCTAACACAGTGGTTTGACTTCACCCCTGCAGACACACTCCATTGTGTCTTGAGACCTTCTGTCCCTAAATGTGGAAAATACACTTTTGTCCTGGTGTCCAGCTTCTCTTTCTGGCCTCTCCTCACCCACTCTCCTCAATCACCTACCAGATCATGTCCCTCCCCAGTCTTGCTTGCCTGGATGAAGGCTAGAGAGAGATGTTCAAGCGTGTGCAGAAACTAGCCTACTGTACAAAGGTAAAATGTACATTCATTGCCCCCTGCTTCTGTTCCTGGCCCCACTGTGGCTAGCATGTGGGCTAGCAGAAGGCATTGCAGGGTGAAAAAAGTCCTCCACCCACCACATAACAAATCCACATTAAAAAAGAATAAGGAGGTTTGGCAAGTGATGGGGAAATGTATTGAAAAGTGTGGGATGAACAAAGAACAGGAAGACGTATAAGCACCCCACAATCAAATCAGGATAAAAGCAGGCTAGATGCTCGTCATATAAACACCCCCGCAAACAAATGGGAATGAATGTTCACTTAAAAACTGGATATGATCTAACTACTGTGTAAGCCTTGTGCAAGCAAGTCATAATAAATGCTCCGTAGTTAGGTTGTTTGGGGGAGCTTACAGAGAGGGAGAGTTTGCGTCTGGTGCAATAATGGGCTGTTTGGGATTCCTTTATAATTTGTAAAAGCTTCCACTGTGAATGCTGTGCCTTCCTTCTGCATATCAGAGAAAGCAGGAGATGTACAGAACTCCCTTTGCAGCTGCCCCATCTACCACTGTGACTTGTAAAGTCTGCCCCACCTTTCCAGAAGAGCAGAATAATCTGTCTTGAGCACAAGGGAGGTGCCCAGGGACGGGGTGGGGGTGGAGGAAGAATTCGAAATACTGATGTAGAAGGACCTTTGAAAGGTAGCTGCAAACATTTTCATTTTTAAAAAATGACCGGAAATTTGTGAATTGGGGAATGTCAGTATGGTGCCCTTGCATGTACTTTTAGTCTGATGTGGCCCTTATGAGGAACGGCTAAGGGAGCTGGGCATGTTTAGCCTGGAGAAGAGGAGGTTAAGGGGTGATATGATAGCCATGTTCAAATATATAAAAGGATGTCACATAGAGGAGGGAGAAAGGTTGTTTTCTGCTGCTCCAGAGAAGCGGACACGGAGCAATGGATCCAAACTGCAGGAAAGAAGATTCCACCTAAACATTAGGAAGAACTTCCTGACAGTAAGAGCTGTTCGACAGTGGAATTTGCTGCCAAGGAGTGTGGTGGAGTCTCCTTCTTTGGAGGTCTTTAAGCAGAGGCTTGACAACCATATGTCAGGAGTGCTCTGATGGTGTTTCCTGCTTGGCAGGGGGTTGGACTCGATGGCCCTTGTGGTCTCTTCCAACTCTATGATTCTATGTTTCAGATCTTTTTGTAACACAAAGGTCTACTTTATTATACTTTTCCTATGGTGAGATTCTTCCTTTTTTATGTAGTGAAGTATGCTTGTGAATTTATGCTTTTAATGTACCATATGCATTGTCAATTAAATACCTGAGGCACAGCCCTGCAGTACTTACATAGCAAGTTTTCTATTTACCCTGTCCTAGAAAGTATTTCCTCCTTTCTGTTACAATCATTACTAAATATATACTGTATGTATCAATTTCCATCAAACATAATTTTTAAAATAAAAATTGGTGTCCTCTTTTGTTGTTGTTTTTGGCGGGGGAGATGGGTAGGTTGATTCACTCCCAAACAACATCTCATCCATGGGTGTAGCAAAGGGGAAGCAGGGAGGGGCACCTGCCCCCCTAAATCAATAAAAATACATTGCAAACAGTATGTCTTTGAAAACGCAATATTTGTCAGGAGGGGCATGTTAATGTTTTTGGCAGAGCTATGCCATGAGCTATGAGCATGAATTTAAACACCTTTGCAGCATGATAAGGAAAAGAAGTATTAACATACCAGTGTCCGGAGCAGATAAGATACTCTGGGCGTGTAGTTTTTCTTTTTTTCCTGAAACTCTTCATTTAGCACTAAAGCAGTACATGTGTCAGATGGTTCTATGTTGGAATTAAGCTCTTTTTCATATATATTTATAAATTAAGAAACTGCAAATGGAGAGCTTAGAAAAGGACCATTCCTATTCTGAAAATCCACAGCAGCCAGTGGTCGCAGCGGAGGACTATGCAGTTCCAGGTAACAAATATTATTCTGGGAAAGGGGAATCTTCTAATGCAATTCTGTTAAAATTACATTCTCTCCAGTAGACCCTAATTAACAGGGGCTGCACCTGTTTTTCTGGCACGTGTCCCTGATAAAACTGTTCCTATTTTTTACCTTTGGGGGGAAATGTTGGGGCTATGTCTTTCCCAAATTTTCTTAGGCTGCATTCCTATATTCACTTACCTGGGAGTAAGTCCCATGGAACTCAGTGGGGGCTTACTTTTGAGTAGGCATGCATAGGGATTACATGCACAAGTGCAGCAGGATCGTTCAGATTTCAGCCCCTTCTTCACAGTCTTTAAAAACCTGAGAATATAAATACCATGGTTTTTTTAAGGCTGCATTCACGATGATACAGTTAAAGCACATTCAAAAGACATCTCCCCCCTCAAAGAATTCTGGGCATTGTAGTTTGTTGAGGGCTACTGGGAATTGTAACACCATGAGGGGGAAATTAGAGTGACCGGGATTGTTTGAGTATTCTAAAGGTATAGTGCGTGTACACAACTGAAGTGTGATATAAGGCTACTGAACACATACTCTACCTAGAAAACTTGTTTGTTCTGGTCAGTTCCACTCTTAATGACACATTTGTCTTCACTCAAAGTTGCATATCTGAATGGAGGGCAAATTCATCTCAGCAGCACAGAACCCCAGGAAACGGGTGTTTGAAAAACTGTGGGTGCAGGGACATCAGAAGAGGCATAGCCTTATGGGCTATCTGCCTAATCACAACCTCCTGGTAACTTGTATGACAGCCTGGGGTTTTAAAGTTTTGCTGCTGAATGCAAGGATAGTTAATGGTGCAAAAGACATTATCCAGAATTTGATCCTGGATGAACATGCTGACATGGTATGTATCATGGTGACCTAATTGGATGAGGTGTGTGTGTGAATTTGTTTCAGTTGTGTCCACCAGGTTTCACCATACAATAGGAAGTTAGACCCAAGGGACAGGAAGGTGAAGTGCAATGATCTATCATGACTGCCATCGCTTGAACCAGATACCCTATTTAGCCTTTGCCAGGTTTTGACTACATGTTTCTGAAGCTGGGTGCTCAGGATAGGACAAGGGCTCCATCGACTCCCAGTACGTTTCTGAGCACAATTCAAAGTGTTGAATTCAATTTAAAGCCCTAAATGTATACCTGAAGGAGCATCTCCACCCCTGCCCATTCAGCCAGGACACTGAGATCCAGCACCAAGGGCCTTCTGTGAAAAGTGTAGCCACAGGGAGGCAGAGGGCCTTCTTGGTAGTGGCACCCACCCTGTGGAAAGCCCTCCCATCAGATGTCAAGGAGATAAGTAACTATACAACCTTTAGAAGACACCTGAAGGCAGCCCTGGATAGGGTTTTTTATTGTTTAATGTTTTATTATGTTTTTATATATATTGGAAGCTGCCCAGAGTGGCTGGGGCAAACCAGTCAGATAGGCAGTGGATTGATGGATTGATTGATTGATTGATTGGGCAACCCTATTTTCATCAAAGAAATGTTGGAGGGTATGCAAATGGTACAAGGAGTCACCGGAGGCTTCCTATTTTTTCCTCCAGTTCATGGATGGGGGATTGGATCTGAATGCTCAAATAAAGCTTCTGTGCACTCCTAATATCTATTCATGTGGCCAAGTGGGTGTAAGGTAAAGGTAAAGTACCCCTGGATGGTTAAGTCCAGTCAAAGGTGACTATGGGGGGCAGCACTCATCTCGCTTTCAGGCCGAGGGAGACGGCGTTTGTCCACAGACAGCTTTCCGGGTCATGTGGCCAGCATGGCTAAGCCGCTTCTGGCACAATGGAACACAGTGACAGAAGCCAAAGTGCATGGAAATGCCATTTACCTCCCTGCCACAGTGGTACCTATTTATCTACTTGCACTGGTATGCTTTCCAACTGCTAGGTTGGCAGAAACTGGGATAGAGCAATGGGAGCTCGTCCCTTCATGCAGATTCGAACCACCAACCTTCTGATCGGCAAGCCCAAGAGGCTCAGTGGTTTAGGCCACAGTGCCACCCGTGTGTTGGGGGTGGGGCCTGCTGCTGAAGTCCCACCCACCCCCAATGCACATTGACTGCAAACATCCATTATATGAACAGGACTTTTCTGTTCATCTTCCTAACCCGACACTCAGGCTGAAAGGGTTCTCTTGGTGGTGGCACCATCCTCTAATCTTGCAACCATCTCATCGGATTCTATTTCCTCCTGGAGTTGTCTCTTCCTCTACTTGCTACTTTGCTCTTGCAGAGGTTGCTGTCACGCGCCATTTGAGAGACCGAGAGCTTCTCAGAAAAAGGAAAGCCGAGGCGGAAGAAAAAAACACTCACCAGTGGGTCCTGAGGTAAATTAGGAGGATGACAGTGGTGGCATTGTAGCCTAGAATTTTGCTTTCAATAAGTGTTAAAAATGCTACGGCAATGAGGATTGGAATAATATATATAATTGGATTAATAATATATGTTATAAGTTTGTGCATTATTAAGAAGGGAATTTGCTTCCCTGTAGAAAGATTTTAGGTCTTTTGCATTACTTGACTCTGCCACCTTAATAAACCTGATTTTGATAAATGAGGTGGGCATGTTTACTACTTTAGTGGTAGTCAGTAGTTTTAATTGGGACATTTATTTAGCATGGGTCCCACTATTTTGGTCCGTTCGTACTAAAAATAGTGCTGCATGGATAGAAACCGACCTGGATTTCTCCGGTCTGAACTCAGATCATGTAGGACTTTAATCGTTGAACAAATGAACCTTTAATAGTGGCTGCACTATGGGGGTGTTGTTCCACACTCAAGGTCGTAAACCCCCTTGTTGATATGGACTCTAGAAGGGGATGGTGCTGTTATCCCTATAAATTTTATTCAACTGCCCATTTAGTTTCTAAGATGTCACTATGCCAGGGTTTCTCAGACTTGGGTCTCCAGCTCTTTTTGGAATACAACAGGACCAGTGGTCAGGGATGATGGGAATTGTAGTCCAATAACAGCTGGAGACCCAACTTTGGGAAGCCCTGCACTAGACATTGCCTGCATGCTTTCAAGCATGTATTTGAAATTTAAGGCTAAAGGCTTGCTGGACTTAAAAACCACGCTATACCTCAGCTATGTGTAATGTTAGTCCAGTGGTCTTGTCTGTACAGGACTGCAGTTATTTGCACTATTATCCTAGACTTGTCTTTATCTTTCAGAAAATGGGTCCCTTGGGCTGTAGAGGGGAGTAGTTAAGGGGAAGTTTTGGGAGTGGGGGAATAGTTTGTAGGGGAAGGGATTAGCAACAAGGTTCAGCTGCCAACCACTCCCTCCTGCGGGCTAATACTTCCTTTTTATTATTAAATATATCTTTATTAATTTAAAATAAATATATTTATGAAAAACAGACGTACATACAAGTAAACAAACATACAATCAAACAAACAAATAACCGAAAAATCAAACAAACCACCACACTATAAGATATAAGATTAATATAATTATCACATATAGGTAAAGGTAAAGGGACCCCTGACCATTAGGTCCAGTCGTGGCCGACTCTGGGGTTGCGGCGCTCATCTCGCTTTATTGGCCAAGGGAGCCGGTGTACAGCTTCCAGGTCATGTGGCCAGCATGACTAAGCCGCTTCTGGCGAACCAGAGCAGCGCACGGAAACGCCTTTTACCTTCCCACCGGAGCGGTACCTATTTATCTACTTGCACTGGCATGCTTTCGAACTGCTAGGTTGGCAGGAGCTGGGACCGAGCAACGGGAGCTCACCCCGTTGCGGGGATTCGAACTGCCGACCTTCTGATCGGCAAGTCCTAGGCTCTGTGGTTTAACCCACAGCGCCACCTGCATCCCATCATCATATATACTCCTGGGCTAATGCTTCCTATTCAGCTGCAACTGAATGTGTATTTTGGTCCTGGGATACTCAGCGGCTGAATCCCTCACCCTAGATTAAATTCTGTCCTTTCCCCCCTGTGCTCTCACTGAATCACCATCACAGAAGCCAACCCGTTGTTAAAAATGAAAGGCAGAATTTCAGAAGGAGCCCACCACTGATTCTCGTGAACATCCTTGCAAGCAGGGCCCTTCAAAGCAATCCATCAGATCCCTTTATACCAAAATGCCTTTTGTGTACTACAGGGAGCAGAAGAGGAGCAAGCCAACAGGAAGGGGAAGAGGGGCCCGGAGAGGCAGGGGCAGGGGCAGAGGCCAGCAGCAGGCTCCAGAGCCACAGGAAGAACCTCAGCCAGAAACAGTGGTGGAGGAAGAAAAGCCTGAGCTACAGGTGACTAAACTGGAGGAGGCGGCCCAGAAGAGTCTAGATCTCCCAGCGAAGTCTTCTATCCCTTTTCTGGAAGCTGGAGAACTATATACTCAGAAGGAACTAGCGGAAGGAGTCCCCCTTGCGAGTGCTGCTGAGGAGCTGTGCACTCAGCAGGAAACAGCTGGTGCAACCCCAGCCGGAAGTGCTGTTTTCTCCATGGGTAAGGAGCCCGCAGTCTGTAAGAATGAATGTGTGCTTCCTGATGACCTGTTTGTTGATCATTCTCCCCGATTTGTTTGCAGAGCCGTTAGACATCACTGGTTGTTTTGATGCATATTCATTCAGATTTCTTCTTTTTTAAGGGACTTTGGACTGGTCCACACTAGAACAAATGTGGACTCCATCCTTTGGTCTGGGTGGGACAGCCCTTTCTCAGTTTAAATGCAGGATTTCTCTGATTCGGAAAAGCCCTGCATTTTTTTTTATTGGTTTTCACATATTACATTACAATACAGATGTACCAAAGCCAACACCATTTCTTCCCCATCGCCCCATACATTTACATTTATATTTCCTCAATCCATCATATTATTCTTTTCTCCTTCCTCCCACTTCCCTCCGCCCCCACTCGATTTCCTCCACATTATACAAGTTACAATAATCTTTGCATTCTACAATCTTCTCAAATCATCTATATATTCTTATTATCTTTCCTTACTAATTTTCCTTCCATCCAGTACTTCACATTTTAATCTAGGCATATTAGCGTGTCTTTTTTTGAGCAATATTTTGCCATATATTCATCAAAACATTTCCACTCCTTTTTTAATTTTTGATTCAACTGATTGCTTATTATAGCAGTTAATTTTGCGAAAATTAAATATTAATTTAGTTTACAAATCCATTCCTCCTCTGTGGGTATAGTTTGTGACTTCCACCTAGCAGCAATCACTATTTTAGCAGCTGTACTTGCATATAGAATAATCCCCCCCCCCCGGTATCTCTTCATCTATCAATCCAAGGAGCTATGTCTCTGGTTTCTTTGTTATTGATATTTTCAACATCTTTAGTTCTTCATGTACTACTACCCAAAATTTCTTAATTTCCTCACACCTCCACCACATGTGTATTGTTGTTCCTATTTCTCCACCACATCTCCAACAGAGGTTGGAGGAAAAGCCCTGCATTTAAAGGGATAGTGATGTGGGACAGCACTGGGATGGGCTGGAGTCGTGTGTACACCCCTACATGAATGAGAAGACACAGTGATGTGAATCCACATTTTGCTCCAGTTTGGACAAAGCACTCTCCCCACCTGCAATACCCAGAAATTGGTATTCAGTGACGTGCTGCCTCCAACAGTGGAGGCATTTTGTTACCTCTGCTTACCCCAGTAACTATCTCAGGGCTCACTAGTCAATTGGATCAAATAAGGATTCAGTCGTTGCTCCAGCTTTACTGCTGGAACTGAATCGGCCCTAACACATACAGCACAAATCCATTGCTTTGCCCCAACCTCCTGGATCATAAAGCTGCAGGAACACTGAATAAATATACCGGTAACTATTCGCTGCTTTGTTTTAGAAACTGCCTGGGTTGCCCCAACAGAGGCAATCTAAAGCTAAGCAGTTATCTGAAACGACAACGTGATTTAATTATTGGAAGCCTCCTGGCCTCTGAATTGCTTTTTGTTACACAAAGGGAGAATACAAATAGTTTTTGTTCTAATTATTCTCCATATTCTTCCCCTTCATACCTGCCAATATGAATTGTTGATGTTGTTACAGGTAATGAAAAATAATGAAGAAACCTTAACTTACAGGGAGAGTGTAAAATTTAGCTAGATTGGGGCCATAGGGATGAATGCAACATAGTGCTCAGGGGAGTGTTCTTGCAGCGCAAGCATTTTAGCTCGTCAGGAAGAACAATCTCCATGCTACTGTTTGGGGGTTCCCCTGATTCCTGCCCCCTCAAGCAATGGGGAGGGCTTGCTGGGGTGGGGGAGAGAAAGGGCAAAATACCCTGTTGTGCCAGCAGAAGCTCTTGTATTGGTTTCCGCTAACAGGGATCATTTGTAGAATCCAGCCCATATGTTTGATCAAGACAAAACGTTGTGTCAGCCATCGGCCTTTTGTTTTGCCATATCTAGTAGTTACTGTGAATACTAGATATTATTGTGTTGCAGTGGCATAGCGTGGGTTGCCAGTGCCCGGGGCTGCACAGAGGGGGTGGGTGGAAAGGAAATGGACGAAGTACGCATGCACATTCAACTGCCTAGTGGCTTCCACGTCACCCAGGAGATTGCAGCCACAGAGATAAGAAGAGTCGTTCCATCGTCTGGAGAGGTCACTTTCTGGTTTGCATGGAGAAGCTGTTTTCAATAACGCCCAGAAGTACGCAGTTGTATTGAGGCAGCACCAGGTGTTGAATTTTTGCGCCCTCTAACAATTTTGCACCCGGGGCAACCAACCCCCACGCTACGCCATTGTTGTGTTGATTATTGCTGGGACTGCCTCAACCAAACAGAAACCTTTATACTTATTCTTCCTTTTCAGAACCAGAGGAGACACCAAGATCAGAAGAACCAGGAGAAATTCCTCAGTCCGTGGAAAATGATCATTTGGAACAAAAGTTCTATGGCTTGCTTTAATTGGCAGTAATTTTTCACTGTTCAACTTGAAACACTGTTAGAATACATGATACCTGTTATTCTTGTGTGAGCAATAAAAGCCAGCGGCCTTTGCTGCTGTCACCTTTCTGCAATTTCCTTGGAAGTCATAATCCCTGAAATGCTCAATAGTTCTGTTACATGCTTCCAATTTCCCCATGAGATTAGAAGTTCTGGAGCCAGCACTACCTGAGTTTGGCTTCCTCAGTCAGGACGACAGACACTTAACTGCATTTTTAGTATTTGGATTACTTACAAATATTAGAGTTCACATCAGACACCTTGCATCACATCTTCAGAAAGAGCCTTCCTGAACCTATAAGGTCCCAAGCTCACAACAGCTCTCCCTCTCATCCTCTCTTTCCATTGAGTTTATTTTTTGGCTGGAGTTTATTTGCTTTTCCTGCATTTAATCCGGATTTCCTCATAATGCAGAAAATCTGATAATAAAAAACAACACATTATGCATCTAGCATGGAAGCTTATTAGCACAATCTGCCCCGGTGGCTGGTTTTGTCATGTGGGTACTACCACATCCCTATTTCTATTGGCTCCTTACCTGAGCACAACATCACCATTTTGTTTGCAGTAGGGAAGGAAAGAAGCCTATTTCCACTTATGGCCACATGCCCCATTCAGAGGAGCCAGATCTCAGTACTGTATATAAACTGTGTTGGCGTGCTTTTAAAATAGTTAAATATAGAAGTTTTGTTCAGGACATGTTCATCACTCTTTCACTTTTCACAAAACTTCAGTTTATGTATATAAGGTAAAGGGCCCCTGGACAGTTACATCCTGTCAAAGGCAACTATGGGGTGCGACGCTCATCTCATTTTCAGGCCAAGGAAGCCAGCATTTGTCCACAGACAGCTTTCTGGGTCATGTGGCCAGCATGACTAAACCACGTCTGGAACACCAGAATGGAAGCCAGAGCACACAGAAACGATGCTTACCTTCCCGCCACAGCGGTACCTATTTATCTACTTGCACTGGTATGCTTTTGAATTGCTAGGTTGGCAGAAACTGGGATAGAGCAATGGGAGCTCACCCTATCATGCAGCTGGGGTGAGCAGCTGAACTTGTCAGTGGGAAACTATATGAATGGAGGAGGTGAAGAGAAAGGGCCCTTCAAATGGTCTGGTGGCAAGACTCCCCCAGGTCAGACCGGGTAAATGAAAAGCGATAAGGAAAAGGGAGTTGGAAAGAGACTATCTTTGCATGCCCCTCGTTCATTCCCTAATAGTGGAAAGTGCCCAGCACTGCCCAGGTATTTTTTAGAAACCAAAACATATTGTGATTTTAAAACATTGTGCAATTTGGACCTGTCAACATCAAAAATCAGGTGAAGTCAATCCAAAGTCATGTTTCGATCCGCCACCTTGATTCAAAATGATAAGTGACATCCAAACAGTGACAAAGACCCTGACCCCGCTTCAGGAACCCTTGTGCTAGGGGTGGTGACGATATGCCTGTTGGAATGTTCAAGGAGGCAGGAGAGGATATCTTGTTTAATACTACTTTCCTAACTTGCGCTAGCAAGTTCTATAACTTAGCAGAGTTTTACATTCCCCTTCTAAATGCACAGCAGGTAGCTCTTGCAGTCTTGTTTAAGCCTCTCTATCAGATTCCTGGTAATTCCTCTTATATCCCCCTTAAAAGAATAAACATGCCACAGTCTTGTTTAAAGTATATAAAAGAAAATTACTCACACATTCAGTTCACAGATGGATCCCTGAAGGCAGACATAGTTACAAAGTATATACATGTGAGTCTATCCCATATGGAGATAGTCCCTTTGTTTGCTGAAAGCCAACAGAGCATCTCTAGCTAAAAAGCTGCTGGTCCTATGATGGAGGAAGCCGAAGAGAAAAGAGAGGGAGGGTGCTGCATGCCTAGTGCTTTTGTACCTGCACAGGTACTGTAAGGTCACGCCCACCTCTAGTCACTGTCACGGTCCAGTTCACAGGCGATCGAAGTCCCGGCTGGGGACGTTGGGACTGGGGGCAAGATGGCGGGGTGGGAGCAGGAACGGGAGTCCAGAAGCCAGGAGTCAGAAAGCCAAGAGTCCGAGGGTCAGAGAGCCGGGAGTCAAGAAGCCAAGGGTCTGACAATCAAGGAGCAAGAAGTCACAAAGTCGGGTCTGGGGATCAAGAAGCAAGGAGTCATGAAGTCAGGGGTCCGAGGAGCAAGGAGTCAAACACAGAAAGGGAGGGAACGTGTTGCTGTGGCAAAGAGCTGAAGGGAAAATACTGACCTTATATCCCTTCCTGGCTCTTGCCACCAGGAGCTGTGTGTTACCAATCGGCCTCATCTGTGTGGCTGCACCTTGCCTCTTCAGAACAAACTTAGGAAGGCCCCAGTCCTGCAGAGTCCTATTGGTCACAGGGCCTGGCTCCCGCATGCACACCTGACAGTCACATGCAAAGAAAGTACCGTATTTTTCGCCCTATAGGACGCACTTTTTCCCCTCCAAAAATGAAGGGGAAATGTGTGTGCGTCCTATGGGGCGAATGCAGGCTTTCGCTGAAGCCTGGAGAGCGAGAGGGGTCGGTGGGCACTGACCCCTCTCGCTCTCCAGGCTTCGCGGACCTCTCCGCAAGCAGCGGGAGCGCTCCCGCTGCTTGTGGAGAGTTGCCAGCACGCGAAGCCTGCGCGCGCTGAGATCAGCGTGTCCAGGCTTCAAGGACCTCTCCGCAAGCAGCGGGAGCCAGCGCTGGGCTCCCACGGCTTGCAGAGAGCTGCCTGTTTGGGGGCTGGGGTCAGGGGAAGCTCGGGCCTCCCCCGCCCCAGCCCCGCGCCTGGGGGGGAAATAATTCCCCCCCTTTATTTTCCCCCAAAAAACTAGGTGCACCTTATGGGACGGTGCGTCCTATAGGGCGAAAAATACGGTATGCCCCAGCCAGGAGGAAACAGGAAGTTTTCGACTGGCTGGACCAAACACCCCCTTCTATGTCCACTATAGGAAAACAAGGAATGTTGTACTTGACTGCTACTTAAGTATCACATCCCACAAACCCATGATGAAGCCTGGGTGTGGTCACATTTAAGTCTGCCATTTTGATTAAAAATGGCACCTGCCACCCAAACATCAACATAGATCTCCATCCCAACCTCAGGAACCTCTTTGCGGAGTTTGGTGGTGCTGTCACAAGAGGCAGATGAAACTATGTCGAAAAACAGGCAAAGTCATGCCAAAGGTCTGCCATTTTGATTCAAAATGGGGGGTGAAGAGCAAACACAATGAACACCATCACCTCCACCTCGGGAACCCTCATGCCAAATTTGGCGATACGTAGTGAGTTGTCTAAACTTACAGAAAACAAACGAGCAGAAAGACAAAACCACTTTCAAAAATATACAGTAGATTCCAATTTCCTTGTTTGTGAGTGTGCATAGTCCCATTTTCCACTATGAAACCTGTGCCAGAATGTAAGTGGGGACTCCCGTAAATGAATTAAAATGAAAATGAAAATAGTCTGCTACATAGAAACTAGATGTCAGGGAGACTGAAGATAGCCTAATCTTCTATTTGCTACTGTTTCGTATGCAGGATTTTTTATTTTTATTTTTTGTATTTGTGTGGAGGAGCATTCCACCCTGTGGGCTCCCACCAGCAGCCCAAAGTGGTATATTATAACCCAAGGATAGGTTACCACCTTAGTGAGAAATAAATGTGTGTCTGCATATAGGTAGACAACACCCTTTGCTTGTACCATCTGCTTTCCAGTTAAAGAAAGATATAAAGGGGAAGACAAGAAACAGAAAAATATACATTACTTCCTCATTCAACTGTCTGCTGGCCACAACCACCCTATTTGCCTTTCTGAGCTGAAGGGCAGTATGGGAAAGAAGAATGCCATCCTGTGTTTTCGTCTCATTTACGTAAATGCACAATGGGACAAAACTCAGTGAGGTCTGGAACCCATGACACAGTTTATTGAACTGTACTGGCTCGGACTGTGACCAGTTCCAGATTCTTTAGAACAGTGGTATTCAAACCTTGTTCCAGGGAATGTTGAGGTTCATCAGGAGATCAATTATGGCACACAAAGTTCCCAGAAAGAGCCCCTCCCTGATACTACTGATCTTCAGTTGCAGTGTTCATTGTGTCATGGGCTTTCCCCTGTTCTTGTGACACAAGAATCTGGTCCATCAGGACTGGACCGTGTGTTGTGGCTGTGGGTGGCGCTGTGCTCTAAACCACTGAGCTTCTTGGATTTGCCAATCAGAAGGTTGGCGGTTCGAATCCGTATGGCGGAATGAGCTCCCGTTGCTCTGTCCCAGCTCCTGCCATCCTAGCAGTTCGAAAGTACACCAGTGCAAGTAGATAATTAGGTACCGCTGCAGTGGGAAGGTAAATGGCGTTTTCGTGCACTCTGGCACTCGCCATGGTCCTCCATGTGCCAGTAGTGGTTTAGTCCTGCTGGCCACATGACCCGGAAAGATGTCTGTGGACAAACACCAGCTCCCTTGGCCTGAAAGCGAGATGAGTGCCGCAACCCCATAGTCACCTTTGACTGGACTTAACCATCCAGGGGTCCTTTACCTTTACCATTTACCTGTGGCTTTGGATATAGGGGTGGTGATGGGTACCCTGTGGCCAGATTATGAAGTAACACAAGGCCATTACTTTGCTTGCTTTGTGAATATGAGCAGAAGGAGGTGCAAGCAGCTACCAATCTGGAGGGAAGAGAAGCCTTCTTGGGCTTTTTACTGAAACAGGTTGGGATGAGCACCATCTGCTGTTTTTCCAGAGGTACAAATACAATTTTATATATTTCCGTATATTTGAATGACATTTTAGTTGATTAATCATATGCCTTTCTTGGGTCAATTCATCTTAAATAAATGTGTATTTTGCCAAAATCTCAGCATGTGTGTTTGTGTGATACAGTCAAAGTTTACAATTTACGGTAATAAAGTAGAAACTGCTACTCACTTTTCGAAGGCCATCTTTAATCATTTTGTTTTCCTTTGCTATTACAGTAATACACTTGGAATAAAAATTAAAAAGACATAAGCATGCCTTTAACACACAGTTCCCCCCATTAAAATTGGCCAGCTTGCCTCTCGAGGAAATCTTTCAGGAAGCAGAAGTGGTCCTCGGCAGCCCCCCTCCCATGAATATCTTCATTACACCATCTGAGCACACATCCTCCAGACAGTCTTTACTGCTTGGTGATGCCAACTATATTACAGGAGACGCGTGGCGGGAAGGGGATAAAATTGCTCAGCTCCCCAAAGATCTAGTCATCACCATTTTGGAGCTGGGCTCCATCTTTAACGTGCAGTATGGAACTTTACTCTTTTTAACTCATTGTGCTCATCTTTCCCTTGCTCACGGCTCCCCCATTCTCTTTCATTCCTCTTTTTCCTTCTTGTGGGGTGGGAAATCTCAGGCCTGGGAACTGGATGCAACCCTCCAAGGATTTTTGGCTGGCCCTTGGGAGTCTCCTCAGGCCACACAATCCCGCACGGCCCTAATTGGCACCCTCCTTTTAATGTTTTTTTTTGGGGGGGCGTTGCCTAGATGGAATGTCCTTCTGCTCTGATAATGCTTCTTGCTTACCTGAACAGATGATGGAGGTGGTGTGTAGAAAGACCAGTTTCTACCCATGGGCCGTGAGGCTGCTGAATGGAAGACAGCAACGTTGCAGCTGATCTTCAGGGTTGGTGGTCGTATGACAGCACACAGAGTGTAACAAGGACTGAGAGATTGTGGGGGCGAGGGGGGGGCTTGTTTAATCTCACTGTAAACAAGTGGTACAGTGACAATAAAGTATTTCTATTTTCTATTCTATTTCTATATAACTAGCCTACTGTACAAAGAGTCATGGGTGTAGCCAAGGGGGGGCAGGGGGCAGCTGCCTGCCCTAAATCAACACAAATCAATACAAATCTGAGGTTCTGCCCCCTCTAACAAAAGCCTCCCCCCCCCCAGAAAAAAATCCTGGCTATGATCATTGTAAGATATATCTTCTTTTGTCTATGGCTCCTGCAATGTGGCCTCTGGAAGATTTCCCTAGAAAAGAATGTGGCTCTCTAGCTGAGAAAGATTCCCTTCCCTTGCCTTGGTTGAAGATGAGCAATGGAGAGAAGGTACTGGTAGATCTGCTAGATCTTGCTCCACACCAGAGCAAAATGTGGATCCCACATTTCAAGTGGGAAAGGTCCCGGGCAACACAGGGCTGGGAGCTACGTTTTGTTCCCATATCCGCAAGCCCCTGATAACTTGCAGAAGATGAGTAAGGACTTCTGACTCCCAATGGTTTAACAATAGCAATAAGAATACAACTCCCATTTTCCTGAAATTATGCTTTCGAAATAAAGAATGCAGTGTGTGAGAGTGGGGCGGGAGTAACCAAGAACAGCTTATTATTTTTTCTGGAAGGACTGTGAGCTCAGTTCCGTTCTGCAACTCAAAACAAATTCCTGCACTCAGAATTCATTCTAAATGTATGTCTTTTGCACCAGGCTTTATAGTTGCTCGGGGGTTCTAGTAAAATGCAAAAGGGGGTCCTGGAAACCTGAAGTCTGCCCACCCTAGAGAATGGAGTGGTTTGTAGAAGTTGGCCAATCCTCTCTATTGCCTGTAAACAGATAAAAGGCCCTCCCAGTGCTCCTATTGCTGCGTCCAGAAGTTTGCAACCTCTTGAGAGTCTACAAGGACTTACTACTTGCAAGCAGCCTACACAATGGTGTCTTGGAAAAGCAAGAAAAGGAGGGAAAGAATTGTGAAGCACCCAGTCACAAAACGTTTTGGATTTGTGGAAAGGAAATGAGACAATCCACCATGATCTGTCACTTTTGTGCATGCAACCCAGAACGTGATGCCAGCAAGTTCTGCTGCTGACTTCAGTAGAATGTAGACGGCACTCTGTTCAAGCCTGGTTCAAAGATCACCTAGAATTCTTATAAATCATCTTGGAAGAGAACTAGAAAAATAATTTGCTGCACTGTAAATGGTTGGATCTCCAGTGATTCAAAGGACTCAAAAATATACAGCTACAAATAAAATATTTTAAATGTGATGTGAAGTGCAATATACAAATGTGACACTAGATGGTGACAGTTAGCTATGCAAAATTCAATGTATTTTTCAAAACGTTTTTTTAAAGCATTTTCACAGTGTTTTTATATGTTTGTAGATTCCACCGACAAGCTTTTCTCTTTTAAAAATAAAACAAAAAGCTTGATTATGTGCTTTATAGTTAGGGACAGAACATGTAGGGTGGTTTTGCTTGTTTTTTGACAGAAAGCTCAAAAACTTAAGAGGACTTGAAGGGAAGGTTCCACTATTTGGGGCTGGAGTTTATTCAATTAGAACATCTAATTCTTCCCCCTTTGTTCTGCAGCTCTTTTGTACGCCCCCCCCCTTCCTTAGGTCCATGACAAAAAAAGGAGCAAAACAAAAATTCCAAACATTCATTAAACGAAACCCAGACATATCACATAGCCAAGAGCATGTAAAAATTGTAAGAATATGCAAAATTGCCCAATGCGTGTTATTTATTCATATCAAAGAATCTGCTGGCATTTTGGCACAAACGTTTTCAGAATTTTGGTACACCGTAGAAATCTGGAACTGCAACCCATTCTTCACTATACACATGGACAAAAAAATAACCAGTGGTATATAATAATATTTAAAAAAAATAAATTCCCCATTGAAACACTAGAACCCAATGAATCTGATTGGCAAGTAGGATCAAGCCAGACCAAAAAAAGCACTTCTTCACACAGCACAATAATTAACTTATGGTGGGCACTCACGTTCCATAAGAGCTGGCAGTGGTCACTAGCTTTCGAAAAGGATTGTTGATGAAGCACATACCCTGAGGACTAGCTTGCAAATAGTTATTTGCCACCATAATTGAAGTAGTCATGTTGGCTGGTCGTATGCCTCTGAACAGCAGGTGCCAGGAACGAAGGAAGACTATCACTCTTATCGTGCCCTGCTTGCCAAAACCCAGAGGTTTCAAGCTTGTCGCTGTTTTAAGAATGGTTCTTGGTCTGATATGGAAACATGCGTAACCTAAGAAGCTGCCTTATCAGAGAAGAGATCTATCTAGCTCAGAATTGTCTACATTGGCTATGGCTCTCCAGGGAGTCTTCCTCATACTGGGGATTGAACTTGGAATGTTTTACATGCAAGGTAGATGCTCTCCTACCAAGGCCCTTTCATATTCTGTAAGTAGAGCTTTTCTACAGTATAACAACAAACCCAAGTGGCTCTTTCTATATAGAAACACAGGCAGCTGCTGTGAAGACAATCGGTCCACCTGCCTTAGTACTGTTTACGTAGAATGGGAGCCCCACTCCAGGGCTTCAGAGAGGTGTCCCCAGCCCTGCCTGGGAATAGCAAAGCTCAAACCTGGGACCATCTCTGCTCTACCATTGAATTATGGTCCTTCCACTGATCCAGCAAGGCAGTTCCTTTGCCCTTAAGGAGAAATACTCCCAAGGAATGCTTGCAGATCATACGCTCTTTGCATGCGAATCACGGTCCAGAATTCACAGGATTCTACTGCTTCAAGCTGCAGGTGTATGTGTGCGTGTGGGTTTTAAGTTTCAGTGTTCCCTGTGTAAAGAACTCTCTATGTGTAGAAAAATAAGTTAGTTGAAACTCTTGTCTTTAACATACAAGTCTCTCTCTCTCTCTCTCTCTCTCTCTCTCTCTCTCTCTCTCTCTCACACACACACACACACACACACACACACACACACACACACACAAAGACGAGAGCACTCGTATATTTCTGCACCCAATATATGAAATGGTACAGTGCATGGAACCCTGTTAGTATTATTGACCTGCAAGTGTGGATCTGTCCTTGTCTGGTATCTGAAAAGTGCTCAGCTCACTAAATCCATGACCACACCAGTTCTAGTAATAATGTTAGCACATGTTTGAGCTAGGATTGTCAGATAATTTACCTCTAGAACTCGACTTTACCTTTAGCATTAATTACGCTGTGGCCGATTGGGGAGTTCCTGCACTGCCCATCCCACTCCTTCAGTGATTTTTAGACTCATCTCTTCCCCAAATGAAGAAACAGGTGAGAGGGTGGCAACTGCATACCCTTCCACTGCATTTTCAATATTAAAGGTAAAGCCTAGTTCTCCAGGTTGCAAACAGGTTGCAGACTGCAGGGTGCCTTTTCCAATAAACCCTTTGGTTTTTGTATTACAAAGAGAGAGGTTATAAAAACACGAGTACACTGGACTTGGACTAAGCATTTCTAGAAAGTAACAACCCAAGTTGGAAGGAGAGAAAAACTAAGTACCGTATTTTTCGCTCTATAACACGCACCCGACCATAACACGCACGTAGTTTTTAGAGGAGGAAAATCCGTAGGCATGCCACCCGTAGGCATTCCCTCCATAACACGCACAGACATTTCCCCTTATTTTCTAGGAGGAAAAAAGTGAGTGTTATGGTGCAAAAAATACGGTATGTTGGATATGGGGAAAGAGCTGTCTTGTTTTACGGCATTTGTTTCCTGGAATGAAGAATACATGGGAGTGGATTGGAAGCTTTCCTACACCTAATCTTTAAGCAATTAACAAACATGTTCCCATCTAACTATACAGGATGTTAATTACAGATTTCTAAACCCTGAAAAACAGAAGAAATCTGACTCGAGGCTAAAGAAAGTCACTGAACAATTAGCGCACTGAGGTTTCCCTTGCCTGCCTAGCTAAATTTCACCCAACTAAAAGTTATCAGCTGCAATCAGAACAACTGTCTGACAAAATTTGTGGGGAAAGTTATTTATTGCATTCCTAAAACCACAAGAAAACTATATAGAGAACTATACAGAGCATTTGCCTTAAGTACCCAAAAGGAAGTATGATTCATTGACTGTGTATTTATTTGTCCAAATGTGCTTGTGAGTCACTGAAAACCTGGAATTGAGAATATGAAGCACACACCTAGTAGCTTTTCATAATTTCCTAGTAATCCGGCTAAACGAAAAGACTGGAAAGTGAGATTGGCTGAAATTACTGCTGCAGCGTTTAATTTTGGAAAGCTAAGGAGCCCACAAAAGCAAACAGGAAGACGAAAGCCCAGAGGTGGGAGAAACCCAAATATTTTACATTTCCTTTGGCTTGAAGAAGTTGTATTTTCACACTTCACAGTCTTGCCTACAAAGGTTTCCCTCTGCCTTCTCGATACACACAACACAGGCCCCACCAATATCACTTGCTTCCTATCCTATAGTGCATAAGCTTCACAGATCCTAGGTCTTTCTGGCGGCCAAGAACTGTGGACCACGTCTCTCTCCATTGTCCGGATCCTCTGAGGCCCTTTACTCACTGGGTGCTGTCACACTGGGCAGACGCACACCACAACAGCCCACCCCACAGCGCAAAGTAACGCGCTCATGGCAATGAAGCATTAGGATACGATAATGCAGGCCACCTTCCGCCAAACCAAGTCCCTTCTCGGATTCAGATGGCAGAAACAAACCTCTCCATGTTGCTGGAATAGGCCGCATGGCGCAGGTAGGCCCCCGGACTACCAAGCTGCCCGCCGGCGTTGTAGCCGTGAGCCAAAGAACCGTAGGAGCTGGGAGACATCCTGCCATAGAAATCCATAGCGTCGTTCCCCAGGGTGGGCGAGGTGGGCATCCCTAGGCGGGCAGAGGCCCCAAACAGGTGGCCGCCACCACTGCCACCACTCTGGGAGTAGGTGCCTTGGTTCACCTGCAGCTGCTGGGTGCTGGGGAGCGGGTAGGAGTAAGGCATGGCGTTGTGGGGCCTGTGCAGGCCAGGCCCCGCCGCGCAGCCCTGGCTGGGGTAGGCGGCGGTGCCCGCGAAGGAGCAGGCGTTGGCAGGGGAAGGGGTGACGTCGGGGCTGTGCTGCTGGTGGGCCAGCTCCGGGCTGGGCTGCGCCATGAGCGGGCCCAGGCTGAAGAGGGGCGGCTGCGACGGGTAGCAGAGGGCGGCGGGGGCCGCGTAGGGCGCGTTGAGGGCCGGCCCGACGGGCTGGGCCTGCGCCTCGTGTATGTAGGCCGGGTAGGTGGACAAGTCGCTGCGCTTGAAGCGCTTCCTGCGCCGCAAGAAGCTGCCGCTCTCGAACATGTCCCGGGCGTGCGGGTCGAGCGCCCAGTAGCTGCCTTTGCCCGGCCGCCCGGGCTCGCGGGGCACCTTGACGAAGCAGTCGTTGAGCGTCAGGTTGTGGCGGATGCTGTTCTGCCACTTGCGCGGCCCGTCGCGGTAGAAGGGGAAGCGCTCGGTGATGAAGCGGTAGATGCCGCCCAGCGTCAGGCGCCTCTCCGGGGCGTGCGCGATGGCCATGGCGATGAGCGCGATGTAGCTGTACGGGGGCTTGCCACGCTGCACCGGGCGCTTCCTGCGACGGCCGCCGGGACGCGGGCCTCCTCCCCCTGCCGCCGCCGCCGCCGCCGCTTCTTCTTCCGACGGCTCCGGCTCCAAAGCCTCCCCGTGCGCCGACGGCTCCACCTTAACGAGAGCGGCGAGCCTGGACGCCGAGCCGCCTTCGGAGTCGGCCTGGCCCGCGGCGCACGTCGACGGCTGGGGGCTCTCGGCTGTCATCCCAGGCTCTGGCCCTGCCACCGACGGCGGGGCAGCAGGTCCCAAGGAAGCGACGGGCAGCCTTGGCGATGCGGACGCGCCAGCCTCGCTGCTCGCGGCTGCCTTCCGACGGAGGGTCTCCAAGGCTCCCTCGGTGGCTGCGGGCGATCAGAGGTCCAGGCGGCTTCGGAGTCCGAAGGGCTCAGGTGCCGAGGCCGGGAAACTCGCGGGCAAGGCTAGAGAGCGATCCTTGGAGAGGTGACTTAGGGTAGGTTGGACCGGCGGCGTCTGGCGCCCTTGGAACGGAGCGGGCCGCTGTTACCGCGGGTGGCGTCGGTGATCAGAGCTTGCCTTGGACGTGCGGTTGGAACCGAGCGGCGCTGCCTTGAAACAACGCGGCGCCGGCAGTCGGGAGACTGGGATCGAGGCCCCACCGCCCAGAGAGCCACCCAAGTTCGGGCAGAGTAGGATTTGGGCGCCGGAGAGGAGACAGCCGCGCCGAAGACTGGGCTGCCCCGGAGCTGGTGCTCAGCTAGTGTCCTCCTGAGCAGCCGACGGGGTGCGCTTTCGGGTATCACTTAATGCTCCCTCCCGCGGAGAGATGCAAGCGCCTTTTCCCTCCCAGCCCCCCCCCGAAGCAGAGAGTGACTCCCGGCGGGGATGATGCGCTTTTGTGCCTCCTCCTCCTGCCGCTCGCTGCGCACCTGGGCAGCCGGCACTCCCTTGTAGCTGCTGTGCCTTAAAGGGACGGGCGGAGACGCAGCTTGCCCGAGCAGCCTCTCTTGAGAATGCCGGGGGCGCCGCAGACCGACGGGGCTTTGCCGAGAGGGGTGGCCGAGGGAGGGGCCTGGCCCAGGGCAGGAGCCGGGAGGTGTCATCCGCGGGGAGGTGCCCGAATGCCAGGTCTTTCCCCGCCTCGGCAGAAGGAACGCAGCCGGGAGGCGCCCAAGGGACACAAGGGAAGGCGGCCCGACGGCGCGCAAGGCGGACGGCTTTGCGCACTGCCCGAGGGGCGCGGCGGCCCTGTTCTCGTGGCGGCGGGGTCGGTGCCTTGGAATTTGGCCATCTGGGCCTTTGCTCGACAGCAAATCCCACGGCCGGCAACAAACCCGGGTTTGCCTTCTTTTGCTCATTTAACAGGAAATCCTAATTCTCCCGCTGCGTTTCACCACGCTTGAGCACTGTGACACTTTTGTAAGACTACACGGATGCTATACGTTTAAAGCAAAAGTCGAGGCACATTCTTTTCCCTCGAAGAATTCTGAGCGCTGTCATTTGCTACTGGTTGCTGGGGGTTGTAACTCTCTGAGTCCAGGGGGGAACTGCAGCGCCCAGAATTCTTCGAGGGCAAAGAATGTGCGTCGAAGGAATAATGTGTACGGCTACCAGTTATTTCATTCCCTCAGTTGGGTAGGAATCCTGCAATGGATGTTGGCAGTTTGGAGGGCTCCTGCGCATCAGTACTCTCAGGAAAGTGAGGCAAGCGGGTTGATCCTCCCGTGCATTTACTCTGAAGTAAGTCTGCCTTTGTTCAATGGGACTTTCATCTCATTGCAGGGGAGGGGGGGTTGACATTTTTGGGCTCCAGGACCACATGCACCTTCGGCCAACCATCCAGGGGCCGCTGGCCGTGGCAGGTGTGCCTCCCCCAGGCTCTCTCATGCAGGCAGGCTTGTATACACACACCTCTCCTCAAGGGATCCCTGCAGATCAGCTGCGGGGAGAGGGGTTAGGGGATCTTCTCTGCTGGTCAAATAATTGAACTGATGACCAGCAAGGCGGCAGGTTGGATCCCCATCACAGCAGTCACTGTGTGAACTTTCATTTTTCTTTCTTGCGACTGCCAAAAATCAGTGGGGCTTTATTTGGGCGGGGGGGGGGGATTTGATTGAGGTGGCTGGGTCAGAGGCCCCGAATTGTGGGGTTAGCATTGCAGTATTTGGCTGCAATCCTTTACCTGGGAATAAGACTCATCGTACTCAATGGGAGGTACTTTTGAACAGACATGTATAGTAGTATTGTACCGCTCGGCCGTATCCCCGTTAATTCACCAGGTCTTTTGACAATGGCAGTGGACTGCTTTGCATATACAGCTGCAATTGCTGAGGACCAAAAAGGTGGGGGGGGCACTCGCAATCAACTTGCAATAGCTATTCCTCCTCTTTTTCCCTCCAGGAGAGAAAGCATGGTAGAGGGAAGTAAGCAAGTATTTTTCACCTCTGCGGCCCCCTCCCCCCTTTGAGAATGCTGCTTAATAGGAGCCCGTCAAATCCCAGTCAGTCAACGGAGGACTCCTAGCCATTTAGGGAAACTAATGTCTAGTGAATGCTGGCTGAGGATTCATTGAAAGCTCTGGAGCCTTTCCTTGAAATGTAGATGATTAGTTTGAGTTTAAATAAAAGGGGTGGGTGAATAATAATAATAATAATAATAATAATAATAATAATAATAATAATTTATTTATATCCTGCCCTCCCCGGCCAGAGCCGGGCTCAGGGCAGCTAACACCAGTAAAATTACAGTAAAAACATAATAGGAAAAAAACCACACAATTTAAAATACAGGT
The DNA here is from genome assembly GCF_027172205.1 of Podarcis raffonei. Lineage (NCBI taxonomy): Eukaryota > Metazoa > Chordata > Lepidosauria > Squamata > Lacertidae > Podarcis > Podarcis raffonei. The sequence continues at coordinate 7,419,889 of NC_070618.1, forward strand.
TAAAATGCAATTTAAAATGCAGCCTCATTTTAAAAGTAGCCCATAGATTTCACTTTGCAAAATCATCAATGCTGTGGAGAGAGGTTATGGAATATTTTCTCTCACACAGCACTCGAATTGTGTGCGTTCATTGGTTTTCACCCAGTGAACAGACAAAAAGAAAGTACGAACTGCACTTCACTTGTGGGCAGAGTTGACTTTTGGTGGCGATGCTTCCTGTTAAGGTGGTTTTAAAAGGGGACGGGAAAATTCACACAGAAGAGACCTGTCAACAGGCTAACAGTCAGGATGGCTGCCTTAAACCATTGCTGGTGGGGCAGGGGTGTCAAACGGGGTGGGCTGTGGGGTGTTGACACCACCTTCATGCTGTTTCTGCTTGTGGGGTGCCGAGGTCCCTAGCCAGCCACGGTTAGAAATGAGCTGATCTGACCCAGCAGAGCCCTTGCTCGCTTATGTATTTATTTATCGTGCTAATGTTTATGCTGCTTCCCAGCCGTAGCACCCAAAGCACCTTGCAGAAATAACAGCAATACAATATGCCCATGAAACATCAATCAGCCGCCACCACGGCCACGTACAACCACAGCCAGGAAACAACATGCTACATAAACTCGGGCAGAAACGTTAACGGCACGAGTGTCTGAAATGAGGTGTTTATGTCTTGGAATGAATCTGTTTCATTCGGTGGCTCTGCTTGCATAAAAGGGCAACAGTTTCTTCAGACTTTTGCATCCACTGAGTGTCTAGGATCTAATTTGGCTAGAATCTGGAGAAGTGTATCTCCTCTGCAGGTTAGGATGCTGGCAGAGTAAAATATGGTGGTCAAGAGAGCTAGAATACTGTGATGCCCAAGGGCAGAAGCCATGAGCCAGAAATGTCCCTGGCCTACCTTACAAGGTTGTTAAGAAGAATTACTTAGTTAAGGAAAGTCAAGTTCATTGAACATTCTAAAAATGCTGTATAAATACTAAGGTGGCATTCCATACTCATTTACAAGGGAGTAAATCCCATTAATGGGACGCGGGTGGTGCTGTGGGTTAAACCACAGAGCCTAGGACTTGCCAATCAGAAGGACGGCAGTTCGAATCCCCGCGACGGGGTGAGCTCCCGTTGCTCGGTCCCTGCTCCTGCCAACCTAGCAGTTTGAAAGCACGTCAAAGTGCAAGTAGATAAATAGGTACTGCTCTGGCGGGAAGGTAAACGGTGTTTCTGTGCGCTGCACTGGTGGTTTGCCAGAAGCGGCTTAGTCATGCTGGCCACATAACCCGGAAGCTGTACGCCGGCTCCCTCAGCCAATAAAGCGAGATGAGCGCCGCAACCCCAGAGTCGGCCACGACTGGACCTAATGGTCAGGGGTCCCTTTACCTTTTTAAGTCCCATTAAACTCAATGGGGCTCGCTTTTGCATAGGCTGTACAGAATTCCACTGTAATCTTATCCAATTATGGATCCCCCCCCCAAAAAAAAACATTTTGATGAGGAATTAAAATGGTGCTTAATTTTTAGAAAAAGTGTTGTTGGAGTGAAGTTGAACCAATATTCATTTGGAAACACTGCGGTCTAATCTTGAAGGCTCACACACCCGCCACAGCCATTGAAGCGTATAGGCACTCTTTCCTTAGTGAGTTCTGCACTTGCTCAGGGAGCCCTTTCATTCTATTCTTAGCTCACATCTCCAAGGTTGATGAACTCTGCAGCACAGGAAAGGAAACAGTTCCTCATCAAACGGCTATGTTGCATCCTACACATTTTCTGTTTTGTGAAGAGAAGTAACCATCTGCTTGAATCTCTCCCATTGAAATTTCTGGGACTTTTATTTTTATTTTATTTTAAATATTTATGTTCTATTTTCTTTGTGCAGTCCAATTGAATAATTAGCTACAATAAAACCACCCCTCACCAAAACCAACACCTCAGAACCACAAACCAGCATCCATACTACTGAGCTCCATACACTGATTTCAGCAGGATCAAACCAACTGACTTTACCCTTGTGTAGATGTAAGTGGGTTGTGATTACATTGAAAAGTTACTGTCACAGATGTGGACCATGGAATGATCAATAAGCCATTGCTAGAGAGAGCGCCCCCCCCCGAAAAGGGCTCTCTTGAGCTGCGTTTGCTCCAATGGGATGCCTGACTTTGTGTTTGGCTCAATTAAAACAAGTGAAAATGAGAATCAAGGAACCATAATTGAATATAAGGTTGGAGACATCCTGAAGCATACAGGTGACTTTTGACAATGCAAACCTGTATGCATATTTATTCAGAAGTAGGTCACATTGACCTCAGTGCTGCTTAGTCCCTTGAAAGTATGGATAGGATCGGTGCATAAATGGACCTTCCATGTTCAGATAAAGTATACCTCTCTGAATACCATGCAGAAGACAAGCAACAGGGAGTGGCTGCCTCTCTTAAGAACTGCTTGTAAGCTTCCCAAGGGCTGCTTGTATCGCCTGATCCTATCAGTGCTTATTCAAAAGTAATATTTGAATATTATTTGAATTTGTTGAATTAGCAAAAATGACACACAAAAATCAGAAACCAAAAAAATACAAAGTTTATTAGTGACTGGAATAAATTTATGGTATACATTGAAGGGAATTATAGAAACTTAAAAACTATAGCAGGTTTGATATAGATCTTACGATGTGTAAACCATTAACAATGATCAGCTGCAGGAAAAAGAAAGTATTTTTATTAAGAAGCCCGAAATCGGGAGGGATGGAGGTCAATAGGTGTGTAGAGGAAAGATTTAAATATTTAAAGATATAAAGATTTAAGTGTGAAGACAAAGAACTGTAACGGAAACTGATGTTATTTTTATGTTATGTTTGGATATCTCTTTTGAAATTGTTGATTTGTTTTCTCTTTTGGTTATCTAAGTGAAATTCAATAAAAAGAAATGAAAAAAACACACAACCAAAAGTAATATTTATTTCAATGGGACTTCTTCCTAGTGCATAAGATTGCAGTCATACCCATCTGGCACGTCTTTGCTACGAAGTAAAGCCTCGCCTCATTCAACAAGGCCTTAGTTGCAGGGGGATGTGCGCAGGATCTCAGCCTGAGAGAATGCTGGCCTCGTGCCCCTTTGGTCAGATTTAGAAGGGCAAATCTCACCTATTTCCTAATGGCCAGTAAGAAATTAGGAATAATTATATGAATCCAATGTTATTCCGTTGCGCAAACCTTTATAACTATAACTTAATCCGCTAAGAGGTTGAATAGAAATGTCAAGTAGAAACTAGAATTTGGATAGATCTGCTACATATGGGGAAAAACACAAAAGGATATAGGACCGCTGTTGCAGAAGGCAATTCAAGAGATGACGCCGAAATGGGTGGCTAGAGCCATCTAAATAAGAGGCAAGTCTTAACGACTAGATTAAATAGATTTTTCTCTCCCACCCAGACCATTTTACAAACTTGCCTTTTAAGCGGTGCTGTACATACATCTCTTTAAAAATGAGTTTAAAAACCAGTTTTGTTTTCAAAGGTAAGTCGCACGAATATACTTGGTTACTTTCTGTTTCAGGAACGTCTCTCTATTCTAACCAGTTTGCTCTGAACAAACCTCGCGAGGACACTCTCCTTTAACCCTGCGCTTCCAAGTCCAGGGACGCAGCTCTGTTGATAAACCCCTTTAGAGTTGAGGTTATGATTTACCTAGTTTCTCAGGGAGCCCCAAATAAGCTATTTGGAAATTAAGTTAGCAAATATTATTCTGCAGAATATTTTGCAAATACATTATTTTGCAATTTACACCCCCCCTCTCAACACACTGAGGAGAATGCAGTGCAATTCACACCGTATTATTTTTGCAAGCACATCATGCTATTTTGCAGGTTGTTAAATCCCTCCCTGTCTCCAAATGCGCTGAAGATAATGAAATCCTTCCCATCGACTTCACTGTAAGAAATACGCTTTCTTCAAATTTTTTTTTTTAATTGGGGCGCTAGGAATAAACTGGGGCGGGGAACAACCTTTCGCAGCGATGCACTTCATGGGGATGGCAGACTGAATATTATAACTAAAATAAAATATCCACGAAGTTTTTGTTTTTTCCTGTTGGAGGGGGTTCCTTCAGAGAGCGCAAGTTCACAGTGCTGTGCATTGCAGTCGCGGGGTGTCGGAAAAAACGTTTGGGGTCGGTTTTTTTGTGTTTCTTTGTGTGTGTTTTTTGCTGAAACACACTCAAGTCACTTTGAGATGAAAAAGAAAGCTTGTAAACGAAATTCGTGGTTTTCGTTCGTTTGCTCCCCAGTTTCCCAGAAACAGACGGGCGAAATGCGCTCCGTTTCTAAGGCGCGCAAAAACAAGCTTTCCGAACGCGTTAGGGGCGCTTCTTCGTCTGTTCTCCAGAGCTGACTGAACAGCAAATCTCTCGTCCCGAAAAGCTTCCAAGTCCCCCCACAAATAGTTTCGTTAATAAAATACACCCTTTGCTGCTTTTTCCCTTCAATCACTTTTTGCTTTCGAAATGGCTGCATATATTGAGGCTTACGGTGCGTAATCGTCCTTTTATCATTGTAATCGCGCGGCACTTCTTATTGCAACCATGGGAAGCCTTTTGCATTTGTACGCTCACAAACATCCACCTGCACAGGACTTGCGGCAGCCAGATTTATCAAGTCCTTTAAACCCCCAGAGTTTGGGCCGTGTAGCTCAGAAGACCAAAACTCTTTGCAACGGGAAGGAAGCGCCATTGATTGCAATGGGACTTATTTGGACAAAAAGTCAGGGTGCCGCAAGTGGTTTTAAAAATGCTTTTTCTTTAAAATAAAAATATGGCCACCCTATTTTTAAGTACTTTTATTTGGAAGCAATAACCGTAGGTCTCTCCCGCTCCCACCCCGTTTTGTGTAAAGTTTGGGCGATTGATTCCTGGATTGTACAACATTAAACGACGCAAGGCATTTGTTTGGATTGCTGAAAAAGACTCCTCCAAATGAAATCGCTCGATTTCTGATGGGGTTCCTTCTGTGCCAAGTGAGAGCAGATCTCGCCCACCTTTACTTGGAAGTAAGTCCCACCTTACTCAAATGGGGTGTGCACAGGAATGCAGCCTTAAAGCGCAATCCTAGCCCCCTACTTAGAAGCAAATCTTACTGAATTCTATTCAGTTGTAAGGTGCCTTATTCTTGTGGTTGGTGCGTAAAAACGTATTGTTATGTTTAGTTCCGCTACTATTAACGTCGTGTTTTGTGTTACCGGTTTTTATTCCGTTACATGTTCCTTTAAATAATACATTGTTTATGTCGGGGTGGATAGACAAAAGCAGTAAATCCTGGCCCTGTTGTGCTGAATCTAATTTTCAAAGATGTGTGTTTAAGATCAAGGATCAGCAAACTATAAATCATACTGTGGACATTGTTGACTTCTGGGTTTGTATGTTTGTTTTTTTAAAAAAGATCTAGGGATTTTATCCAGCGTTAGGCCTCATGAGAGTAGCTCCACTGATATTAATAGACAAATTTGGGCCTACTCTTTGATAGGTCTACTCTTAGTTGTATATAACTGCAATTTGTTCATTTACTCACGATAAAGCCTAATTAAACTCATAGGCTGTTACTTCTGAGTAAACAGAGATAGGATCGGGCTGGGAAATATTTGATTGTGGGGTTTATTGGCCAGCTTTTTCAACGGTTGTTCCTAGTTGGTTTTTTGTTTTATTGTGTAGTCTATGTTCTTATTTTGTATTTTCACATTGTGAACCACCCTGTGATCTTCGGAGGAAGGGCGGTATACAAATTTAATAAATAATAATATTAATAATAACAGCTCACTGAAACTAATCAACAAGCTCCTCTGGCAAGAACTTTGCAGTCCCATTCATTAGATGGAAGAGAACAAAAGGCTCCCTTAGGGGTACAGTATTGAGTTCACATCTGTATTTCTGAGTGAGCAATCCTGTGCCTACTTACTTTGGAGTAAGCTGCTTGTGGGACTTGCTTTGGAGTAAACAGGAATCGGATAAGAATGCACGTCTCTCCAGAAATGTCCTACGGTCCTAAGTCCACTTTCCCATTGATTTCCGGCTGGAACTGAAGCGGAGATCGGATCAAATGGAAAGTTGTTGGTTTTTTGCAAGGCGGGGGAGAAGGAGGAATTAAGTTTTAGGCGTGCGTAAGCCATATTTATCATTAAGATGGTTGCATTGCCTATGACTTGCGGAGCTGGACACGTTGCTCGTTAAATATAGACAAATATACAGTTATTTAAATCCCTTTTAGCCACTATGAGTGGGCGCTTCGTGTTTGCTTTTTAAAACAGCGGCAACAACAAACATTTATTTCAAAGCGGTGCTTGCAGCCTTGACTCTGGGAAGCAAAATATTTGTATAATCCTGTCCCCCACCCCTCTTTGTTAGTGTTCTCGACAGATTTCAATCCTGTCAGACCGACTTTGGTTTTCTAACAACGGGAACCCCAAGATTTACCAACCACAGCCCTGTGCAAAATACAGAACGGTTAGAATTAAAGGGCAAGGGTGCCTCTGAGCACATTCTGAGGTTCAGAATTTGATTTTCAGTACCAGAACTGAACTGAGCCGCAGACCATGCGTGGACAGTCTGTTCTTGCTTGGCTTTATTCATTTCATCATCAGTGTACTCTAAGGGGGGGGATAATTTAATTATTTTATTTCCTGCTTTTGAACATTTGTGGGTGGGTCAGACACACTTGACAATCTACTGAAAATCAGTTGGAGATCCCTTGCTAGATCCTGTTGTAGCCTCCTAACCTTACCTGTCCCCTCATCAATAAACATTTGAATTCTAATTTAAAATGTCAAACCAAAAAGATCTAATACCCATGAAATAATGAAGTCCTTTAACCTGGATTTGAATCTGAATTAACCTCAAATGCTTCATTTCAGTTGGAATCTTGTTTACAGCATGCACGGTTGATGCTGTCCCACAGGTGGCTGGCTCTGGGACCTAAATTATGCTCTCTGGACCAGGGGTCAGCAACCTTTTTCAGCCGTGGGCCGGTCCACCATCCCTCATACCATGCTGGATTATATTTTGAATTAAAAAAGTGAACGAATTCCTATGCCCCATAAAGAACCCAGAGATGCATTTTAAATAAAAGCACACATTCTACTCATGTAAAAACACCAGGCAGGCCCCACAAATAACCCAGAGATGCATTTTAAATAAAAGGACACCTACTCATGTAAAAAAACGCTGATTCCCGGACCGTCCATGGGCCGGATTTAGAAGGTGATTGGGCCGCATCCGTCCCACGAGCCTTTGTTTGCCTACCCCTGCTCTAGAATCTTTCATCTCTAAATGGATTTATCTTTCAAATGTGTTTCTAAAGGAGAAAAAATGTAGTATAAACACCAACAATTGGGAAACACTAGCCTGTGAGCGCTGCAGTTGGAGAACAGCCTTTACCAAAGGTGTCATGGGCTTAGAAGACACTTGAACTCCGGACGCAAGGGAGAAATGTGCTAAGAGGAAGGCACGCTTGGCAAATCCACACCGTGATCAACTCCTGCCCAGAAACCGAATTCCCCACTGTGGAAGGATGTGTGGTTCCAGAATTGGCCTCCGCAGTCACTTACGGACTCATTGTTAAAACCGTGTTTATGGAAGACAATCTTACTCGGCTAAGAGTGATCGCCAAAGAAGAAGAAGACATTTTCATCTCATTTACATCAGTCCTCCCTCCAAGAGTATTCAGCCAGTGGGATCAGAGCATTGGGACAGACTCTTTCTGAAACTTCATTAGAAACTGATTTCGAGAGCACAATCCCACCACATGTGCCTGCAGTTGCCCAGACCATTGCACCCACTCCAACACTCTGAAGACAGTGGGTTGTTAAAATAATAACGTTTGAGAGGTATCAAATGCCATTTAAATAAAATTTTCCACACGCGATGCTAGTGACCTGAGACATTGGGGCTTGGAGGTTCAGTGTGGGGGCACAGAATCACTAGCTAGGCTCAGGATCTGTTATGGGGCATTATAAACATCTTGTCTTTTCTCTTGTCAAACTGAATTGGGTGGGTGGGTGGGATTAGAGCTTTGAAAAAGAACTCGCCAGCCAAATGCTTTTAGCTATGGCTCATCTGCATCAAGCCTGTTGACTTAACAAAGGTGTCGAACAATAACCAGGTTGATGAAAGAAAGAGAAGGGGGGATTTTATGGGGCAGGGGAAGTGCCAGCATGTGCTGAACTTGGACTGAAGAAATGCTGAGCACACAAAGCTTGCTATGTAGTTCGGGTCTGATGACAAATAAGGACTTGGAAATCTAATCTGGGTCAACACTGTCAGCTCAATTTCCTCACATGCACACTTATGCCAGAATTTGCAGTTGGTAAGCAATTGAGAACTCCTGATAGCTCCAAGCCTACATTTGGCCAAGGGCGCAGAAGCAGCTAATTGCAAAGTCTCAATGGAGAATGTCCTGGTCAGTCATGCCTCAGATCTGTTCTTGAATGTTTGACGGTAATATTTTCAGTTCCATTGACGAGGTGATTTTCAGTTCCATCGACAAGGTGCTGAGTTGCCTTGAGACACCATTGTGCAAAAATTTGGCTGAAAGCGACACAAATACTACTATGAACACCAGGGCACAGGGCAGAATTGTTGTTGTTTAGTCGTGTCTGATTCTTCGTGACCCCCTGGACCAGAGCACGCCAGGCACTCCTGTCTTCCACTGCCTCCCGCAGTTTGGTCAAACTCATGTTCGTAGCTTCAAGAACACTGTCCCACCATCTCGTCCTCTGTTGTCCCCTTCTCCTTGTGCCCTCAATCTTTCCCAACATCAGGGTCTTTTCCAGGGAGTCTTCTCTTCTCATGAGGTGGCCAAAGTATTGCAGCCTCAGCTTCAGGATCTGTCCTTCCAGTGAGCACTCAGGGCTGATTTCCTTAAGAATGGATAGGTTTGATCTTCTTGCAGTCCATGGGACTCTCAAGAGTCTCCTCCAGCACCATAATTCAAAAGCATCAATTCTTCAGTGATCAGCCTTCTTTATGGTCCAACTCTCACTTCCATTCATCACTACTGGGAAAACCATAGCTTTAACTATACAGACCTTTAACTATACGGCTTTAACTATACAGACCACCCGGAGCAGGAACTGGCAAGCCACTCCAGTATCCCTGCCAAGAAAACTCCATGGACAAAGACAACAGGACAGAATTACTACAATGTTAATCTGAAGGGCCTTTACTTGAACCCTGTGGGTGAGTTAACTGTGAGGAGAAGGCCGGCTGCAGGCCTGGTTCTTCGGCTCCTTCTCACACTCATGGCAAGCTTTTCTTCTGAAAACCCCTAAGGCAAAAGAGTCCACTTCTGCTGTCCATATCTGAGAAAAAAGAGAAGCCTTGGTTTTTTTCATGATGGTTGCCAATTCACTCCTTTTCATAGCAAATCAGGAACAGATATGCAAATAACTGGGCTTGACTTCTTTTGGGCAGAGGCAAAATATTTTCCTAATCTGAAGCTGAAAGTTGCTCGGCTATGCTTGACTTGCGCTCTTTGCAAGTCTTTAGGAGGCTCCAGAGGTCAGTGCCTGAATCACAGTTTAACCTGTTGCCTGCTGGCCTGAAAGGAGGATTTTCCCCTCCCGTGTTTTGAACGTGGAATAAAATAATGTGGTCTTTCTCTTTGCAAGCGTGTAAAATGACGGTGCATATTTGCTGGGGGGGGGGGAGTCAGTGTTTCTGTTCTAACCACTGAAATGTTTCCAGTTCACCAAGGATTGCCGTTCTAAACCAAGTGTGAGGAAGCTGTGGCCTTCTGGATATTGCTGAACTACAACTCCCCAAAGCCCCAGCAAGCATGGCCAATGGTTAGGATGGTGGGAGTTGTAGTTCAGCAAACATTTGGAGGGCCAAATGTTTTTGGAGGGCCAAACCCTTTTTAAACCCATTTATTAGGGTCTAAGTCCCATTTAACTCAACTGGACTGTTCTGAGTAAAAATGTATAGGACTGTACTGCAGTTGTGTTCTGGGCAGTAAGGAGTATTTTACTCACACTAGTTGGGTGAACAAATGACAAATTCTCTCTCTCTCACACCCACCCACCCCTCAATCCATGTTTAACACACTCCTAAATTTGGAGTAAGGGGCGCGGGTGGTGCTGTGGGTTAATCCACTGAGCCTAGAACTTGACGATCAGAAGGTCGGCGGTTTAAATCCCCATGACGGGGTGAGCTCCCGTTGCTCGGTCCCTGCTCCTGCCAACCTAGTAGTTTGAAAGCACACCAGTGCAAGTAGATAAATAGGTACCGCTCCGGCAGGAAGGTAAACGGCATTTCCGTGCGCTGCTCTGGTTCGCCAGAAGCGGCTTAGTCATGCTGGCCACATGACCCGGAGGCTGTACACCAGCTCCCTCAGCCAATAAAGCGAGATGAGCGCCACAACCCCAGAGTCGGCCACGACTGGACCTAATGGTCAGGGGTCCCTTTACCTTTAAGTTTGGAGTAACAATTCTAATTCCATAGGTGAATGTGACAATAATTTAAACTAAGAGCAAGGGAGAGACTTATATTTTATTTTTCGTTGTTTTTCTGCTCTGTAAAAGCACAATATACAGTGATGGCACCATATACAGAATTCTTGTTGTTTTTATTGTTGCCTTTGTTCGTAGTGGCATATGTATTATCCCATAATCAATGTATGTTGTTTAGAGTAACTCTTCAGGGATATTATATGAAACACACTTCAAGAGAGGATGTTGGTGGAGGACCAGTCCATGTCTAAATTGCAAGGAAAGTCTTTCCATGAGAGCTTCTTTAACTGATATCTATTCCTTGAGATTTCTAGTCTGTATCCATGTGTTAAGACAGACCATCAGAAACCTAACAATTTGGAGTTAAATATCCGAGTTCAGCCGCAGGAGAAATGTTGTAACGTCAAGTAAGTTTGTGTGCTTTTTGCTGTTGGACAAGGAAAATTTATGTTACCTTGCATGTTTCTCTATTTGTGTTGGCTGCCAATAAATTGAGAGCCAAATTTGTGGTTCAACTCTGAACATCTTTGTTGTTGTTATGGCTTATACCTAAACAAATAAATATGTTGCTACTACTGTTGACTCCTGTGGGGCATACATCATTCTGCAAAGCACATGCCATGCAGGGTTAAGCTACCAATTTGCAACTTTAGTTGCATTAATTTATATCTTTCACTTCCCCCATGACTTTGGAGCTGGATTTTAGCTTCATCACAAACTTGGAAGGTAGGTTAGGGTGATAAATGGTTTCATAATTGTCACATAATGAATTCTGCAGGCAGTCAGGGCATTAAACCTGGGTTTCCTCATGTCCCAGCCTAGCATTTTGGCTGCTACACCACACTGATTTCATTTCATCTTTGCTTTTCCCCATTCCCAAGGTGTGTTCCATTTAATACACATTTGTTTAAGTGGTTACCATATGATTTCCAAGTGTGCGATTTCCTATCCTGCCATAGCAATAATAATAGGAAAATGATTTAAGAACGTACGCAAAATAAACCCCAGCTGCTGAGATCTGGTTTCTTTTCAACCGGTTTCGGACCTTTTGTTTATCTAGGCATGTCTTTTTCCATGCAAATTTTTGCCAGAGAACATCTTCACCATCGGCAAAGGTTTATTTTTTAGAGAGGGGGGAACCCCCTTTATAAACCCCACAGTCTCTTTGCAGCTCTGGAACGACATGCAAAGACTTCCCTATTTATTGTAATGTTGGAAACAGCTCTCTGTGTCTGGGCGAGGGTGTCCATCCGAATGTGTCCTCGTGTACACACATTGTATGTGTGCAGCCATTCCCCGACACGCTGGCCTATTCAGGTGTAATTCAAATCCAGAGATACAACAGCAAGCTGTGCCTCCCTTTTGGTGTCCCTGCCGCTCACCATGAATTGGAGAGCAACTGTCTGAAGCAGGGAGCCTTGTGGATCTGAGAAAGTTCAGTGCCCACAGGAAAACCCTGTGAAATCAGGGTGGCAGATTCCACAGAGAGCCTACAGGAGTAGAAGCTGATTCTTCACTTCAGAAACTCGCCTTCCAACCACTGAGGGCAACAGGAACAAAGGCCTCATCGGCACATTTAAAGCAGTATTATGCCATGTTAAACTGTCATGAATTCCCCGTAAGCTTCCTGGAACTGGATGTGAGGATGCAGAATTTGCCTCCACGGTCACTTATGGACCCATTTTGTTTGTTTGTTTTCGACTCCCATATTTTAATGCAGCATCAAACCAATCTGACAGGAGAACAAAATACGGACTCCCTGAACCCCTCCGCTTCCTGCCCAAGGCCTGGTGCATCTCCCACCCCCACCCGCCACCTTTCAGAGGGTGGAGAACCGGGGCGGGTCGTTTCCGAGGATGAACTTGTGCTCCATGCCATCCTGGGTGATGGCCGCCAGGCGGATGACCCCCCCGCTGGAGCCGTTGCGGTCCATGGCCAGGGTGAGGGCATTGGCCGCGAAGCTCAGACACTCCTCCTTGCTCATCCCCGGCTTGTAAGTGGTGTTGACGAAGCCGTAGATGTAGGAGCTGCCAGAGCCCCCGATGGAGAAGGGCTGGCAGACCATCATGCCCCACATGGGGACAGAGTACACCTGTCCCCCTTTGCGCTTGTCCCAGCCAGCCACGAGGATCCCGGCCGTGAGGTCCTCTCGGTAGCGGTAGCACATCTCCTTGAAGAGACTGGCGGCTGTGTGCACCAATGGGCGCTCATCCAGTTCAATGCTGTGGAAGCCCAGCTGGTACGTAACGTCGTCCGCGATGGACTGGGTGTCAGCAGCGGAGCCCGAATGGCAGCAGAAAATGTGGTCGTGGATCTGCGTCAGCGTGTCCATGACGCGGTTGGCAATGTACGAAACCGTGGTGGTCCTGGAGTCAGCACCGATGACGACCCCACCATCAAACTCCACAGCCATGATGGTTGTCCCGGTGGTGACGGCCTACTGGGTCCAGTCCGGGCACCATGCCTCCATCTCGACGCTCGGCCTCAGCATCACTGGCACCGCCATCTTGGATCTCTTACGGACCCATTGTTAAAACCGTGTTCATGGAAGACAATCTTACTCGGCTACAAGTGATTGCCAAAGAAGAAGAAGACGTTTGTTAAGCGTGCTAGGAGAGTTGTTAGGAAACGATTCCTCTCACAAAGGCATGGTTCTCGGAGTTCCTTGGGAAGAGGGATTGATTGTTAAACCACTCTGAGAATTTTCCGAACCTTCCTCCTTCTTAGGGAATCCAAAGAAGGAATGTGAAGTATTTTGGAGGTGTGGAAGATTGTGGGCTACCACCTTGGTGAAGAAACCCTTGTGATTCACAGACCCCTTTTGCCACATTAAACTTCTCCCACTAGGCGGTGTTTCCTCTGCACTTCCTGTGTAATCTAATTTACTCTATTGCTGTTGAAATGCCCCAGGCACTTAATGACAGTAAAAAATTAGCAACCACTATGATTATAAATAAGTCTTAAAAGCATCTCTATAATCATAATTAAGTACAATTATCCCTAAAAGCAACTATTAGCATAACAATAGATGCTAAAAGCAGCAACCTACAGTCACAGAGTCGAAGCTTGTAAATTAAAAGCTAGGCAGAACAGTACTGTTTTCACTCTACCCTTGAAAGTATATCTTCTTATTTATCACACATACCGCATACCGTGACTTTCATCCAAAAAGTTCAGGGCAGCATGCATGGTTCACCTCCCTCCATGTTATTGTCACAACAACCCTATAAGGTGGGTTAGGCTGAAAAATAGTGACTGGCCCAAGATTATCCAGTAAGTTTCATTACTAAGTCCCCACCTGCACTAAACAGTGGTACCTCGGGTTAAGTACTTAATTCGTTCTGGAGGTCTGTTCTTAATCTGAAACTGTTCTTTTTTTTTTTTAAATGATATTTATTAAAGTTTCAAGAAAAGATTACAAAATTAAGAAAAAGAAAGAAGAAGAAAAACAAAAAAACCAAAAAATACAAAATACAGAAAAATAAAACAATTAAAAACAAATCAGTCTTTCCATGTCTTGTCTTTCATTTACTTGTTTCCTGGACCTCCTCACACCTCCCTTTTTTGTATTCCAATTCAGTTAGTTAGTTCAGCAAATCCTTTCCCTCTTTGTTTTTATCTTAATCCTTTATCTTAATATATTATAACTTTACATTCTTACCTGTTAACAATCCATCTTTACATACTCCTTTATAACATTGCTGCTAAAACCACTTAACTTCATTCCGACATCAATCTAACATTCATTAATTTTGCAGTATTTCTGTAAATAGTCTTTAAATTTCTTCCAATCTTCTTCCACCGACTCTTCTCCCTGGTCTCGGATTCTGCCAGTCATCTTAATCTGAAACTGTTCTTAACCTGAAGCACCACTTTAGCTAATGGGCCTTCCGCTGCTGCTGCGCCTCCGTCACACGATTTCTGTTCTCATCCTGAAGCAAAGTTCTTAAACCAAGGTAATATTTCTGGGTTAGCGGAGTCTGTAACCTGAAGCGTATGTAACCCGAGGTACCACGGTATGTTGAAGCAATATCATTCCGAAGGATCCTGGGACGTTAACCCTGTAGTTATGGGTTCTGAGAGTTGATAGGAGATTCCTATTCCCCTCACAGACCTGCAATTCCTGGAGGAGTTTAACAATCAATCCCAGGTAACTCTGAGAACTACCTCGGGGAGGGGGGGAGAGGAGTTTCCTAACAACTCTCAACAATGTTAGCAAACTATAGTTCCCAGAATTCTTCGGGTGAAGCCAGGACTGTTTAAAGTGGGATGGAACTGTTTTGTGCAGATGGGGCTTATGTAGGGATTTGCACGTCTCCCCCACCCCCTTTCTTAGGCTATATATATACTCTTAGCTGGACCATAAAGAAGGCTGATCGCCGAAGAATTGATGCTTTTGAATTATGGTGCTGGAGGAGACTCTTGAGAGTCCCATGGACTGCAAGAAGATCAAACCGATCCATTCTGAAGGAAATCAGCCCTGAGTGCTCACTGGAAGGACAGGTCCTGAAGCTGAGGCTCCAGTACTTTGGCCACCTCATGAGAAGAGAAGACTCCCTGGAGAAGACCCTGATGTTGGGAAAGATGGAGGGCACAAGGAGAAGGGGGCGACAGAGGACGAGATGGTTGGATAGTGTTTTCGAGGTTACCAGCATGAGTTTGACCAAACTGCGGGAGGCAGTGGAAAACAGGAGTGCCTGGCGTGCTCTGGTCCATGGGGTCACGAAGAGTCGGACACGACTAAACGACTAAACAACAACAACAATATACACTCTTGTTTATTTTGCAACCAGTGTTCTCCCACTGCTGGATTGAGAAGCCATGTACACATAATGTTAGCAACCATGCATATCTATCCTGTGTCTATCCTGTCATTCCTTACGAAATGCTGCATTTTGATAAGTTTTTGTCCAAACCAGCTTTGATCCGAATTGAGGAAAAGAGCAACCTAGCAGTGCTTGAAGCTGTGTACTCAGCCCCAGTCCAATACTCTTAACAGTTAAAGTGGGGAGATCTGGGTCTAACCACTACACCACATTGCCTGTTTGTATGTACTGTAAAGGCACCGGCAATTTGTGGACCTTGTTGTCTCCTCCCAGCTGACTCTGCTTGAGCTTCTAAAAGATGAGCCAGAGACTGCGTACACACCATACATTTAAACCACATCCAGCCCACATTTAAAGCACATGGCTTCTTCACACAGACCCTGTGAAGTGTAGTTTGTTAAGGGTGCTGGGATTTGTAAATCTGTGAAGGGTTATACTACAGTTCCTAGGATTAAATGTATGGTGTGTCTACATAGCCAGAGATTCCTGCTTAGAACTTAAAGAAGGAAAAGGGATTCCCTGGAATACAGGTGGGCCATTTACAAGTCATAACTAGGAAATGGATTCCCTGAAATTCCTGTTAAATCAGCTAATGGGATGGGAGGAGGCAGCAGATTCCAGGCGAACATGGCCAAGGAGGTACGTTTTTTGACCTTTCAGGAGCAGACACTCTGCATCTGGGATCCGCTTTGACTGCCATTGGTGAAATCTCTTCTGCAGAAACAATGCCATAAACACCGTGCAAAAGAGACACTCAAGCCATGCATATAAGATGCTGTCAGTCCGGCCAGGTAGGCGAGCGAAGGACGTAAAAGCAGAGAAGTATGGTCTTTCGCCAGCTTCGGGACGTGAAGCTCTTCAAGTCATTTGTAATAGTCTTCCATTATACGTGGGGGAGTGTTGCTTTATGTCTTTTAAAGCGAAAAACTAGTCTGGGCAACACCAAAATAGAAGGACAGAGAAAGAAGAGTTAATCCCAATGGAATGAGTCACTTCGGCTCTGGGATTGGCAGAAAGAGGTGGCGGAGACGAGAAGTTCAGCTGCCACAATGCAGTAAGATCTTTCGCGGCTCGGCTCATGACAGTTTAACTGCCGCACAGCCGAAAGAATGGGGGTGGGAGAAACAACAAATTGCTATATTCAAATGCTTGGCAGCCTAGAGCTCCTGGTGTTTTATGCAAAAAAGAGGAGAGAAAAAACAGCAATAATCTCTTCCACCTGCCATTAGTAGGGCGAGTGCATTTTTCTCTTCTTTCTGGGCTGCCTTTATGGTGCACAATATAAAGGCAGGCAGAGGAAATCTAAGCCCTGGCTGTGCAAGGCCGCAGTGTCTTCCAGGTGGTGTTGGACTCCAATTCCCATCAGTCCCAGCCAGCATGGCCAATAGTCAGGGTTGATGGGAGTTGGAGTCCCGCACCATTGGGAGGTCACCATATTGTTGGCTACCCTTGGTTTAAAATATTTATATGCTGCCTGTTTCGAGGCAACTCAAAACAGACATACAATAAAATACTCACAGATAAACTACTGGGAGACACAGCAACAAATGAGGGTGACCAAGATGATAAAGGGTCTGGAAACCAAGCTTTATGAGGAACCGTTGAGGGAGTTGGGTATGGCTAGCCTGGAGAAGAGATTGAGAAGAGCTATGAACCCAAATATCTAAAGGGTTGTTTTGTGGAAGATGGAGCAAGTTTCCTTTCTCCTGCTCTGGAGGCTAGGACCTGAATCAATGGCTTCAAGTTACAAGAAAGGAGATACCAGCTAAACATCAGGAAGCACTTTCAGATGGCCGCCGAGACCACATAACCCCAGTCCTGAAAGACCTACATTGGCTCCAAGTACATTTTGGAGCACAATTCAAAGTGTTGGTGCTGACCTTTAAAGCCCTAAACGGCCTCGGCCTAGTATACCTGAAGGAGGGTCTCCACCCACATTGTTCAGCCCGGACACTGAGGTCCAGCTTTGAGGGCCTTCTGGCGGTTCCGTCACTGCGAGAAGTGAGGTTACAAGGAACCAGGCAGAGGGCTTCTCGGTAGTGGTGCCTGCCCTGTGGAATACCCTCTCATCAGATGTCAAGGAAATAAACAACTATCTGACTTTTAGAAGACATCTGAAAGCAGCCCTGTTTAGGGAAATTTTTAATGTCTGAAGTTTTGTCGCTTTATTATTGTTATTAATATTCTGTTGGGAGCCGCCCAGAGTGGCTGGGGAAACCCAGCCAGATGGGCGGGGTATAAATTCTTATTCTTATTCTTATTGCTGTTCAACTGTGGAATAGACTCCCTCAGAAGGTGGTGGGCTGTCCTTCCTTGAAGGTGTTTAAGCAAACGTTGGATTGCCATCTGTCATGGACTCTTGAGTTGAGATTCCTGCATCGCAGGGGATTGGACTAGGTTACCCTTCCAGCTCTACAATTTTATGATTTTTGAGCCCACTCAAAATAGCTAAAATAGAACCAACAGCAAAAGCAGTCCAATGAGGGGAAAGCTAATGGGAAAAAGGGAGCCAGGTCTGGTGGAGCTCAATGGATTCCGAAGCCAATTTGGTGCTTTGGAAAGTGACCTCTGCTTTGGACACACATATCACTGGCAGGAGGCAAGCAAGATGAGTTTATGTTGCTGACCTTGTAGTGCATGTAGGTTTGGAGTACTTGGCTAGAAGCTTGCAGCCAAATAATGGGCTGGTTAATCAATTTTGAACCCTGTCTCTCAGAACTCATGTACAGTGTGTGTGTGTGTGGTCCAACCATAAGCACCTCCTGCACCCCTCTTTCTCTTGTAAAAGCCCCATAATCCACTTGGCTTCCACAAAGTGCCTTGAAAGGAGCGCAGCTGCCATCTCCTCCTCACCTCCTCTCACCTGAGGGCTCATTCATGTTTAATGTGGGCAGTAAGCTTCATGTGGGCTTCTTGTTATTCCAGTCTTAAATTCAGTTAGATGCATGTGCACATTAGTTTGTGACACACATTTCTTCAAAAGTCCTCACGAAATTGTATTGAACATTTCTTCCAAAATACATCTCTACATGCTACTTTAGATAACCTATATGTTTTTAATGCACACTTTCTCTTTAAGTGCACATTTACAGTGGTACCTCAGGTTAAGTACTTAATTCATTCCGAAGGTCTGTTCTTAATCTGAAACTGTTCTTAACCTGAAGCACCACTTTAGCTAATGGGGCCTCCTGCTGCTGCCGTGCTGCCGGAGCACGATTTCTGTTCACATCCTGAAGCAAAGTTCTTAACCTGAAGCACTATTTCTGGGTTAGTGGAGTCTGTAACCTGACGTGTATGTAACCTAAAGCATATGTAACCCGAGGTACCACTGTATTTGGTTGGAGAATTGCATCGCAAAATTTGAGGCAGTGCGGATTTCGAAGCTGCATTTTGGTTCCTGGCCTACAAAGAAGCAAGCCCAGAGCACTGATTCATGCAGAGATGCATTGGAGGCTTTTTTTGAGGAGAGGCAACTCTGACCCCCCCACACTAGCATGACCCAACATGCACTTTGGAAATTAATGGAACCAGCCTTCTACCATTATCTATTTGGGCTGCAGTTTCTTGGGAGTAAGCCCCATTTAACTTAATCGAACTTACTTTTGAGTAGACTTGTACAGGCTTGTGCTGTTTTTGTTTCAGCAAGCATAGAATATTTTAGCCTCTGCAATTGGAAACTAGTGATGTATTTAGCCAAGAAAAACTGTCTAGGTTATGGCAAATCAGGCTGCACGGCACCTCCATCACCTGGCACAGCGAAACACAACCGAATAGGGCTTACACAACCAGAAACAATGAGGGGTGACTTTTCTAGGTGATTATCCTAATGTCTGGGTGGTGCATGGAGGACACAATACCAGAGAACCACCCATGTATTACAATAATCACCGGGAACAAAAAACGAAAAAGATGCTTGCCATTGCTTACAAAATATAATTCACAGCTACAGTGAAGTAAAGAGGGCAAGCGTGTTTGACTGAGTCTGGATGGCCTGACAGGATGGCCAGTCAGATATCCTATATTCTTCTGCTACTGTGAAATTTTCTATACTCAGGGAGTTGTCAAAGTTAAATATAAAGACTGTGCATCGAATTGTAACTTCTTCAAAGGTATAGCGTGTAAAAAAAAAAGCCCCAGATTCAAATCTGAACTCAGCCATGGTCTTAAACAAGTTAGGACTTCACACACACATACACACACACACACAGTATCAGAATAATAATGCACACCTGATACGTTTTTTTTAATTTATTCTTTATTAAATTTGTATACTGCGGAATCTCAGTTTTCGAACATAATCTGTTCCGGAAGTCCATTTGACTTCTGAAACGTTTGAAAACCAAGGATCGAAGGGCTGTCAGCAAGTTCAGCGTGGGAAATGGAGAAACAAGCCGTACAACTTCTGAGGCGCTTTCAAAAACAGAAGCATTGACTTCCGGGTTTTCAGCGTTCGGCTTCCGAAATGTTCGGCAGCCGAGACGTTCGAAAACCGATGGTTGACTGTACCACCCTATACCCGTAGATCTCAGGGCGGTGCACAACATAAAACTGCAATACAAAAAAACCACAGATACACAATATAAACAAAGACAACCCAATAATTCCCCTCTTCTACAACACATTTAAAAGGGCATTAGATGTGCCATATACAGTACATGCTATGTTGTTTTTTAAATTATCGTTGTGGTGGTGGTTGCTATTATATTTAATACTACCAAAAAATTTGTCTAGAAGCAAGCGGCCTACAATTTTTAAAACCTAAACATTTCCATCTGGCTGCCTGGGGCCTCCCCTTGCCAGCTTTTTCTGCACTCAATGTCAGGATCTCCAAAGAGCTGTCAGTGTGGATATTAGAAACCAGCTCATGGCCTGTCATTGTTCTCTTCCATCAACGTGTTCCAGAGATGAGTGGGTGGAAACTGGAAGCCTCACTCAACTTTTCTTTTGTACCTGTACATGTCAAACACAAGCCCTGGCAACCGCACCTTCCTCGAAGTTCTGACTCCTCCAGCACAGGATTGTGTTCGTACAGGCTTCTAATTAGCGATAATGATCCGTCTGTCACTGACTGAAAAGCAAGATGCTGTCTGTCTGCTCTTTTAAAAACCAATTTTGGGCAATATAATAGTTTCATCAAGGTATATAAAAAAAAGAGAGAGGAGAAAAATATGACTTCAGATAAATAAGTAGGAAAATGCTAATCAAACGGTGAATGGTGACACTCTGGTTTCGTACCCTCGTTCATTATTGACCCTTTGCTTCCAGGCTTCTTAAGTCCAGCAGTCTTTGTCTTTTAGTTACAAGGCATGGGAGTCTGAGATGAGGACAAGTGAGGTTGTAGCTGCTTCTTTTGACGGCTCCCTGAAACAGGGGGAAGTAGTGAATGAGCATTTCAAGGTTTCCAGGTCTCTAAGTGCAAGCTGCATACATATGACACTATACCATTCAAAGTACTTTTCCTTCCCGCAAAGAATTCTGGGCACTGCAGTTTGTTAGCGGCAGCTGGGAATTGTAACTCTGTAAGGGGTAGAGATATCACCTTGCCAACAAAAGTCCATATAGTTAAAGCTATGGTTTTCCCAGTAGTGATGTACGGAAGTGAGAGCTGGACCATAAAGAAGGCTGATCGCCAAAGAATTGATGCTTTTGAATTCTGGTGCTGGAGGAGACTCTTGAGAGTCCCATGGACTGCAAGAAGATCAAACCTATCCATTCTAAAGAAAATCAGCCCTGAGTGCTCACTGGAAGGACAGATCCTGAAGCTGAGGCTCCAATACTCTGGCCACCTCATGAAAAGAGAAGACTCCCTGGAAAAGACCCTGATGTTGGGAAAGATGGAGGGCACAAGGAGAAGGGGACGACAGAGGACGAGATGGTTGGCTAGTGTTCTCGAAGCTACCGGCATGAGTTTGACCAAACTGTGGGAGGCAGTGGAAGACAGGAGTGCCTGGCATGCTCTGGTCCATGGAGTCACGGAGGCGGACACAACTAAATGACTAAACAACAACAACCAAGGGGTAGACTACAGTGCCCAGAATTCTTTGAGGGAAAGACTGTGCTTCCAATCTCCACATAGTGTGTCCAGAGCCACAGTCGATTCCTTTGCCCTCTCTCTGAGCTATCTCCGCCAGCAAAGCAAATTGTGAGAAGACAGACTCCCAGAGATATTCAACGCCATTATTTAAGATGCCTAGCATCCATCTACAGCTTTTTTTGAGAGTCAAAAGCATCCCATAAATCCTTAGAGCAACCACATATGATAGGTTGGTGCTATTATTCCCGTACCACTGATGATGGAGTTAGGCTGAGGGTATGGCTTGCCTCGTAGTGAATTCCCAGCTGAGGTGAGATACGAAACAAGGACTTTCTAGCTGTTTTTAGCCACTATGTAGCTATGTATATTCTCCAGGATAAACGTGTCTCATTTGCTAGTAGATTTCATAGGTTTCCTCGGCTTGAACTTTGTTTTCACAAACTATTGACCTCTCATGGTGAAGAAAAGCTTATTTATTTCAATTAAAATATATTCCACCTTTCCTTCAAGAAGGTCATGGCAGAACACACATCAAGTTCCTCTCCACAACATCCCTATTTTTGACAGCTTTGGCTGTAGGTTTGCCAGGTCTGAGTTTGACGGAAGTTTCAAAGGTTTAGCCTTCTCTGCAGGGAAGAAGGAAAATCTCAGAGTGAGGAACCAGAATGAAGGAGACTCAAGCACTTGCTATTCACTCCCACTACTTTCCATAAGTCTTCAACCTTCAGGTACGTTACCTGGATGTTAAATGCTTTGCTTTCGACCCCTAACAGGCAACACTAGGGTCTTCCCTAACAGTCAGTTCCTAGCAAATGGAGAACTTCATGAGATCTCACAACACTTTGGCCTCACTTAATGTCACCCAAGGAGCTCCTTGACTGAGCAGGGCTTTGAAATCGGGTCCCCTTCATCCAGTTTAGTATTCCATACTGCTTTGGCTCTCCAGCTTCAATAGGTTCTGGGACATGCATAATATATCTGAGATATATACATACAAAATGACAACAACGAGCCAGTCACAGTTTCCCCCCCATTGCTAATTACAAGCTGTGTAAAAATAAGAATTTGTGAATTCTTCATCCTTCATAAATCATACAGATTATACATTATAGCCTTCGTAGTGGAAAGCTTAACTGAACATTCAGTAAGATACGCTGACAACGAATTAGGATTTGCCAGTTAAGCTAACCAGATAAAATGTTGGAATCGCTCTGAAAATTCTGCACCAAGCAGTTTCCTGGTAGGTTTTCTGGCACTGGTTCCCCAGAGTATGTAAGAGTCACCTTTTCCCATCTGAGCAACAATGTGAAAGAAAGGATTAGGGATGGGATAAGATTCTAGTTCTCAGGAGGCTTTTATGGAATCATTCATGTTCCATACAGTTCATGACCAGGTCATATAAGACTACAGGCAATTGCAGCATAAACCCTATTTGTGCCCACGCACCATTTAATTGCAAACTGTATTTTGCAACCAAGATGTCAACTTGTGAATAACCAAGCTCATACCTGACTTTTGTTCCTCCCAGTTACAGAGGCATCTTATAGACATATTTCATTACGTGGGCTAATAACACACTTGTCTATATTCATTCCAGAGACGAACGTGTGGTCTCTGCAAATTAGACACTGTTAGCAACAGTAATCCACATCTTGGTGACTTATTTCTTGGCCAGAATGAACTCCATCACTTTATTAATTTTTACTTTTTATTTTCGTGCATTCACATAAATGCAAATGTTTACATGAAGGATTAAACATCAGGCAGGTTCGTGACCTTATTAAAATCACTGATGTTATCTGATGACACAATGAGGTTTTGTAATCAGCATTAGAACATGGAAGGGAAGACATAGGTTTGTAAAATAATAATAATAATAAATAATAACAATAATGATTTATTATTTATACTCCGCCCATCTGGCTGGGTTTCCCCAGCCACTCCAATGAAGTCATCCTGTTTGTGCTTTTCTATTCTTTGAGCATTTTTTTTAAAAAAGAATGTTATGTTATAATACATACCCAACATTACATTATATGTAATGTATGTACTGTACTGTACTGTATTTGTTAAGTTTTATGTAAATTGATGTATAATAAAGATTACTGAAAAAAGAATGTTATATGAAATATTAATGTATTAATGTATTATATGATTCCCCCCATTCTCTCCCCCCACAGGTATTATGTACTGTCTATCTTTTTGTTGTAAGTTGCCTGGAGACCTTCAGGTCTAATAAATGAAAATGAAATCAATGTCAGAATCTTGGGCAACATTGGGATAAACATAGAAGCCATTCACTAAACAATATAATTCTGCTCACTTTCTCTTACTCAATATTGATGAAAAAATGAACGAAATGAATAGATGTGTCTTTCATGCAATTACAAAACCTCAGGGGGTTGGCTATTTCACGAACAGAATTTGTCAAACCCCATCAATTATAAGTACCCTTCATGCAACGCTGGAAGGAAAGAAGAAGAAGAGGTTGAACTTACAAGGACCATCCACTTCCCATGGCAACGCCTTCCACTAAGCAATGTCTCTGGTATGAAGCAAGACTTGTTTCCTGTAGTTAAAAGGGGAGATTCTATTGTGGGAGCATAATCCTTTCATAACAATACTTTTCAATACTCCTTTTGCAATTAGTGATTTGTAAGGCTCCAATTTAGTAGCTGAGGTCACGGAAATAATGAATCGGAACTCATTTCATGAAATTCCATTAAACTCTGGATATGTATTTGAGGTTCCAGAGAGAGGAAAGGTCATTCTGGTGGCAGCGAACTGCTTAGTGGAGCCCTGCACAACTAATACAGCCCACCAGCTAC
Source organism: Podarcis raffonei (assembly GCF_027172205.1). Classification (NCBI taxonomy): domain Eukaryota; kingdom Metazoa; phylum Chordata; class Lepidosauria; order Squamata; family Lacertidae; genus Podarcis; species Podarcis raffonei. The sequence goes on from NC_070618.1 coordinate 7,444,047, forward strand.
ATAGTGCGGTCTTCCTTCTGGTGCTTGTTCGCTTTCCTGTTTTTGCAGTCCCAGGCAGGCAGCAAAAAATATGTTCGTTTTGCTGCTGGTGGAACTTTCGATTTCAAAAATTCTGGTGTTTTTTTCTGTGGTGGCCGGGATTTTGAACCTTGGGCAAGTCAGGGGGTGCGGCTATACAAGGAAGTGGCTGTGCAAACCCTTGGCTACCCCTTGCCATGTGACTCCTGCCTCTGTTCAGCCAAATGTGTAGAGATGCAGGAACCCCACACGGGTACTCACCCCAGTGCCGGATTTATGTATAGGCTGAGTAGGCTGAAGCCTAGGGCCTCTAAATCTAGGGGGCCTCGCCAGTCCCTCCGCTCCCCAGCGGGCAGTCTCCCCTCTCCCAAAAATTGCAAACCCAAGACTTCATGCGAGGGCAGGACAACGTGGGCCTCTAAATCTAGGGGGCCTCACCAGCCTGCCCGCTCCCCAGTGCCGCAGTCTCCCCTCTCCCAAAATTGTAAACCCAAGGCTTCATGCAAGGGCAGGGCAACTCAGGCCCAGCAACTATTAGACTCAGGGCTAGCCAGTGGGGCCCAATTTGAAGCAGTGGGGTGCAACCTGAACTTTTTTTTTGGTAGGGCTCCAGTTCACAGCCAAAGTCTGCAAAATCTTTTAGATATAAATAAAATCCATCTAGATTGCCCTGGTGCAGGGGGTCCCTTAGGAGCGGCCCCCAGGGCCCAATTTGGCCCAATTGCTCCAATTGCCTTAAGGTCAGCCCAGATGAGACCGTGCAGGGGTTGGACTGACAAGCCCTGCAGCTTCTAGGTCCCTGGTGTCGCCATTCAGAGTACAGACTCAAGGACTTGTAATGGAAATAAAGGGGGGCACTTATTGGAAATCAGTTTTGTCACCTCTTCCCCCCCCAAACCCTGAGACAATGAGCCCAGCCACCTTTTATTCACAGTCGCATAAGCACTACACTACACATTACCTAAGAGCCACCAATAGGGAGCTCTAGAATCTGACAGCTAAACAATTGGGTACTACCAAACAGTGATCCCTATTGCTGAAAGCAGGTAACCAGCAGGGAATGCTTCAGCTGAGCCTTTGCACCGTTGACTGAACACCCCCTGCTGTGCAGATAATGGAGAAAGCTCATAAATTGTATCCCTTCTGGCATCCTGGCCAACTCTATTATGGTGGTGTAAATCCTGGTGCACCAGAAGCACAGAATAGCAGCAAATAAAATCCGCAAATACATCAGCAACTGATAAGATTTGTCAACCAGTTCTCCCAAAGTCTTCCTAAATTATAAAGCTCCAAAATACAGGCCAAAAGAGAGCAGGTCTGGGAAGAGCGAGGCAAGCAAGCAAGCAAGCACACAGGTCACCTTTGTCACAGTCAGGACAGAAAAGTTCCAGGGTGGAAACAGAAAGCAAACTAAACATGCTTTTGCAGTTCATGAAAACTATCCAGCAATATCAAGTTATAGGAAAACTGGTGATATTAACAGTAATCCTTCTAGTTGGTTAATTGGTTTGGCTAATCAGAGGCAGCTACAGGAGAGCTATGAGATTCAGGTGAGGGTCAGATGCCTTGTCAATCCCACCAGGTATATAAGAGTATGACCCGGCCTGCCCAGGCCTCCACATGAATAGGAGTTCACTTTTTGAATAATAAGAATTGTATGTCATGGTGGGGGGGTGCATCAGGATTTTAGAGATGCTTAGGTGGGCATGGCCAAAAAAAGCCTAGGACATGCTGATCAGAAGGTCGGCGGTTCGAATCCCTGCGACAGGGTGAGCTCCCGTTGCTCGGTCCCTGCTCCTGCCAACCTAGCAGTTCGAAAGCAAGTCAAAGTGCGAGTAGATAAATAGGTACCGCTCCGGCAGGAAGGTAAACGGGGTTTCTGTGCGCTGCTCTGGTTCGCCAGAAGCGGCTTAGTCATGCTGGCCACATGACCCGGAAGCTCGGCCAGTAAAGCGAGATGAGTACCGCAACCCCAGAGTCGGCCACGACTGGACCTAACGGTCAGGGGTCCCTTTACCTTTACCTTTATGGCAGGATGGCAGCAAGGACAGAATGGTGCGGACACACCAGCAGGAAAGGTGGCTTAGGTAACGCCGTGACCTATGACATCCCTGGCAACTTTCAGTGCTGCCGCTGCCAGGAGGCTGTTTCTGGGGCAGTACCGCACCCCGCCAGCTTCCCTAGAAAGGAGGGCAAATGACCAGGGGTTCATCAGAGAGTTCTTCAGAAAGAAAGAGAGAGAGAGAGGTGAGTAAATGAGCGGATGAGAGGGAAAGGTACCGTATTTTTCCATGTATAACACGCTCCCATGTATAAGACATCCCCTATGTTACTCTCATATGACAGGGGTGATATGATAGCCATGTTCAAATATATAAAAGGATGTCACATAGAGGAGGGAGAAAGGTTGTTTTCTGCTGCTCCAGAGAAGCGGACACAGAGCAATGGATCCAAACTACAAGAAAGAAGATTCCACCTAAACATTAGGAAGAACTTCCTGACAGTAAGAGCTGTTCAACAGTGGAATTTGCTGCCAAGGAGTGTGGTGGAGTCTCCTTCTTTGGAGGTCTTTAAGCAGAGGCTTGACAACCATATGTCAGGAGTGCTCTGATGGTGTTTCCTGCTTGGCAGGGGGTTGGACTCGATGGCCCTTGTGGTCTCTTCCAACTCTATGATTCTATGACCAGTCCATCTGGCCACAATGCTGGCCTAAAAGGGCCAATAACTATTTGACTGGTGTCCTTTCTTACATCCTTGCAATATTTCTCTTTTCTTGCGCTATATTTTTTGACTTAGAGAGTTCGTGTCTCTGAGTGATCCCTGTCTCCCAGTGCAAAGTCAGGTTAAGTCATGGGCTTGAGACCTCACGAGATTTCAGTCACTGCAGAGAGACAGAACTTCTCAAGCGTGTTTACAACTGTCTCTGTCGCAAACGAGCACTCTGCTTTCTTAGCAGAGGCATTGCCTTCATCCTTTGAGGCTTACTGATTTTGCAAGAGAGCAAAAGCTTCCTTCTTTCCATTCACCATCTCGCCCACTGGGAATTTAGAATTCTTTTCTGGATGCCTTGCCTTTTGGAGAATGGAGTGCTGAAGTGGATTTGTTGGAGATGACTCATTTATTTATTTTATTCACAGCCCATGGCAAGTTTGGAAATGCCATCGTTTCCCAAATGGCAGGAGGGCAGGGGGTTGCTGGCCATTTCCTTCTCTTCAAAAACCTGGCTTTCGCCGCTTTGTCTTACGAAGGTTCGCCACGTGTACTTATATTGCACAGAACCTGCATATTCCAAAATACATTGATTTTGCTTGTGTGCAATGCTCATAAAGTTTGAAAATGGCTCACCCTATGGATTCCATAGGGTGTGTTCACTCTGATGGTGCACAGCTGTGATTCCTGCTGTGATTCCTGCTCCTGTTATTGCAGGTGAGATCAGTGGGGGAGGAAGGGGGACGCGGGGGATGCGGTGCGCCCCGGGTGTCATCACTGGGGGGGGGGTGTGTGACAAAATGAGTTAAAAATAAAATAAAATTGGGCTCAGGAAACTTTTAAGGAGTGACGCAGTGGCTTAAGCGCCTGCAGGTTCCACGCTGCCTGAAACGGCAGCGTCTGCCTACTGCCTCTCCCTCAGCCGCCCTATAACTGAGGCGGAGGCAGCGGAGAGGCCCCAAGCTTTGGAGAGGCTCGCCCCGCCCCCACAGGCAGCTCACCCCACCCCCACGGATGGATCTCCCCCCCCCCAGCTGTAGGACAAGCCCTCACACCAGGCACCCGAGCGGCTAGCTACACCGCTGGGTGAGATTAAGTCTTAAAATTGTAGAGCTACAAGGGACTCCAATGGTCTAGTCTAGGGTAGGCAAACTAAGCCCCGGATGCCGGATCTGGCCCAATTGCCTTCTCAATCCGGCCCGTGGATGGTCCGGGAATCAGCGTGTTTTTACATGAGTAGAATGTGTCCTTTTATTTAAAATGCACCTCTGGGTTATTTGTGGGGCATAGGAATTTGTTCATTTATATCTTTTTTTCAAAATATAGTCTGGCCCCCGACAAGGTCTGAGGGACAGTGGACCGGCCCCCTGCTGAAAAAGTTTGCTGCCCCCTGGTCTAGTCCAAACCCTTTGCAATGCGGGATTCTTTTGTAAACCCACAACCCAGAGATTAAAAGTTATATCTGGCTGCTTTTGCATTTCAGTTTTTGCAAAACAAACAAAGAAGCGTCAACTTACGTAGTTTTTATTAAACGTGTTAGCCACATTGAACACCTGAAGAAAGTCTTTTAAGCATAGATTTTTATGCCTGCCGGCATCTATTCATAGAATTTGAAGTTGTTTTTATATATGGAACTGTTTTACATGTTTTTTTTAAAAAAAATTGATGCTTTTAATTTTTTAATTTATAAAAATATTTGTCTACGCACTGTCGCACTGTGTCATAAAAATATATCAAAGCAGTTTACAACAGAGGTCAGCAACTATCCATGGCCGGTTCCGTGGGGATTCCATGGTGTTTTTTTCGCGGTGCGGGCACCATTTTTTCCCGCCGACATCCCCCCCCCATCTTCCTCGTGCAGCAAATCGCCGGCCAATCGCCTGCTAAGGTTTGAGGCCCTGGCCAATGGGCGAGCGGCGGCTGCACGTGGCCAAGAAGAGGAAGGGGGCTGGGCTGAACTGGCCGAGAACATTTCCAGCAGCGCCCTAGGTAGGCAGGGGGATGGGATGGGCTGGGGGAGAGAGAAGCCCCCTCTACCGTGTGTGCATGTGCATGCACATGCGCACACGCACTCCAGCCCACCAGGAGGTTTGTGGTGCGGTGAACTGGCCCACGCCCCAAAAAAGCTTGCCGACCCCTGGTTGAAGAAGAAGAAGAGGAGTTTGGACTTGATATCCCGCCTTTCACTCCCTTTAAGGAGTCTCAAAGCGGCTAACATTCTCCTTTCCCTTCCTCCCCCACAACAAACACTCTGTGAGGTGAGTGGGGCTGAGAGACTTCAAAGAAGTGTGACTGGCCCAAGGTCACCCAGCAGCTGCATGTGGAGGAGCGGGGAAGCGAACCGGGTTCACCAGATTACGAGTCTACCGTTCTTAACCACTACACCACTCTGGCTTTATTATTTATTATTATTTACAACAATAAAAGGCATAAAATGATACAATCAAAACCAATCAAAAAAAGTTAAAAACAGACATTGATTAATAATGTGGAAGGATGTCTACTTAACTGCCTGCATATAGGTCTGGCAGAATAAAAAAGTTTTCAGCAGGCATTCAAAAGTTGGCACAGAAGGTGCCAGTGATTTTTCAGTAAATCGCTTTGAGGTGTTTCGTAGGCATACATTTAATAAATGGAAATAAATAAATTAAATAACTTAAAATCGAGATAAATATGTAAAGCATTACCGAAATCTGCAATGCAATCTACAGTGTTTCCTTATAATTGAAATTTTGATGCTGCAACACTGGGGGATACAGACAGCTGAACTTGGCGATCTGAGACATTTTAAAATGCCCCATGGTTAAATGATTTTCTCCAATATCTACAGAAGTTTTACAGAAAGGCTTTCCTTTTACAATAAATTTAAGCGAATGTTCAAGACATTCTCTCCCCTTTTCCTCAAAGGGCAGCGATATTTTATATTTTACAAAATAAAATTGCTTTCTGATCAAAGAAAACAAAGGGTGGTTTACAAAATGGAACTGTGTGCATTATTAATGGCAAACGTCCTTGCTTCAGGGTGAATGCCGGAAATGGAATATTGCGACTGCATCTGAAGAGTGCCACCTAATGGTACATAAAGTATAAACAATTGTGTGTGCTTTTAAAAATATATAGATCAGGGGTCAGCAACCTTTTTCAGCTGTGGGCCGGTCCCTCTCAGACCATGTGGTGGGCTGGACTATATTTTTTGGGGGGAAATAACGAACAAATTCCTATGCCCCACAAATAACCCAGGGATGCATTTTAAATAAAAGGACACATTCTACTCATGTAAAAACATGCCGATTCCTGGACCATCTGTGGGCCGGATTGAGAAGGTGATTGGGCCGCATCTGGCCCCCGCGCCTTAGGTTGCCTACCCCGATATAGATTATTCACTGGCCACTTTGGATGGCATCCAACATATACAAACACATAATAAAACATTAAACATTTTTTTTTAAAAAAACCTTCCCTATACAGGGCTGCCTTCAGATGTCTTCTAAAGGTTTTATAGATACAGTGGTTACCTCGGGTTAAGAACTTAATTCGTTCCAGAGGTCCATTCTTAACCTGAAACCGTTCTTAACCTGAGGTACCACTTTAGTTAATGGGGCCTCCTGCTGCCGCCGCACGATTTCTGTTCTCATCCTGAGGTAAAGTTCTTAACCCGAGGTACTATTTGTGGGTTAGCGGAGTCTGTAACCTGAAGCGTCTGTAACTTGAGGTACCACTGTACTTATCTCCTTGGCTTGGGGGTCGCATAACTCCACACCCTCCAACATTTCTCAGATGAAAACAGGGACGTCCTAAGGAAAAGTGAGATATGGATATTCCAGGGTCAAATCTGAAACTGGGACAGCAAGGGCATTCTCCTGTCATGCAGAGTCTAAAATTGCCAGAAAGGCACCAGTGTGCTGGTAGGTGGCATGAGATGATGGTTAATTTGTGTCCCTTGTCTCTTGCAGGTTCATGAGGGCTCACTGAGGATACATTGTTGGAGGACACCCCCCAAAAAAAATTCTCAAATAGTTCCCACCCTGGTTCATTGTTTGGAGACAGCCTGGAGACTTTTCAGTGGGTTAGAGCAGGCTTCCTCAGCCTTGGCCCTCCAGATGTTTTTGGCCTACAACTCCCATGATCCCTAGCTAGCAGAACCAGTGGTCAGGGATGATGGGAATTGTAGTCTCAAAACATCTGGAGGGCTGAAGTTGAGGAAGACTGGGTTAGAGCATGGTGCTGATAATGCCAAGGTTGCTGGTTCGATCCCAGTATGGGACAGCTGCATATTCCTGCATTGCAGGGGGTGATCCTCAGAGTCCTTTCCAACACCACAATTCTATGGGTCTATGATTCCCTGAATTATGGTGCTGGCGGAGACTCTTGAGAGTCCCATGGACTGCAAGAAGATCAAACCGATCCATTCTTAAGGAAATCAGCCCGGAGTGCTCACTGGAAGGACAGATCCTGAAGCTGAGGCTCCAATACTTTGGCCACCTCATGAGAAGAGAAGACTCCCTGGGAAAGACCCTGATGTTGGGAAAGATGGAGGGCACAAGGAGAAGGGGACAACAGAGGACAAGATGGTTGGACAGTGTTGTTGAAGCTACCAGCATGAGTTTGACCAAACTGCGGGAGGCAGTGGAAGACAGGAGTGCCTGGTGTGCTCTGGTCCATGGGGTCACGAAGAGTCGGACACGACTAAACAACTAAACAACAACAACATGATTCCCTGGGCTCCAACTTCCCACTTTCTGTTGGCCCCATTGAGATTGGATGAATCTGGCTTCACACTGGGTTGCTGGCTACCTCACAACTGGGTCTTTCAAACACCTCAAACTTGTTTGTGAATCATCAAATTCACTGCAATGCACCTTGCTTTTTCACGGCTGCCCAACCTTGAATAGTCTGCCGCGTAATACTCACGCTGGTTACTTCCTCCTCCCAATGCGCCCAGTGTCAAAGGAATCAAGAAAATATTTTTTAGTTGTCAAGGCATTTTGGAAGAAAGTAAAAAAAAGCTCTTGGTAAACTGTAAATTAATTGGAGGATTATCCCCTCATAGATCAGAATATCACCAGCGTTACTGAAAGATTCTTGGTAGGTTATGTGTAAAAATGGATTGACATCTGAGAGTTGTTTGCTGTGTGTGAGTCACATGTCATCTCTTTGACATCAATGAACAATGGAAGGAAATGTAGAAGAAGGGAGCCACCCACAGAATAATGGCTCGTCTGGTCCACTGTAAGATCTCAAAGCATTCAAACAACATATTGGGTTTCCTTTGCATTTTGTATTACACATGCTTGAAGACAAAGTGACTTTTCTGGTCTTCCATTTGCGTTATGAAGTCATTGGTATCAAAGGCGTTTATGTTGACAGCTTATTTGGGAGCGATATTCCACACTTTAATTCTACCTTTGTAGGCAAACCGTATGCAATATATGAATCTCTCCATTTATTTGTATGTAATCTGGCTAAGCTAAAATGTGCAGAAGGCTGCTCCTTGACGTTTTCACTCTCTGTTAAAAGAATGTTCCCCTTCCATCAGCTTTTCAGGATGGTGGTGGCTACGAGCAGTGGCAAACAGATTTGCTGCACACTTTTCTCTTCAGCGCCCATTCAGAGTGAAGGCACTACTTGCTGCCCTCACTCTGAACTGGCTTCATGGTGTGAACATTGCTAAATGTGATTGGCCGTGTGGTGCCATCATGCTGGTTCTGTCATCCCTGACAGGCTGAGATCATGTTGCTAACAATGTTCTTCTCTCCGAGTGAAAAGCTGTGAGGAGAAAGGAAAAATACCAGACGAGAGCTGGGAGGGGCTGCTACCATCTGTGTGTGGTAATGGGTTAAGAACTACCCTTAAGAGAGGACTCTGTATTCTACTTATTCGGTTTGTTTTTTGTTTTGTTTTTAGTAGTTTTTATTAATTTGCATTAGCTTTGCATATCTTATTGTAGCATGGGAAACCTTAATAAAAAGCCTACATGAACATTCTCCCAAGGCCTGCAGCCACGACAGTCAAAGGATGCAAACATTTTGAAGAACCTGTCTCCTGAAATGAGAGGCTGCTTGAGTTTTCTGGTTTCCTGCCTCTTCTTGTTATTCTTTGCATCCTCACCTGTCCTTCAAAGCCCTTACCTGTAACAACACAGCCATGGTCTGCCACACTCGGCACTCTGGGGCATTAAGTGCTTTTAAGTTGTAAGAAACGGTGGCATTGTACCTTCTGCTTCTCTTCAGTCAATCTCTACACGGCTGGGCTGAGACCTTCGCAGCCCTTAGGCAGCTAAGTGCCTTTCGTCTGCCTAGTCTGAGCACTTGAGGAGCAAAAGGATGTCATTAGATACACTGAGTGGTGAAGCTCTGAGAGTTCCTGGCTTTTTCAGCAGAGTTGCTTGTACAGCAGAGCATGGAGTGCTTACTCTGCCTTTTGTCTCTACCTGTTTCTTAGGCCAAATTTTATGCTGTCTACCCATTTTGCTTTGCTGCAGCAGTCAAGGAGTCAACTTCATGCAAGGCTCCCCATTTTCCCAACTAGTAGGAAGATCTATCAGCAAGTGCTTATCATGTTTCTGTTTTGTTGGCTGCATGGACACCATATATTTAAAGCACTCCCTCCCCCAAAATAAATAAATCCTGGGAGTTGATGATGATGATTTTGAGTTGTGGGAGGCAAACCCCCCCATCTCTACATTCAGCAAAGGGTCAGATTTTGAACAAACTCATAAGTTTATGAATTTAGCAAGGGCTCAAAATAACTCCCTTCCTTGTAAGGCCAGCTTGGTGATACCTTCTGGGGGCAGGAGTCAATGAAGACACAAAAAGCTTATAATGGTTGGTTGTTGGTTTTCCCCAATAAATTTTATTGCTTTTCACGTAAATACAAGAACAATGGTTTGCTTGATAATGGGAGCCACCAACCAGGCAGAAGACCTGTGCATGGAGGGGGAGGTTGCCAGGGTAATGGAGGAGAGTGATGTCACTGCAGGAAAAAGGTGTCCCTTTGAATTGAGGGGCTTGCAGCAAGGGTTTTGGGGAAGGAGAAAGGAGGGGCCAGAACTTCGTGCATGCTGGCTAGGAGAGGCTGCACCAAGAGACCAGGGGAGATGGCTGGCTGCAGCTGCTCAGGACGCAAGCTTGCTGCAGCTATAGGAGGAAGCTATAGGGTGCTATAGGAGGAAGCTATAGGGTGCAATGTTCTGCACTCTCTATCAAAGCCCAGGTTGCAAATACGTGTAAGATAAACCATATTTCTTGAATACACTAATCTCCACTGTGCCTCCTTCCAAAGGAACACAAACCCGAGTTAAGTGCCAAGACCTGGAATCTTGTTACTGCTCAGCAAAGATGGGGGTGACCTGTAACAATATTTATTTGCGTTACAGAAACCTCCCCCCTAAATAAATTCACACTTGACTCAAAATTTTGGTTTGGTTTTTGGCAGAATTTAGGCCACAACTTTATTGATTACAGAAAGTGACTGGTTGCATAGGCTCTGGTTCAACTAGCTCCCTGCCATGTAAGTAGCGCTGACCCAGGACACCAGCATAGGTCAGCCAAGGGTGAACACCTGGCTAAGCAGAAAGCTGGGAACGGGCTAACTCCACCACCCAAATGTCCCCCTGGACTCAGGCACGGGCACAACCCCCTCTCAGGGGTTGACCAAACCATCGAGTCCCTGGATTCCTTTAATGGAATACCTTTCACATAGGGATGGTGAGAGCGTTCTCCTATCCCTATCACCTGAACCAGAGCCTATCTGCAACCTTACAAGTTGTGACAATTTGCTACGTGGCAGGCAAAACCCAAATGGCATCAGCCAATCAGCCACGTGGGGGAAATACCTGCTGTGCCCCTGTCCCAACGACAGACGACACACGACGGCATAGCAAGGTCAAGTGCAAAGCCCTAAAAGTAGGGAGAGGTGGGCAGGTGTTCCAAATGCATGCGCCAAAAGAGGAAGCTCTGGGTCACGTGCATGGGTAAAAATAGGTCCCTCGAACTGTTTGGACTGCATCCCATTGGCCAGATTGTACCCAGCTTCGAGGGACCTACCAATCAGGTGTTGTGGCTGACCAATCGTACCCACCCACAACACAGGGTGTCAGTTTTCCAGGTCTCACCGCAATATGTGCCCTCTTTAAGGGAGGACCCATATCCCACCTTGTCCCCAGATGGGGACTGAAGGAAGCTTACAGATAAAATGGTGGAGACCTTTGTAAAAGCCTCCTCCAGATGACCTATTTATTGAGCATTCATCCTGATTTGCTTGCGAGGCATTTGTATGTTTTCCTGTTGGTCATTCTCTCATCCCACACTTTTTAAAACCACAAGGAAAGTTTCTTTTTAAAAGTGGTTCTTTGGTGCTAAGGTCCTGGGATGCTTTGATCTGCTTTCATTGTGCAAACCTACATTTACGGTATGCACTTGAATCCCAATAGGCCCAAGGAATTTGAGCTTTTCCTCTCTCCCTCTAGCCCTGAAGGAAAACCCCTTCTCTGAAGCTGGAGTCTGCACTGGGAGGAAATCCCCCATTGACCCACATTCTTGAGGCATCACAGCTTTCTCGCGGGCAAAGCATCTCTTCCTTGCACTGCCCGTACATGCCGGTCTGTGACTCCCCCTTCCCCTCTTTTGCTTGCTTTCTCCCGGGTCTGTCTAAACAAGCATAGTGGGGAAGTAAATGTTGCTGATTTCTATGGGGAAAGCAATGGCTTCTCAGTTATCAGGAATTCGGCCGATGATTCATATTTGTTTTTGCAGGATTCTTCAAGCATTTTCCAGGAAAGAACGTGGACCTCAAAAAGCAACATTCTGCTCGTGTTCCAACCCAGAGTGTTTATTTATTTAGCTGAAGGCGGCTTTTCCCCTTAAAGGAAAGCAGTGCTTCAATGCCAGCTCTTTCAAACGTGCAAAAACCACCTGCAATCAGAGAGAAAGTGTGAGAGAGGAGGTTTTCCATTCAAACAAAACCTGGACCTTTTACTGGGGCAACTGTTGTTGATGTTAAGACTGGGAAGGGGGTTGTTGGATCTTGGATCTTGTCTGATCTTCAGAAGCCCCATTCAAAGTGTAGGGCGAATGGGTGCTGTAAGAGGAATGTCCGCTGACTGGCAGTGCCTGCAAACACCCTTTCAACCAAGCCCTGCCCTTCCCTGCCCCACACCTGACAACAGGTGTAGAACAGGTGGGTGTGGCTCAGCCAAAATGGCTCCACGGGCCAAATGGGAAAGTCTGGCAGACCTAATTAGCCGTGTGGGCCAGAGACTCCTCGCCCCTATTCTATACCTGCGGTGCATTCCTAGAATCATAGATCACAGAATTGTTGGAAGGGACCACAAGGGTCATCTAGCCCAACCCTTCAATGCAGGAATCTTTTGCCCAAAGTGGGGCTCAAACCCATGACCATGAGATTAATAATAATAATAATAATAATAATAATAATAATAATAATAATAATAATTTTATTTAAATCCCGTCCTCCCCAACCGAAGCCGGGCTCAGAGCGGCTAACAACAATAAAAGTAACACAGCATTCTAAAATCAATTCATTCTAAAATCAATTCAAAATCAAATTAATGGCAACCATTAGGCTAGAGTTCTATGAGGATTACCAAAGGAGGGGGTCAGACTGTGCCTTGGCCAAAGTCCTGTTGGGACAGCTCTGTCTTGAAGCCCTGCAGAAAGATGTCAAGTCCCGCAGGCCCTAATCTCGAGAGACAGATCGGGGCCACAGCTGAAAAAGCCCTGGCTCTGGTTGAGGCCAGCCTAACCTCCCTGTGGCCTGGGACCTTCAAGATGTTTTTGTTTGAAGACCGTAAGGTCCTCCGTGGGACATACCAGGAGAGACGGTCCCGTAGGTACAGGGGTCCTAGGAATCTCATGCTCTACCTACTGAACTATCCAGATTTTGTCGTACTAAAACTCCCATCATCCTTTGCCATTGGCTGTAGTGTCATGGTTCCCTCTGAGAACTCTGGCCAGCAGTTGGAGGTGACTGAATGAGAGGAAGGGGGGAGATGAGACAACAGAGCAGACAGATCTAGTGAGGCTGTGGGAGCCCCAAAGGCTGCTTTTTCTCTGTGGAGAACAAAGAGGGCTTTACCACTGAGCTACAGCACTTCCCCTAAGTCAAGTTTCTTCGAGCCTTAAAAGCCTGGCTCCTCTGTTCCTGAACTTGCCCATGACATGCCCGGCGTGACACATGACAAGAAAAACCACGTGCTTCTTTCTCAAACCTCCCTTCCAGAGGAAGAAAAATGTATGCGAGCTCTGCGGAGAAATGCACTCCATTGTATCCCTAGGAGTGAGAAAGTTCATGCATTGTGGATCAGAGAAAGGGTGGGTGCCCCTTGCAGGAAATGCACTGACAATGGTTAGTAAACACGGCTCAGTCCGTCAGAAAAGGGGAGCTCTAATGCTCCCATTATGTCAGGACAAAGAGGAGATGGCACGGAGGACTAGGACTGGAGCTCTCAGACTCCAAGAGTAAAACAATCTGACTCTCTCGGTTGCCTGGGTGTTCCTGTTCCATGACATCAGGACAAAGCACTTCGGTGAATAATCCTCCTAAAATACCTGTGGCGGACGGCATAGCCAATGAAGCACCCTCCTTCCCATCACTCTGAATGGGCTGGATAGGTTTCAAGACCTTGCCTTAATCCCTTAGATACTGAACAGCCTCTCCTTGCCTGCCTGCTGCCAGGGAGATGAGAGTGGGGTGTGGCTCTGTTCACCGCCCACAGGTCCTCCTCATTGCCGTGGCTCGTGCAGAAGCCCCGTGGACATTTGGAGGGCACGCAGAGTTCACCCCACAGCAATCCAAGCAGTTCGAGGGATGGAAAATGTCTTCTCTCTCTTTTTTTCCCCTTCAAGTTTTTTTATCGATTTTCCAAAAAACGTTCAAACAAACATAAATCTCAACCGTATTTAAACCAAACTTAGTAACATTGTTAAGTGACTTCCTTGTATCCCCCTGGTTGAATTTCAGTGTATCTCATTTTAACGGTTTTCAAAACCAATATTCTTATAAAATTAACTTAATCACTTAACATCTTTTTTTTCCCTTTCCAGTTCAGCATTAAACATATTAATTCCTCACATTACATATTGAAATCCTAAGCCTATCTGGTATTTGCAAGCTTCTCCAATTAATTTAACTTATTTAACTAAGTAGTCTTTAAATTTCGTCCAATGTTCCTGGTAATCCTCCTCCTTCTGGTCACGGACTCTTCCAGTCAGGTCGGCTAGCTCCGAAAAATTCATCATCTTTATCTGCCAATCTTCCACTGTTGGTACTTCTTGTGTTTTCCAATTCTTAGCTAATAAAATTCGAGCAGCAGTTGTGGCATACAAAAATAATTTAACATCTTTCTTGGGCAATTCCAAGCCTATTATTCCAAGAAGAAAGGCTTCTGGTTTCTTGATAAAAGGGATGGAAAGTGTCTTCTCTACCATGCAAAAGTCCATCTAGGTCAGCCTTTGCCCAACCTGCCGCCCTCAAGATGTTTGGGACTACAACTCCCATCAGTGCCGGCACATCCTGCTCTCTGGGGCTGATGGGAGTTGTAGTCCAACATGTCTAGAGGGCACCAGGCTTATCTAGATATTTAATCCAGTGGCATTTTATCCTTCCCAACATCTCTGCAGATCCTGGCCATGTTCACCCCTCTCAGGGCTTTTTTCCAGCCGGAACTATCCGGAACTCTCAGATGGGCACTATTGCCATTATAAGAGAACAAGGAAGGCATTCATGGTGAGTTCCAGCACCTCTTTTTCTAGAAAAATAGCACTGACCCCTCTCAGATGCCTTGTTTTGGGCTCTCTCTCTTCTCCTTATTTCTCTAAAGCAGTCTTCCTCAACCTGGGTACTTTTCAGACGTTTTGGACCACAACTCCCATTGCCCTAGTCAGCATGGCCCTGTTGCCTGGGGTTGTAGGAGTAATAGTCCAAAACACCTGGAAGACCCCAGAATGGAGGAAACTTTCTTCCAGCCTCCCTTTCCTAGGTCTCTGATTCTTCTGCTTTTATTTCCCTAGGACCTTCTGTCTGCCCTTTACTTCTCTAAAGTCGGACCAGTTCATCCACTGGCAGCTGCTGAGATGACAAGAGTTTAGCCAATAGCAATCGGAGATCTAAATAAAGAACTCAGCCAAATGGTGTCAAAGACATTCCCTTTGTGACAGCTAGGCAGCTCAGCCAATCACTGTTAGAGACCACATTGCCTCCACAAAATCTGATAGTTAGTTATATTGCGGCATCTCTTCCTTGAATCCTTTTGAAGTGATTTACACATTTTATTAATGCACAAAAATCATATAGGACCTACCTCTTCCTGCACAATCTCCCAAGTAACCAACAGCTGCTTAACTGAAAGAGTCCTTCATTGGTAACTATAGTGAACAACAACAACTTAGCACTTATTAAGTGCTCTTTCAATAGTCAGAGAGAACAACTTGCCTGGTGATTTCACCTGTTAGGTTTGAGGCATGGACTATATAAGCTAAATTTTACTTTAAGTGCATATTTTAATTCCATACTTGGCAGGTGCTGGCTGGAGCCGATGGGAGTTATAGCGCAAAACACTTGGGCAACACCAGGTTGAGGAAAACAGCTCAAGGATCACAGGTGGCAGCCAGAAGGATGGGGAAATCCAAGGAAGAAGGCTGCCCAGAGGCTTACAGATGGGGCATAGCAACTAGCCTGTTCTCCAAATGCATCAACACTACCCCCCTTAGTTACTAGGTAAGAGTCAGATAGGCTGTGCCCCAGGCGTATAAGCCATCAAGGGCATGAAAGTAATAGGTACCATCATTCCCTGCCAGGCTCAGTCTTGGTGGAAAATAAAGTTTATTCACTTGGGACTACAGTAGCATCCTCTGTAAAGACTGTGCACACACACACACACACACACACCACAACACACACACACGGCTATACTCTTTAGATGCATTTATGCTGCAGATGTTATTTTGGAACATTACTTGTTTCTTTTTAAAAAGAGGCTGCATCAGCATCATACATTTAAAGCATCCCCCTCAACCCTTGGGAACTGCAGTTTCTTAAGGGTGCTGGGAATTATAGCTCTGTGATGGGTAAACTATTGTCCCTAGTATTCTTTTTTGCATGGAGTGCTTTAAATGTATCTTCTTCTTCTTTGGTGATCACTCGTAGCTGAGTAAGTTTGTCTTCCATGAACACAGTCTTAACAGTGAATGCGTAAGTGACTGTGGAGGCCAATTCTGGATCCACACGTCCTTCCACAGTAGGGACATCATAGGTTTCCAGGTGGGAGTTGATCGTGCTGAAGGTTTGCCAAATGTGCCTTCCTCTAAGCACATTCCTCCCTTTTGTCCTGAGTTTTAGCATCTTCAAAGTCCACGACACCTTTGGTAAAGACTGTTCTCCAGTTGGAACGCTTGCCAGCCAGTGTTTCCCAATTGTCGGTGTTTACACTACATTTTTAAAGATTTGCCTTGTGAGAGTCTTTAAACCTCTTTTGATGACCACCAGCATTACACTTTCGGAATAGAGTAGTTGCTTTGGAAGACAATAATCAGGCATCTGAGCAACATGACCAGTCCAACGAAGTTGATGCTGATGAATCCTTGCTTTCACACTGGTGATCTTTGCTTCTTCCAGTACACTGGTATTAGTTTGCCTGTCTTCCCAAGTGATGTGTCAATTTTTTTGGAGACATCGTTTATGGAATCTTTCAAGGAGTTGGAGATGGCGTTTATACGTGGTCCATGTTTCACAAGCATACAGTAAGGTTGGCAGTACAATAGCTTTGTAAACAAGCATTTTGGTTTCCCTGCAAATGTCCTGGTCCTCAAACACTCTGCACTTCAATCTGGAGAGAGCTGCGCTTGCAGAGCTCAGGCAATGCTGGATTTCGGCATCAATGTGTGGTGTGTATACAGACTCTGTTACTCAGAGTCAAAACTGTAGTGACAGAATAACTTGAGAGTGACAACCCAAACTTCCAGTAAATTCTAAAAGGTGTACCGTATTTGTCACCCTATAGGACGCACTTTCCCCTCTCCAAAAATGAAGGGGAAATGTGTGTGCGTCCTATGGGGTGAATGCAGGCTTTCGCTGAAGCCTGGAGAGCGAGAGGGGTCGGTGCGCACTGACCCCTCTCGCTCTCCAGGCTTCAGGAAGCTATCCACAAGCCTTGCGAGCCCGGCGGGAGTTCCCACAGGCTCGCAAGGCTTGCAGGCAGCAGCCTGCAGCCCGAAGCACGGGGCGCCCTCCGGAGGGCGCACTGTGCTTCGCGCAGGTGTCCACAAGCCTTGCGAATAGCAGCCTGTTCTGGGGGCTGGGGTCGGGGGAAGCTCGGGCTTCCCCCGCCCCAGCCCCGCAGCTGGGGGGGGGAATATATTTTTTTATTCATTTCCCCCCCCCAAAAAACGAGGTGTGTCCTATGGGCAGTGCGCCCAATAAGGTGAAAAATACGGTATTTTGCTATGATTCCTCATGGGTGTAAACTGACATCGCTCTAGACCTTTCTAGAAAGTATATAGGGAAAACCCTATATACTTTGCATTGGAAATTAGTTCAGCTTTAAACTGGAAGTGCTCAATAAAGTCTGCAGTGGGTTTTGCCTCTATTTCTTTCTATATCTTTGTGCACAGCCTTTTTAGCGGGTGCCATAACTCAGGATATATGAAATATACTCAGAGTCAAGAGTGGATTTCATGCTCTTCATTCAGCTCATAGTGGTGAGGAGGAATGGAAGTTCCCCCAGAATGTCTGCTTTATATACATTATTTACACAATGGGCCCCACGTGATTGGCTAATTCTGGGATTCACCTGTAGGCCAATCAGGTTGCGGATTCACTTCCACCTGGAGCTGGATTGGGTGGCTCCTGTGGACGATTCAGACTGCTGCATTCTGGACCCTATTGTTCTAGGACCAATCAGACTGCTGCCTTTTGGATCCTATTCAACTCAGTACATAACACCATAACATCTCTTTTAAACCAGCAACAAAACTTCAAACATCTTGAGTGAGCTATTAACAGTTTTGTGCATGAATCAAGGTCTGAAAAACTGACCTGAAAAACTGAGTAACCCAAAACATGTCCTGATCGTGTGACTGTTGTCTGGGGAATACTCCCTCCCGCTTGCTCAGAGAAAGGTTTTTGCAGTGACGCAAGTTTGTTGTGATTTCTGACTTTCAGTGCTGTATAAGCTATTCTGAATAGAATGGAATAGTCCTTATAAATGCACATTAAGAACTGTGGATTTTTACAGCCTTAAATTGTATTAAGTACAAATACAGGTATAAAGAACACAGATAAGTATCAATACTCAACAAAGCCCACCGTAGTGAAATAGCGCACTTTCAAAGAATAGCACTATAAACACAGTGGCTGTCTAAGAGCCTAGCAGCATATTACCATACCCTCCAACACGTTCCCATTAAAAATAGGAATGTCCTATTCAACAACAACAACAACTTTATTATTTATAACCTGCCCATATGACTTGGTTGACCCAGCCACTCTGGGCGACTTCCAACGTATATAAATACATTAGAAAACATTAAGCATTAAAAAACTTTCCTATACAGGGCTGCCTCCAGATGGCTTGGGGGTCTCCATTTCTCTAATGGAAATAGGGGCATTCTAAGGAAAAGCAGGACATTCCGTATCAAATCAGAAACTGGGGTGTCTCCTGTAAATCCAAGGCTATCCCTGGAAAATAGGGGCTGAAAATAGGGCTTGAAAACAAATTTCTTCCATCTGCTATGGAACAGCTGACTCCAATACCTAGTATTTTATCTAGAATTTCTGATTGGCCAAAGTGATTTAAATTTACAAAGCAGGAGCGTGTGTTCTCAAGTTCCTTTAACTAGTGGCTAAGGGTGCAGCGATTCGCAAACCTGCACCCACGTGCTTCGTTTTGGGCCATGTTTGCGGTGCAGTAGCCTGGTGTGCTCTGCAAGCTGAAATTACATTCCAAGGATTAAAAAATAAAATAAAACCAGTTTGATCAAATGCTTGCGAGGGAAGGCACTGTTCCGAACCACTGCACTTATTTGGAGTCAGTCAGACTTCACTAAGTACACAGAAATGTGTATCCTACATTTCAACAGCTGAAACAAGAGGGCTACAGAAAAATGTAGGCGCAGCCATTTCCCCCACAGTCCTCTCTAATTAGATCCTTCTCTCTCTCCCCCCCGCCCCCCCAGCCAAAAAAAGTCTCAGAGACAAGCCTATGTCTAATCTCTCTCTAACCAGTCAGTACATGCACTTATCAGGAACCTTGGATCTGGTGAGTTGCCACTTTCACACTTTTCCTTCTCTGGGTGTGTGATTAAATTTAACCTGCATTTGAATTTAGCAGCTATAGTTTTTTCAATTAAACAACCCCGTCACTTCAAGCTTTTGCACTTAAGAAGACAGGCTTCATTAAAGACATTAAAGGCAGCGGCAACTAAGGCCTTCGGGGTAGCTTATGAAATAAAAAAATTTAGGTCTTATATATATATATATATATATATATATATATATATATATATATATATATAAAATTTTGACCAAACTGCAGGAGGCAGTGGAAGACAGAAGTGCCTGGCGTGCTCTGGTCCATGGGGTCACGAAGAGTTGGACACGACTAAACGACTAAACAACAACAACATATATATATATATATATATATATATATATATATATATATATATAATAAATGTTCATAAATGTACCAATGAAACACGTACATAAATATATAAACCACATGTCTGAAGCAGCACAGGAAAATAGCCCTGAAAACTATTTTGACTCCCAAACTGACCAAATGATTTCTCTGCAAAGTCAAGGAAAATGGAAAAGCCTCCCCATTGTCTTTTCATTCACAAATCCTGTCTTAAGGGTATGTCTGTGTATGAATAGGGTGAGCCTGTGACCTGGCTCAGGAACTAAGTATTTATCATTACAAAAGACTGGCCAGGCTCCCCAGGGTATCCAATCAAGTAAGCATTAACAGGTAACCTGCCAGACAGGAGGTAAACAACGCACTCAGATTTCTGTTGTAGACCACCCTTTCTGTGATGTAGGTATGATGTATCGAGGGTGGTGGTCTTGAGCTACACCCCTTCTGGGATGTAGGATGGGTGTTTCTGGGGTGGTCTTGGACTCCAAGGTGGGCAATTTAAAATGTCTATATAAGGGCAGGCACACCTTTGTTCAGGGTCCTCCTCCTTCTCCTGCGTGTGAAGGGGGCACCCTGTTGCAACAGTTCAATAAAGATCAGGCTTACTAGCTGCTTTGCTTCTCAATATACTCTGGTTGGCCTCTGTTATTTTCTCCGACCAATGGAGAACCTGCAAAGGACTCTATAAGGGCTCTTGTGTCCCCCATAAAGGAATAAGGGCAGATTTTCATTTATTACACTTATGACAAAGTGTATATCAAATCATAACTGGAAGCAAGTTAGACGAAGTTTGAGTGTCCAAAGCATATCCTGTACTACCCTTACAACAACCTTGCAAGATATGTCAGTATTATTATCCCCACATCGTGGTTGGGGCTGGGGAGGTTAAGGATGAGAATGAATGACTTACTTAAGCCCCCTGATGAGTTAATGGCAGATACAAGCGTCAAAGAAAGGGGTCAGTGTCTTGCACTGTTTACTCAGACCTAAGTTCCACGGGTTAAACCACAGAGCCTAGGACTTGCCAATCAGATCCCGTTGTTCGGTCCCTGCTCCTGCCAACCTAGCAGTTCGAAAGCACGTCAAAGTGCAAGTAGATAAATAGGTACCGCTCCAGTGGTAAGGTAAACGGCGTTTCCGTGCGCTGCTCTGGTTCACCAGAAGCGGCTTAGTCATGCTGGCCACATGACCCGGAAGCTGTACGCCGGCTCCCTTGGCCAATAAAGCGAGATGAGCACCGCAACCCCAGAGTCGGCCACGACTGGACCTCATGGTCAGGGGTCCCTTTACCTTTAAGTTCCACTAAGAGGGCTTATCTTCAGGTAAGTGGTATGATGGCATACCAGCTCTTTGCACCACCTGGTTGCTAAGAAAATATTATGCTCTCTCATCCCTAAAGGCAGTGGCTTTCAACCAGTGTGCCGTGGCACCCTGGGGTGCCTTGAATGATGGTCAGGGGTGCCGTGGGAGGACGGGAGGAGAGAGGCCAAGAAGAAGAGATAAGCATAGGAGCCAAATTCAGGGGACCATGGGTGCTTGGGCACCCACAATCCTGAGGGCGAGTTGGCACCCATGGAGATGAGTCTGGCTGGTGAAGCATCACAGGTGTCTTCCCCTCCCTGTTGTCTCCCAGAACCAGAAGAGATGTGAACAGGGCGGAGGAGAGATTAGCGACACCCAGGCGCAGTCTCCGATTGTTGGGGGGAAGAAACCCTGGAGAGGAGTGGACTTAGACAGCTGTGGGGAGGTGGAGATCTCCAGTCTCTTTTTATATACAGTGGTACCTCAGGTTAATAACTTAATTCGTTCTGGAGGTCTGTTCTTAACCTGAAACTGTTCTTGTTATTGTATTTTAGTGTTGGAAGTTTTGTGGGAAACCCAGCCAGATGGGCGGGGTATAAATAATAAATTATTATTATTATTATTATTATTATTATTATTATTATTATTATCATCTTAACCTGAAGCACCACTTTAGCTAATGGGGCCTCCTGCTGCCGCTGTGCCGCCACTGCACGATTTCTGTTCTCATCCTGAAGCAAAGTTCTTAACCCGAGGTAATATTTCTGGGTTAGTGGAATCTGTAACCTGAAGCATATGTAACCTGAGGTACCACTGTATATATATATTTATTAGTTTTTTTAACATAACATTTTCAACAATTATTAAACATACTTTTATATCTTATACAATACTTTTGACTTCCATCAATCACATCTTAAAATTTTCCAATCTTTTCACTTAATTTACATTTCTTACTTTCACTATTACATTTAAATATCATAACTAATGTCTCTCTTCTTTCTCTTCTTTGCAATATTTCATATATTTCTCCTTACAAAACTTCTTGTAGTCCTAGTAGCGTAATTTGTTGATTACAGTTGCTCTTCAAATAGTTCGTATATTTCTTCCAATCTTCTGTAAATCTCTGGTCCCGCAGGTTTTGAATCCTTCCTGTCATTTTTACTTGGTATTAGTGAGGATATTAATAGACAGGATGTTAAATTGTTTTTATACAGAATAACAGCAGCAAGAGTATTGTTGGCCCAGAAATGGAAGCAAGAAGAAATACCGACAAAAGAAGAATGGCAGACAAAATGAGTGGACTACGCAGAAATGGATAAAATGACAGGGAGATCTACAGTCTCAGCACTCGCTTCATGGGGGCAAGACCTGCCAGAGATGAGCTACTGGGCTCATTAGGCCTAACACTCCTGTGCCAATTGTGTTTTTGCTAATAAAGAGTTAATTCCAACTTGCACCCTGGGATTTACTGCTGGCCATAGCTGTCAATTTACAGATTTGAAAATAAGGGACCAGTAGCCTCGAAAATAAGGGATAAGCAGCCAAAATAAGGGATTTTCCAAGCACAGGTATGTTCAACTTCTGAGCCAAAGGCAGAAAGCCCAGCCAGAAGCCAAACAAAGCCTCAAGCGGTGGTTCCCACAGCGCAGCAACCCGGCAAAGGGGATGCAGCAAGGGAAACCACCGTCACCTCTCCGCTGGGAAGCGCTGAGCAAGGGCAAGTCCCCAGGCAACGCGGCTGATTTGATTGGCACAAGGCATGCAAGCTCCACCCCCCCAGTCGTTCTTAGACTCCTTATTGGGTGAGCAACGCAGCCAAGCAACACAGTTGGAGCCTCCCTCCTCCCTGGCTGGCAGGGAGGGAGGGAGAGGAGCTGCTTCTTTTGGAACCCGGGAAATTTAAGGGACATCATCAATAAGGGACAGCAGCGGGACACAGTGCTGGGATAAGGGACTTTCCCACCAAATAAAGGACGGTTGACAGCTATGCTGCTGGCTCACTCCTGACACTGCGGCATCAGGGGCTGGTGCTGGGTGCATGTGTAGTCTTCTTTTGCGGTTGCCAAGTTGCACACCCCACCCCACCCTTTTGTCACCTGCTTTGCCGCAGTCACCAACCCAGTACCCTCCAGATGTTTCGGATAAACAGCTCCCATCAGTCTCCTGCCAACCCTGGTTGGCAAAGGCTGCTTTACAGACTGATCAGATGATGAAGAGATGAGAGGGGGCGATTGTATTCCCATCGTTCGCCAGCCTTAAAGCCTCTCAGCTCACAAGCAGCAGAAGCTGTGGGCCCGATCAGCGCCACCTGCTGCTTTGCAACAACAACAACAACAACAACATTAAAATAAAAACGCCCCTTTGACTTTGCTTCCACTTGGGGGCTCTTATATGACCAATCTCATGGCTGGCACTAAATAGGAGTTTATTTGGCAACATTTGTGATTGTCTGGTGCGTTTGGTACCGAATTTAACCTTGCTTTGCACTATGGAATGTATTTTGTACCACTCATTCTTTTTTAAGCTTTCTGTGAATAGGATGGCTATTATTTTTCTAGCATGCAATTTTATTCTTCCTGCCTTTGTGGCTGTGATTGCTTCTAGCTTGATGTTTTGTTTGTTTGTGGGGGGGGGCAGAATTGTGTGTGGGGGGGTCAAAATAAAATAAAGATACCCAGACACAGCAGCCAATTGTGTGTAAGGAATAGAGGCTTCTAAAAATGACTTTGGAGGCCAGATATGGAATATGTGCCACTCCTGCTTTAAAACTATAATTTGGAATAGTGGGTCCAGATTTGGCTACCCACCTAAAAAAGCTGGAAAAGGCACCAGAAAGGTAAATTATAACTATAAAGACACTGGAATGCATCTCTCTCACTCACACGCACACACACACACACACACACACACACACACACACGGGAGGATGCCTAAAACACTTGGAACTTTTTAATTTAGAAAAACAGTTGACTAACGTGGCAATCCTATACCAACCCCATTGAACTCAATGAAGTTTGCTTTTGATAAGATTTCTCTATCTATATCTATACAGTGGCACCTTGGTTCTCAAACTTAATCTGTTCCGGAAGTCCATTCCAAAAGCAAAGCGTTCCAAAACCAAGGCGCGCTTTCCCACAGAAAGTAATGCAAAATGGACTAATCCATTCCATACTTGTAAAAACAACCCTCAAAACAGCAATTTAACATGAATTTTACTATCTAACGAGACCATTGATCCATAAAATGAAAGCAATAAACAATGTACTGCAGTCACACAATCAGTCAGTAGCTGAACTGGGTTCCACACGGTCACAAAAACAAAACAAAAAGAGCCGTAAAATAAAAAACGCAAAATAAATAGCAAAAACAGGCAGACCTCAGCGGAACACTCAAAACGGAGCATGTTCAGCTTCTGAAAAAAGTTCTCAAACCGGAACACTTACTTCTGGTTTTGTAATGTTTGAGTTTCAAGTTGTTTGAGTACCAAGGTGTTTGAGAAACAAGGTGCCACTGTATCTAGGATTGCACAGTAAGGGGGGAAAGGTAGGGCAGTGTTCAAAATCTTGAATGATGCAGAAAGAGCAGACACATTTCTCCCTTACCCATAGTACACAGAGTTGGGACCACCTAATTAAATGTGTCAGCACTAGGTTCAGATAAAAGAGAGCAAAAAGAAAGCAGTTCTCCACACAACTCATAACTACAGATTTCACGGCCACAAGGGATAATGGAAGCTATTCGCTTAGATAGCATCAAAACTGAATCGGACCAATTCATGGAGGCTTGGAGAGCCAAATGGAGGTCCTATATTCAAAGGCAGTATACCTTGAAGTAACAGCGGATGTTTCCATCCAGCCTGGTGTTTAAGCTTTGCAAAAATATCCAGCGGGCCCACAACTGGGGAAAGAATCGTGGATTTGATGGGTCTCTGGGCCAAGCCAGCAGAGGGCTTGTTATGTCTCATTCACATCAATACATTTTCACCGTGTAACACAAAAGGAACCTTTTTGGGTTTTTTTGGCCAAAGGATGTGCACTTCACTTTGCCTAATGTCCTGGGTGGTATAACACTGGCTTCTAGAGTTATGACTCATTGTATTCTGGGCTCTGAAGATCAGGAAGGTTGCCTCCCTTTGCATGTTAAATTATGCTGGAGGACTCCCTGGTCCTGAATGGGGTAACTGTGCCTCTGAAGGACCAGGTGTGCAGCCTGGGAGTCATTTTGGACTCACAGCTGTCCATGGGGGCGCAGGTCAATTCTGTGTCCAGGGCGGCTGTCTACCAGCTCCATCTGGTACGCAGGCTGAGACCCTACCTGCCTGTGGACTGTCTCACCAGAATGGTGCATGCTCTGGTTATCTCCCACTTGGACTACTGCAATGCACTCTGTATGGGGCTGCCTTTGAAGGTGACCTGGAAACTGCAATTAATCCAGAATGCAGCAGCTAGACTGGTGACTGGGAGCGGCTGCCCAGACCACATAACACCGATCTTGAAAGATCTACACTGGCTCCCAGTACATTTCCGAGCACAATTCAAAGTGTTGGTGCTGACCTTTAAAGCCCTAAACGGCCTCAGCCCAGTATACCTGAAGGAGCGTCTCCACCCCCATCGTTCTGCCCGGACACTGAGATCCAGCGCCGAGGGCCTTCTGGCGGTTCCCTCGTTGCAAGAAGCCAAGTTACAGGGAACCAGACAAGAGGGCCTTCTTGGTAGTGGCACCTGCCCTGTGGAACGCCCTGCCACCAGATGTCAAAGAAATAAACAACTATCGGACTTTTAGAAGACATCTGAAGGCAACCCTGTTTAGGGAAGCTTTTAATGTTTAATAGACTATTGTATTTTAATATTTTGTTGGAAGCCGCCCAGAGTGGCTGGGGTATAAATAAATATTATTATTATTATTATTAATGCTAATTTTTAATATGTTTATTTTTATGTATTCTCTTCCATTGTAGAGGCCTGGAAAAACGAATGAAAACAATCCAACACAACCATTGTAGTTAGGGTGCATAGCACCTGAGGCAAAGCCAAAATGGTAACCCTTCCTTTGTTATTGACCTTCAGTTCCCATAAGCCTCAGCTGGCATGGGAACATTGACCATCTCTGGAGAAGAGAGTCACAAAACCCTCAAGCTGCTGTTATTTTCACTTACAGATAGGTAGCCGTGTTGGT
This sequence comes from Podarcis raffonei, assembly GCF_027172205.1. NCBI lineage: Eukaryota > Metazoa > Chordata > Lepidosauria > Squamata > Lacertidae > Podarcis > Podarcis raffonei. Next base: position 7,469,905 of record NC_070618.1, read on the forward strand.
CTGCCATAGTCAAAACAAAAATTTTTTTTCCTTCCAGTAGCACCTTAAAGACCAACTAAGTTAGTTCTTGGTATGAGCTTTACCAAGCTTTACCAAGCTCATACCAAGAACTAACTTAGTTGGTCTTTAAGGTGCTACTGGAAGGAATTTTTTTATTTTATTTTCACTTAGTAATTCAGCAAAATCTTATAACAATTTGTGAGTCCGGGATGTATGGTTGACATACCACAAAAATGGGCACCATTTTGCATAAGATGCTCGTTTTGCAAAGAGGAGAAGGTGAACTCTCTTCTCTGTACATATTCCCGGACTCAAATTTCCCCACCCAAAGGTGCTATTAGCCTCCCAGAGGATAATACACAAACATATGCTGTTTCACCTCTGAAATTTGTAGAGAGGGGGTGGAGGAGGATCTGTATGGGTGCTAAGTCTGATTGTCTTGGGGTGCTGATCATGTTGCAGACCCTCCAAATGTCCCTATTTTCCAGGGACAATCTTGGATTTACAGAAGCTGCCTCAATTTCTAATTTTATCCCGGAATACCCTGCTTTCCCTTAGGATGTCCCTATTTTCAGTGGAGAAATGTTGGAGGGTACGGAGTTATGTGCCCCCCCAAGCCAAAGAGATAAGTAACTATACAGTGGTACCTTGGGTTAAGTACTTAATTCGTTCTGGAGGTCCGTTCTTAACCTGAAACTGTTCTTAACCTGAAGCACCACTTTAGCTAATGGGGCCGATTTCTGTTCTCATCCTGAAGCAAAGTTCTTAACCCAAGGTACTATTTCTGGGTTAGCGAAGTCTGTAACCTGAAGTGTATGTAACCCGAGGCACCACTGTACAACCTTTAGAAGACAGCCCTGTATAGGAAAGGTGTTTTTTAATGTTTATTATGTTTTTATATATGCTGGAAGCCACCCAGAGCGGCTGGGGTAATGGAGCAAAAAAGTCAGATGGGTGGGGCACCATTATTATTATTATTATTATTGACGTGCTTATTTTCAACAGAGAAATGCTGGAGGGCATGAGGTAGTGACTGGAGCAGGAATGCCTCACAACAGTAACACAATAGTAATAGACAATATTTTCTATTCAAGTCCTCAATAAAAGGTTGACACTGAACTTCTAGGGTTGCTTTTCCTTGCCTCTGGTTTGAAAGCCACACAGAGGGGAACCAGGAAAAGCTTCTGCTGTCATTAGCAGTCAATTCAGAATACATAATGTCCTCTAATCTGGCTTTAGTCAGATCTATTGGTCCATTTGCTTATTAAGCTCCACATGACATAAATAGATAGACAGGTTCCTTTACTCCTCCTCCTGGTTGTTGGGTTTTTTTATTGTAGATTCTAGCATTCCTTATTCTTTCACACTGAAAGAGTCATGTTGGATCAGGGTCTGAGCCTTCTGAGATGGGTTAGGGATGCATTATCAAAATTAGGCTGGCTCCAAGCGCAGTTCTTGCTTTACAAGCGAGGCAAGCGGCTTATTATTTCTGGGCTTTCACTTGATCCAGCTGCAAAGACTCACAAATGACTTGAAGCAGACAGGCAGATTAATGTCACACAGTGATTCCCAAACTTTGCTCTGGGGCACATTAGTCGACTGTGAGAAGCACTGAAGTGGGCCTTGAAAAACGGAATCCTTGTTTTGAATGCGGCCACAGTGAACTTGCCCATCAGAATGGAGAGGCCTTGTGCAGCAGGTTTATTATTATTATTATTATTATTATTATTATTATTATTATTATTATTATTTCATTTTATAAGGTAGATAAAAAACCAGAGATAACAATTATAACAATGGGCAAAATTTAAAAGATGAAAAACAAAACTATAAAATAGGCACGTAGAATGAGCAGTTGCACATGCATTAAAATAACAAATTCCAAGTAAAGACTATCACAGACCCTCTAAGTGTCCTTATTTTCCAGGGACAGCCCCGGATTTACAGAAGCCATCCCAGTTTCTGATTTGATCCCAGAATGTCCTGGTTTTCCTTAGGGCATCCCTATTTTTATCAGAAAAAATGCTGGGGCTATGGAATTATGTGACCCCCGAGCCAAGGAGATAAGTAACTATGCAACCTTTAGAAGACATCTGAAGGCAGCCCTGTATAGGGATTTTTTTAATGTTTAATGTTTTATTATGCTCTTATAGATGTTGGAAGCTGCCCAGAGTGACTGGGGTATAAATGAGGCATAAATAATAGGTTGTTGTTGTTGTTAAAAAGGATGTCCCTGTTTTCACCAGAGAAATGTTGGAGGTTATGCCAACTTTTTCAGATCCTCAAGTGCAGCATCAATCTGTTTCCCTCTGCTAATAGGTAAAAAAAAGGTAAAGGACCCCTGGACGGTTAAGTCCAGTCAAAGGCGACTCTGGGGTTGCGACGCTCATCTCGCTTTCAGGCCGAGGGAGCTGGTGTTTGCCCACGGACAGCTTTCTGGGTCACGTGGCCAGCATGACTAAACTGCTTCTGGCATGACAGAACACCATGACAAAAACCAGAGCGCATGGAAACGCTGTTTACCTTCCCGCCACAGTGGCACCTACTTATCTCCTTGCACTGGTGTGCTATCAAATTGCTAGGTTGGCAGGAGCTGGGACAAAGCAACAGGCTCTCACCCCATCGCAGGGGTTCGAACCGCCAACCTTCTGATCGCCAAGCCCAAAAGGCTCAGTGGTTTAGACCACAATGCCACCCGCGCCCCTTTTCCTCTGCTAATACTGGGGCGGTGATGTCATTCCACAGGAGAGAGGGAAGAAGTGTAGCTCATGGTACAGCAGATGGACACTAAAAAAAATCTCTGAGGCGACACTCACAAAAGCGGAGTCCCTAACCACGCTGTTTTCTTATCGATGTGAAGGCTTGAGGAAATTAAGATTGTTCACAAAGACTTGGTGTTGTATCTTCTCGTGGCAGCAGCATGCTCAAGTTTTATTGGCATGGCTGGTTTGAGATACCGGTAATATGGGATGCAGACTCTGCAGCAATACAACAGAGTCCTAAAAGACAGGGCCGGATGCGACAGTTTTGCTGTTTTCGAAGCACCTGTATGTTAACAAGAACTGTCTCCAACATCTCATGTCAAGCTATGGAGAGTACTGATTCAAAGTAACACCTAAAATGTCCTTCCTAAAGAGAAAGAAACCAACAACTTCATTTTGAATGGTCCACAGTCATAATTGTACTCTGTGTTTTTAATTTGAATTTTTTTTATGTTACAGAAATATAAAATAAAAGCATGAGTGTTGTTGTTTTAAAAAAGAAAAGCACACTCCCATCTCTAATCCCCTCGACTATCAAGCAAAGGGAAGAGCAAGACACTGGGAGACTATAGGAATTGGACTACAATGGTACCTTGGCTTTCAAACGTCTCCATTATTGAACATTTTGGTTTTCGAACGCTATAAACCCAGAACTAAATGCTTTGGTATTCAAACACGCCTCGGAAGTCGAACAATGCCAGGCAGTTTCTGTTGAATGCAAGCCTAGCTGTTGGCTATTGAGTTTTTGGTTTTTGAACGTTTCAGAACTTGAATGGTCTTCCGGAATGGATTACGGTCAAAAACCGAGGTACCACTGTATTTCTGTTGCATAGAGGGTAGCATTTTGCTGTGAGATTTGGAAAATACACGCACGGATCTCTTTTGGTGTCAGAGTAAACTGAAGTGAATCCAGAAAAGAAGTGATGCTTCTGTCATTTGGGGAAAATGCTTTAAAATTGTCGTTGTTTTTATTGTATCATAAGTAGCGTTTAGGGACGCGGGTGGCGCTGTGGGTAAAAGCCTCAGCGCCTAGGGCTTGCCGATCGAAAGGTCGGCGGTTCGAATCCCTGCAGCGGGGTGCGCTCCCGTTGTTCGGTCCCAGCGCCTGCCAACCCAGCAGTTCGAAAGCACTCCCGGGTGCAAGTAGATAAATAGGGACCGCTTACTAGCGGGAAGGTAAACGGCGTTTCCGTGTGTGGCTCTGGCTCGCCAGAGCAGTGGTGTCACGCTGGCCACGTGACCCGGAAGTGTCTCCGGACAGTGCTGGCCCCCGGCCTCTTGAGTGAGATGGGCGCACAACCCTAGAGTCTGTCAAGACTGGCCCGTACGGGCAGGGGTACCTTTACCTTTAAGTAGCATTTAAGGAAAAGGGGGGGAGAGAAATTATCTGCCCCCAGAAGCTTGCATTCTACATTTCAATAATGGAGGACAAAAAAGGGGTAGAGGAAGGAAGGAAAAGATAATAGTGACAAATTACTGAGCAGTATAGGATTGGAAGAGTTAAGTATAACAAGGGATGAGCAAATGCCAGGACGAACAGGGTAAAGTAAACACAGCCTGTCAAGTTATTAGTCACTTCACTGATATAATTATTGCGATCATGCTCTTTTGTTTTCCACATGTGCTGAATTGATTTTGTTTAAAATAAAAGTTCTGCAATCAAATGCATACAACTCGTAGACCAATCATGTAGTCAATAACCTAGCTTTTCAAAGTCATGTAATTAAATGTTTCTCCTTTTGTACACACATGCTGCACCCTCTTTTGTGATGAAGTGCGTTGAAATCAGGGCAGTCTCTGAGAGGACCACCCAGAGTCAAATGGAGGAATGCTTTCACACAACTGACAGCCTCTGGGCTGCTGTTTTTTCATGTTCCTTTCAATCTGTCATTCATAAAACAATAGATTCCTGTACTGGTGGCAAAGTTCAGTTTTCTGCTTATTCATGCTGTTGACAAAAAAAAAACCCCACCAAAACCCTACATCAAGATTAGGGGAGGGGCATTTTTCCAAGGAGTACATGAATGGGGTAAGATTAGCCAGCTACTAATTTATTTTCTGAAGTTAGGCCACAGCTGTACTCTTCAGAATTGCAAACAAAGGCCACACTTCAGCAAATCCACAAACTGCTAGTCAGTGTTTTGCACATGACGGTGTTGATATGTTGGAGAGGCCCAAAAGATGTTAGCAGATAATATGGCCTGTCGCTTTTCTCAGCTTCTGTAAGACCTCCCTCCTGGTCTTATTGGCTTAGCCCATACATTATCAGCATGGTTCTGTTGATCCGCTGTTCTGTTGATACCACTGCATTGCTATCCCCTAATTTTATGTTTATATTAATTAAAGAAGTTAAGTGTATTCTTGTCTGCTAAGAGCAAGGGTGCGGAAATCTCTTTTTTTATATACCGTAATATTTTTTATTAATTTTGACATATAAATTATAAAATGTATCACAAAGCTTATCACTTACACAATCTTTTTGGACTTCCATCAGCACCTCTGATGATCCACCATTTTAACCACTTATGCATTTCTTAACTTTATATTGCCTTTACATCTCTTAACAAATCATCCTCCCCCTTGTCCATTTTTACAATACTTCTAGTAATACTCCTCACAAAACTTCTTGCAACCCTACAAACGTCATCTGTTCTTCACAATTACTTTTCAAATAGTCCGTAAATTTACTCCAGTCTTCCGTGAATTTCTGGTCTCGCCGGTTTTGAATCCTTCCTGTTAGTTTATATAATTCTGCATAGTCCATTAACTTCATCCTCCATTCTTCAATCGACGGTAACTCTTCTTGCTTCCAAGGGGTGTGGAAATCTCTTGTCCTCCAGTTGTAGTACAGCAACATCTGGAGCAGCAGAAATTCCTCATCCCTTGCAAAGAGCAGCAAGATAGTTCTGTGCTGATGGATAGCTGAGTTGGTTAGAACGTGGTGCTGATAATGCCAAGGTTGTAGCTTCAATCCAACTGCATTGCAGGGGGTTTGGACTAGATGATGTTCAGGGTTCCTTCCACCCTTCCAACTATGATTCTATGAATAGTCTTTAGCTTATTCAGACTTGGGGCCTGTCTTTTATCGAAACTTGTACATAGTACATAGTACCCACTTTTAAGATTTTTGCCTCTGCTTTTGCTTGTCTCTCCCCAACTTTTCTTTCTTTAAGAACACCCTAAAGAAAAGGAATGGGAGGTGATGCAGTTGACATGCTTCACTGTAGAACACATCCCAACTCACAAACTGAAAACTTGTGTTCTAACTTGATCAGTTCCCCAGGAAAGAAAGAAAGAAAGAAAGAAAGAAAGAAAGAAAGAAAGAAAGAAAAGCTTCTGCTACCTTCCAAAAGTTTCCTTTTGGAATGCGGGATGTAATCCACTGGGAGCAGTCAAATACAACATTGCTTGTTTTGCTAGAGTGGACATGCAAGGGAATGTTTGGTCCAGCCAGTTAAAACTTCCTGTTCCTCCTGGCCTGGAACATCCTTGCTTGCATGTGACTAGTGGGTGGGCCAGGAAAATATTAGAACCCAATTCAATCTGGACAAGCCAGATTGAATTGCACGTTGTCTTAAGAAACTCACACGAATTTGCAACTAGTTTCCTGCTGTGTAAAGGGGAATGCACTCTGCTAAGTAAAGGAAGTTGTGAAGGATATGAATAAACAATATATCCTCTCCTGCAACCCTGAACATTCCCACATGGAACTGCCATTGGGGTATGCATATGTGATTTCCGAAAGAAATGAGCTTAAAGTATAAGCTCATTCGGAAATCTAAAGATTTCATTCATACAGAATACTCTGAGAAATAAAGCCTGGAATTGATTAGAAGCCGCATCATTCATTATGGTGTTTGATGCCACTAAAAACAGAGAGGAATGGCTTATGCCCTTGGTCCTGATCTTGCGAAGAGTTGCTGTGTTCCATCGGCCTGGGTGTCTCTGCTGGACTGTACCACGACCAACTGCAAGAGGGGACCAAAGGTCTGAATTATCTCTCTTGCTAAAAAACAATCACAAAACCTCCCACTGCGGATGTGTGCCTGGTCTACTCACACATCATGTTAGGGAGAGGGCCAAGATCCTGTGGATGCACGTGAATGTCAGCTCCTAGACCTTGGGGTATAGAAAAAGCGTAGAATGGAGTTGTTTTTGTTTTTTGTTTTAGCAGAATGCCTGCATTTCAGTACCTGTGTGGCATTTTGTCACAGTGCCCAAAGAGTTTTGGTCTAGGGAGACTGAAAGGCAATCTTTGGCAGCAGCGATTCAACTAGAAAATCACAGCTTTCTTACTTCCCGGATTACCAGCTGACAACGAGAGCGTGCTGAGTACTTTGGTGGCAGAACAGCAAGCACTGACGCAAGGGTTCATGTGGAGGGAGGGAACGGTACAAGTGAATCCCAGCTTTTACCTGACTCAACCTCCTGCCACTTTCTTGTCCAGAGATGTCGAAGCACCTCCCCTGATCTACTGGAAAGTGATTACGCTGGGATGTAAAACCCTGTTGAATAACAGTAATAATAATGACAAGCCACACAGTGGTGTTTTTTTCTTTAAAAAAAAAAGACACAAGACATGCTCACATCCTGCCATGTCCTCCTGTCGTCTCCTGTGATAATAACAAAAATAACAAACTTGCATTAAGGTTGCCTGTCAGGGAAGAGTGCCAGTTTTTTTGCCCTTGAATATTTACACTTCAGTTTTACTCGCATACCTCGGCTTTTCAGTTCTGGGGCAGGAGCTTTCAACACTTGACGTGCTTCCTTAATTGCCCATCTATCAGCCAAGTTCACAGACAATAGGTGGGAGATGATAAATGAAGCAGAAAGACAGCAGAAAGACTACAAAATGAGCCTTCCCACCAGGTGGCAAGCAAAGCCAAAATATATTGGAATAGGCACCGTTTATTTATCTTATTAATTCAATTTCTAAGCCATCCTTCATCAACTGTGATCACAGGGCAGTTTGCTGCAGAGGCACCAGCCTTAAAACAATAACTTTCCATAAAATAACATGAAAGCAATAACTAAAAGTAAGTCATCTTAGCAATACCAGAAAACAGACCTCTATCAATCTATAACTGGCCAGGTCAAATCGACTTTTTCCAAAATCCCAGGTGAAAAGGTATGGCTTCAACTGGCACCAAATTGACAGTGATCCCAGTTGTACCTCCAAGGGAAAGGAGTTTGATAAATTAGGTGCCACCACAGAGAAAGCCCTATCTCATGTCTTCACACACTGGCAGGACATCAAGATGGCTTCCCCTGCAGATCTTTATATATGTGGGCAGGCTGCTATAAGAAGAGATGCTATTTCAAGTATTTGGTTCCTAAGTCACTTAGGGCTTTGTAAGTTAACAATGAATTGGGCTCAAGAGCGTACAAGGTGTGACCGGAATGTTCAGTGAATGGTCACAGAAATCGGACAGCGAGAAATATTTGAACACACATATCTTACAGGTCTTCAAAGTAGGCCCCCTCTGATACAATGCACCATTGACAACGTTCGTAAAACTGTTGAAAACTTCTGGAGAAGTCCTCTTTTTGTACTGCTTTCAGTTCCCTCATCACAGCAGCAGCTTGGATGTGTGAAATGTTGGGAAATCTGTGCCCTTTCAGTGCAGATTTCAGTTTTGGAAAAGAAATAAATCCTGGTGGGGCCAGATTGGGAGAATATGGAGGGTGGGACAACTCAGTAACCTCAGCAACAATTTCACGTGGAATATTCAATTCTTCCCCCATCCTTCAGATAGACCAACGCCAATCCCGCATCAATAACTCACGAACTCTGTCGTCATTTGCCGCCGTTCTGCTCGTCAACGGCCTGCCAGATTGAGGGTCATCTTCAATGGTTTGCCCTCATACACTGTCTTTTGAGTTACAGCTTCATCTCTATACACAATTGTGAGCATTTCGTGGGTTTCTGATGTTGATTGTATGTTTGAATATTTCTCGCTGTCCGATTTCTGTGACCATTCACCAAACTTTCTGGTCATATCTTGTATAAACGATCAGTACAGATCCTGCAGAATCCATGCTGTATAACTCTGATGAGCAGAACCACTCAAAATTCTGGCAGTTGCCGCTTCTGAACTGCTGTTGTTATTAATTTAAATTTTTTTACCTCCCCCCCACACACTTTCACAGAAATTTTTAAATGTTTTCTCTGTGCAAATGGCACATAAAATCTGACTAATAATTACTGAAATCCTGTATGGCAGGCCAAGTTATTATTATTATTATTAGTAGTAGTAGTAGTAGTAGTAGTAGTAGTACCCCGCCCATCTGACTAGGTTCCCCCAGCCACTCTAGGTGGCTTCCAATGTATATAAAAACATGACACGTTATGTAATTACATAATTAATTCCAAAATAACTTAATCCACATATTGGTGATGCTGGGACTTTTAAGGCAATTTGCACTCTGAACCCAAACACTGTAGTTGAAAACATGTTCCATTGACATCAATTAGACTAATTTCCAAATTACCTTTCTGGAAGCCAGAAAGCAATGCCATTATGTTGAATGGGGATAAATGAGTTTTCATTAAAAATCTGGATTATTTTAGTTCACATTGAACTGCTGGTTAGTATATGATCACCGTTAAGGCACATGAGTAACATTGTCTGATTACAAGCATTCATGTATTAGAATACTGTACTGATCTTATGACCCATTGCATTTGAATCCCTCCGTTTGGATCTTTTAAATTCAGTACTCTCAACTTCCAGTTTAGTCAAACAATGTATTTCCCCTCTCCTCACGTCAGGTGAAACAAGAGCAAACAATAAACCTCAATCCTAAATACAATTGCTGTCCAATCCAGCACCAATTTTGCTCCTGAACTCAGTGAAACTTACTCCCAACTAAATGGGCACAGGGTTGCAGTTTAAAGCTATTATAGCATCAATTCTACATTTGTATGAAAACTGATGTACAAATCCACAATGCTTTTAGCGCACTCTGCTGTCTGTTGTCATGAGTGCCACACATTTGTTTTACCTTCCTTGCCCTAAGCTACTGAAGGTAATGGGACCCTTTATATGTCCAGCTGTCCTTTGTCAACAACAAATTGTCGCTGTTTTTTGTGTTTAATATATGCTATATGGTAATTTATGGACCTAATAGCTATCTAACACCATTTGCACACACAGAATGTAGGCATCCTATACAGTGGTACCTCGGGTTAAGTACTTAATTCGTTCCGGAGGTCCGTACTTAACCTGAAACTGTTCTTAACCTGAAGCACCACTTTAGCTAATGGGGCCTCCTGCTGCTGCCGCGCCGAAGGGGGACGATTTCTGTTCTCATCCTGAAGCAAAGTTCTTAAAACGAGGTAATATTTCTGGTGTAGCGGAGTCTGTAACCAGAAGCGTATGTAACCTGAAGCGTATGTAACCCAAGGTACCACTGTACAGTACTGAGATAAGCAAGACTAGAGAACATAGCCAGAAATCTGTTCTCATCCTGAAGCAAAGTTCTTAAGCCGAGGTACTATTTCTGGGTTAGCGGAGTCTGTAACCTGAAGCGTCTGTAACCCAAGGTAACACTGTATATAGAAATGAGCAAACCAGTGATATTTTAGGGAGCGGGCTAGCAGGTGGGGCCCATTATTTACATCACGGGAGCCTAAACAACACAAAACACCGTTGCTGTATGTAGGTTTTATTTGGTTTTTTAATCTTATATTTTGGAAATGTACAACCAGTTTTTTTTCCTTTAAATTTTTTGGGGGCCCCCAAGAGAGTGGGGTCCTAAGCTACAGCTTGTTTAGCATATACGTAAATCCGGCCCTGTAAGGTGACCATCCAACCTATGGACCGTGTTGCAGAGAATCATAGGATTGTTGACTTGGAAGCGATCCCGAGGGAAGGATCATCTAGTCCAGACATAGGCAAACTTGGCCCTCCAGATGTTTTGGGACTACAACTCCCATTATCCCTAGCTAACAGGACCAGTGGTCATGGATGATGGGAATTGTAGTCTCAAAACATCTGGAGGGCCGAGTTTGCCTATGCTTGATCTAGTCCGACCCCTCCATCCAATCTGAAACCATGCTTTGCAAAAAGTGCTAGTAGTTTTTACTGCTGCACCATCTTTTCTTGGAGGTGGAGCCCTTCTGCTGCTCAAGCGCAGCCACGGTATGATCTTGATTGATACGGCTCTCATTTCTGCCTTGAAGTGTTGTTGTTTAGTCGTTTAGTCGTGTCCGCCTCTTCGTGACCCCATGGACCAGAGCACGCCAGGCACTCCTGTCTTCCACTGCCTCCCGCAGTTTGGTCAAACTCATGCTGGTAGCTTCGAGAACACTGTCCAACCATCTCGTCCTCTGTCGTCCCCTTCTCCTTGCGCCCTCCATCTTTCCCAACATCAGGGTCTTTTCCAGGGAGTCTTCTCTTCTCATGAGGCGGCCAAAGTATTGGAGCCTCAGCTTCACGATCTGTCCTTCCAGTGAGCACTCAGGGCTGATTTCCTTCAGAATGGAGAGGTTTGATCTTCTTGCAGTCCATGGGACTCTCAAGAGTCTCCTCATCAATTCTTCTGCGATCAGCCTTCTTTATGGTCCAGCTCTCACTTCCATACATCACTACTGGGAAAACCATAGCTTTTACTATACGGACCTTTGTCGGCAAGGTGATGTCTCTGCTTTTTAAGATGCTGTCTAGGTTTGTCATTGCTTTTCTCCCAAGAAGCAGGCGTCTTTTACATTTTTTTAAAAAAGGCCTCTGAGTAGGAACGAGGAAGTGTCGTCTCTATACTTTCGTACTTCTACAGTCACGGAAGTAGCCGAGCGCTTCTAAAGGGACGGCTTCCCTCCAGGAGCATGCGCACACGGCTTCAAGAAGCCAAGCCTTTGTGTGGGCAGGTGAGGGTCCTTTTTCCGGTCCTGTTGATGTTTTGGGCGCTTCTCACTTTTGCAGAAGGGCTGAAAGCGGCTGGCAAAGGCAAGTCCACTTTCCCCCTGCAGTTTGATCTGGGCTGGAGTATTGTTTGTTGGGTTTTGTGGTTGTTTCTGCTGTTATTCATAATTTGCATCTTTTTTTAAAAAAAAATAAAAAATCTCATGCTTTTATTTGATATTAATATTTTGATATTAATATTTTTTAACCTCTTATTACGTGGCAATTGCTCCATTTTGTGGACTTTTCGATGTGTTGTACTTATTGTTTGTGATTGCTTTGCTTTTGTAATTGCGTAATTCCCCCCCCCCCCGTGCCGTAAGCTGCTTTGTGCATGGTCTGAATTATACGAATAAAATAATGATCTACCGGTTTGGTAAGCGCAAAACAAGCATTTGCTTTCAGATCTGCTGTTGGAACAATTGCTAGGAAAGGTCTCGTTTCACGGTGCAATCCCACACCCTCTTCTACCTGAAAGTCCCACTGAATCAGGGTGGATTTGATTTAAATCAAATCGATTTAAATCACTACTCAGTAAGACTTGATTTGATTTTGATTTTTTTACAGAAAGGCATTCCTGCTGGTATAATCTTAACATTTACAACCAAATGAAGGTTTCATTTTTGGAACAATAACTTTTCAGAGTAGTTTTTACAGTTACTGTATAACAAAAATGACTGATTTGGTTATACTACTAGAAATACATAGACAGGTAATTATGAAATTATTGTGAGGTTTAGTAAGTTAACTGTTTGTCTATGGACAACTTTTCTGCTGTACTTTATTGGAAGGAGGAAAATAATCAATTCCTTAATAACAATTTAAACAATTTATTTCACTAATACAATAACGTTATAGCATATGTATCCATGTTTGTTAACTGATGTGGTTAAACATTTAAAAAAAAAATACTTAGACTGATTTTCAGCACACATGAAAAACTTAAAACAAATCCTTATTTCCTGGACTGTAATGTAACTTAAATAGAAAGCTATCTTTAGAAGGATATTTTCCTCCGAAAACATTTTATTTTAAAAATCTGATTTAAATAAAAAAAATTCTGATTTAAATTTTTTTTAAAAAAAATCTGATTTTTTAAAAAAAATCATTGATTTTTATCCACCCTGCACTGAATTCAGTTACAGAAGTCATGCCTCTGAGTAGCTATGCATAGAACTGTATTGTTGGAGACTAGGAAATTTATTGGCGCATGAGGTGTTGAGGACTTTACCAGACACATGAAGTTGGCAGATGGAGATGTATGGAATCCCTAACTCGCTGGACCAGAGGTCCGGAATGATGGGACCAACACCTGCTGCGTATTCCCCTGGTTGGTAGCTAGCAATCCTTTTGGCTACTTTTATGATTTCCACCTCCTCCGTTATCATTATCATCATCGGTGCTTTTTTTCCAGCTGGAACTTGCTGCAACTCTGTTCCGGCACCTCTCAAGTGGGCGCCATTGTAAGAGAACAAGGGAATGGATACAAAAGCTTATGGGTTATGCAGAAATGGCGAAACTTACTGGAAGAATAAGAAATCAAGATAATGAACTTTTTATAAAAGAATGGAAATATTTACAGATAAATTGTAAACACAAAAAATTAGCAGGATTAATATAATAACCTTCAGTTTTATAAGAGTATATATTTACTTTAGATTATTAAACGAGCAAGCTAAATGAATATGAAGAAGATATTAAAAAATGATTTTAAGGAACCGCAGAAAGAGGAGGAAGTCAAATTCTGAAATGTTCAATTGATTGTAAAACTAATGAAATGTATAAATTGAAAAATTAAAAAAATTAAAAAGAGAAGAAGGGAGGCGTTCATGGTGAGTTCCAGACCACTTTTGATAGAAAAATCATTCTTATTTCAATTTAACCTTTCTAGGTTTCCGTCTCTGAATCCGGCCATGGAACCTTCTGCTCCTGAAGGGGAGAAACCCGCACTCTCTGCCGCGATGAGGGCAAAGATAGAGCGGAATCGCCAGCGGGCACTGATGCTGAGGCAAGCAAGGCTGGCGACTAGGCCCTACCCTCCTACCGGCGAAGGTTCGCTTGGCACTGCAGTGTAATACACGATGGACAGGTCCAGGTAGCTTGTGCAGGTTAGCCTCCAGCTGGTAAGAGAGGCATATGGATAGGGAAGAGGGAAATCTTAGAATTTTGGAATGGGAAGGGACCCCCCCAAAGCTCATTTAGTCAACCCCCCTGGAGTGCAGGGTTGATGTTGTGGCCAAAGGGCAAATTATCAAGCCTTTCGACGTTGGGCTTACCTCTGAAGCTTCTGTAGTCTGAGCCAGTTGTGCAATTTAGGGCGGTTCATAAAAAACTTTTTTTTAAAAAAAGCCTGCTCCAAATGTCTTATCTTACTACACTAGGGATTATATAGCTAGATCTGAAATTTCACGCACATCAGTTAACATCTTGACCCTGCTCCACTGAATTGAAATTTCAGCCCTCACGACATAGGAAAACGGCCAAGTAAACAGCTATTTTCTTGAAATTTCAGGCCTTTGGAGCAGGCATTTTCAAAAAAAAGGTTTTTTTTATGAACCGCCCTATCGTGCATATGGCTAGCAAAAGTATACTGGAAAGTAAAAGGCACATTGTGATGTGAAGTTGTGGGTTTCCTTTGTGGCTGTGTGATGCTGAAGTCTGTGAGCTCCTGAAGGAGGCTAATGCAGTGCTCTTTAAAAACATTCAGGCAAGAAGGGAAAGCCTTCAATCTGTAATGCTACAAAGCAGAAATCTTAGGTGGTTGCCACCAGCTTTAGAGTTATGATCCAGGGATAGAAAATACTTGGGCTGATCCTTGATGTTGACAACCCAAAAGGAGACTTTTCAGAGACCTCAGGCCCATCTTCCTCGTTAGTTCTAGCAATCGATCCTTTGCCTTCTTAAAAGTGAATGGGGATCTCTTAAATGTATAGAGAGCCAGTGTGGTATAATAATAATAATAATAATAATAATAATAATAATAATAATAATAATAATAATTTATTATTTATACCCCGCCCATCTGGCTGGGCTTCCCCAGCCACCCTGGGCGGCTTCCAAAAGAATATTAAAATACTATAATACATCAAACATTAAAAGCTTCCCGAAACAGGGCTGCCTTCAGATGTCTTCTAAAAGCCTGGTAGTTGTTGTTCTCTTTGACATCTGGTGCGAGGGTGTTCCACAGGGAAGGCGCCACTACTGAGAAGGCCCTCTGCCTGGTTCCCTGTAACTTGGCTTCTCACAGTGAGGGAACCGCCAGAAGGCCCTCGGCGCTGGACCTCAGCATCCGGGCTGAATGATGGGGGTGGAGACGCTCCTTCAGATATACTGGACCAAGGCCGTTTAGGGCTTTAAAGGTCAGCACCAACACTTTGAATTGTGCTCGGAAACGTACTGGGAGCCAATGGTATAGTGGCTATTGTCAGACTAGGATCTAGGATTGGTCTTTGGACTACAATTCCCATCATCCCTGACTACCGGTCCTGCTAGCTATGGATGATGGGAGTTGTAGTCCAAAAAAACCAAAAACCATTTGGAAAACCAAGTTTGGGAAATCCTGATCTAGGAGACCAGGATTCAAACCCCAAATGACCTTGAAGCTTGGCCTTGGGTCAGTGACTAACCCTCAGCCTGATCACAGGGTTGTTGTCAGAATAATATGGAGAGAGGGAGAACTAAGTATGCTACCTTGGATGAAATATAGGATATAATAGGATATTAAAGCAATGCAATAATAATGTATTGGATTTCAATAGATACTCCTTTTTTTTCTTTTTTTTCTTTTTTGTCTTGTGGGCTGCTTCTTAACATTTGAGCAAGGTTAGACATGGCTGCCTCACCTACCCATAGACTTTATTACATTAGTGTCAGGTACTGATTGCAAAGTTTATTTTTGTTGTTTGTCTCTGCAGGCAGTTCCAAAGTGAAAGCGCCTCCAAAGATAATCGATACTGGGGGAGGATTCTTTCTTGAAGAGGAGGAGGAAGAGGAAAACACAGCAGAGAAAGTTGTGCATCTCCCTGGTAAATATGGCAGTGAGGAAACGGCTGCTGTTGTAGTTAGTGGAAGGTGCCATGATAGGGGAAAATGGGAACTGAGCCAAAAGTGAAATTCCTTACTTGCAGAGACATAAAAATATTTGTCTGAAAGACTGGTACAGTGGACGCTCGGGTTGCGAACGTGATCCGTACGGGATGCATGTTCGCAACCTGCAGCGTTCGCAACCTGCAGTGGCAGGTTGCGATTTGGCGCTTCTGCACATGTGCAAAGAGTGATTTAGCTCTTCTGTGCATGCGCAACCGCCGAAACCCAGAAGTAATCTGTTGCGGTACTACCGGGTTTTGGCGGTCCGTAACCCGAGAAAACGCAACCTGAAGCATCTATAACCTGGGGTATGACTGTACAAGCACACATTGCAATGTGTTCTTCTAGAAGAGCTGGTGAACATACATTGGTACCTTGGGTTACAGATGCTTCAGGTTACAGACGCCTCAGGTTACAGCCTCTGTTAACCCAGAAATAGTACCTCGGGTTAAGAACTTTGCTTCAGGATGAGAACAGAAATCGTGTGGCAGCAGCGGGAGGCCCCATTACCTAAAGTGGTACCTCGGGTTAAGAACAGTTTCAGTTTAAGAACGGACCTCCAGAACAAATTAAGTTCTTAACCCGAGATACCACTGTATTGTGCATTAGTTCATAATTATCTAACAGTCTGGTCTTGCAGGGCTGGGAATGTAAAGAATGTTAAAAGGAATATGAAGGCTGCATGCATAAATACTATATTTAGCTGCAGGACAGAGTCAGAAGTCCTTTTATTCTTCTTTCTTTCTTTCTTTCTTTCTTTCTTTCTTTCTTTCTTTCTTCAGATTTCCCTTTTTCTTGTCTTTTCTCCTTTCTGCCTTTGTTCTTTTTTAGACTAAGTAGCTGTTTTATATCAGTGCATTATAAAAAGATACTTTGCAATGGGTATTTTTTGTGTAGCTCTGAATAAATATCAATAAATAAATTAAAAATTAAAAAAATACTTTTGCTATCTTGAATGCACTTTAACAGCTTACGCCCTGTCGTTGTTTATTCTTTTTTTAAACAGGGCCTGTGTTAGAATTTGATTACACTATTTGTGAAGAATGTGGTAAAGAATTCATGGATTCCTACCTCATGAACCACTTTGATCTAGCAACATGCGATAATTGCAGGTATATAGCAAACAAAGAAAGGGGGAAATAATGGCTTGTATCCAGTGCTGACCTTTAAAGCCCTAAACAGCCTCGGTCCAGTATACCTGAAGGAGCATCTCCACCCCCATCATTCAGTCTGGACACTGAGATCCAGCACCAAGAGCCTTCTGGTGGTTCCCTCAATGCGAGAAGTCTACAGGGAACCAGGCAGAGGGCCTTCTTGGCAGTGGCACCCGCCCTGTGGAACACCCTCCCAAGTAGGATTTACTTGTGTGTGTTTATGCATAGGACCGAAGGGAGAGGGTTATGGCTGAGTGAGAGAGACCACTCTTTGCTCTCAGAAGGTCTTGGGTTCCTGCCCGACCATCTCCTGGCAGAGCAAGGGAACCGCTTCTAGTCAATGTAAGCAATAAAGATCTCATGGACCGGGGGACTTAACTCTGTGTAACGCACCTTCCCATATCAGATTGTTGACGGACTGCTTTACAGCTCAGAAAATAGCAGCTCATACATAATAACGGTCTTAGTTTCACTGAATGGGACCTTGTTTCAGAGATGTTGAAGAAAAGCATAAACTCATCACAAGGAGTGAAGCCAAGCAAGAGTATCTTCTGAAAGACTGCGATTTAGACAAGAGAGAACCGGTGCTAAGATTTATCCTGAAGAAAAACCCTCATAATCCGCGATGGGGTGACATGAAACTTTACTTAAAGCTACAGGTACTGAACTTTCTTCAGTAATGTGTGATCTCTCTATAAAAAAACACCCAGTTTTTATTTACAGTAGGGAAGACAAAATGCAGGGTGTGACCCTCCAGAAAAGGTAATTGGGTACCTGGCAGTGAAAGAGCAGTGGTGGTTTCACCCACGAGACACCGCCAGGTGAGGCTGCCCTCACGCTCTGGTCCTCAAACTGAGGGAAGAACAAGTTGCGAGGTGCTGGAGCTAATTCAGCTTGTTTTTCCCTTAGTGCCCGGGCACTGGGGGCAGAGGGAGTCCCTCTGCCGCTGGTGCCCCGTGTGGAGGAACAAAATGCATTGGCTCACTGGAGTGAAATTGCCAATACTCCTGCCAAGGAGCTGAGGCAGTTTCACCCCAGTGCTTCACGGGACTGGGCCTAATGCAGCTCGTTCCTCACTTCACTTTTCAACATCACAGTGTTTGGCTGGTTATACATCACGATGCTGAAAAGCTGCTATCGCCAAGCCCTATTCTGAACACTTAGGGACACGGGGGGGCGCTGTGGGTTAAACCACAGAGCCTAGGACTTGCCAATCAGAAGGTCGGCGGTTCGAATCCCCACAACGGGGTGAGCTCCCGCCAACCCAGCAGTTCGAAAGCACATCAAAGTGCAAGTAGATAAATAGGTACCGCTCCAGCGGGAAGGTAAACGTCGTTTCCGTGCGCTGCTCTGGTTTGCCAGAAGCGGCTTAGTCATGCTGGCCACGTGACCCGGAAGCTGTTCGCCGGCTCCCTCGGCCAGTAAAGCGAGATGAGCACCACAACCCCAGAGCCGGCCACAATTGGACCTAATGGTCAGGAGTCCCTTTACCTTTACCTATTCTGAACACTTGTGTACATTCCACAGCATCCCCTACTTTACATGTAGGAATCCCTTCTACATGTTAATTCAGAAGGGCAGCATTGTTATAAATGCCTTTGCTGGATACAGGTTATGTGTCTAGTTTATTAAATGTCACACTACTTCTGTACCAACATGAATAAAACTAATGAGGTGGGTATCTGCATAGTTTTGTGTCCCATTTTTATAGTGTGGAGGGAAACAGAGGAATTCCCTTGGAACAGATCCATGCAGGCTTGAGGCCTACACTTGAGGCCTCTGGGCGTTGGCCACAGTGCGCTGCAAGAGATCAGACTCCGAGACCACTTTTTTGTTTGTTCAAATGTCTTATTCTGCAGGTGATCAAGCGCTCTCTTGAAATCTGGGGTAGCGAAGAAGCGTTAGAAGAAGCGAAGGAAAGCAGACAAGACAACAGAGAGAAGATGAAACAAAAGAAGTTTGATAAGAAAGTTAAAGGTGAGTGTGAATTGAGTGTTCTCTTGACCACCCCACCCCACAAACCTACCAGTTAAACAACAGGTGTCTTCATCTTCTAGCACACTGAACGGCTTACTGGGTACTTGGACAACGTGGGTGGCACTGTGGTCTAATCCACTGAGCCTCTTGGGCTTGCTGATCAGGTCGGCAGTTTGAATCCCCGCAACGGAGTGAGCTCCCATTGCCCTGTCCCAGCTCCTGCCAACCTAGCAGTTTGAAAGCACACCAGTGGAAGTAGATAAATAGGTACCACTGTGGCGGAAAGGTAGACGGCGTTTCCGTGCGCTCTGGTTTCCATCACAGTGTCCCGTTGAGCCAGAAACTGTTTAGTCATGCTGGCCACATGATCCGGAAAGCTGTCTGTGGACAAACACCAGCTCCCTCGGCCTGAAAGCGAGATGAGCACCACACCCCAGTCGCCTTTAACTGGGCTTAACCACCCAGGGGTCCTTTATCTTTTTACCTACGGGGGGGGCGGGGAGGAAGTTAGTCCCATCTATGGGATAGTTTCTCTGTAATTTGGTCCTCTGGAATATTTCAATTTGGTATAATTGTTTTGGAACTTGAAATGTTGGGAAGACTTCTGCAGTTTTTCTGCCCCTACAAATTCTGGATTACAATATACAAATCAGGGATTGTGGTTGAAAGCAGGAGCCAATCTCCAGGACACAAAAGAAAAACTTGGAGGCTTCTGGTCTGCCTTGAATAATTTTCTTCTTCATTTTGTATTAGAACTGCGCCGAGCTGTAAGGAGTAGCGTTTGGAAAAAAGATACAAGCGTTCATCAGCATGACTACGGGGCTGAAGAAATGATAGATGAAGACCTGTACAAGAAAACCTGCACGACGTGTGGTCATGAATTAACATATGAAAAAATTTAGTATGTTCTTAGTGTTACATTAAAATGTACCTTTTGTAATTTTTTTTAATCCAATGAACTAAGTTCTCAGCGACTTTTTTTACACGCAGTCTTCCTCATCCACAATTGAAATGCAATGTTAAAAATCTGATTTAATGGGAGAACTGTGCAGCCTGCTGAATCATGTAAGGATTGAATTGTATTGTGTATCACTGCTAATAAAATAAAATAAATGAAAACAATGGTATTCTCATCCCTTTATCTTTCATTGCACATTATCTTCAGTAATTCCTGCTGGATATTCTAATAGCGTGATACAAAGTGTTAAGACTTCCACTGGGTGTACATCCCAATAGCATTTTGTTTATTTGGGACTAAAGATGCTACTGAAGTAATTTACTAGGGCTTGGTAAGGTAAAGGTAAAGGGACCCCTGACCATTAGGTCCAGTCGTGGCTGACTCTGGGGTTGCGGCGCTCATCTCGCTTTATTGGCCGAGGGAGCCGGCGTACAGCTTCCGGGTCATGTGGCCAGCATGACTAAGCCGCTTCTGGCGAACCAGAGCAGCACACGGAAACGCCGTTTACCTTCCCGCTATCTACTTGAACTTTGACATGCTTTCGAACTGCTAGGTTGGCAGGAGCAGGGACCAAGCAACAGGAGCTCACCCTGTTGCCGGGATTCGAACCGCCAACCTTCTGATCGGCAAGTCCTAGGCTCTGTGGTTTAACCCACAGCGCCAGGGCTTGGTAATGCTCTACAAAAGTTGGAATTACAGGAAGTGGCCCCCCTTAAATTATGCACGTGTATGGTTTCTAGTTTTGCTGGAGAGGAAAAGCCAGAAGATCCCTTCCCTTAACCACTTGAGATCTTATTTAGCCAGCAGTCCTTAGCACACTTAAGTACATGTAACTTTCATTAGTTAAAATGAAAGCTGAGAAGCAGCAGCTCAAGTGCGAATCCAGTGGCATCTCACATACGTACACAAAGCAGTGATTTTATGTACACCACAGCAAGGGCTTTTAAGCCAAGACAATCTCAAGCTTTTCAGTAAGAAACAACTTAAATGGTGAAGGCATTCAGTAACGAGGTGTGTAGAGAAACCAGATGCAAATTAAGTGCTTGGGGAAATTAATCAGGGAGAAATGGTTCTGTGCAACGAGGAAAGGTAGGCACATCTAGCAACACTTGGGACTGCAAATACTGATGTACACTCCTGTGAGAATGCCTCAGGAGGCAAACCTCTGAGACAAGTTACATAATTTTGTTAGAAGATCACAAATTCATTCTGAATCCTTTAAGATACCATCCGGATCTGGCAATCTGTCAGTTTTTCAATGCAGCTTAATACTTTGTTTCTTGTCTTAATTTGTCCGACTCCATTCCTGAGTTAGTCAAAGATTAGGAAAAAGCTAATTTAGACCCGTAATTTAGGACTGCTAAAATACTCTTTTCTAATATGAGACAGTAGCCTGTCCAGTCTTTACCATCACTCCCAAGTTTTGCCCATCCTTTATAGTTGTTCATGGCCAAGATGATATAGGTGAGAAATACAACAGTACCACTGAATTGCAGAATGTGAGGTCTTCGGAAAAACCACCAAGTCTTCTTCACACAGTCCTTGGGCAGAGAAACAGGTTCATGGCATCTGGGAATACAATTAAGCCCTGTGGTGGATCTGGATAGGTTGTTTCTCCCAGAGCTAAGAAGGGTGTGACCAAGATGTCTTGCGAAGCCATTTCTAACTCAGCACTTCATCCTGGCCAAATTCCTGAGCAAGTATGAGCATTTAGGACGATGCACAACATGCATCAATGCTTTATTATTATTATTATTATTATTATTATTATTATTATTATTATTAATTCTTTTACAGCAGACCAGGCTGCTTTCTTCTTAACAAAGTGAGATGGTCTGGAGACAAGGTTCTTCCCAGTCCAGCTCACAGTCAATTTGCTTTTTTCAGAAAGTTACCCTGTAATGATGGCTGGAGCAGAACACATTCTGGAGCTGCCAACAAGTAGGTGAGCGCCACACCTTCCACTGTTACGAAGTCATATGAGTCTCAACCCCCACCCCACCCTCCATCAAGAACATATGTGAAACACTTAAGAAATCATTATGTATTGTAGTTATTTCTTAGAGGATGTTTGCGACCTAAATATATGTTTCACCTATTCGTTGAGATCCAAAATAAGCACAATAGGCAGATTTAAAAAACATATTCTGATTGTATTTCAACCATGTTTCATACAACCATGAAAATTAATTTTGATAACAAACATATACTCTAGGCTACTCTGGAGGCTTGACCTGTTTAGCATTTCACATGTCCTATGCTCCTGTCCCTCAGAGAGTTTAATCTTACTCACTGGGAAGCTGCTCTTCAGATTCACAAGCCTTGATGCTTGCTTCACATTATTATAATGAGGGAATTCATTCTTATGTAAGGGCCAAGCAAAGGTAACCAATCCTATTTATTCCCTATTTTTATTTTTATACAAACAACAGAAGGGGACAAAACAAATGCCACGATGAAGCCAGCATTCAAACCATTTCAAAATTAGAAATCCACACATTATTCCATCCCAGTCACCTAGAAGTCATAAAACAGAGTTAGGCCTCTACTGCTAAAAGAACTGCCCCGTTTGAGTGCCGAGTAGCTTATCTACGACAGCACGGCAAGCTTGTTTTCCAATTAAAAGCTTCTTTCCTCCTCTTCCCTCATCAATTTTCCCATTTTTGTTTTAAAAAGGTGAAGTCAATTGAGTCCTGTACAAAAACGAAGTCTCTCAGGCCTGCAATGCACAGAACTGCTGAAATACAGCCAATATATGATGATCCAATTCTGCTGTGAAGAGAAGGTTCTCCAACGTCACCATGTACTGATGGATGATCTGGTGATGCTGCAGACAGAAAAGAGCCGTCTCAGTTATTCATTACTGGTCTTGGCAGGACATAGTGAGAGAAAGCACAGTCCCCCCGCATTCACTCGGCAGCTGAGGAACACCAGAAACTTATTATGAATGGATAAAATACACCGAGAATGTCGCCTGCAATTCTGCTCATTCCACTTTTAAAAAAAAAGAACCTGAGAAGAGCAGCCAGAGACAGGGAGAAGAATAGTATAAAAATGGTTGAAGGGCTGGATAGTCTTAATCATGGGTAGGCAAACTAAGACCCAGGTGCTGGATCTGGCCCAATTACCTTCTAAATCCGGCCCGCGGACAGCGTGTTTTTACATGAGTAGAATGTGTGCTTTTATTTAAAATGCATCTCTGGGTTATTTGTGGGACATAGGAATTTGTTCATTTCCCCCCCCCTCAAAATATAGTCCGGCCCTCCACAAAGGTCTGAGGGACAGTGTACCGGCCCCCTGCTGAAAAGGTTTGCTGACCCCTGGTCTTAATCATAAACGAAAATGACAGGAACAATCAGTCGGTTTAAGACAAGCAAGATGTGCTTCTGTATAGAAAGAGTACCGTATTTTTCGCACCATAGGACGCACTTTTTCCCCTCCAAAAATGAAGGGGAAATGTGTGTGCGTCCTATGGTGCGAATGCAGGCTTTCGCTGAAGCCTGGAGAGTGAGAGGGGTCGGTGCGCACCGACCCCTCACGCTCTCCAGGCTTCGCACACCTCTCTGCAAGCAGCGGGAGCCCAGCGCTGGGCTCCCGCTGCTTGCGGAGAGTTGCCTGCATGCTCAGGCCTGCGTGCGCTGAGCTCAGCACGTCCAGGCTTCGCGGACCTCTCCGCAAGCAGCGGGAGCGCTCCCGCTGCTTGCGGAGAGTTGCCTGCATGCCGAAGCCTGCGCGCGCTGAGCTCAGCGCGTCCAGGCTTCGCGGACCTCTCCGCAAGCAGCGGGAGCGCTCCCGCTGCTTGCGGAGAGTTGCCAGCATGCCGAAGCCTGCGCGCGCTGAGATCAGTGCGCCCAGGCTTCGCGGACCTCTCAGCAAGCTGTGGGAGCGCTCCCACGGCTTGCAGAGAGCTGTCTGTTTGGGGGCTGGGGTCGGGGGAAGCTCCAGCTTCCCCCGCCCCAGCCCCGCGCCTGGGGGGGAAATAATTTTTTCCCCTTTATTTCCCCCCCAAAAAACTGGGTGCGCCCTATGGTCCGGTGCGCCCTATGGTGCGAAAAATACGGTAAGTGAAACCTGCCTCAGGTTTACAGTGGTGCCTCGCAAGACGAAAAGAATCCGTTCCGCAAGTCTCTTCGTCTTGCGGTTTTTTCGTCTTGCAAAGCAAGCCCATTAGCGGCTTAGCGCTATTAGTGGCTTAGCGGATCAGCTGTTAAGCAGCTTAGCGATTAGCTGTTAAGCGGCTTAGCGGCTTAGGGGATCAGCTGATAAGCGGCTTAGCGATCAGCTGTTAAGCGGCTTAGGGGATCAGCTGTTAAGCGGCTTAGCAGATCAGCTGATAAGCGGCTTAGCGATCAGCGGCTTAGCGGCTTAGCAGATCAGCTGTTAAGCGGCTTAGCGGACCAGCTGATAAGCGGCTTAGCGGCTTGGGAAAAAGGGGGGGGAGGAAAAAACCCCCGCAGGAACTCGCAAGACATTTTCGTCTTGCGAAGCAAGCCCATAGGAAATTCGTTTTGCGAAGCACCTCCAAAACGGAAAACCCTTTCGTCTAGCGGGTTTTCCGTCTTGCGAGGCATTCGTCTTGCGGGGCACCACTGTATATTGGCCTCTAGCATAAACGATTTTGAAAAAGCCCATTTATATGGACTATCAGCCGAATATAGCTTCCTCCTGAACATTTACCTCAAGCAAGTACTTGCGAATGCAGAATTATCATTTCTGTGCGACCACATTTCTATGCAATTTCTAGTTACCACATTCGTGACTTCGGAAAGGAATGAGACCTACCTGTAAGAAGATCTGCTGCAGCCTCTCTATACAGTTCTTGTACCAAGGTGTAATCACATCAATGCCTCCTGTTTCACATCGCACTAAGTGCTCCGTGAGGATCATAATGAAGCGCTGGAAAGGGCAATATTAGCAACATCTTTCAAATACAGGGAAGTCAACGTCCACAGACAAGACAAGAGAATGAGGACATGTGAGAAATAGTATTTCAAATTAAAGAATGGAAATTTCATGACAGAACAGCGCCACTTAGCACAGAATTCACTGCTAATTTCCAGAGATCTTTTCCCAGGTTCAACGAGCGTGAGAACAGGCCAGCACAATAGTTTCACTTCTTGAAGCTGGTTGTGCAACAGTATCAGGGCTACAGCAATCTGTTGCTTAACCACAGCTATGAGACTGTGCTGCCTTATAGAGCTTATCCAGCACAAGCCATTCTGCTAGCACATGGGTAGGCAAACTAAGGTCTGGGGGCCGGATCCAGCCCAATCGCCTTCTCAATCTGGCCCGTGGACAGTCCAGGAATCAGCGTGTTTTTACATGAGTAGAATGTGCCCTTTTATTTAAAAAGCATCTCTGGGTTATTTGTGGGGCATAGGAATTAGTTCATTTTTATTTTTCCCCCAAAATATAGTCCAGCCCCCCGCAAGGTCTGAGGGACAGTGGACCGGCCCCCTGCTGAAAATGTTTGCTGACTCCTATGCTAGTACAACTAGCAGTACAGTTCAGGGACTTTAACTTAGCACTGCAATGAATTCCCCCTCAAGTTCCCAAACACTTGGAATTGCTTCCTCTACTTGAAACTTTTCATATCATTTATTTGGTTCCATTTATGAATCACTTCCCATAAAATACCTCAAGCAATTTCACACCAAAAACACCCACAGTAAAACTGGTTAACTTAAAGGGTTAAAATACACATTAAAAAGTTTCGCAAAGATGAGGTTCATAGCTTCCCCAACACTCAACAGCCCATCTTCTATTACCGTTCTTTTCCATCTATAAGACTAGGTTTTCTTTACTCTAAAATATTTTTTTTTAATGGGGGTCGTCTTCCCGCATTTTAATAAATTTCAGTCCCCCAAAATAGGGGTCATGTTATACACGGAAAAATAGGGTAACTCATTTTCAAAAAGCCAATGAATATTTCTGCATTTACCTGGAATATTACAAGGAAGAGGTTTTTTTGTTCACTTTGAGCCGATTCAACTTTTTCTTGCAGGCGTTCTATCTGCTCTTCGAGGGGTCCATCCTCCCTGTCGCTACTTCGATCGTCGTCATCGTCGTCATCATCACTGTCTCGCTGGGGAGGAATAGTTAACATTTAACAGGGGGATCATAAGAGCTCCGAGACCAAAAGGTTAGCTAGGGCACATTCTGTTTCACTCCCTTTTTTAGTTTATAGAGACCTGTCCCACAAAAGCGCTGAAAGCTTCTCTCTTCCAGCTTGACGTGAGCTACAGTCATGATTTTAGCATGCATCTATAGCATTTACTAAAAGAATAAATGCAACGTGTAAGATATAACAAAATAAAAAGGTACTGCTGCATGTGTTGCCTGAAGCCATGAAATATTGATCTACAGTAAAGATAAGCTGACCCAGCACAGGAAACCACTTGGGATTCCCAATATAAGCTGCTCTGGGGTTCTCAGGGAAAGAAAGGGGGTTGTCACAGTGGCACACAATACAATGAGAAACTCAAGTCACTGCAAGAATTTCTGATCTCTGCATGTCCTATTAGATTTCTGGCATAATTTAGGCCAGTATTCACTGTACACTTTCTATCAGTGCAAGGACTTTTGGCTGGGCAACAGAACTTCCTCTCCCCTCGAGCCCCCTAACTCTGTTCTGGGGTTTCCCCCAGCCCCATGGAGCAGATCTGGGAGAATGCACAGAGTGTGTCAGAGGTGTATGTGTGTATTGTGCAAAAATAAACCTTGCACTGATGGAACGAGCGGTTTGGCTACTGCCCAATGTTGCAGCTGCAGAGGTGGCCAATGTCATCAGGAACAGCGTGTGCAAGGCAGGGGGGTCTGAGTCTTAACAAAAACAAAAGCTTGCACTGGCATCAATGGGAACTTTTCATGTAAGCCTCATAGCTAGACTAGGGTGCAGCAATTTTAGTCAGGATCACTGCTAGGAAGGAATGGGGTAAACCTCTCCTCCTTGTATGTGTTCCTGATGACAATCAGTCAATTGTGCCTGGGATTATATAAAGAAAAAGCTCAGATGAAGCTCCTTGCTACACAATGAAAGTAACAGCCTAATTTGGTCCTTTGGTCTACCAGACATAACACTCATAATCAACATATTACCTCAAGATGTGGCGATTGCTATTTGCTCGATGGCTTTTTAAAAAAGGGAATGGGCACATCCATGGAAGATAGGTCTACTAATGGCTATTTGCCAGGCTATCCCCCATTTTTCAGAGGCAATGTATCAGATGATGGAGACAAACACAGGATGACGTTTACAGAAGCCTCTGGCTGGCTGCTGCTGCTGAAAACAGAGTGTTGGACTTTTACACAGTACAGCAATTCTTTCGTTTTTATTGTTGGTGGAAAAGAGTTACAATACTGCTGTTTATACACATCTTTACATCAAGTAACGTTTTTTCCACAGCCCTGGAAAATGGTTACCTACACGTTTGTGCTGTTTGGCTAATCTCGCTTTGGCCTCCTCTAGCTCCTTTTGGATCATCACCACGTGCTTGTTCATCTTACGGATTGTTGAGTGTAAGATTTCCCAGATATAAAACCTAGCAGAGAAAGAAACAGACGCTCTAGTTAATACAATATACTTTGGCTCGTTTCAGTCATAATGCTAATGTACACATCGTATATGCTCTCTTGTAAAGCTGGCTATTAACTGCAGGATACAGGAGGCTGTGGATTAGGAAAAAACAACCTGTACCATCAATGGATCTTCCCTACAATTCATTTTAAGGGGCATTTCATAAATGATGTCTTAGATGTGCAGTAAAACCTCGGTTGTCGAACATAATCTGTTCCGGAAGCCCGTTCGGCTTCCGAAATGTCCAACAACTGAGGTGCGGCTTCCGATTGGTTTCAGGAGCTTCCTGCACTCAAGCGGAAGCCGTGTTGGACGTCCAGCTTCCGAAAACTGGTTGAAAACTGGAGCATTTACTTCCAGGTTTTCGGCGTTTGGAAACCGAATCGTTCCAAAACAGAGGCGTTCGGGATGTGAGGTTTGACTGTACTGTAAACCACATCTCTTGAAGTATCAAGCATGAATGTAACAATTCTGTTTGCAACCTGGAGTGCATTGTACATGTACATGAGAAAGAACCGGCACCGGCTGTGGCCTATTGTCATTCACACACTCTGGCAAATCCAGGTTTGTTGCAGCATAATGTGTGTGCATTGGGCCCAACGCACCAGGATTTTGCTCCCTGCCATAAACAGAAATGGTTGAATTACAAAAAAATCTGTAATTTCTTCGTGTGGGTTTTGAAAAGCTGAGTGAAAGACTGTTTACCCAACACAAATATTTTGAGAAAGTTAAAAGGTGATCTGCTGCCAGCATCATTCAAATCACAACCCAAACAATTAAAAAAAGGGGGGTGGAAGAGGGAGATTTACATCTAGTTACCTAGTGAAATCATGAGCCAGCTCTGGAGAGAAAATCCAGTTTGCTACTGCAGCACAATCCACAATCTGTGTGCGAATCATCTTATCCACCAGCACAGCAATCATCTGCGTGAAAAGGGAAGCAAAGGGTTTCTGGATCAGCTTATCAAAAGCAGGTGCTCATTTGCTACTGAAACGAACAGATTAGGCAAAATAAAGGCACACCCCTGTCTCTCCTGCTCAACTATCTTATAGTGGTGACAACTCAGGAAGCATAATCTAATGCTGCTTCCTAATTTTTTGAAAACTATGGTACACTTTTTATTTTTGAAATTTAATTCAGAATAAAAAAAGGTTGCAAAACCATGAGATGAGCTTACTCCCCTGTGCTTTGGTGCGAGTCACAAAAGAGAGTTCAAGGTGCGTCACTTAAGAGAGAAGTCTCTGCATTGGGAGGCAATATTAGCTGTGTTATCCCTGCTGCCTGCAATTTAAACCTAAAGGAAACTACACTCCAAGTAACAAAATAGTACCTTGAATTGTTAAATCTGCATGCAGGGTTTATTCCAGCTTAATTGCTGTACAGAAACAGGTGTCTAGGGCACTCTGTCTAATTATTCAAAGATTGGGAATCATTGCTCATGCAGTGATAATGAGCTATCATGAAGCTTACAGGGAAAATACATGTGGAATGTTGTTTAATACTACAAATAAGGTACAGTGGTACCTCTGGATGCGAATGGGAACCGTTCCAGAGTCCCGTTCACATCCTGAAGCGAACGCAACCCTCTTCCGCGCATGCGCGTGATGTCATTTTGACCGTCTGCGCATGTGCGAGTGGCGAAACCCAGAAGTAACGCGCTCCGTTACTTCCGAGTCGCTGCAGAGCGCAACCCGAAAATACTCATCCCGAAGCTACTTCAACCCAAGGTATGACTGTATTACCGTATTGACCTGACTATAAGCCGCATCTGCAAATAAGCAGCACCTTTAAAATTCAAGGCTTATTTGCGGGTGCAGCCTGCCTCCTGGCACTACCACGCTGAATGGGGGATGGACGGCGCTTTGTGCACTGCTCCCCAAGCCAGTGCTGGCGCTCGGCTCTGAATATAAGCCACACTAATTTTATACGTCATATATCTTATCTCAAATGCATCATCAATACATTCTAATGTACAATCAGTGCAGAGCCTGCAAGAGAAAGTGAACTGCAAAATGGGCAGCGGAAAGCGAAAGGCAACACTGAAATAATCTCCCACGGATTTAGGGCAGGCTTTCTCAACCTCGGCCCTCCAGAAGTTCTGATACTACAATTCCCATCATCCCTGACCACTGGGTCCTGCTAGCTAGGGATCAGGGGAGTTGTAGGCCAAAAACATCTGGAGGGCAGTGGCGGAGCTTCATGCTCCAGCACCGGGGGGGTGGGGTGGAGAGCAGGCGGGGGCGGGGCGCGCTGCCTGCAGGGGCAGCCGCGCACTCCTCTTCCTCCGTGAGTGCTGGAGGGCCGAGGTTGAGGAAGCCTGATTTAGGGCCTGGTGTGCAGCAGACAAAATTTACACCGAAATCAATCGATGGAACTTAAAGGTATTTTTTGAATGAGTGGAAAAAGGAGGAAACCTATAAGTCCATTCACTCTCACCTGTGGATGATTCTTCCACACTTCATACGTAACTCTGAGCACATGCAGCTTCCCTTCATCGCTTTCCGCCAGCGCTTTGAAGACTTCGCGGAATCTTATCAGAACAGGAAAAGATAGCAATGAAAGGCCGTTAAGAGGTAAAGTATATTGCCTGCTCTTTCACTGGCTGTGACCTGACATTCAAAAGCTGATTGCTGAACAAGGGCTACAGCTCACTTTGGACCTACAGTTGTTGAGTGGCAAGGCTGAGAGGGTGAGAAGAAAGCTAGATGATTCTGTGCCCTCCTTTTTGAGTCATATAGAGCAGAGTCTCTTTCAGAATGGGAGGAGGCAAGAGCTCTGACAGTCTCCCACAGGGATCCAACATGCACTTGCTGTTGTCAACCAGCAAGGTGATTTGGGGGAACACCACCTCATCTCAAGCATCTCCTCCGCAGCCCACCTGCTGGTTACAAGTAAAATAAGATAGCGCAGCAGTGATAGCTTGTCTGTTACCCGGAGTACCACACAAGGACAGATAGTCCTGCTAACCAAGGGGCCCATAGGTTCAGCTGACTGATAGTATGATAGAAAAAGCAATATGCATCTCATCTCTCCCTACAAGTAAACAATAATGATAAATACTTTAATCGAAGGTTTTTGCAAAACTGTCTTGCAGTTTCTGCCTTGTGAATCAATTCCAGGCAGGCTCTTCATAAAGTAAGAAACAATTAAAACTGGTTATATGAGCCAGTAGCAGTGTGTTATTGATAGCACTGGCAACTTTGTGGTTATACTTACCTTCCCAGAGCACTGAAGGAGTGACTGAATGACTTTGCGGCCAAATGCAGCAGTGTCTGCACAAACACCTCTATTTTTAAAGGATTAAAAGAGAAGCCTTCATCTGAAAAAAAAAGTTACATTTGAGTCAGCCTTTGATTCAGCACCCACATTTTTCTGCCTTAAAAAAAAAAGTCTATGCCTATGTAACCAAAGGCAAGTACGATCTCTCTCTGTGTGTAACTAAGCCTAAGTGTGTGCACATGAAACCAAAGAGTAGCCATTTTCCTCCCCAATTTTTCTCCGCTTCTGTTTTCGTCTCTTGTGCCATTCTTTGTAAAGCACCAAATACAGATGTTGCTATATAAACAACAGCCATTGCGCAAAGCTAAACTGTTGTGTGTATGAGGCAGAGAGCGGATGACTGGTGGGGTCAGATGTCCAAAGAAAGTCAAAAATTCTATGGGAGGATCATTCCATATCAAGTGATCCATCTTTTTTACCTCATGTCATCCAGTTTCCTTAATATTTTGTACACTTGTTGAATGATGGAAACTAAGTTTAAATCTATGCATTCAGAGAAGACGACGTTGCAAAGTAGCACTTCTACAGAACAATGAAATAAGCTTAAATACGGAAAGAACTAGGAGCACCTGACTACAGCTATCAGAAGTTCTTACCATCATCATCATCCTGATTAGGGTTGGGCACATCCTTCAAAATAGTGAAAATCTCATCGTTGCTTGCTTTGTTTTTAATGGCGATGTTTAAGCAGAGCGCAACGTTGTATCCTGGAAGAGACTCTACAAATAAACAAAGAAGCAAAGTTACCTTTAGTTTTTTTTAAAAAGCCCTATTTCCTCATAAAAGCCAAGACAGCAGAAACGCCATTCTTTGGAAGTCATCATCTTGCAGACTTCCAGGTCATGTAATGAGTAGAATGAACAACCAAGTCAAACTTCACCCTCCTTCTTTCTTCCACCAGCCTAGATGTTAAGTTTTAAAACTTGTTAAGAATGAACACACTGTTCATTCCGGAGTTGCCTGCACACTAATAGGCTGGCCTGGTTTTCTGCACAGCAGTTTGCCAGGCTCCTCGAACTCTTTTGAGGAGCTCCAAACATAAAAACTGGACTGCCATGCAGGAAACTGACAAATACAGTAGCACCTTGGGTTCACGAACACCTTGGTACTTGGATGTTTTGGCTCCCAAATGCCGAAAACCTGGAAGTGTTTTCAAAAGTTTTTCGGAAGCTGAACGTCCGACGCCGCTTCTGCTTGCGTGCAGGAAGCTCCTGCAGCCAAGTGGAAGCTGCGCCTTGGTTTCTGAACATTTTGGAAGTCGAACGGACTTCCGGAATGGATTACATTTAAGAACCAAGGTATGACTGTACATCGTTAGAGGCACCTTCTGCGATCATATTGTTGAAGCAAAGCAGGTGTGGACCTGGATTATAGATTAGGAGCTGCTTGTAGGCTGTTCTGGACCTTTTACAGCAGCGGTTCTCAACCTGTGGGTCCCCAGATGTTGTTGGACTACAACTCCCATCATCCCTGAGATCTGGCTTTGCTAGCTAGGGGTGATGGGAGTTGTAGTTCAACAACATCTGGGGACCCACAGGTTGAGAAAGGCTGTTTTAGAGGAAGCTCAGGCTATAACAAAACAAACAGTGCTAAAGAATTTCCTTGTTCTCTTGTAATCCTTACAACATTCCATCATTATTCTCATATGCAGATGGAGGTTGTAGCTTTGAGAGAGTTGCTTGCTCAAGAATGCCTGTTGAGTCTATGTCAGGGGCCAAATTTGAACCAGGACCCCTCCTCAATCCACAGCTCAGCCTCTTACCCACTAGACCACACCAGTTCCCCAAAGACAGATTCAACAAAACTAGTCCAACTATTAAAAAATAGAAAACACTGCAGCAAGTACATAACCCATATACATACTGTTGCTTTCATCTCCGTATTTATAAATACATGCTGGATTTGCAGGAGTTAGGACTGAAAAAGTAGCAGGAACAATATCCACTATTCGTTGGTGGTAGGAAAGTCTAGGAAAAAAAAGATTTTGCGTAAGATGAAGAAGTGATACTCCTATCATGATACAGGTCTATGGAGAAAACCCAGCCAAGCATGAACCCTTACTCAGACTCAGTGAATGCAGATTATAAATCTAGATATGGCAAAATCAAAGTCTTATGCTTTACACTGAAACAGGAAAGAAATAGTCCAAAGTACAATTATGCCCCTTACACAGAAGTCAGCTCCACTGATCTGAATAGAAGTTACTTCCCAGTAACTATTTAGGATCATTTATTTGTATGCTCAATTGTTTTCCATTTAGTCAATTTTGTTTTTGTTGTTTGATCATTAGACATTACAAAACAAGGAATTAAACTGAGGAATCTAAACTTAGAGAGAATTTTAAAAATTCATTCAAAAGCACTATTTTTATTTACTGATTTTTCTCCCAGCATAATACTTCCAACTACTGTTCCCCTCCTGTTAGTGAGGCAAATACCATCCAGATGATGTCTTAACTCATAGTACGTAAGTGCCCTATTCCTGGACAAACATACAAAGACTAAGCAAATACTATTGCTTTGGAGTGGGAGCTGATATTATTTCTTCCTCACTTTAGCAACTGCATTAAGTTGGAAAAATAGGCTATATCTATTAGAATACTACCCCTTCTGCAATTCCGATGCCTCACTCACCTCATACATTTTTCCAAAACTTCTCTTACGAATTTAGGTCTGGGTTTGTCAAGGTCCTCAGAAAGACAATCTGACCTATCATTGGAACAAAATTGTGCAATTGCTATTACCCAGAGAAGCATATAAAGGCTTATTTGTCTAATATGCACTGATTTAGGAAGCTTCAATCTTCAATGTTGTGCTTCTTTGGCTCTCTGCATTGTCAGAGCCACTAGGAAGCAAATTCATACAGTACTGGGGGTTACAGTTTAAGGCAGCAAAGCTTACATAATTACACATAATGACATTTTATTTTATTTTTTAAAGATATTTATTGAGTTTTTCCACCTTTATACATTAAAAAATCAAAAGAAAAAAGAAAAAACAAAAAAGTTAAAAACACATAAAGTTTACAACCCTTATTTTCAATAACATATTTCCCTGACTTCCCCACACCTCCCCTTCTTATATTCCAATTCAAATTGTTAATTCAACAAGTTCTTGTCCCCAATTTTTGACCTTTTTATATTTAATTCATTTTAGAAAAACCAATTTTAACTTATAAACATCAGTATTTAAACATCAGTGCTCATTCTTAAAACTTTTTTCTAAAGTCGACCCAAATTCCCTTCCACGAATTCCCCAATTTTCATACTAATAACAAAACAAAATAGAAAAAACAGATTATAATTATGCACCCTTTGGATTCCCAAACCCTACCCCACCCTTTTCCGGTTTCAATCCCGGTTTTTCCCCCCCCCCCCCTACGGCACAAGCTGTCACTTATGTGTTGTTTTTACCTGTATGGGCCTATGGCTGTAATAAATGAAATGAAAATCCCCAACAAATGTCCATCAGTCTTAGTCTACTATCAGCCTGGAGACCTCACATCCGAGGCTCTTAATTCTCTCTCAATTCCTCTCTGCCGGTTTTTTTGGTAGTCCTTTATATTAAACACCAGATCTCGGAGAAGCTCTGTCCCGATAGGGTCCATATTTCTTCCAGCCAGACCTCCATACTTAAAAGTGGAGCCCGAATCTTGTTTCTTACTCCTTTTAAGTCCAAATGTCCCAAAAGCTCCAACTTTCACCTTAATCAAATTTGTAATCCATAGGTCTTCAGATCTCCACATAAGGAGATCTCTCCATTCTTCAATCTTCAATTCAAAACAGATTTTCATCATCCAGTACTTATTTTCCTTTGTAGCCATCATGTCAGGCCTCTGGCTCTCCTTTGTCATCTGCAACATTACATCTCCTCCTTCCTTTTCCTCAGAAACAACATATATCTCTTTCTCCACACTCTCAAATCTCTCAAGTTTCTCTTCTTGTCCAGCTGCATGAACTTCCTGAGTCAAGTCCTTATCAAATTCAATGAATTTGTTTACTGTTAAGTCCAGAGTTGCAACATTTGTAGCCAAAACATCAATTTGGCCTTGTAACTTTCCCAAGAGAAGAAACACTCTGTCCAATTTAGCTTGAATTTTTCCTCCTTCAGCCATTCTTGTAATGTCCCAAAATCCCCTCTAGAGGGATTTTGGTTACTTTATCTTCCTTCCAGTTCAAATCCAAAAATCAAGTTAGTTTGTATCAGTTCTTCCTTGTTTTCAACAAAATATAACCAAATTGTAGCAAATATATCCAGCAGAGACAGCAGAAACAAAGTTCTCTTTTTCCTTCTTGACAGCTAATTTGACAGCTGTCAAACTCTTCTATATCTCCTCAACAGGCTCTCTCGCGGATCACTCCCGGGTCCAGGGGGGGTGGCACTTCAGCTCTCAAAATTAGCTCTTATCCTCCAGTGAAATTACTTATACTGCCAAATCGTGAAATTAATGTCTTTTACCCAATAAAGAAGAAGAAATTCTTTCGACCTTAGTTAGCTAGTCCTTGCTTTAGATTATTTATAAGACGGGGAGACGGACTTCCTGTTTGCGCCTTCCCCGATCGTGCCTAATTCAAAAAAATTTTTTCTTTACAAATCCAATTTCCGTATTACTCACGGGTTGTTGCTTTTGGAGTCCAATTGTTCACAAGAAGAAGTCAGCGCTCTCCGACCATGGCATGCGGCTTCACTCCGCAGGAGAAGCAGTCGACTCTCAGTACCGCACCGCTCACCCCGTCCCCCGTTCCGAAGCCTTTAAAAAGGCTCCTTCGCGGGTCGGGGGGCGCAAATGGTGCCCGCCGAGTCACCAGGTTCACAGGCTTCAGCGCCTGTGATTTCTGAGGGTCCCCGCGTCACCGCAGTGGCAAGACCCGGATCCTGCGGAGCCGATTCCCTCCGGAGCTCGGAGGGAATCCGCCATTAGCCGATGGCGCTAACCCGGAAGCCCACATAATGACATTTTAAACCACAGATACCTGTGGACTATTTAGTCTTGCACAGAAATCATTGAAAATATATCACGTTTGTAATTTGACATTTGCAGAATTTAGCACAATTTGGATATTTCATAAGGAGATAATAAGAATCACTGAAAAATTACAAAAGTATATGTGAAAGCAATTGAGAAACTAACAAGAAATAAACTTACCAGTCTTCCCAGCTCCAACGGAATTGAAAATTATTCAAATGGTGCGAAAACCAATTAATGAACCTTCATGAAAAAAGAAGGAAACTTTCACAAACTCCCAGAAGACCAAACCACAGCCATTCACAGTGACATTATTCACACTATATCCTAGCCATTATAAAGAATGCCACAACCCATTTTGTTGAAATGGATTCCTGGAAATACTGGTTATGAAGCGCAAGTACATACAGAACTCTTAAAAAATTAAGATTAAGGTGCAGAATACCCAAAGCTGTCAGATAACTGGATCTTCTGCAAGTTCTAATTATCTTTGAAGTTAGTAAAACAAGCTAATTGTATAGTCATACCTCTTGTTGTGTTTGCTTCACATTGCGGTTTTTCAGGTTGTGAACGCGGCAAACCCGGAAGTGTATATTTCCGAGTTTCGCCACGCGCGCATGGGCAGAAGCGCTCTAACGCGCTCAACGCTTGCGCAGAAGCACCGCTCTGCTTGCAGACTTTTTGGGGTGCGAACGGCACCCTGGAATGGATCGTGTCTGCAAGTAGAGGTACCACTGTAGTTCAGATATGGAAGCTTCAGATAATAGTTTTGTATGTAATACTCAAAGTGTATTTTCAGATGCTCCTGGCTCCTCTTCCAAGCCAAGATGTACTTGGCTACCCCCTCTCAACTAAGAAATGCTCTTTGATAATTACTGTGACCAGGAAACAACAGCTATACATTTATTCAGTTCAAATAAGCTGATGCCACAGAAACCCACCTGTCAGTAATCACACAGCTCAAAAATGGGGTTAACTTTTTATTAGCACAAAAACACGATCTGCACAGACTTTGTTGAGTTTCAGGCCTAGTGACCAGAGCGGCTCATTCCCTGCGGCCTTCCTCCATGAAAATCAAATGCCAAGACTGAAAGCCCCTGCCTTCTCACAGCTGTCTTAAGTCCCCTGCTCTCCAGTGCTTTCCCGAAGCAATCGGAGACGGCATCAGCATGCAGCCAATTTCTCCTCTGCCCTTTTCATGCCTCTTCTGGTTCTGGGAGTTGGGGAGAGGGGAGACACCTATAACTCTCCACCAGCCTGACTCATCTCTGCCTCTTGGCCTCCCTCTTTCCACTCTGCTCCTCCTTCAGTTTCTGCCTGATTCTGGACTTCCCCCTGCCAGACTCTCCCAGCTCACTAAGCCGTTACCTCTTCAGCTTCCAACACCTCTTCCTCCCGGTCTTCTCCCTCTGACCACTCACCGTTGTCCCCCCACCCCACCCCAGGTTCCGAGCCTTCTTCCCTTGCTTGATTCCTCCCACCATTCCTCTGCATCCAACCGCTC
Organism: Podarcis raffonei; assembly: GCF_027172205.1. NCBI lineage: Eukaryota > Metazoa > Chordata > Lepidosauria > Squamata > Lacertidae > Podarcis > Podarcis raffonei. The sequence continues at coordinate 7,507,069 of NC_070618.1, forward strand.
CATGACATCTGATGAAACCTGCTTCACAAACTTCTTAGAAATCTAAAGGTAAGTGCACTTACTTACCTGTCTATGCAAGTAGTGTTCATTGTATCCAGGCGCATGTACAGCATTTCTGTGGCTTGTGCAAGCTGCAAGATTCCATTTAAGGAATAATATGGATGAACCTTTAACTCTCCCTTTGTTAAGAGAGAAACTGTGTGTTCCCAAACCTAGAGTTCTAGGCTACTGAATCAGACTCAAATCAAGTACAGTGGAACCTCAGTTCTCGAACGTCTCAGTTGACGAATATGTGGGAACCCAAACGCCGAAAACCCGGAAGTAAACACTTCCGTTTTCGAACGCACCTTGGAAGTTGAATGACTTCCGCTACGTGTTTTTCAATTTTCTCAACTGAATTTGCTGACAGCCCTTTGTGCCTCCATTGTCGAACGTTTCGGAAGTCGGTCTTCTGGATCAGATTACGTTCGACAAACGAGGTTCCACTGTATCTTGGATTTAGACACTTTAAGAGGCAGGGCAATATTTTATTTGCCATGTAGAATTATTGTAATTGTTATTTTAATTCATTACCTGCCCTTCACCCATAGGCCTCAGGGCAGGCTACAACCATTACGCTTCTGAGTAGCCTTCCTCTTTTTGCCTGATGAATAAGATTGGTTACCAATGAAAACATTTTTAGTCACAACTTTCATTTCAGCGATTAATCAAAATAACCTGCATCGGCAACCAACCGACTTCTAATACAGCTGTGAACAGTAATACATAATGCATTAACATTTTTTCCTACAAAAAATGTGCTAACTGATATCAGAGTTGTTGAGAAGAAAGGATACAACTTGGGGTAAGGAGCCGGGCTGAAGTTTGCAAAGTTCAATAAGGAGTGTTGTGTACATGACCTCAGTGTGTGGTGGAATAGGAAGCTGAAACAGCTCGGCAAAGATTACCTGGGGGGGAAAACATGACACAGATACAATGAACTGTATACCTGTCTTATCTGAACAGATATCAGAAGGCATTATTAGTATTAAGTCTGGCAAGTGTTGGGGTATAGTGGTGAAATGACCCTTCTTATGCTCTAAGAACAGCAACAGCAGCAATAACAATTCATTGATATGCTGCCCCTCTGACTGGCTTGCCCCAGCCACTCGGGGAGGCTTCCAGCAAATTAAAACATCAAACACAGGAAAGCATCAAACATTAAAAACTTCCCAACACAAGGCTGCCTTCAGGTAGCTTCTAAAAGCCAGATAGTTGTTTATTTCCTTAACATCTGATGGTAGGATGCCACTACTGAAAAGGCCCTCTGCCTGGTTCCCTGTAACCTCACTTCTTGCAGTGAGAGAACTGCCAGAAGGCTCTCGGAGCTGGACCTCTGTGTGTGGGCTGAACGTTGGGAGTGGAGACGCTCCTTCGGGTATACTGGGCCGAGGCCATTTAGGGCTTTAAAGGTCAGCACCAACACTTTGCACAAATATGCACAAACTTGCATATTTCTTAAATTTATTTCCTGCCTTTCCTCCAAGGTCTAATGCCCCCATTTTATCCTCACCACTGCCCTGTGAGGCAAGTTTGGCTGAGCGAGAGGGACCGACCCCAAGGGCACCCAATAAGCTGGAATGTTAAGTTGGGGCTTGAAATTAGCCTTAGGTCAATTGCTCTAACCACTATCCTCAGCATTTATATATTCTATAAATTGCCCAGCGTGGCTGGGGAAACCCAGCCAGATGGACGGGGTGGAAATAAAAGAACAACAATTTAGCCAGATATAGTTCATCAGCATTTAACATATTTATCTATAGATGAGGTTTGACGCAGATTCAACCTCCTTTTCTGCATAGCTAGGGTGTGTTTTTTGCAAATGAGTCTGGGTAAATTATAATAGCATTTACAGCATAGGAAGTAAAGGCATTTTGAAAGAGGAAAAAGATAAATATGGTAAAGAGATGCATACCTCAACTATGTGGTAGTTCAGAGGGATCTTGTTATTCCCTGGGTAGCTCAGTAACTGAGCAGCACTAGAGGAAAAGGCAGACTCAGTGATTCAAAGAATGCAAATACAGAAAAAGGTCAGTTAGGAAGCACACTGAAGCCTTGCTAAGTGCATGTGTATCAATTTACATGCAGGGCTGGCACTAAAGTAACAGTAAGACTCACAAGCATAGCAAAAGGACTATGCAAACTGAAGATGACTCCAAGTATCTGTAACCCACCATAAGGTTTTGATTGACTAGAATGAGAGATCCATGTGCCATTATTACACAAACTGCAAGAACAGAGGTCTGGATGTTGAAAGCATTATTTTGTGGACTTCTTGTCAAGACACAATTTGATAAAGAGCATTTCGCGCCCAAGTAGACAGCAGCAATTCTCTAGGATGCTAAGTGTGTTCCTTTGCAGCTACCCAACTCTAAAATCATATCCCTCCTGGATACATCAGTGACTCACGCCATTTTTAAAGGTAAAGGTACCCCTGCCTGTACGGGCCAGTCGTGTCCGACTCTGGGGTTGTGCGCCCATCTCATTTAAGAGGCCGGGGGCCAGCGCTGTCCGGAGACACTTCCGGGTCACGTGGCCAGTGTAACAAGCTGCATCTGGCGAGCCAGCGTAGCACACGGAAACGCCGTTTACCTTCCTGCTAGTAAGCGGTCCCTATTTATGTACTTGCACCCGGGGGTGCTTTCGAACTGCTGGGTTGGCAGGCGCTGGGACCGAACGACGGGAGCTCACACCGTCAAGGGGATTCGAACCGCCGACCATACGATCGGCAAGCCCTAGGCGCTGAGGTTTTACCCACAGCGCCACCTGCGTCCCTCACGCCATTTTTACAGTTCCTCAATTCTACCTTTGCATTTGAAAGCAGTCAAAATTAGAGGGGCAGTTCTCCTTCCAGCCTAAATCTGAGGTGGCTCAAAAAGGAGTAACCCCAGAAGTGTTTTGTCCTTTCAGGGGACTGTATCCCAGGAGGCCCTCTCTTCTCAGTTTGTTTTCTACAACCCACTTGGCAACTGGAAATTATATTTTAGGAGATATTTTATCCTGATCACTTTTCATTATGAATAATTCCTTATAGGGTTTCATTTCAAAGTTTAAGACACTTGGGTTTTTGGTAGGTCACTGTCTGCCAGACAGGAAAGATACCTTTCCCCCCTTTATCAGATAATAGACCTTATTTTTATCAAAGGTTTTAATATACTGCACTTGTGAAAGGGCTGGCTTAGGCGGTGGCAAGATGTTGTGTGGAGACACTGTGAAATGTAACTTTTCCAGATCAGTGCGATTTGCAGAAATTTGATGCACATGTAGCTGAAGAGTTTGAGGTTTTCACAGCAGAAATTGGATGAAGAGGCAAGCTGCTTTTTGAATGAATTGGTGAATTGCAGCCATCCTCACCTCATGAGGAAATATGCTCTTTAGCCACACTCAGAAAACAGTGCTGTCGGGTAGGTAGAAAACAAAGGTCTTTTGATCTCCTAATGGTTGCCCTGCATGAAAAGTAACTCCTACCATGTCTTCCTTTCTTTCCAGTGTGATTTAATGATGCAGTGAAGATTTTCCTCTATCACAAATCTTTCAGCGGAATGACTGCCAGGCATAACAGGACCCTGTCGAAGGAATTAAGAAACGGCAGAAGTGATATAACATAAAAGTCCACTTTAAACAAAATAAATGACAAAGTTTGGCTGCATTACTGGCACTATAGCTTTGGCAATAGTTATAATACAATACAATTTATTCTTTCTAGGGGCTTTAACATTCGCAAGCAATTTCAAAATGCTAAAAACTATTTTTCCCCATAATAAATTTTGCTGCTGTTAAAAACAGGTCAGGATTCAAAGAACTGTGAAACTGGTTCCATGATCTCAAGGAAACTTTAGATCCTTTATTCTTTTTTGAGTAGCCCCCTATGGCCTACGAAAAGCAACTTTTGAAACAAAAGTTTCAAAAATATATTTGTTTGTCATGAGCAGGTTGGGACAGGTTATGCCCTGAAAAAATCACTCGACTACCGCAAGCCTCTAGTGTTGGTCTACACAACTCTTTGTCTAAAACTGTCCAGGACCCAAAGAAACTGTACAAACCAAAATTTTTGGAAGGGAGAGAAGACAATACTTTGTACCCCCGTTATAAAGTCTCTCTCTTATAGTCAGGGACTGCAATGAATTAAACGAACACCCCTGCCCCCTGGGATTTAAACTGGAGGCACACTTCATGCTTGCAAATAATTAATAATAATTTACTTGTACCCTGTCCAACTGAATGGGTTGCCGCAACCACTCTAGTTGGCTTCCAGCAGAATATAAAAGAACACAGCAAAACGTCAGACATTAAAAGCTTCCCAATAAAGGGCTACCTTCAGATGTCTACGGAAAGTTGATCTCTTTGACATCTGCTGGGAGGGCATTCCACAGGGCGGGCACAACTACCAAGAAGGCCCTCTGCCTGGTTCCCTGTAACTACACTTCTTGCAATGAGGGAACCGCTAGGCGGCCCTCAGGGAGCTGAATGATGGGGATGGAGATGTTCCTTCAGATTTTCAGGTCTGAAGCCATTTAGGGCTTTAAAGATCAACACCAACACTCTGAATTGTGCTGGGAAACGTACTGAGAGCCAATGTAGACCCTTTAAGACCGGTTTCATATGGTCTCAGCGGCCACTCCCAGTCACCAGTCTAGTTGCCACATTCTGGATTAGTCGTAGTTTCTGAGTCACCTTCAAAGGTAGCCCCACGTAGAGCACATTGCAGTAATCCAAGCAGGATTACTCTGGGGCAGGTAGGATCTCAGCTGGAATACCAGAGGGAGCTGGACACAGAATTGACCTGCGCCTCCATGGACAGCTGTGAGTCCAGAATGACCCCAAGGCTGTGCACTTGGTTCTTTGGTTACCCCATTCAGGACCAGGGAGCCCCCCACACCTGTCTGCCCTGTCCCCCAGGAACAGTGCTTCTGTCTTGTCAGGATTCAGCCTCAATCCGTTAACCACCATCCGTACGTACACGCAACTCACCTCGGGATCATCAGTGTAGTCAAACATTCTGAAGATAACTCTTGGCATTGGGTAAACGGAGTCTTCGGTGTGAGGTGGCGGAGTGAAGGGAGGCAGATTGTGCTGCAGTGCCTCACAGAGCACGTTGTCAAAAGCAAGGTATGGCCTTGGGATGTGCCTTTCTTGCCAGCGGTCTTTCTTCAGCTTCTGAACCTGAGCCCACAGGCAATCCAAGTACTGAAAAACAAAAGGGCCCATCATGCAGGAAGACGCCCGCTGCCAACAGAATGGCATTTCTTCTTCCGTCCACTCCACTGCCCGACTTGGAAGCCAACTCTCCATCCATCCCCGCAAACGTCCTTTTGCCCTCTGCTGCTGTTAGTGCCTCAGGAAAGAAAGCAGAGGTGGCTGGCCTGTAGGGCTTCAGAACTGGTTTGACTGTAACTCCCCATCAGGCTCAGCCATCACAGTCAATGTTCAGGGGTGATGGGACTTGTAGTCTGGCAACATCTGGAGTGCCACGGTTTAGCCCCCACCCCCTTGATCTACAGAACCACATAAGTAAGTTATGACTTGGATTTGAAAACAGCAGCCCACAGTGCCACATGACAATTTTCTTTTTTTAAAAACCGAAGACTTTATTTGAGGCCTACTGGGTGCCAACATTTCTTCTTGTTGCCAGATAAAAACATCTTTTTTATTATTCCAGGGTTTATAATGTACTGATTTTTAAAATGCGCTCAATTAGTATTTTATCTTGGACTTGTAAACCACACTGCAAGCTCTACAAAGGACAATATATTTTAAATAAAAATATTCAGATATATGTGGTGACATGTACTCAAGACTCCTTGCCACGTTTTACCTCTTCTTGTGGATGTGGTTTATCAGCAGACCAAACTTGTAGCATTGGTACGTGAATCTTTTGACGCCGTCTGAAATAGAGTGAGAGGAGATATAAAAGTTACTCAGATAAGCAAGTATGATCGACAGAGGGGTGGGCTTGTTGCCAGAGTATGGTTAGGTATGCATTTTCAATTATCCAATTCCCAGTTCAGTCGCCCCCCCCCCTTTTTCTTCTTTGGGGCTTTTGAAAAGAAAGTCAAAAGTCAAGACCTAAGAGCACACTTTTAAAGTTACATGATAACCATGATGACTTCAGCACAATTCAAAAAAACGAAATCTAATAAAATTCTAGGGCCTGGGTTCCCAAACTGTGGTCCGTGAGCTTCGTTCAGGTGGCCTACGGCGCGTCTGTGGATTTGTCTTTGAGGACGTGGTGGCATGGTACTAAACCCAGTTCCTATCTGGGTTGCTTGTTACTGTTTTAAGTGTTTTGTCTGGGGTTCAGGAAGCAGAGAGCCTGCTTCTTAGCTCTTTCTTCCTCTGAATCTTGGTGCAGTCTGGTAATCTTCTGTCCCAGACTGGTTGGACATAAGGAGTGATGACAGTTGTAGTACTTTGCACAGTAATGTGTCCTATGTCCCCCCCCCCTTGGGGCCAGGGGGAGAGGAGGGCGGGGACAGAGACTGCGAAAAAGCAAATACTTTTTTCTACTCTGCTATCTAATAAGGCAAAGCAGATTGGTTACTGTTCTCTTACTTCAGGTAGTTTTCAACCTGGGACAAGATGCGGTCCATCTCAGCATCCTTCTTCTCATACAACTCCTTCCCCACCCAAGGTAAGGATGAGAGAAAAGCATACACATACCAGTCACAGCGTACCTGTGGCAAACAGAAGTGATGATAATGTTCAGGCGCATAAAAGGAACAAGGGCAAGGGGCTTGTATTCCAATATAATGCTTCAAGCACAAATCATCATCAAGAAGAAGAAGAGGAGGAGGAGTTTGGACTTGATATCCCGCCTTTCACTCCCTTTAAGGAGTCTCAAAGCGGCTAACATTCTCCTTCCCCTTCCTCCCCCACAACAAACACTCTGTGAGGTGAGTGGGGCTGAGAGACTTCAAAGAAGTGTGACTGGCCCAAGGTCACCCAGCAGCTGCATGTGGAGGAGCGGAGATGCGAACCCGGTTCACCAGATTACGAGTCCACCGCTCTTAACCACTACACCACGCTGGCTCTCTAAAACACAACAGGCCAATTTCCATAAACAGCTGTCTAAATATCTGTAACTAGACTACTAAACAAAGAGGGCAAATTCTCAAAAGTTGTTCATGCATCATACTGGTTGCATAAGCATTTATTTCAGTTCTACTTTAATTGACCACATCTTTCCTCCAATTTTATTTAGGATGTACCCTCACTTTCCCTAGATCACCCGTGGCCTGGAAAATGCCCAATCTTGCTAGCAGTTGGCAGAAATCACCCCACAGATCTAGATATTTTAAATACCGGTTCTAAAACTATACCAATATGAAAACAGCTGCAGAAAATACGCAGAAGATGAACAAGCCAGAGAACGGAAAGGCCACATAGCTCAGTGAAAGAGCACATACCATAATGCTGTAGAGATGTCAGCGGGTGTGCGCAAGATGATCTAGTCTAGAAGTAAGCAACTGGTGGCCCCCCAACCCAAATCCAGCACCCTGGTGTTATTTGGTCTCCTAAGGCAAAGTTAAATATGAATAAACAGAGTTTCTGGTAGAGGCACTAGCAGGCTGTTCTGGTGATAAGTGATGGGTTCTCTGATCATGTGTTTGTGTCCAGGCCTCCTAAAGGGTAAATTCCTTTCCCTGACAATTTGACATTTCAGTGTCTGTTTTATTCAAGGAGCTTCAAATCCCAAACCTGAATTAGGGTTGGCTCTAGCAGGTTAGAATTATAGATCCTTCAAGAATCCTGATAGAAAGTTTCTGACTGTGTTGCAGCATTCTTTTTCTCAGGCTTCCTCAACCTTGGCTCTCCAGGTGCTTTGAGACTACAGTTCCCAGCATCCCCCACCACTGGTCCTGCTAGCTAAGGATCATGGGAGTTGTAGGCCAAACGCAGGAGGGCCGAGGTTGAGGAAGCCTGCTTTTTCTTCTTCCAAAGGCAGGTATCTTAAAAGCAAAATCATCAATGGAACAAAAGAATGTCTTTGCTTACCTGAGGCACATCCTCCTCCTGAGTCACAGCAATGAAATTTTCAAACATGGCCACCATTGATGGGGCAGCTATTACATGACAATTCACAAGATCAGACAGAAAACGGACCTAGAGAAAGAGAAGAGGGAGCTGGGAGTTTACTTGTGGTGAGAATGGAATCTGCTTTGGGATCCTCCCTCAGCCGATAGAGAAAAGCAGGCTCTCCAAAAATCAGAGTCCCACTGTGACTGCACTACCTTCTGCCCTTGGTGAGGGAGCAGGAGAGGAAGCACATGAGACCAAGGCCCAACCTTATTATCGGCTGGAATCCCTTAAAAAGGCAGCAGCAAGACAGAAAACGAAAAAGCTTCACCTGTGAGTTGTAAATTACAGTTGTACCTTGGATCCCAAACGCCTTGTGAGTCGAACGTTTTGGCTCCTGAACGCTGCAAACCCAGAAGTGAGTGTCCCGGTTTGTGAATGTTCTTTGGAAGCCGAATGTCTGATGTGGCTTCCGACTGGCTGCAGGAAGCTCCTGCAGCCAATCAGAAGCCACGCCTTGGTTTTTGAACGTTTTCGGAAGTCGAACAGACTTCTGGAACAGATTCCGTTCGACAACCAAGGTACGACTGTATTAAAAAGACGCAGTGAATAAGAAAAAAATCTACCTGCTGGATCTTAATCCTTTGTGTGCCATCAGCGTAATGAGAATGCTGTCTGAACAAGCACTAAAATCACACAACATGCCATGCCACTAGCACTGCAGTAAAGCTACAAATAGATGGGCAAGGGTGGGTTTGGATGGGTGCATTGGGGAGAAAATGAGACTGAATTTTCCACAACTGCACCCTGCAAGATGAAAGGTAAGCCCTTCAGATTCACTGGAAAGGAAACTAAATAAAGGCTGTAAGATGCAAAAGGAACTTACTAAAACCACAGCTTCATTATACATGTTGACTTTGAAACACTCTTTGAGTTGACGTATCATGGCTTCTACAAACTCTCCGCCAAAGTTGTAGTTCCTTGCGTTCAGCAGGCCGACTAAAGTAGTGTAAACCGTCAGCTTTACAGGTAACAAACGGGCACTGATTTTTTTTCCCCATTAAGGAGGAGACACAAACACCAGGCATTAATTCAGATTGCAAACATTGGGTTATCATTCTTCAACATGGCAAATTCAAACCGTTAGGTGGGATACAGATATTTTTTGAACTCAAGAATCTATATCCTAGAACAAAGTGAGAAAAGGCTCTGCTTGGATTTGACTTATTTTTCAAACTCTCCTTGGAAAACTAGAATAAAATACATATAAATTATGCAACATGATCTACTGTGTTTTTTCCTCTTAGGGTGAAATTCAACATAGAACTAAGGAGATCATACCACAGCGCAAGTATTTCTGCTTGCCCAATGGAATGATCTCTCCACTCCTCTCCCTGAATATTATTGGGGGGGGGGGGGAATCTCCCGACCCTCCAGAGCAGATTTGGGGCAGGAAGCTCCTTTGCAATATCAGGAGTCCTCGTGCCGTCTTCCGCTAGCAGAATGGGGCAGCTGAGTCCGGCCTTTAGTTCAGCTCCACTGTAGAGTAGCAGTGTCTCTTCTTGTACTGCAGGGCACTGGTTGAAAAGAACAGAAGAAACAGGAGGAAGAGCGGGAGGCAGAAGTGAGGCAAAGTTCTTATACTTTCCTGGAGCGCCTTGAAATATCTCCCAGCAATCTGGAACTACAAAACATGCTTCAGTTGATTGCTGCAGTCAACAGACCAACTGTGGCATTTGAATTGTAGTGTATGTGGCTAAATGATCAGCAATAGCACTCCAGAAAGCAGACACGCACATACACACAAGGCAATACAGTGGAAAAAACACATACCAACACACTACTGCTCACCTCATCATTGCCACCCATTGCCAACAACCACCTCAAAATATTTGGCAAGTGGTGCACTTTTAATAAAAACCTGAGGTCCTTTTTCCCATTTCTGACCATGAACCGTACGCACATTTACTCAGAAAGGCTAGTCAATGATTATCAGCTCAAAAACTTTCTGCCTAAGGTAAACAGACTATTGGTTTTACTCAGTTTGTTCATTTCCTCCCTGAGATTTCCTCTCAGTTTCAACATCTAAGACAGAAAACATCTAGGACAGAAAATTAATGACACACACACACACAAACACACACAAATATACAACGTAACCTTATGTTTAAAAGCATTTAGTGTAGGTAATACATTATCACCTGGATCCATAAATCTTTTGCATACATACACTGTACAAAGGATTCTTAGTATCTTGCTTTTGTAGTTTGGTAAATCTGCCTCCAAGACCCCAGCCAGGCCTTCCAAGTTACTCTCCAAAGAAGAAGTACTCTGAGAGGATTAGAAGAAGAACTCTGTGTAAAGGTATTTGCACTGCAATACACAACTTAAAAGCTTTTGAAACCACACATGCAAAACAGTATAAAGCTGCAGCCCCTCATACCTTTTCTCCTACTCTGCATATTAAGGATTCCAGCCGCTCTTCAATTTTAGATGGCTCAGATGTTCTCCTCCTCTTGTGCGGCTGCCCTCCTGTATCAAGGAGATAAAGCAGAGAAGAACTCAGCCCACAATATTGTCCATGCTGATGATTCACTCTCAAAGGTGGCAACAGCCAGAGGCCATCGGTGAGCTGTTCATCTGGCCTTCCTCCATCTCTTGAGAAAGCCAGTCTTTTTGCACCTTTGGTCAGCAGAGAGAAGTCTGCTCAATCTACCAGGGCGGTGGCGGGGGGGGGGGCTATATCAAGACCTGGGCCAATAGCGGTGGCACCCCCCCAGAGGCGAGCAACCTCAGGGAAAGGCAAGGGCCATAACATCATTTTATCTGTGGATAGCCTTGCTCTAATTGTTTCAATCCTGTTTTAACTGTTTTTTAACGTGTGTTTTTAAATTTGGGGTTCTTGTTTTTTAAATTAAAGGATGTAAAATCTGGCTGGGATGAGTGGAGCTGGGGGGAACCCAATCATAGTGGTTCTGGACAAGGGGAGGTATGGTGTGGGGTGGGCTAGGCCTGGTAAGGAGCAAACGGACAGGCAGTTAGTGATTGTGCTGTGTGCCAACCCTCCCTCCAGCCTGGGGAATTGTGATTGTCCTATCATCCAACTGTTGAGTCTGTGCCTGCTGCTGTTGAATGACAGATTGGCTTTGAAGAAGGCCTCTCTCATCCCTGATCTGATTGTGGATGAGGAGGCCGATTTCGTTTGCATCACTGAGACCTAAGTGAGCAGGGTGGAGTTGGTCTTATCCAGCTGTGCCCACCTGGGTATCAGGACACCATCAGGCCAGACTTGAGGGTCAGGGAGGGGGAGTTGCAATAGCCCAGATATTCCAACTCTCTGTTCAGACTCTCTGTCCAGTTGAGTGAGGGCCCAGAGTGCCTGTCCCTGATGTTGGCCAATTCTGGTTTACTGGCTGCCTTGATGCCCAACAGCCCCCCTGCCTGAGCTGACAAGAGTTGCTCTCGGAGGCAGTGTTGAGGACTCCCAGACTGCTGTTGCTGGGGGTCATCCATGCCAAAGCAGTTACCTCTGGGGTGGCTCAGGATTTCATGCCAGCCATGACAATCATGAAGCTGTCCCAATATGCCTTTGGCTCAACACATTTGGTAGGTCACACTATGGACTTTGTTTTCTCAAATAAGAAGGGAAAGGGTGATCCGAGAGTGGGGGATATTGACACCAGTCCTTTGTCACGACCAGATCACTTCTTGTTGAGATTTAGGCTCTCAGTGTCTTTACAGCTTGGAGACCTATAAGGATGGATGGACCTATGAGGCTGATGGATCCAACTGGATTCCAGATGGCCCTGGGGGATTTGCCAGCTGGTATGACTGGTGCTCCTGTTGAAGCCCTGGATGACTTGGGGGAAATCTGGATGGCTTGAGTCATTGAATTGACACACTCACCCGAGCGCTCTCTCCAGTTTTGTGGAGGCTACTTGGCTCCCCTGGTATACTCCAGAGCTTAGGGTGAGGAAACAAGCTGGGAGACAGCTAGAACGTGAGCGGGGGAAAACTCTGTTCAAATGCAATCAAACCTGGGTTTGTCCTTGAGCAGTGAAGGGAGCAAAACGGCATACTTTGCTGCCTTCATTACAAAGCTTTTGCAGGCTGTGCAGGGCCTCTTACAGTCTGGCCTGAAGGAAGTGGCAAAACTGATGGTATCTCACTGTGACATGTTTGCTAAGCATTTTGAGAATAAAATCGCTTGCATCCACTGGAATACTGAATCCACTCAAGGAGTATCCAGAGCAGTGTTAGAAACTCAGATATGGAAGCTAGGCACCAAACTGCACCTTACACCTAAGTTACGATCGCCACAATGGAATGTCTATTCGCCAGGGGGTTGGACCGGATGGGGTCCTTTCCAGTGCTACAATTCTATGATCTCAGCTACATTGCTTGACTGCATCTTGCTCTTACAACAATTCAATTGTCCCAGTATGCAAGAAAGAGAAACACACACAGTGGAAATGGAATCAACTATGGACCAAGCAGATGTTTTTTAACTGTGGTCTGTGAGATTCATTTGGGTGGCCTGTGGACAGGCTGCAGCACAGTCAAATATATCTGTACTCAGCCCTGCACTTACTTTCCTTGCTGTGATGAGAGAGAACTGCATGTGAGTCAGCTGGCTCAATGGAGATGTCAGCCGCCAACCTGGCACCCAAAAATCTCCACGTAGTCGCAGTTGGACTCACACCAGTAGCAAAAACATGCCTGGCGAATTTCGAACTCTGGTCCATAGCACTGTCTGGTCCTGTTGTGTTGGATGAGTTTCAGTCAGTACGGCTTGAGGACATGGACAAGATACTTGGATCGGTCAAGTCAACCACTTGCACTCTGTACCCTTGGCTGATAAAACTAGCAAAGAGGGGACAGCTGGCTGGGCCAAGGAGGTGATTAATGCCTCCTCCACAATGCCACTGAAAAGTCGCTTTCCTCCCTCCCCATTGTTCTGAGTGTCCTATGAGTGGAACTCCACCCACATGATGTTCCTGCTGGCAGAAAGAAATGCAGGATCCAAGCCATTATTTATAGAGCACCTGGAATTTTCTAGTTGCTGTCCTAAGATGAAAAGCATCCAACACTCTGCCCACAGGCTTACAACTTAACAGACACGATACAAAAGGAGGAAGATCAAACAGAACAAGCCAATTCAGACAAAAAACTCTTTGCAGGTATAAAATGTTTAATGCCTACATGGAAAAGTTCTGGGAGAGGAGCAGCCAAAACAGCAGTTGTAGCTTAACTGATGTGAGTGGGCCATGCTGCCTGACCCTGCCAGGAGGAAAGCAAGACCAAAAAACCCCCACCCCCTGTTGAGAATATAGCAGGGCTCATTTTAAAGACTTGAAGGAAAGGAGAGCAAGCAATCAACCTTTTATTTCCAAAGGTCAAGGAGCTAAACAAGGCATGCAAAACTGAAATGCATGTATATGAACCAATCATTTTCCATCGCCAATCGGAAGTGAAAATGTTAGCTGTCAACATAGTTTTAGACTACCCCCTCATTGTACTTGCATAGTAGTATTCAAATGACTTGATAGGCGGCACAGGTCTAAATTACAACACAATCCTAACCATGTCCTAATTAATTCAATGGCGCTTACTCCCAGGCAAGCAAGGTTTGGATTGCAGTCTAGGTTTAAGTGACACTTAAAGTGATGGCTGATTTGTAAATAGCAACAATCTTAACGGGTGATGCCAAAGTACAGCAAGAAACTGTTCCACGAGCAAAGCTTATCAGCATCTTTTAACAAGAAGATTACCATATTTTTTGCCCTATTGGACGCACCGGCCCATAGGACGCACCTAGTTTTCAGGGGGGGGAAATCAAGGGAAAAAATATGATTTCCCCCCCGCAGCTCTGGGAGCAGCGGACAGGCTGCACGCAGCCTGTGCGCTACTCCAAGACCTTCTCCCTGCTTTTGCGGGAGGTGGCGGAATTCCCCCACCTCCCACAAAAGCCCACAGGAGCCGTGCGCGACTCCTACGGGCTTTTCGACCAGGAGGGAGAAGGGACTGAAACGGCCATTCAGTCCCTTCTCCCTCCTCGGGGAAAAGCCCCCAAGAGCGGCACGCTCTTCAAAGGGTGCGCGGCTCCTGCGGGCTTTTCTACGAGGTGGGGGAATTCCCCCACCTCCTAGAAAAGCCAGCAGAAGCCGCGGAGCCCCTTTAAAGAGCGCACGGCTTTTGCGGGAAGTGGGGGAATTCCATCTCCCGCAAAAGCCCACAGGAGGGAGAAGGGACGGACTCAGCCAGTCAGTCCCTTCTCCCTCCTCGGGGAAATTCCCCCACCTCCTAGAAAAGCCAGCAGAAGCCGCGGAGCCCCTTTAAAGAGCGCACGGCTTTTGCCTGCTTTTGCGGGAGGTGGGGGAATTACCCATCTCCCGCAAAAGCCCACAGGAGGGTTCGAGAGTAGCGGGAAGGCGTCGCTCGCCTTCCTGCTGCCCCCCAATCTCTGGGGCTGGCGATGGGGGAAGCGCTGCTTTCCCCACCGCCAGCCTCCAACCCGGGTCGGAGAGTAGCGGGAAGGCGTCGCTTGCCTTCCTGCTGCCCCCCATCCTCTGGGGCAGGCGATGGGGGAAGCGCTGCTTTCCCCACCGCCAGCCTCAAAGCCAGGTTGGGGAGCAGAGCTAAGGCGTTGCGCGCCTTCCCGCTGCCCCCCATCCTCTGGGGCTGGCGATGGAGGAGGCGCTGCTTTCCCCCACCGCCAGCCTCAAAGAGCAGACTCTCCTGGCTTCAGTGGAAGCAATGCAAAGCCTCCGGAGCGCAGGCTTCGGAGGCTTCGCGTTGCTATCGCTGAAGCCAAGGAGCCTGCATTCGCCCCATAAGACGCACACATATTTTCCCTTCATTTTTGGAGGGGGAAAAGTGCGTCTTATAGGGCGAAAAATGCGGTAGTTAAGGGAAGAAAAGCTATCCAATAATATTCTTATTTTGCTTACAAATTCTGAATCTAAAGGAAGAAACACTGAACACCAGAATAACCCTACATTTGGATGAAAGCCTCTAGAGCAGTTTCCCACCCAGGACCATCCATGGGCCGGATTTAGGTGGTGATTGGGCTGGATCTGGCCCCCGGGCCTTAGTTTGCCTATCCATGAACTAAAGAATGCCTGACAGGTCTGACAGATTGCAAAGGTGTTTTGAACACCTCAGTTATTTTGCCAAATATCTTCTGCTTTCAGCTCTAAAATTAAGAGTAAGACAAGAAAATCAGACACTCTCTTTTCAAAGCTCAACATTAAACTCCATTTCTTCTTTCTATGGAAACCCCACTACCAAATCCTATACTCATACAAAACTTCACGCCATTCCTTATACCACTCCTTCCTGCTCACACTGAATGAGGACAAGCCAAAGCTTATTGAACGGCTAATGGATTATCTTATTACTTAACAATGGTACCTTCTATGATATCTATGTTCCCACGACACAGAAGAGGAGGGAGCTGCTACTACACAATATGTGACATGGTGCTAGGACACAAATGAAACACAAATGGTAATTGCAGTTAGCTTTCTTTTCTTGATAATACAACTTGATTACTTTTTACTTGGCTGCCACTAAATTGTGCAAACTCTCTGCATAAAAAAGTACTGGTACTTCGTTTGAGTCAGCAACAGATGGCATGGAAATCGTCTGTGAAGATAGTTTATTCATATTTGAAAATGGTCACTTTATTCTACAATCAGCAAACGGTGAAAATGCACATGACCTGGGAAAAGGGGTCTTGGCCCAGGGCTGGTACTGGGCAGCCACAACACTCCCAGCAATAACCTAAATAGCATTTCCACCCATTAAACAAACCATACATCTACTGCATTTCTTCCCTGTCCTCTGAATCCCTTTTCGTCAAATATATAGATTAGTCTTCTTTCTTTGGTTGGAATTGTTCATTTGATAGAGCACAGGACTCTTAATCTCAGGGTCCTGGGTTTCGAGACCCATGTTGGGCAAAATATTGCAGGGGGTCGTCTCTTCCAACTCTATGATTCTATGCTGCAACTAAGGTATCTTTAGGGTTAACAACACATACTCATACCTTGGGGCGGGGGGGACTCAGTCACGGTCTCCCCTAAATAAAATAATTCTACACCAGGGTTTCCCAAACTTGTGTCTCGTGCTGTTTTTAGACTACAACTCCCATCATCCCTAATTAACAGGACCAGCGGTCAGGGATGATGAGAAGTGTGGTCCAAAAACAGTGGGACACCCAAGTTTGGGAAAACCCGGATCTCCACACCCCTTAACCCCCCCACTCCTTCTTGCAGTAGGTCCTGTGCCATTGGCGCCCATAGTTCACAGGCACTCTCTCTCTCTCTTTCTCAGGTGGGCATCGAAAGAAGCCCTTTCCCCCAGCACCTGGCCAAGTGCTGCCAGCCAGAGCAGACATATCTGGGTTGGCAAAGTGCTGCCAGCCAGAGCAGACATAACTGGGCTGACAAAGTGGGCTGGCTAAGTGCTGCCAGCCAGAGCAGACACAACTGGGCTGACAAAGTGGGCTGGCCAAGTGCTGCCAGCCAGACCAGACACAATTGTGCTGGCCAAGTGCTGCCAGCCAGAGCAGACACAACTGGGCTGACTAAGTGCTGCCAGCCAGAGCAGACATAACTGGACTAGCTAAGTGCTGCCAACCAGAGCAGACATAACTGGGCTGACAAAGTGGGCTGGCCAAGTGCTACCAGCCAGAGCAGACACAACTGGGCTGGCCAAGTGCTGCCAACCAGAGCAGACACAACTGGGCTGGCTAATTGCTGCCAGCCAGAGCAGACATAACTGGGCTGACAAAGTGCTGCCAGCCAGACCAGACACAATTGTGCTGGCCACGTGCTGCTAGCCAGAGCAGACACAACTGGGCTGGCAAAGTGCTGCCAACCAGAGAAGACATAACTGGGCTGGCCAAGTGCTGCTAGCCAGAGCAGACACAACTGGGCTGGCCAAGTGCTGCCAGCCAGAGCAGTCACAACTGGGCTGACCAAGTGCTGCCAACCAGAAGAGACATAACTGGGCTGGCCAAGTGCTGCCAGCCAGAGCAGTCACAACTGGGCTGACCAAGTGCTGCCAACCAGAAGAGACATAACTGGGCTGACCAAGTGCTGCCAGCCAGAGCAGACATAACTGGGCTTGGCATCGAGTACTGACAGAACTCGGTCTGTGGCGCCTTCCTGTGCAAGTTCAATTCAATAAAATAAATAAATTTAATGCGCACGGTGTTGTTGTTTTTTAAAAAAAGTTGGCGTGCAGGAAGGCGCGCGCCAAGGCTGCCGTTGTTCCCCGAAGCACGTGCCCCACGGAGGGGGGTTGGGTGGGTCGCTCTCTCCCCCGGCGGGTCACCTGTGGGGCCAGGCGGAGGGAAGAAGCGGCCACCCCCGGACTCTCCCCGCCCGCCGGCCCTCCCGCCTTCTCACCATCGTTCTCGTCGCTGTGCCGCCTGCGCGACATGGCCCGGCTCCCGCCTCGCCAGCGGCGTCCAGGCGCGGGGAAGGCTCTGCCGAGGGCGGCCCGCGAGCTGAAAACCGCCGCTCTTTCACCGGAGGCCTCAGCCGCCGCCGCCGCAGCTTCACAACGCCCGCCGAGAACCCGCGCGCGGAGAGCTCCGTCCTCCTCGCCTCCCTCCCTTCCGGTAGCCGCTCGCAGGCTTCTTCCGGTAGCCGCAGACTGTGGGCGAACCAGCTCAGCTCTGAGGTGAAGGGGGCGGGACAGGAAGCGAGCAGGAGCTCTTCCGGGGCAGCCAGGAGTAAGGGAAGGTCTGCAAAGTGGCTTCCTCGGGAACGAACGAAACGCGCAGAACCGGTGTTTTTTTTTATGTCAGCCTTCTTTGGGCCCATGTTTTCATTCATATTGCAGTTTTCATTATTATTTTTATTTGGAGTCGTGTTTCATTTTTTAATTCATATTTCAATTTTAATTATTTTTCTTTCGAATCGTTCAATTTTTTAATTCATATTGCAATTTAATTTTTCTTGGGAATCATGTTTGATTTATTAATTCATATTGCAATTTTAATTATTATTTTTCTTGGGAATCGTGTTTCGTTTTTTAAATTCGTACTGCAATTTTAATTATTATCTTTCTTTGGAATAATGTTTCATTTTTTAAATGCATATTTCAATTTTAATTATTATCTTTCTTTGGAATCGTATTTCATTTCTTAATTCATATTGCAATTTGAATTATTATTTTCATGTGCAATCAGGTTTTATATTTTAATTCATATAACAATTTTAAGTATTATTTTTCTTGGAATCATGTTTCATTTTAAAACTATTATTTATAAATAATCCTTCACCCTGTGATGCAGCGGGTGGCGATTTGCTGCTATTTGCTTTTTAAAGAAGGCAAACATTTCGGTGTAGGCTGCAAAATCAGAGCATACCTGCGAGGTGGAAACAGGCTCTAAATTCAGCAGCAGCTGTCTCCAGGTTTGGTCTTGAACTCAGACCAAGGCTGCACTCTTATCATGGAATCATAGAATTGGAAAGGACCCCGAGGGTCATCTAGTCCAAGCGCTGCAATGCAGAACTCTTTGGCCCAACATGGACCTCTAACCCACAAGCCTGAGATATGATATGATATGATAGCCATGTTCAAATATATAAAAGGATGTCACATAGAGGAGGGAGAAAGGTTGTTTTCTGCTGCTCCAGAGAAGCGGACACGGAGCAATGGATCCAAACTACAAGAAAGAAGATTCCACCTAAACATTAGGAAGAACTTCCTGACAGTAAGAGCTGTTCGACAGTGGAATTTGCTGCCAAGGAGTGTGGTGGAGTCTCCTTCTTTGGAGGTCTTTAAGCAGAGGCTTGACAACCATATGTCAGGAGTGCTCTGATGGTGTTTCCTGCTTGGCAGGGGGTTGGACTCGATGGCCCTTGTGGTCTCTTCCAACTCTATGATTCTATGATTCGAGTCTCATGCTTTACCAACTGAGGTATCTCTCACACAGTTACCTGAGAGCATCACATTGAACTTTATAGGCAATGACACATTACTGTTCAAAAATTTTAAAAATCCCAGTGTGCTGTGGTCAAGGATATGGGTATGTCTATGCAAATAAGAGTAGACTTGAGTGTCCCCATGTTTGTGCCACTACAAATCATATACACACATCTCCAGGAAAATATCCTTTATGAGGTGGCAGTGTCTGCTGTTCACATGTTTTTTACTTACTTTGTGTAACACCCAGCCCAATTAAGCTTGCTCACTATATTGTGGACATTTTGTTTGGGTCTAATACTGATATTACTCAAGTGTGGTTTTCAGAATTTTCTTTGGATTATGCACATTCCCTTTATAAAAAAGTAGACATGGTTAAGACTGCGCTATAATATTGTGTCTGCTCTTCGTGTATTTTTTTCTCTTGATTCGACACTATGTTACACACACACACACACAATGCTATTTTTCTAGAAAAATAGGTGCCGGTATTCACCATGAAGTTTTTACAGTAAGTGCTACACTTTTTAACAACAAAAAAGAGGTGCCAGTACTGTGTACTGTTGAGTATCCCCTAAAAAAGGACTCTCTCTCTCTGTGTATATAAGAAATTACCGAATGTTGAGAGTGTTTTTTTGTTTTGTTTTTTAAAGATAGGCTATATTTTCACTTGTCACCTTTCTTGGGTTTGGTGAACTATTTCAAATATATTTGTTAATTAAAGATTTTAAAATCAAAACAATTTTAAAATAAATATATATTTATTCTTAAAGAGACAAGCAGAACAAAATTTAGTATTCAGGTGTTGACAAATGTAGCTTAAAATACACAGAAGATGACACCTGAAAAAAAATATCCATCAGGATTCTTTCATCCATTCATCTATACAAAATTTAAAGAAGATATATGTGAACTGATAACCTCAAAATAACAATTAATGAAGACTCCACAATTGGTTTTTAAAAAGTCATTTGAAATACACTTTCTTTCATTTTCTATTAAAACATAAAATTACAAAATAAACCATTTATTACACATTGGAAGCATAATTTGTTATTTGAAGTATGTGGTTTGTTTCTCTAACATTTTGCTGCAGGTTCTGCTTAATGATATCAATATGGAAATACTCGGTAAAACTGGCCAAATCTATTATCAAATCTATTATCAGGCAAAATCCATCTCATAGGAAACTGGGAAAATATTCCTTTGAGGTGGAGTTTGCCCGATAATGAGCAAACTGCATTTCTCTGACCGGCTTCACACTACTCTGCTGTTAACTGAAAGTTTTACTGAGTTTCTGCGCAGTGCAAAATGTCTGCATCATTTTAACAAGTGAGACCTGCCGCGTCCAGAGTGTTCCTATCTAATGGACAATCCTGTTGTGTCTCTGCATTGTCTAGGATTGAGTGGAGACTGGCCAGAATTACCCACTCCCAAGAGGCCGGCAGCTGCATCTACATGAGTTTAGCCTCTGCTCTGGGCTTCTCTCCTTCCAAGCAGACACCCCCAAGAACAGTAATTCATGCAGAATCATAGAATTGTAGAGTTGGAAGGAACCCAAGGATCATCTAGTCCAGCCCTCTCTGCAATGCAGGACTATGCAGCTCAGGGCCGGATTTAGGTGAGGCCCTAAACTGCTGAAGGCACCGTATTTTTCACTCTATAAGACGCACCAGACCACAAGACGCACCTAGTTTTTGGAGGAGGAAAACAAGAAAAAATTATTCTGAATCTCAGAAGCCAGAACAGCAAGAGGGATCGCTGCACAGTGAAAGCAGCAATCCCTCTTGCTGTTCTGGCTTCTGGGATAGCTGCGCAGCCTGCATTCGCTCCATAAGACGCACACACATTTCCCCTTACTTTTTAGGAGGGAAAAAGTGAGTCTTATAGAGCAAAAAATACGGTATTTTTAATCTTTGTTGGAAGCCACCCAGAGTGGCTGGGGAAACCCAGCCAGATGGGTGAGGTACAAATACGGTAATAGGGCCCTTTAGATGAGGCCCTAAACTGCTGAAGGTAATAGGGCCCTTTATATGTCCAGCTGTCCTTAGTCAACAACAAATTGTCGCTGTTTTTTGTGTTGAATATATGCTGCATGGTCATTTATGGACCTAATAGGTATCTAAAGCCATTTGCACAAAACAAAATATGTATTTTATCAAAGTAATTGATATAGAAATGAGCAAACCAGTGAAATTTTAGGGAGCAGGCTAGCCAGCGAAGCCCATTACTTACATCATAGGAGCCTACACAACACAAAACAAAACACTGTTGCTGTACGTAGGTTTTATTTTGGGTTTTTTTATCTTATATTTTGGAAATTTACATCCAGGTGTTTTCCCCCCTTTAAATTTTTTGGGGGCCCCCAAGAGAGTGGGGCCCTAAGCTATATCGCTTGTTTGGGCTTTTCTGGCCAATGTAGGACCAGTCTGGATAGTTGGCCTTGGTGAAGATTTGACGTTTCCCCCCCCCCCCGACAGTTTTTGATCTGGGCTTCCACTGAAATGAGGCTGCATTTTAAGTAGTATTTTAATTTTGTTTTGAAGTTGTATTTTAATCAATTGTTTTTATACCAGATGTTAGCCGCCCTGCACCCGGTCTTGGCCGGGGAGGGAGGGGTGTAAATAAAATAAAATAAAATTAAATAAATAAATAAATAAAAATCTGGCACTGTCTGTCCCATACAGGGATCGAACCTGCAACCTTGGCATGATCAGCACCACACTCTAACCAACTGACAAGCACAGAGAGTGGGCACCTCTTACACATAAAACCTATTTTGGAGGAAGAGTGAAGGATGGCACTGCCTCCAATTTTCATTCAGTTTTGTTGTTGTTGTTTTAAAGGAAAGGCTGCTTCTGCTATCAGAAATTTTGGAAATACTGGTTTCAGGTTCCAGAGATTTGCCTGTTAGGATGTCCTTACAGGCTGCTAGCCTTTTTCCCCTTGCAGAGAGAGCGCCACCCCCACCCAGCTTTTGTCTCCTTTCCTCTTGCCGTTGCAGGCTTGTTGTTGTTGTTTAGTTGTGTCCGCCTCTTTGTGACCCCATGGACCAGAGCACGCCAGGCACTCCTGCCTTCCACTGCCTCCCGCAGTTGGGTCAAACTCATGCTGGTAGCTTCGAGAACACTGTCCAGCCATCTCGTCCTCTGTCGTCCCCTTCTCCTTGTGCCCTCCATCTTTCCCAACCAACATCAGGGTCTTCTCCAGGGAGTCTTCTCTTCTCATGAGGTGGCCAAAGTACTGGAGTCTCAGCTTCAGGATCTGTCCTTCCAGTGAGCACTCAGGGCCGATTTCCTTACTCAGAAGGAATCCCCACTGATTTCTGTAGGGCTTTTTCGCAGATAGGTCTTGAAAGACATTGTGTGTTTTAGAGGGTGCAATTTGCTTACCAAGCCCCACAGTTTTTGTTTAGTCAGTTTACTCATATCCGACTCTTCATGACCCCATGGACCAGAGCACGCCAGGCACTCCTGTCTTCCACTGCTTCCCGCAGTTTGTTTGTTTTCCCCAAAAAAGTTTTTATTGGTTTTCACAACATTATAAACAAACACATAAAACAAACAAACATAAATCACAACCTTATTAAAAATCACACTTATTAACATTGTTAAGTGACTTCCTCGCTTCCCCTTGGTTAGATTTCATTGCATGTCCTAACGGTTTTCCAAATCACAGTTCTTAAAGTAATTTAACTTAAACATTAACCTCCTTAGATCTTCACATTATGAAATTAAACATATTAATTCATCACATAACTTAAATAAAATCCTAAGCCAATTAAGCATCTGCAAGCTGTTTTCAGTTAGTTTAACTTAACATATTTAACTAAGTAATCATTAAATTTGATCCAATCTTCCTGATATTCCTCCTCCTTCTGGTCGCGGACTCTTCCGGTTAGGTCGGCTAGCTCCGAAAAATCTGTCCTTCCAGTGAGCACTGAGGGCTGATTTCCTTCAGAATGGATCGGTTGGATCTTCTTGCAGTCCATGGGACTCTCAGGAGTCTCCTCCAGCACCATAATTCAAAAGCATCAATTCTTGGGCAATCAGCCTTCTTTATGGTCCAGCTCTCACTTCCATACATCACTACTGGGAAAACCATAGCTTTAACTATACAGGCCTTTGTTGCAAAAGGCTGTGAATTGCAAGGAGTCCCTCAAGTGCAGCTTTCCCAGGGAGGAGCCGGGGTGGAGGGTTGGGTGGGAGGGGGAAAAGACATGCTTTCCCTTAGCAGAGAGAGTCAGCAAATTCAGCTGCCTGCTCGGGAGGGGAAGGAGCCGCTTCAGAGAACAGCTGGATCAGAGATCTCCTGGGGGCACAGGGAGTTTTGCAAGGTAAAAAGGGGCGATGGAGCAATAGCAGGAAGAAGGGAGAGGAGCGCTGGGATGCAGCAAACAGAACAAGGCAGAAAGAGAATCCGGAAAGGAGTGGTGCTGCCTTGGCTCACGATCGCTCCCATTGAATTCTGTGGGACACCATGTCAATGGGTTGCAGCAGTCTGGAGAGGGGGCAAAGCCTATTTAGCCAAGAAACGTGAGTCCAGCACAGTGGCGTAGCGTGGGTTGTCAGCACCCGGGGCAAGGCAAGTAATTTGCGCCCCCTAACCCGTGGATTTGCCCTAACCCCAGATGTTGCGCCCGGTGCGGCCGGCCCCCCCTGCACCCCCCACGCTACGCCACTGGTCCAGCATCTGGCACAGATGATTTCTTTGAACTACTCGCTTTGGCTTCCTCTCATTCACACGACTGTGGAAAGAGCAAAGCACAACTTTTGGAAGCAGCCGAACTTTTTTGGGGCAAATTCTGGTAGCCGACAACCTCTCCCGCTTGCTTGCCGTAAACATGGGTATTTTTCGCTTGCGGAATGATGCTTTAAAGCACTTTGATCTCGCGACACCTTTACAAGAAGCCTGTAAGGCAGTCTGGTATTCTCACGTGTTTATTGCAGGCGGGGGGAGGGCAGGATTCTGGGGGGTAGTGTCCTGCCACAGAGGCCCACCCACCTCTGGAGAGATGGGCAAGCTTCTTCACAGCACTAACTGTGGAACTGGCTCCCAACAGGGATGGCCAGCAATTGGGATGGTTTTAAAAAAACAGAGAAATCCATGGCAAATATAACTATCAAAGTCTGCTTGCCACAATGGCTATTTTGTACCTCCACCGTCATTCAGAATCACACTCCACAGGTGAAGACAGAGCTTAATAAGAAAGAGAGATCACAGCATGGTCCTCAGCTGCAAGGTGAAGTTATCAGTCTTGCCCCCTTCTCCCACGCTTCAGGTGGAATTTTTCTACCTTTTTATTTTATTTTTTTAAGTACCACATGTTCCTTCCATCGTGAGCAAGGAGGCTATTTCAGACATTAGCCTGAGAGTGAATAGGAATGGGCTTGGATTGATTTGGACTGATCACAATGAGGATGCTTCCAGACTTAGACCCACTGCCCTAAAACATGCCTGCCTTTGCTCTTTGCTTTCCACATTTTCATATCTTGTGCTCCACCTCTGCTTATATATATATATAAAGTAAAGGTAAAGGGACCCCTGACCACTAGGTCCAGTCGTGGCCGACTCTGGGGTTGCGGTGCTCATCTCGCTTTATTGGCCGAGGGAGCCGGCGTACAGCTTCCAGGTCATGTGGCCAGCATGACTAAGCCGCTTCTGGCGAACCAGAGCAGCGCACGGAAACGCCGTTTACCTTCCCGCTGGAGCGGTACCTATTTATCTGCTTGCACTTTGACGTGCTTTCGAACTGCTAGGTTGGCAGGAGCAGGGACCGAGCAACGGGAGCTCACCCCGTCGCGGGGATTTGAACTGCCGACCTTCTGATCAGCAAGTCCTAGGCTCTGTGGTTTAACTATATATTCCTCTTTTGGAATGATCTCTCTTAGGTCCCAGGGAAGAACTTATGCCCAGCTGCTGTGACGTAGCAATGACCTCTTCTTTGTCGCTACCTGATGGAGACAATACCGCGGAATTTTGCATTTTAACATTTGCAGACCTGGAGCTGAAAGATCACGGTCCTTCCCTACCCGAGGGCCACATGAAAGCCGAATTAGATGCCAGGGCCCGAAAGAAGTATGCGTCCGCAAAGAAAAAGGTATTTGGCGTCTGGTTCACACAGTTAGAACGTACACAACCGCCTAGTGATGTGAACATTGTTGTGCAGATGGCAGCTTCTTGGTATTGGGCCTGAATAGGTTAACTGTGCCCCTGAAGGACCAGGTGCGCAGCCTGGGAGTCATTTTGGACTCACACCTGTCCATGGAGGTGCAGGTCAGTTCTGTGTCCAGGGCAGCTGACTACCAGCTCCACCTGGTACGCAGGCTGAGACCCTACCTGCCCGCGAACTGTCTTGCCAGAGTGGTGCATGCTCTGGTTATCTCCCTCTTGGACTACTGCAATGCGCTCTATGCGGGCTACCTTTGAAGGTGACTCGGAAACTGCAATTAATCCAGAATGCGGCAGCTAGACTAGGAATGGCCGCCAAGACCATTTAACACCACTCCTGAAAGACCTACATTGGTTCTCAGTACGTTTCTGAGCATAATTCAAAGTGTTGGTGCTGACCTTTAAAGCCCTAAATGGCTTCAGCCCAGTATGCCTGAAGGAGCATCTCCACCGTTCAGCCCGGACACTGAGGTCCAGCTCTGAGGGCCTTCTGGCGGTTCCCTTGCTGCGAGAAGCCAAGTTACAGGGAACCAAGCAGAGGGCCTTCTCGGTGGTGACGCCCACCCTATGGAATGCCCTCCCATCAGTTGTCAAGGAAATAAACAACTATCTGACTTTTAGAAGACATTTGAAGGCAGCCCTGTTTAGGGCAGTTTTTAATGTTTGATGTTTTATCGTGTTTTTAATATTCTGTTGAGAGCTGCCCAGTGTAGCTGGGGAAACCCAGCCAGATGGGCGGAGTATAAATAATAAATTATTATTATTATTTAACCACCACCCCCAACTTTCCCTGTATCAAATCTGTTCTGAACAGCGTTAGAGACCTAGGAGGATTAAAGTAGGGTGTCAGAGTGTTCAGAGAGTCAGTGCTCTTTGAGTGTGTGTGTGGGGGGGAAATGTGGTTCGAATGTGCATGGTGTGACCACAGTCTTTGCCTTCTCCAGTGGAAAGGTGGTCTGTGCCCAAAATTCTCCTTTTGTCGTTTTCGCAGGCCTTTGCTCTCTTCGTCAGAGCCAAGGAAGTGGTAGCTGACACTTGCTGCCCTATGTCGACTTGCCAAAGGGCGATTTCCTGGAGGTGCTGCCAAGAAACTTTCAAAGACCTGACTGGCATTCACAGACATGTAGCGGCTCAGCATTCGGGCGATGTGGGGCAGCAGACATCCGTGATCCTGAAACAGATGGCACGCAGTGTCAGTGTCACATGTAGCCCTGTGTCGTCGGCAGATGAAACATCCAGGCCTAGCAGGCCCCTGTACAGAAGCCAAGAGATGTTCCAGAAGCTTCCAGACACAAGCCATATCGATATCAATGAAATGACAAGGTAAGAGGGTTTTTTTTGAGTTTTGTTGTTGTTGTTTTTTAACAGACACAAACAGCACCTGGCAATGCACAGTTCAGCAAATTTCAGTTTATCCTCTCCCCCACATCTTAAATTCAAATCTCCACTTTCTACATCAGTTTGCAGTTTTTAAAAAATAAGGCCACCCCAATAATAATCATATTATTATTTATACCCCGTCCACCTGGCTGGGTTGCCCCAGCCACTCCCCAAAATTTGTCAGCATTGTTAGTGTGCATTTCTGCTAATATACCGTATTTTTTGCTCTATAAGACTCACCTTTTCCCTCCTAAAAAGTAAGGGGAAATGTGTGTGCGTCTTATGGAGCGAATGCAGGCTGCGCAGCTATCCCAGAAGCCAGAACAGCAAGAGGGATTGCTGCTTTCACTGCGCAGCGATCCCTCTTGCTGTTCTGGCTTCTGAGATTCAGAATATTTTTTTTCTTGTTTTCCTCCTCCAAAAACTAGGTGCGTCTTTTGGTCTGGTGCGTCTTATAGAGCGAAAAATACGGTACTGTGCAATTTTGCCTAAAAATAGATGGCCCTCTGTCATGTATGATTGAGCTGAGATTCCTGGATAGCAAGGGTTGCACTAATAATAATAATAATAATAATAATAATTTATTATTTATACCCTGCCCATCTGACTGAGCTTCCCCACCCACTCTGGGCGGCTCCCAACAAAATATTAAAATACATCAAACATTAAAAGCTTCCCTAAACAGGGCTGCCTTCAGATGTCTGAAGACATCTAGACGACTCGCGGGGTCCCTTCCAACTCTACAATTCTATGATTCTACGGACACTTCTGTAAGCAATTTCCCCATATAGAATCCATTTTTGTATGCTGTTTTCACTAATATATGTGAGCGGTTTCCCTAGTTTTTGGTTGGCGAAATACACAGGAAAATTCAGTGAAATACAAAAGTCAAAGGACAGCTGCATGTTGGGTCATGTATTGGACGGAATTTAACGTTGAGCTGACACAGTTGTTATGTCAGTGCAAGCATTTCTGCTTCCAGAAATGGAAGAGAGGATCTCCCTTCCTCCCCCTGTGTACTGTTCCATGGGTTCTCCCGACCCTCTAACATGGATTTGGGGGAGGCGTGGGGGGCACACAGTGGGGAGGAGATGGGAGAAAGCCCCATCCCACTAGCAGGAGTCTGGCCCTCTGTTTTGGGAAGTGCAAACGAAGCCAGTTTTCTCCCCCAAGCCTTACTACTGACCCTGCACAGTTTCCATGTCTTTGTGCTGCAAAGGACCTATTATTATTATTATTATTATTAATTATTTATACCCCGCCCATCTGGCTGGGCCTCCCCAGCCACTCTGGGCGGCTTCCATAAAAACCAAAAATACAGTAAAATATCACACGTTAAAAACTTCCCTGAACAGGGCTGCCTTAAGATGTCTTCTGAATGTCAGGTAGTTGTTTATCGCTTTGACATCTGCTGGAAGGGCGTTCCACAGGGCGGGCGCCACTACCGAGAAGGCCCTCTGCCTGGTTCCCTGTAGCTTTGCTTCTCGCAATGAGGGAACCGCCAGAAGGCCCTCGGCGCTGGACCTCAGCGTCCGGGCAGAATGATGGGGGTGGAGACGCTCCTTCAGGTATACTGGACCGAGGCCGTTTAGGGCTTTAAAGGTCAGCACCAACAGTTTGAATTGTGCTCAGAAACGTACTGGGAGCCAATGTAGGTCTTTCAAGACCGGTGTTATATGGTCTCGGAGGCCGCCCCCAGTCACCAGTCTAGCTGCTGCATTCTGGATTAGTTGTAGTTTCTGAGTCACCTTCAAAGGTAGCCCCACGTAGAGCGCATTGCAGTAGTCCAAGCGGGAGATAACCAGATAACTTGGATAATAACTTTTCAGGTGTTATATGGCCATTGCGGAAGACGTAGTTTTTCTTACGTAAGCTTCTCCCTGCTCCCCCTTTGTTGTCAGTGACGGTGAGCCTGGCCAAGTTTTGCTGTACTATTGCTACTGTGAGGTGGCAGATCCCCAGGGACTCTGTGACTGGCAGAGGGCTTTGTGCCAACACCTGCATCTCATGGGCAAGGTAAGGAATTCAGCGCACTACACGGCGAAGAGTTGCAGCAGATTGGCTGTCCAGAGCTACCCCCACCAGCAGACCTGGCAGGCTAGGGGTGCCTCCCATATCAGGAATCTCCTATCTGTTCAGACACCTTACAAGAGCCACTGTGGTAGTGTAGGGCTGATAGGGGACGCGGGTGGCGCTGTGGTCTAAACCACTGAGCCTCTTGGGCTTACTGATCAGAAGGTCGGTGGTTTGAATCCCCATAACAGGATGAGCTCCCTTTGCTCTGCCCAGCTCCTGCCAACCTAGCGATTCGAAAGCACACCAGTGCAAGTAGATAAATAGGTATCACTATGGCAGGAAGGTAAATGGCATTTCCATGCACTCTGGCTTCCGTCACAGTGTTCCAGAAGCGGTTTGAGAGCCAGTGTGGTGTAGTGGTTAAGAGCGGTGGACTCGTAATCTGGTGAACCGGGTTCAATTCCCCGCTCCTCCACCTGCAGCTGCTGGGTGACCTTGGGCTAGTCACATGTCTCTGAAGTCTCTCAGCCCCACTCACCTCACAGACTGTTTGTTGTGGGGGAGGAAGGGAAAGGAGAATGTTAGCCGCTTTGAGACTCCTTCACGTAGTGATAAAGTGGGATATCAAATCCAAACTCTTTAGTCATGCTGACCACATGACCCGGAAAGCTGTCTGTGGACAAACGCTGGCTCCTTCAGCCTGAAAGCGAGATGAGCGCCGCAACCCCATAGTCGCCTTTGACTGGGTGTAACCATCCAGAGGTCCTTTACCTTTACTGTTTACCTAGTCTAGGGCTGGGTGCAAATCATGATGCATTTGCAATGCAAAAATCATACTGCGAAGCCAGCTAATGCCTCTACATAGCTCCATCCTGATTTCAGACATTGTGATACACCAGTATATTGTGATGTTTAGCTGGTGATACTTCACGAAGCTGAAAACCAGCTCCATCCTTATTTCAGACATTGTGATATATCAGTATATTGCAATGTTTTGCGGGTGATACATCACAAAGTTGAAACCCAGATATCGCCCAATCCTGCTGTTCCCTTCTACATAAAAAGGTAAAGGGACCCCTGACCACTAGGTCCAGTCGTGACCAACTCTGGGGTTGTGGCGCTCATCTCGCTTTATTGGCCGAAGGAGCCGGCGTACAGCTTCCGGGTCATGTGGCCAGCATGACTAAGCCGCTTCTGGCGAACCAGAGCAGCGCACGGAAACGCCGTTTACCTTCCCGCTGGAGTGGTACCTATTTATCTACTTGCACTTTGACGTGCTTTCGAACTGCTAGGTTGGCAGGAGCAGGGACTGAGCAATGGGAGCTCACCCCGTCACAGGGATTCAAACCGCCAACCTTCTGATCGGCAAGCCCTAGGCTCTGTGGTTTAACCCACAGTGCCACCCGAGTCCCTCTTCCCTTCTACAGAGTTCCATCCTTATTTCAGACATCGTGATGTATTGGTGCACCGCGGCGTTTAGCTGGTGATATGTCTCAACATGGAAAACCAGATATCGCCCAGCCCTAGTATAGCGTCAGGCTTTGAGCACACTGTACCTTTAAAGCACAGTGGAAGCTCCTTCCCTTGCCCCTCAATGAATTCTGGGGACCGTAGTTTGTTAAGGGTTGCTGGGAATTGTGTCTCTTTGAGGGGGGAACTGTAATGCCCATAATTCTTTGAGGGGAAATAATGTGCTTTGAATGTGCATAGCTTGTCAGACTTCCTTCTTCTTCTTTGGCGATCACTCATTGCTGAGTAAGATTGCCTTCCATGAACACAGTGAGTCCATAAGTGACTGTGGAGGCCAATTCTGGATCCACACGCCCTTCCACAGTGGGGACATTGGTTTCCAGGCGGGAGCTGATCATGGCGAGGGTTTGCCAAGCGTGCCTTCCTCTTAGCACGTTTCTCCCTCTCGTCCTGAGTTTGAGCGTCTTCAAAGCCCATGACACCTTTGGTAAAGGCTGTTCTCCAATTGGAGCACTCGCAGCAGCCAGTGTTTCCCAGTTGTCGGTGTTTATACTACATTTTTAAAAGATTTGCCTTGAGAGAGTCTTTAAACCTCTTATGGGACTAGGACCTGGTAGGACCTAGGGTTCAAAGCTCACTGGGCCAATCACTGCCTCTTAGCCTAATCTACCTCACAGGGTTGTTGTGAGGATAAAATGGGGAGGGAGGAACCACACATGCCACCTTGAGCTCCTTGGAGGGATTGTGGGCTATTGTTGTTGTTGTTTAGTCGTGTCCAACTCTTCGTGACCCCCTGGACCAGAGCACGCCAGGCACTCCTGTCTTCCACTGCCTCCCGCACTTTGGTCAAACTCATACTGGTAGCTTCGAGAACACTGTCCAACCATCTCGTCCTCTGTCATCCCCTTCTCCTTGTGTCCTCCATCTTTCCCAACATCAGGGTCTTTTCCAGGGAGTCTTCTCTTCTCATGAGGTGGCCAAAGTCTTGGAGCCTCAGCTTCAGGATCTGTCCTTCCAGTGAGCACTCAGGGCTGATTTCCTTCAGAATGGAGAGGTTTGATCTTCTTGCAGTCCATGGGACTCTCAAGAGTCTCCTCCAGCACCATAATTCAAAAGCATCAATTCTTCGGCGATCAGCCTTCTTTATGGTCCAGCTCTCACTTCCATACATCACGACTGGGAAAACCATAGCTTTAACTATACGGACCTTTGTTGGCAAGGTGATGTCTCTACTTCTCAAGATGCTGTCTAGGCCTGTCATTGCCCTTCTCCCAAGAAGCAGGCGTCTTTTAATTTTGTGGGCTATAGATGCAATCATAAATAAATCACATTAGTTCCAACGAGGAACTAATTTTCCTGAAATCCAGTCCTTTGGAGAGTAAGTCCACCAAAGGCGTTATACAACCTATAGTGGGTGGACATAGCAGACGACACAGAGATTTCTCCAAGTAGTTCTTTATAAGTAAGCTGGAACTGAACTGAACAGCAAACAGCTCAGCTGGCCTGCTTTTATAGGCAGCCGGCTGTCAACATTGTGACAACAACCGCCCAGGGTTTCCCGCCAAAATTAACTTACGTGGACCTGAGTGAAAACTATATACACAATACCCCCTGGTGCCCAGGGTGAAAACATCAATACTGTACATAACACAACCTGCGCTAGCTTTTTCCTTGGATTCCTTACATGCAGCTGTGCGCAATGTGTCGTTTGGGCTGGAAGGCCAAAATCCAACGCATCCTTTCTTGGATGTAAGCCAATCAGCTGCACTTTACTCCTGGGTAGGCCTGAGTTTCACATCTAGTCTCCTGTCCTTTCCTCCTTGGTTGGTTTCCAGGTGCGAATAGCTTCTGAAGGAATCAACGGAACCGTTGGTGGGAGCAAGATGGCTACTAGCCTTTACGTGGAGGCGATGCTGTCTCATCCCCTCTTTAAAGGCATTTTGACAAGGGAGGATTTCAAGGTGAGAGACCTGATCTGGTTGGCATGATGCAGAAACGCCCATTCTTGGTCCTATAGTCAGCATTTCTCGAAGTGCCCTTTCCTCTCCACTTCTAGGGTGGAAGGCAGAGAATCCAGTAGTAGACAGAGCTAGAGCTCCAAAAGAATGGATCTGCAGCCTGAGACTGTCAAATCCACTTTAAATGGGCAAACCTAAATTTGCTGCTGAACGACTGAAACGTATCTGCAAAATAGTAGTTGCTGGCATCTGCTTGTCTTGAGAGACAATGGAGTGTGCCTCCGGGGGTGAAGTCAAACTGCTGCATTAGCAGCACCAAAGTGACCTCTCTGGGGCACAAGCCTGGGCAGTGTGTATGGAGGCCTCAAGCTGCCCAGACGGCAAGACCCTCCTCTCAGCCTGCCTGATGGGGTCCGAAGGAAAGCAGGGCAAGATGTTTGGCTAAGCCGCTAAGCCGCTTAACAGCTGATCGCTAAGCCGCTTATCAGCTGATCCACTAAGCCGCTTAACAGTTGATCCGCTAAGCCGCTTATCAGCTGATCCGCTAAGCCCGCTAAGCCGCTAATAGCGCTAATCCACTAAGCCGCTAATGGGCTTGCTTCGCAAGACGAAAAAACCGCAAGACGAAGAGACTCGCGGAACGGATTCTTTTCATCTTGCGAGGCACCACTGTACAGTCATACCTCGGGTTGAATGCGCTTCAGGTTGAGCACATTTGAGTTGCGCTCCGCGGCAACCTGGAAGTAACGGAGTGCGTTATTTCCGGGTTTCGCCGCTTGCGCATGCGCAGATGCTCAAAATGACATCATGCGGAGAAGCGGTGAAAAGCGACGCGCGTGTGCGCAGATACGTTTGCTTCTGGATGCGAACGGGGCTCCGGAACAGATCCCGTTCGTATCCAGAGGTACCACTGTAGTTGTTTATCTCTTTGACATCTGATGGGAGGGCGTTCCATAGGGCGGGTGCCACTACCGAGAAGGCCCTGCCTGGTTCCCTGTAGCTTTGCTTCTCACAATGAGGGAACTGCCAGAAGGCCCTGGGCGCTTGACCTCAGCGTCCGGGCAGAACGATGATGCTACCTTCCCAGGTTGACAAGCCTCATCTCCTCATTTCCCTCTTCAGCAAGTGCATAAACCGCCTTATAGCAACAGTCTGGCAATAGCCTTCAGCTCCAGGAAACAATGCAGCCTGTTGTCTAGGAATGGGGAACTTCAGGTGCCGCTGGACTACAACTCCCATCATCCCTGACCATGGAGCACATTGGCTGGGGCTGATGAGAGTTGGAGTCCAACAACGTCCCTGTCTCCACTTGACCTGCCTCCAGCGTAGATCTCTTGGTACATGTTTCTTGTTGGTTTTCTCCCTGTTCCTCAGACCAGCGCAGGAGGAGCCCACTGTTTCACAGACCTTCGGGTTGGCGTCTTTGAAGAAATTGTGCCCATGGGAATCAACCCGCAGAAAGTCTCTTACAAAGAAACAGGTGTGGAGAATAATGATATAATAATAATTTACTATTTATACCCTGCACACCTGGCTGAGTTCCCCCAGCTGCTCTGGGCAGCTCCCAACAGAATATTAAAAACACAATAAAAAAAATCAAACATTAAAAACTTCCCTAATCTGGGTTGCCTTCAGATGTCTTCTAAAAGTCAGATAGTTGTTTTATTTCTTTGACATCTGATGGGAGGGCGTTTCACAGGGTGGGTGCCACTACCAAGAAGGCTCTCTGCCTGGTTCCCTGCAACCTCACTTCTTGCAAAGAGGGAACCACCAGAAGGCCCTCAGAGCTGGACCTCAGTGTCTGGGCTGAACGATGGAGGTGGAGACGCTCCTTCAGGTATACTGGGCCAAGGCCAACATCTCTTGGCTTTAGAAGGACTGGGAATTGATGGGTAGGGGGCACCAAAAATGGCGGGGGGCTGGTGGGGCAGAGGACAGGGAGCCCAAATCAATGAAAAGCAGAGCCAAAGATAGGGATGGGCGAAGCCAACTGAGTCTAATTTTGCTTTTATCTTCCTTCCTGCTGAGTTCTACTGAGACTAAGGTGGAGGTAGCTGACACCCAGAGCTCTGCCCCGGACCGGTTGTAAAAACTAGAAGGCAGGTAGGGGGCAGGCTCAGGTTGGTGGAGCAGAGCCCCATTTTCCTTAATGGACAAGCTGCATTGACTGAACACTGTAAAAGGAAATGGCCGCTGAATTGATGCCACAGCCTCTGTTTGCTTCCCCTTGCTCTACCCTTGAAGAACCTGGTTTTCAGGACCTCTTCACCCAATTGCTATTGCAAAGGGAGACTTCAGGCAGTCCCGGTTCACTCACCCAAATTGTTGCTGCCGTATGGATTTGAAACACTTTAATGTTACACCGAAAGATGTCTCATCGGAAGGGGTTTCCTGTTTTGACGCAGGGTTCCCCACACCCTTGCAAAGGGCAGAGAGGAATGCTGTTTGAGTCCGAATTCAAGTTTGTTTTTTATACCTTTGTAAGCCATTTTCAATTGCTTGTAGGGATCCGTCTGACTCCAAAGGAGTTTCATCTAGAAGTGGAGAAATATCTCTCTCAGGGTAACAAAGGGCAAGCGGACACCATTTTGCTGGACTGTAGGAACTTCTACGAAAGTAAAATAGTAGGTGGCTTTTGAGTTGGCTTTTATTTTCTTTCTTGGGGATTTGAAAGTCTGAAGGAAGCGGATTTTGTCTTTCTTTAATTTATATCCCACCCAGGGCAGCAAACAACATGTGATAAAACAGTAGAAAAGCATATTAAAAACAATTCCAAAACAGATGCAGCCTGGGAAGGTTTTCAGCTTAAAGATTTGTTGACAGAGGAAGGTCATCATCAGTAGTTGCCAAAAAGACAACACTTCCTCCTTTCTTTTCCATCTGCTTTCTGCCATGTTTTAAAAATGATTTCATTTATAAGATTTATATCCTGCCTGTGGGACGCGGGTGGTGCTGTGGGTTAAACCACAGAGCCTAGGACTTGCCGATCAGAAGGTTGGCAGTTCTAATCCCCGCGACGGGGTGAGCTCCCATTGCTCGGTCCCTGCTCCTGCCCACCTAGCAGTTCGAAAGCACCTCAAAGTGCAAGTAGATAAATAGGTACCGCTCTGGCGGGAAGGTAAACGGCATTTCCGTGTGTTGCTCTGGTTCGCCAGAAGCGGCTTAGTCAAGTATTGCACTTGGGCAAAAAAAATGAGAGGCACAAATACAAGATGGGTGACACCTGGCTTGAGAGCACTACATGTGAAAAGGATCTAGGAGTCTTGGTTGACCACAAACTTGACATGAGCCAACAGTGTGATGCGGCAGCTAAAAAAGCCAATGCAATTCTGGGCTGCATCAATAGGAGTATAGCATCTAGATCAAGGGAAGTAATAGTGCCACTGTATTCTGCTCTGGTCAGACCTCACCTGGAGTACTGTGTCCAGTTCTGGGCACCACAGTTCAAGAAGGACATTGACAAACTGGAACGTGTCCAGAGGAGGGCAACCAAAATGGTCAAAGGCCTGGAAACGATGCCTTATGAGGAACGGCTAAGGGAGCTGGGCATGTTTAGCCTGGAGAAGAGGAGGTTAAGGGGTGATATGATAGCCATGTTCAAATATATAAAAGGATGTCACATAGAGGAGGGAGAAAGGTTGTTTTCTGCTGCTCCAGAGAAGCGGACACGGAGCAATGGATCCAAACTACAAGAAAGAAGATTCCACCTAAACATTAGGAAGAACTTCCTGACAGTAAGAGCTGTTCGACAGTGGAATTTGCTGCCAAGGAGTGTGGTGGAGTCTCCTTCTTTGGAGGTCTTTAAGCAGAGGCTTGACAACCATATGTCAGGAGTGCTCTGATGGTGTTTCCTGCTTGGCAGGGGGTTGGACTCGATGGCCCTTGTGGTCTCTTCCAACTCTATGATTCTATGATTCTATGATTCTATGATTCTATGCTGGCCACATGACCCGGAAGCTGTACACAGGCTCCCTCGGCCAATAAAGCGAGATGAGCGCCCGAACCCCAGAGGCGGCCACAACTGGACCTAATGGTCAGGGGTCCTTTACCTTTACCTTAGCCTGCCTGTGGCACTTTCAGATAACCTGTTTATTGAGCATTCTTCATGCTTGCTTTGTAGGGTGGTTAGATGATGTGGCGTCAATGCAAGTGCTACCCCACACTTCCCATTGCATTTCCCTGTCACTTTCCTTACCGCAAACATTCCGATCTTGGGGGGGAAGCAGGTTTCTTGTGCAATCCTTCCCAACTGCGTAGCCTGAATTTGCCAGTATGTGATTGAATTCCCACCTCGGAAATAGTGGCAGTCTGGAAGTGCCTCTTCATTTTCAATAGCAATAGGACACTGATGCAGAAACCCCACATGAGACGTCCCACTCTCCAGAAGTGTTTCAGTGGCCCCACTTTGCAAAACACTCAAGTTAAGCGGCATGCCTTTCTTGTGGCCCCCAGGGACATTTCCAAGGTTCTTTGGCTCCGGACATCAGGAAATTCAGCTACTTCCCCACCTATGTGGATGAGAACCTGGATCTTTTCAGGGGAAAGAGGATCCTGATGTATTGCACGGGAGGAATCCGTTGTGAGCGGGGCTCAGCCTACCTCAGGTCTAAGGTGAGCAACTGCCTCAGGGGAAAGCACTCGGCCGAGAGAATTTGTGTGTTTCAGAGCACGACTGGAGCAGTCAAATGTTCCTAGCTTTGCTGGTTTGACACATAGGTCCACAAATTTATTTATTTAATTTTTTTCAAAACTTTTTATTGATTTTCACAATTTTATAAACAAACAAACACATAAGACAGACAAACATAAATCATAGCCTTATCGAAAATGACACTTATTAACTTTGTTAAGTGACTTCCTTGCTTCCCCTTGGTTGAATTTCATTGCATATCCTTTTAACTGTTTCCCAAGTCACAAGTCTTATAAAATTTAACTTAAACATTAACATCCTTAAATCTTCACTTTATGAAATCAAACATATTAATTCTCACTTAACATAAATAAAATCCTAAGCCAATTAAGTATTTTTTCTTCTTAAATTTGTGGACCTAATGTAAATAAATATAGGTCCACAAATTTAAGAAGAAAAAATGATGACAGCAGAACGATGACAGCACCGGGTAAACTTGCATTCAGCACTTGAAATAATTATTAAGAAGGAATGGAAAGGGCATAAAGTTCATCTATTCTAAATGCTCTGATTAGAGCTAGATCATCTGTAGCAGCACCCTTAGCTGATGAGCCAATACAGTGGTACCTCGGGTTACATATGCTTCAGGTTACAGACTCCCACTAACCCAGAAATATTACCTCAGGTTAAGAACTTTGCTTTGGGATGAGAACAGAAATTGTGTTCCAGCAGCACGGCAGCAGGAGGCCCCATTAGCTAAAGTGGTGCTTCAGGTTAAGAACAGTTTCAGGTTAAGAACAGACCCATAGCTGTCAAGCGTCCCTTATTTGGCGGGACAGTCCCTTATCCCAGCGCCATGTCCTGCTGCTGTCCCTTAATGATGAGGCTTTGTTTGGCTGCTGGCTGGGCTTTCTGCCTTTGGCTCGGAAGGGCTCAGAAGTTGAACATACCTGTGCCCGGAAAATCCCTTATTTTGGCTGCTGGTCCCTTATTTTCAAATCTGTAAGTTGACAGCTATGAACAGACCTCCAGAACAAATTAAGTTCTTAACCTGAGGTACCACTGTATAACTTAGAGGAGGCAAAGAATCTGCTGCAACATCTCTTCAAAACATTTAATTTATTTCCTTATAGAAACAAAGCTCTTTCGAGTGCCACCAGGAGTAACCGCTCAAGCCATTAGCAGGCAGGAGAAGCCATCCTGTTACTTCCTGTGCTGTCTGTGTTTTGGCAAACCTTCCCCTAGAGACAAGGTCCTTTAAGGTTCGGAGATTAACGCTTGTCCTTTCAAGGCAGTTCACTGAGCTTAGAGGCAACAGATATTACACTTGAGGCCCTGTCCTGATAACCGAAGCAAATTGTCTCCTGTCGTTTCACAGTTACCTGGCACAGAATCCCATCTCGCTTGGCTTTTGCTTTAAAGAAACGCAAAGCTGGTTTCTCGTCCTCCTGTTTGGTGGAAATGCATTTCAAAATGGGCAGGGGTGCCTGTAAAAAGCTTTTTCAGTCAGGGAGCAGAGCTTCTGTGTTTTGGTTGGCAATTTCCTGGTTCCTCCCTCAGGAACATGGGTCATGTTTCCCTCAGTTTCCTATGTTGCAGCCCTGCTCCCTACATGATCAGCATTCTGAGTCGTGCAGGGCGTCTTCTTATGCATGTATAGAGCAGACTCCCCTGCACAGGGACACGGGTGGCGCTGTGGGTTAAACCACAGAGCCTAGGACTTGCCAATCAGAAGGTCGGCAGTTCGAATTCCCGCAACGGGGTGAGCTCCCGTTGCTCGGTCCCTGCTCCTGCCAACCTAGCAGTTCGAAAGCATGTCAAAGTGCAAGTAGATAAATAGGTACCACTCTGGCAGGAAGGTAAACGGCGTTTCCGTGCCCTGCTCTGGTTCGACAGAAGCGGCTTAGTCATGCTGGCCACATGACCTGGAAGCTCCCTCGGCCAATAAAGCGCCGCAACCTCAGAGTCAGTCACGACTGGACCTAATGGTGAGGGGTCCCTTTACCTTTTACCCCATGCACAAGTTGTGAATGCGACAGCAGCAACAGTGGGAGCAGACAAAGCAGGGGCACTTTGCTTATTATATACTCAGCACCGAGCAACATGTGAAGAGGGCTTAGGTGGAGGGCAAGGTAAGGTAAGGAGAGGGTGGCTCTGCGGTCTAAACTACTGATCCTCTTGGGCTTGCTGATTGGAAGGTCGGCGGTTCTAATCCCCGCGACAGGGTGAGCTCCCGTTGCTCTGTCGCAGCTCCTGCCAACCTAGCAGTTCGAAAGTAGGCCAGTGCAAGTAGATAAATATGTACCGCTGTGGCGGAAGGTAAATGGTGTTTCCCTGCGTTCTGGTTTCCGTCACTGTGTTTCATTCTGCCAGAAGCGGCTTAGTCATGCTGGCCACATGCCCCGGAAAGCTGTCTGTGGACAAACACCAGCTCCCTTGGACTGAAAGCGAGATGAGCGCCACAACCCCAGAGTCGCCTTTGACTGGACTTAACCGTCCAGGGGTCCTTTACCTTACCTACAGGGAGGGCCAGGACATTCAGTACAAGGATGTTCCCTTCCACTTCAGAAAATAAGCAGGTAGTGCAGGTAACAATAACCAAGCCAATTGCAGACTGGAGAGATGTCTTTGCCTCTGTGTCAGAAATTAATAGTGACTCTTGGTGGTTTGGGGCTGTTCTGAAACAGGGCGTGTGCAAAGGAGTGTACCACCTCAAGGGTGGCATCCACAAGTACCTGGAAGAATTCCCAGATGGGTTCTACAGAGGGAAGCTCTTTGTCTTCGATGAACGTTATAGCATCTCCTCCAACGGCGATGTGATTTCAGGTAAGTGAGCCCCCTTTCCTGAGGGGCTTTTCTGACATTCGACCCTTTTCCCTTTCCTAGGCTTATTTGTAAACTTTAGTCCAGGGATGGGAGTGTATGGGGTTTCAGGGGAGGGGTAGTAGCTCTGGTGGGGGGACACACCATGCTCCTTCTGGGGTAAGTTTGTCCACCTTTGGTCCCCACCCTGCACTCAGCTCTTATCTGTGGCTCCTGGAAGCTGTCAGAATGCAACAGCGTCCACGCTCTGGGAATGGCTTTGACTGGGCACCTAAACCTGGCAAGGGTTGTCAATGGGTCTCAAACCCTTGGTGAGTTAGGGACTTGTCCTATATGTGAAGGGACGCGGGTGGCGCTGTGGGTAAAAGCCTCAGCGCCTAGGGCTTGCCGATCGAAAGGTCGGCGGTTCGAATCCCCGTGGCGGGGTGTGCTCCCGCTGCTCGGTCCCAGCGCCTGCCAACCTAGCAGTTCGAAAGCACCCCCAGGTGCAAGTAGATAAATAGGGACCGCTTACTGGCGGGAAGGTAAACGGCGTTCCGTGTGCGGCTCTGGCTCGCCAGAGCAGCGATGTCACGCTGGCTACGTGACCCGGAAGTGTCTTCGGACAGCGCTGGCCCCCGGCCTCTTGAGTGAGATGGGCGCACAACCCTAGAGTCTGTCAAGACTGGCCCGTACGGGCAGGGGTACCTTTACCTTTACCTTTACCTTTACCTTTACCTATATGTGAAGACAGGCTCTGGCAGATTGAGCAGATGAGACCAATAGAGGTTACAATGGTCATGAAGGTAGTTTCTGCACATGCCGCAGAGGGAAGCAGAGAACTGGGCACAGTAGTTGTGGTTGCGGTTATTTTCATTGGGGTAAAACTGTAAATAATAATAATAATAATAATAATAATAATAATAATAATTATTATTATTATTATTATTTATTGATTGATTGATTTATTGGTTTATTTGTAGTCTGTATAAGATACAGTGGTACCTTGGGTTACAGACGCTTCAGGTTACAGACTCTGCTAAACCAGAAATAGTACCTCAGGTTAAGAACTTTGCTTCAGGATGAGAACAGAAATCGCACAGCAGCGGTGGTGCTTCAAGTTAAGAACAGTTTCAGGTTAAGAACGGACCTCCAGAACGAATTAGGTTCTTAACCCGAGGTACCACTGTATTGTTTTTTAATGTTTGATGTTTTATTATGTTTATATATATGCTGTAAGCCGCCCACAGTGGCTGGGGAAATAATAATATTAATAATAATAATCCCTGTCCTGCTGCTTTCTTAGATCCCCTGCCTCATTCCCTTAGACCCCCATCTCACCTCCCGTCTTCCCTGGGCCCTTTTCCCTTTATCTGTCAGGGACTGGCAGGGCTCTGAGGAGGGGTGGAAGGGGTAGCGGTGCCAGAGGCTGATCTAGGGGAAGGGGACAGTGATTTATGGGGTTCTGTGCCCCCTGCAAGGCAGGAGCCAGTGCTGAAGGTTGGGGAGGGGGTCTGAACAGTCAGAAATGGTGGAGGGAGGACAGGACACACCAGGAGCTGAGGGAGAGATGGTGCCCGAAGCGAGGGGGCTGGCAGCATCCTCCCCTCTGCTGTTGCCCCCCAGGACCAGGAGGGGGCTTGAAAAAGCAGGCGCAGTAACACCTTCCATGGAGGAGAAGTCACACGTTGCTTATGCTGTGCCATCAGACAAGAGGACTTAATTTTGGGGGGGTAGGCGTGGCCACCCATTGCTTGGAACTCAGGCCCAGAGAGGGTTACCAGCTCGCTAAACACCAGAAGTGTATTGTGCGTGTTTGGTGCACCTCAAGTACTACTGTATGTTTGTGCTGTGTCAAGAAAGACTCAAACCACCTGCCATTCATCCTCCTTGGGCCAGATGCGCTTAGGACTCCAACTTGAATCTGAGCACCTCAGCCAATGGCTGCCCGAGATCTTGCTTCTCTGCGATATTAGGCAGGCCTAACCATGAATTTTTGGGATGTGCTGTGGGTTAAACCACAGAGCCTAGGACTTGCCGATCAGAAGGTCGGCGGTTCGAATCCCCGCGACGGGGTGAGCTCGGTCCCTGCTCCTGCCCACCTAGCAGTTTGAAAGCACGTCAAAGTGCAAGTAGATAAATAGGTACCGCTCCAGCGGGAAGGTAAACGGCGTTTCCGTGCGCTGCTCTGGTTCGCCAGAAGCGGCTTAGTCATGCTGGCCACATGACCCGGAAGCTGTATGCCGGCTCCCTCGGCCAATGAAGCGAGATGAGCGCTGCAACCCCAGAGTCATTCATGACTGGACCTAATGGTCAGGGGTCCCTTTACCTTTACCTAACCATGAATTTAATGGTGCGTAAGGTTTAAGTGGGATTAGGATGGCAGCCTTGTCAATTTCTGCTGCAGAATAGAGCGGGGGGGGGGATTAAGGAGCACCTTTCCTTTTTGCATTGAGAGGCAGCTTTTGTTGAACGCAGTGCTTTTTTTCCTGGGGGGACGCAGGGCTACGCATACCCCTAAACATTTTGTGAATTGAATGGGAGAAGAAACTAATTTTTTATGAATCATCAGTTCCGTTGCTCTCCCCAATGGCAGCCTCATTTCCTGTCACGGTGTTTCCTGAGTCTCAGACGGGCGCGAGAGTACCCCTAAACATTTTTAAAGAAAAAAAGCATTGATTGAACGTTTCTTGAGCAGAAGTTACAATGAAGGCAGAATAGAAAATTCATCTGGAGTAGGCTTCCTCAACCTCGGCCCCTCAGATGTTTAGAGACTACAATTCCCATCATCCCTGACCACTGGTCCTGCTAGCTAGGGATCATGGGAGTTGTAGTCCAAAAACATTGTAGGCCAAGGTTGAGGAAGCCTGATCTGAAGGGTCTGCCAGAGGACTTGGGGAGGGTGGGGTCAGCGGCAACCACAAATAACGGCTATTGGCCAGAGATTTAACCCCCTCTTCCCTCTCTTCCTCCAGCCTGCCGTTACTGCGGGATGCTCTGGGACCAGTATCGACTTTGCTCCACCCAGCCCTGCCGCCAGCTTGTCCTGGCATGCCCGCAGTGCCAGCTGAAAGGGTTCACAGCCTGCTGCCCCCTCTGCCAGAAGAAAGGCCTGGCGCTGGCTTCAGCTCCTTCTGGGCTCTCCTTCAAGGAGGAGTGTGAGTGCACCGGCACACGGCGGCAGGTGCCAGTGGAGCGCATCTAACCAAGGATCCCACGTCCTTGGACATCCGCTTGGGGTGCCCGAATCCCAGCTCTCTTTTCAGGGGATTTGAGGCAAGCAGCTTTGCTGACCTCCGGTTTCAGGCAGTTAATCAGGGCTTCATGGCAACGCTATCGCAACTCTCCGAAGTAAAATTACTGGTGCAAGCATGTACACACAACAAAACTCCCATGGTGCTACACAACCGTTTCCTTCTGTGAGATGATCGCCCCTTCCCTTCGGGCGGGACGCAGAGCGCTGACAGAAAGCCTCACTGCTCTGCTTCTCTGAACCAGGGCAAGACGACAGAGCGACAAGGCACAGTGAGGTGTAAAGAGGATTTCCATTAAAGGAAAAGCATGCCACCCACAGGTAGACTCTCATGTGTATGTGCATTGGGAGGCTACGATGTGCTCTGGCTTCCAGCAAATGTGGGCCACCTATACAAGCAGTGAGTTATGCGCTTGTAGGTACAGGCTGTGATCGGCCTGCAAGTTTCCCAGTCTTCCCTCCCAAAAGGTGAATTTTGGGTAGGAAACTGCGCTGGTTCCCGGTTTTTGTGGAATCCGCACCCCTGCCCAGGTAAGAGATCTGCATGGGGGATCTGAAGAATCAAAATAATCAGAATTGTAGAGTTTGAAGGGATCTTAAGGGCCATCTAGTTCAGCCCCCTACAATGCAAGAATCTCAACTAAAGCATCCATGACAAGATGGCCGCCCATCCTCTTCTTAGAAACTTCCAAGAAAGGAGAGTCCACCGTCTTCTGAGGGACTCCCTCCCATTTTGAATGGCTCTCACTATCAGAAACTTTTCCCTGATGTTTAGTTGGAAACTCCTTTCTTGTAACTTGAAGCCATTGGTTCAAGAAAAAAAAAAGCTTGCTGCATCTACCCTGTGACAGCCCTTTAGTTATTTGAATATGGCTACTGTACATCTCTCAAGTCTCCTCTTATCCTGGCTAAACATACCCAACTCCCTCCAACAGTTCCTTGGAAGGTCTGGTTTCCAGATCCTTGATCATCTTTTAGATCAGTGATGGCCAGACTTGGCCCTCCAACTGTTTTGTGACTACAATTCCCATCATCCCTAGCTCACTGGACCAGTGGCCAGGGATGATGGGAATTGTAGTCCCAAAACAACTGGAGGGCCAAGTTTGGCCATCACTGTTTTAGATAATAAAAGACATCAGAGACCACAGGTTTGCAAGAGGACTCAGAAAGGCGACTTAAAAGTTCCTTAAAATGCACATATAGATGAGTAAAGGTGGTTAGCAGGTTCCAAAACAGGGGAGGCAAAACCTCTGTGAAGCAATTTGACATACTCCCCCAAATTCCGCCACTTCACTCTTATTTTCTGGGTTAATGGGTTACAAACAGATTTTTTTCTCAGTAAGCAATTTACATGGAAATGAGCATGGAACTTCCACTATACAGTCGTTCCTTGAAAGTCGAACAGCCTAGTTCTCGAACGTTTTGGCTCCCGAACGATCGAAACCCGGAAGTGACTGTTCAGGAAGTGAGCTTCCTGCAGGCAATAAGAAGCAACGCTTTGGTTTTCAAACGTTTTGGAAGTCGAACGGACTTCCAGAACAGATTCCGTTCGACTTCCAAGGTACGACTGTATTCCGCTACGTTCTGGAAGTGGCTTTTACTTCATGTGAAAGCTCAAACATAACGTGGAAATTAACAGCTAAGGAAATAAGATAAACTCCTATGTGGATACAGCTTAGGAGATGCAGAATTATGCAAGGGAACAGAAGTTATTATATTTGCATAACATGCACAGGTTGTAGAAATCGGCCTTTCTTGGAGTTTTTATTTGCTGGTGGAGCAAAATTCACACAACCTTGGCTTAAAAGCAGAGGCTGTTCGGAAATGCAGCAAAACTGACCCGTAGTTTGGTGCCCAGTGGCTTCCAGGAAGGGCAGTCTTAATCAAGATGCATCTCTGGCAACTGCCCAAAGTATAGACGGAACTGGTGGGAATATTGCAAATATACGTTTCTGCACAGTGCCTGTGCATCTAGTTGCAATTAGCAGGAGGAAAGAATTGAGAAGCTGGCAGACAAGATTTGGCATATTTTTCGAGATATGATGCAGGGTTTAAAGAGCCTAACAAGTCGCTAATCAGATTCTGATTCTTCTAGCAGGAATGGTCCAGTATCTATTTTCAGCCGAGGTTGTTGTTATGAGCAATGGTTTATTAAGGGGAAATTTACAAGCAGTGCAACATTACAAGGCTGGCTGCAACGGACCAGGCAGTGCTGC
Source organism: Podarcis raffonei (assembly GCF_027172205.1). Taxonomy (NCBI): domain Eukaryota; kingdom Metazoa; phylum Chordata; class Lepidosauria; order Squamata; family Lacertidae; genus Podarcis; species Podarcis raffonei. The sequence continues at coordinate 7,551,964 of NC_070618.1, forward strand.
AATGAACCTGCCATCCATTTTATTAAGTTCTACAGAGGGTGCTGTGCCATGTTTGAAAGGGCCCTGGGCCAATCTCTGCTCCTCAGAGCCTGATAGTGCCCTGAGCTTTTAAGGGCAGCATCAACCTCTGCCCCTCTTTCCTGTTGATTTTGGGGGGATTCTTTGATGGGGCATATTGTGACACCGCCAAGGAGATTTTGCACCCAGGCAGGCAGCACCCTTCTCCTTTGGCAGAAGACGCATTTGATCCAAGGCAACAATAGTGAGGGCAGTTCTTGAAACAGAAGTGTGACAAATGAACAAAGCAGCCATTCAGAAGAATAAAGAGTCCAGACACTTCCTTGTGCTCATTAGAAGACGTTTTTAAGAGAACAACATGTGCAAATTCACTGTTTTAAGGTCTTGGATTCTTCAGCAAGAGAGAAACAACTGACACCCCAGTCGGCAGCTGTCTTCTTGGGACTATTGCTTAGGGGGGGAAAGAGTGGCCTTACATTCTTTCTGTTGGGTGGGTGTGTAGAGACATATTAACAGATGCTTTATAAACTTAGGTTGCAATGCAGGGCTGTGGATATTAGGCGACTGCAATTCACAAGTCCTTAAAAAAATAACAATGCAAACTGGGTTGATAGAAATGCTGTCAAACTAGTAGCTTCTTTCTAATTCTTGGAGATTGTCAAAATAAAAATAAAAGTATTTTTTTAACCTTTCTGCTACATTTGCAGAGTAGCATTGCATCCTTTTGTTGTTGTGAACTACTCATGCATATCACACCACACAGAAAAATTCCATACCAAAATTAAGCTACGGTCTCTATCAGCTGAAGCCATCTTGGTGCTATGATGTTATTTTGTCAGAATCCAAAATTAGCACCTTACTGTAAACAGGCTCAAACTGGGATTACTCAAACAAACAAACAAACAAGAAGATGTCATTCTCCACACAATGCTAATACGGGTCTTTGCCTACAATCACTATTTCGTTTAAACCTTCAGTGCGCAAGGATGTCATATGAAGAAGAAAGAAAAAGCAGGCACCACAAATTCTCTGCACTGTTTGCTCCACACCAAAGAGTTGCAATCCAGTGCGAGCACGAGACTTTGGCACAGCCAAGAGCTACACTCCAGTCCGGCATTTGGGGAAAATGGGCCCGTTCAGGTCCTCAAGCCGCCTCTTCCTCACTGGAAAAAAAAGAAAAAGAAATACAGTTGAGGTAAAAGAGCTGCTATGTGCCTGTCCGGTTTGGGGGCAGGGCGTTTCCAGAGATATTCTAAATCAGGCTTCCTCAACCTCGGCCCTCCAGATGTTTTGAGACCACAATTCCCATCATTCCTGACCAATGGTCCTGCTAGCTAGGGATCATGGGAGCTGTAGGCCAAAAACATCTGGAGGGCCGAGGTTGAGGAAGCCTGTTCTAAATTCTCAAATACTTTTTTCACACACAAGAATGTTTTGTGTGTAAAATCTGTGGTAATAAGCCAGCTAATCTCCTCTGGAAACAATCTAAACCAAGACGGCCATTTCGTGACATCCATGCAAGGCCCTTTCTACACCACAAATTTATATTGGCTCCAGACTGCCTTTCTCCATCGCTCAAGAATCCTAGGAATCTTAATTTGAGGAATTCTATTCCATACTCCACCACTGCCCCTTGTATTACAGTTCAAAGGAATAACCACAAAGCCACATCACTGTGCAATCCCATAAATCAGGGGTGGCCAGCTCAGAGACTGCTCAGAGAGTTAAAAACAACCCCATTTTGGGGGGTTCAGGTCAAAGTTGTTCAGCTTTTTTTTAGGAAGGCTAGCCCTGTTGAACTTCTTTGGGGGGAAGCCAGTGATCTGCCAGTGATCTACCACAGACATCCAGTGATCTACCGGTAGATCATGATCTACCTGTTGGACGTGCCTGCCATAAATGTTTACTCAGGAATCTCTATAATAAACTTCGATGGCGGTTGTTCCCAACTAAGTGTGGAGAAGATGGCAGCATAGTCTTTGGTGAGGATATGCCTCAACTGTTTTGCCTCCCAGCTGAGAAGCCCTGGAAAGTTGTTCTATTCCGTGAAAGGACCAGGGGCTGGGGGTCTCGGGTCCAACACGGAACAGGCCTTGGGAGTCTTTGAGATGAAGTCTTGCTAGTTAAGCCACGTGCTATTACGGAATGCAAAAGGCACAGAAGACAGATATGTTGTCTGAAAATGTAATGGGACAGCAGGAGTTTCTTTTGTTGCGTTAAGGCCTAAATCTGCACGTTTCCATTGTTGAGGGACATCTGAAGGAAGAACCAGTCACACGTATATCGCAGAGGGGTCAAAGCAGGTCTCTGCAAATACCTGTTAGCAGTTTTGTGTGACACGACGAGTTGGGGACTGTCAGATGATACAGAACAAACGACAAAAATGAAGGCAGTCCTTTCTCAGGAGCAGCCACAGAGTCCTCTTGTTGCCTGGGCTGGTGAACAAGCCTGACCTGGAAACTTTTTTGGCGGGTGCAGTGATCTGCTCTGGCCAGCGACCAGTGTTGAGAGGCTTCTTACTGGCTGGCCTAGTCTCCCCACAGATCCACACTTTGGCCAGAGCTAGATGGTGCTGCACAAGAATGAATTATCACGTCAGGTCTTCAGGACCTGCTGCAAGTCCTGACCCTCCAGGACTTGGTTTTCTAACCAACTCCGTGCTTGCAACAGGGCAGAACTGTATTGCCAGAATTGGCTCTAAGGTGCATGGGCTTGAAGAGCTAGCTTCGGTATATCTAAGGCTGTGTAAGGAAGACTGATTTTCCAAGGTTTGAAAACTGTATGGTGAAGCTATTTGGTACATGCACACATTCTCTCCCCTCTTCTCTGTTTTGCTCTGGTCATTGGCCAAACAGGCCTTCCTGTTTTTATTTCCTTTAAAAAACACACCTCCCAAAGCTGTTAGAAAAGGGATGCTTGCAGGGGGGAAAATGCATCATCATCATCATCATCATTATTATTATTATTATTATTATTATTATTATTATTATTATTATTATTATTATTACCCTGCCCATCTGGCTGGGTTTCCCTAGTCACTCTGCGTGGCTCCCAACAGAATTAATGATGATAATAATGATGATACTAATAAACTGATAAAACATCAGACATTAAAAGCTTCCCTAAACAGGGCAGTCTTCATATGTCTTATAAAAGTCAGACAGTTTATTTCCTTGACATCTGATGGAAGGGCAGGTGCCACTACTGAGAAGGCCCTCTGCCTGGTTCCCTGTAACCCCACTTCTTGCAGTGAAGGAACCACCAGAAGACCCTCGGAGCTGGACCTCAGTGTCCGGGCTGAACGATGGGGGTGGAGACGCTCCTTCAGGTATACTGGGCCAAGGCCGTTTAAGGCTTTAAAGATCAGCACCAACACTTTGAATCATGCCCAGAAACATACTGGCAGCCAATGTAAGTCTTTCAGGACTGGTGTTATATGGTCTCGGCGGTCACTCCCAGTCACCAGTCTAGCTGTAGACGGTAATGTCTCCTCCTATCACTCTCAAGGCCCCTGAAAACATAATCTGTTCACTAGCATTCCAGTCCCCAGCAAATGTTGGCTCAATTGAATCTAGAACTGCTCTAAAGAAGGGAATCAGCGATACAGCTGCTTTTTAGTGGCTGAGATGGGTTGCTCTTAAAATAAGCACACTCATCTGTGGTGACATTTGTGTGTGTGGAGTTTCTTGTCCTTTTGGGGGGCATGTTTCCCATTGTTCTGCTGCGGGGAGTGCCAACGGCAATTGTATGGGCATACCCTTATTCATTAATCAATTGTTTGGGCATACCTTTATTCAGTAAGGGATGCGGGTGGTGCTGTGGATTAAACCACAGAGCCTAGGACTTGCCAATCTGAAGGTCAGCGGTTTGAATCCCCACGACGGGGTGAGCTCCTGTTGCTCGGTCCCTGCTCCTGCCAACCTAGCAGTTCGAAAGCACGTCAAAGTGCAAGTAGATAAATAGGTACCGCTCTGGCGGGAAGGTAAACGGCATTTCCGTGCGCTGCTCTGGTTCGCCAGAAGCGGCTTAGTCATGCTGGCCACATGACTTGGAAGCTGTATGCCGGCTCCCTCGGCCAATAAAGCAAGATGAGCGCCGCAACCCCAGAGTTGGCCACGACTGGACCTAATAGTCAGGGGTCCCTTTACCTTTATTCAATCCTTTGAACGTTTACTGCTTCTTTATATAAAAAGAGGAAGATATAAGCGTCTCTCACCTCATGAATGAATCCCTGTAAAAACACACACACTAAAAGTTCTCCCCCCCCTGAAATCACAGGCTACCCTTTGTTGATGTTATACCTCTTAAAACGTATTTGCTTCCAAAAGAGTTAGTTTTTAGTCATTCTGATAAATAAGACCGGGAAGAAGAAAAAGTTGAAAGAACAGGTCACATTCATGTTACAATGAAGGCAAGAGGCGGCTCTCTCCCCACACCCCACTCCCTGCAACAGGGCAGATGAAGGTATTTCGAAAGAATAAAACATATCCATAGCAAAGCCATGACAGAAGCTGAAAAGAGACAGTAAAATCCAAATGGAGTCGCAGGAAGGCACTGCGAGTTGAAGCCCACGAACGAAAAAGAGTGATTGCCAAGAGGAAAGTGGGTGAGGGAAGAATCTATACTTATACATCTTCCAGTTCCGAGGCTGAGGTGTTATGCCAGAGGCCATCACATCGATGTATACGAGCTGCAAATAAGAACTGAGTCAGATATCTTTTGCACAGCTCCTGCCACCACGGAAGCAAACTCTGAGCAGTTCCCAGCCAAACTGACAACTGCTCTTCCCACAAATACTGGACTACAAAGCTTAGATTAGTAACAACTTTGTCCCACGTGAAGTTGGACTAATCTGTGCAATTGCACCAACTCAGCCAATGGTAACCATCTACCTGTAGCGCAATATAAAATGAATATTGCAATAGACAAGCTAACTTTTGCACAGCAGCTGCTTAACAAGGTTTGATCACCCACAATCACTGCTGAGGCCCTATGCTAGTCTTCAGGACCTCAAGACATCCCACTGTTCATAGAACAGAGATACGGAGGGCTTGTGCGCCCAGCATATGAAGTGTACATGCTTCGGGTGCAGATTCAGTTCCTGGCATCTTCCATTAAACGATCCCAGAGAACCAAGGAAGATTTCTGCTTGACGATCCGAAGAGCAGCTGTCACTCAAAGTAGACAATGCTGGGGCAGATGAATCAATGTTCTGCCTCGAATATATGGCAGCTTGATATATGCATACAGGGCTGACCCCAATGTTTAGGGTGTGTTTTTCAATACTTTTGGCAACATCCCCCTCCCTCTTTCAAAATAATTCAGCAGTGCTTCAAGAGAGTCAGTTTATTCAGGATACGTGTTCCCCAATTGGCTGGGATCAATCATGAGCAAGGAAAGGGGGGAAGTGTTGGAAAAATGGCCCTGAAGCACCAGCAAATAGGGGAAATGAGGGCACCAAACAGAATTTGAAGCTCCCCTCTCCCCCACAGAGAAGTTTGGAGGAGGGCGATGTGGGAGATGGTAATTTTAGATATGGACTCCCCGGTGTTGACTTTGGTATATTCCTTTACTTCCAGGCATTCAACGGCATCTGAGGGGTTGATTATTAATTCTTGATCAGCACTTGTTGATTGCTATTGTGTTGGGATTACGTGTTTTAGTACTGCTACAGATACGAGGAAAGCAACCTCTTCTGTCTGCTAAAGAGACAAAATATAAGTGCTGCATTGGCCGGGGCAGAGGCCAGAATTTGTGCCACCTCTGGGCGCAACTGCTTTTACAGACCCAAGAAAATAAGACAAATGGAGCCCAATCACTTGGAGAAAGCAACTCACCAAGGTCATTGTTGTTCATCATGGCATTGGATGCGCGAAGCCTGGGGCCTTGCTGAGTGAAATGATACCCAAACTTCAAGAGAGACTCGTTCTTTTCTAACATACTCGCAATCTCCATTTCTACCTTGTTGCCCAGGGGCTGGCTCTTTATTTTAAAAAGGGAAAGGGAAAAGAGTTAGTACAGCAACCCATTTAGTTTTTACTTCCCCATCCACTCGATCTTGACTTTAGATCTGACTTCAGCTCCACAGGGGTGACCAGTCCCATTTCTCTGCCTGAGGCAAAATGGGAAGGGGCTGTTTTTTGCAAGATACATGCCTCCCCCTGCCCGTCACCTCGCTTACAGGGGTTCAGCAGCTGTGGCTTCCAGGTTCTGGCAATCTCATGGGGCTCTTGTGAGGTCTCGCCAGAACCCAGAAGCTGCTGCCACTGCTTTTCCAACCCTTGGGTTCTGTCAACTGAGGCAGGCTGCCTCAGTCTGCTTCTATTAAAGGTCACAGTCCATCACACTTTCACTGCGTGAGTATACTCATGTGTAGGCACCTTGTTAGAAGCTTTTATTCATTTAGCAGACAGGTCAGCCCTGCAGTTCTATGATTCTATCCTTGGAGGGGGGAACCTCTCATTGAAACCAGAACAACACTGAGCAAAACTGCTTTTTTTTTTTTTTAGACCTGCAGAACAGAGAAGGCTGGGCACAATGGTGTCAACTTGCCCAGTTTCACTTGTAATGTCATTCTGGGATGTTTCTGACCATTTCTGAAGGTCAGTGAAGAATTTTTTGCTGATGCGGCCAAAATGGACTTTGAATATATGGAGAACCCCAAGCATACTGAAATTAAGCCCAGCTCAGATTTCAAACTATGCCTGAAGAATAATTTCCTTAATAGGCCAACCAATTGCTATCTTTGTGGTTCAGAAGACAACGTGTGCTATATCCTGTATTGCCATTTATACAGGTCACCTAGCAAATTCTTTTTAGAAGATCAGCCAGATGATTTCAAAATTAGGTGATTGCTGGTTGATATAGTGATGTTTTCCCCCTTATATCCACTAGCTGCAAGAAAGTCATGGGCTACTTGCTTTGACCCAAAACAAGGTTGACGGTCAAAAGGATTTTAAATGATTCGTGGAATTACAGAATTTTAAGTTTTAATGATTTGCAGTTCTGAAAATTGATAAATGTCTTGACTCACTCATGGATTGCCTTGTTTGTTTTCTGTGATTTATACTGCAACGGCCACTGGCTACAAATAATAAACATTTAACTGGCTGAATGGATCTACGCTCTCAGGCTGCATTTTATAACAGTAATAATTCAAGAAGTAAACTGCTTTGGTGAAGCATGAGAGAAGGCACAAGACAGACAGCTAAGCCAGCGCTTCAGTTACTGGAATGAAATGAATGCAAGTCATTTCAGTTGTAAAGCTGGGAGTTATGCTGGGCTCTCATTTTACATTGGTGTGGCTTGCATTTATTGCCAAGTGATTCTTTAGCCTAACAATGGTATGTTTGAATCCAGCCTACCAGACTAACCATGGTTTGTTTCCTGCCAATAAACCAGAATGTGAAGCCATGGCTTATTGTTTGCTTACAAACCATGGTTTGTTCTAACCATGGTTTGGTGTCATATTTGAAGCCAAAAACCTTGCTTAACCATGGTTTGCTCAGTCATACAACCCAGACACTTCAAAGGCACGAAACAAGAGCATCTGAAAAGCAAACCAAGCTTAGGAGAAATAAAACATGGTTTCTTTGCCGAGATGTGAGATGGTTCGTGGTTTGTTGAACCAACCATGATTAAAACAAACCATGGCTCAGCATTAAGTGCAAATGCAGCCATTAGGTCTGTCTTCACTGGATGAATTTGCCTCGTCCCTCACCTGTGCATACAATCTATAAAATATGTGTCACTTATTTAATTCTCCCCATGCAACATTTCTGTTTCTCTTCTGAGCATAAAGCAGAACTTTTTATTTTGTGCTTCCTTGTATAACAGAATGGACACGGATTTTTATATTACCTGGTTGTCAATTTTCAGCTCAATTAGCGTCGTGTTTTCCTGCAGTGCTTCTGCGAGCGCCAAAATCCCTGATCCAGAAATGAAATTTGATTCCACATTTAAGCTCTTCAATACACCGTTGACTTTTAGCATTTCTGCCAATGCCTTCCATAAATAATAATAAACAAAAGAAGTAATAAGATCATCATCAATAACTAGAAAGCTTATTTTATTGTTGTAAGAACTTAAGATTCCTGCTGTTGTATCAGACCAAAGCAATAGCTTGTCAGGCCAGTGAAACAGGTATTCTGTGGTGCCTGGGACAGTTTCTGAGATTTTTCAATATATGACTGCAGACCCAAAAAGGCCAGGGCCTTGTGCTTAACTCCATTTGCTGCCCATAACCTTATTTCCAGTTTATGAAAGAGATCTTTGACACAGGACTTGCATGTTGACACTTCTTCATCCAGCAGGCCGTCTTTAAAGGAGACAGTCCCATTAAACACGTCCCCAAGAAGATTAGCTGAAAGTAATCTGCCTAATACTTACATAAGCGACAGGGTCATTGCTCCTTGTTCCTACTATGCTGAACTTTTTCACGTACGAGTTGTTCTTCAGAGCGTCAGCATAGGCTTTTAAAGTTGGTATGGGAATGTCCTTCGAAAGAGAAACAAGCAGCCAATGGCAGTGTGCTTTATTTTGTTGGGGGGGCATCATAACTATACACACTGAGGAAAACACAACGTGATCAGTCCATTCTACTGTCTGTGTAGACCAGGCCTACGCCAGTGACATGATCTGTAGGTATTTCTCCTACACAGGCTTCACTGTAATACTCTTGCGGGTGGCACTGTGGTCTAAACCACTGAGCCTATTCAAATCTGCGACAGAGTGAGCTCCCATTGCTCTATCCCAGTTCCTGCCAACCTAGCAGTTCAAGAGCACACCAGTGCAATTAGATAAATAGGTACTGCTGCAGCGGGAAGCTAAACAGCATTTCCATACACTCTGGTTTCCGTCACAGTGTCCCATTGCACCAGAAGCGGTTTTGTAATGCTGGCCACATGACCCGGAAAGCTGTCTGTGGACAAACGCCGGCTCCCTCGGCTTGAAAATGAGATGAGCGCTGCAACCCCATAGTCACCTTTGACTGGACTTAACTGACCAGGGGTCCTTTACCTTTTTACCTTTGCCATAATGCTCTTGCAGAGCTTACATTCATTCTGCTATTTGATGAATGGAAGGAATTCCTACCTTTATATTATTGAGATTAACTTCTTCAAGGTCCGGGTCGTTGTTTTTCACTCTTTGCAAGGTTTCTTCTACGTCGGTTGCATTGGGCTCATCAGGAACTGGTTTATATTGTGTGGGCTTGATTATGCCTGCATGGGAAGGGGCAGTGTGACAAGGATAACAAATAAACAAAGAAAAGGCCTACAATGTCTCTTCCTCTGACCAGTTCCCCTAGTGTGAGAAAGAAGCTAGTGCCCATCTCTCAGGACTCCAGATTTCAGCCCTGCGGCTTCTGATTCCTGGTAACCATACTGGTTTCACCAGCTTTCATTTCATTTGGGGAATAAAAGAGGAAATCTGATTCTCTGATATTGGATCTACACAGAAATGGCAAGGGATAGTTTTAGCACATAACCAAACAGTGTAATGTGCTCACAACAAGCCTCACTAAACGACCACGAAAGCATACTAAGTGTGGTTGGAGAGAAATGATTTTCGATTCTGTCTTTGGTTATGCACAAGCAGGTATTTCTAAAAAGCTTTCAACTTTCCCCCTAAATCAGGGGTGGCTATCCTGCGCCGCTCCCAATGTTGCTGTCTGTACTAGAATTTCTGCCATTCATGACTGCTGGCTGAGTCCACCTCTGCCTTACATTACACTGCAGCACTAGCCTCAACCCATATTTAGTACCTCCTTCAGTACCTCTTAAGGACGCGGGTGGCGCGTCCCTAAGAGGTACTGACTTGCTGATCAGAAGGTCGGCGGTTCGAATCCCCGCAACGGGGTGAGCTCCCGTTGCTCGGTCCCTGCACCTGCCAACCTAGCAGTTCAAAAGCACATCAAAGTGCAAGTAGATAAATAGGTACCGCTCCGGCGGGAAGGTAAACGGCGTTTCCGTGCGCTGCTCTGGTTCGCCAGAAGCAGCTTAGTCATGCTGGCCACATAACCCGGAAGCTGTACGCCGGCTCCCTCGGCCAATAAAGCAAGATGAGTGCTGCAACCCCAGAGTCGGTCACGACTGGACCTAATGGTCAGGGGTCCCTTTACCTCAGTACCTCTTCCTGTGCATTTTCACCCTGATTCGAATTCCAGCTGGGTCCCATACCCCCCAATACTGGTGAATGGTGGTGCCACCTTTATACCACTTAAAAGACAAATGGAACTAAGCAGCAAAGAAAGAAAAATCAAAACCTCCTCAGAAGATGGGTCTTCCCTGAATGGAAAGAGGAGAATGTTTACTCAGCAGTAGACCTGCTGAAAGGGCAGGTGTGGGGAAGCTTTGGCCCACCAGATTTTGCTGAGCTACAACTCCCATTATCCCCAACCATTCACATACTCAATGGGACTGATGGGAGTTGTAGTTCCGCAACATCTGGAGGGCCTAAAGGTCCCCACACTTGTGATAATAAATCCTTCCCAGCCGGCAGACCTGATAATCCCTGGGCCACCCATTCTTTAGAGAGGAATTTGCTCTCTCATAAAAAAAGCCTAGAAGTGGAACACTAGACAACGAATCCTCCTAGAATACCATGGAGAAGAACTTCCAAGGACAAAGCCAAGAAAATACATTGGTGATGATTCACCTCAAGCATATGCATTCATTCAACAAGTACCAGAAACATTATACCTATTGGCTTGGGTGTCCAGAATATGTCATGTGGCTGCAAATCTTACTTACTATCCAAACCTTCCTTGTTGACTATAGTCGAGCTTCCAAGTGCTTCGTAATATTGTTGGTTACTCATCAGGGTATGCATGCCAAGAATAGCTACATGAGAGAAGAGAGAAATAAAACAAAACAAGTTAAGCAAAATAACTAAACTCCTTTCTTGGGAAAGTGAGAATCTGGCCAAGATACATAGGCGGCTAGGGGGAAAAGCACGAAACAGCAGAACGCAAGTCGATTATGTTGTTCACATTTTGGGTGGACTCGGAGGACAATGCAAGAAGATACAATGCGCTGGATGGGACTCAACATAATTTACATAAAAATTGTGAGAGGATACAATTCCATGTTTCTCAATAGTCACTTTGGTTGACCACAGATGATCTTTTACCATGCAGCAACTTACTGGTTCGCCTGTAATGCTAAGCTGTGGTTTAGCATGAGCTTGGTCGTGCCTTGGTTTTTGAACAGCTTAGTTCTCAAACATTTCGGCTCCCGAATGCCGCAAACCCGGAAGCTTGTGTTCCGACTTGCGAATTATTTTTGGAAGCCGAATATCTGATGGGGCTTCCGATTGGCTGCAGGACCTTCCTGCAGCCAATCAGAAGCTGCACTTTTGTTTTCAAACATTTTGGAAGTCAAACGGACTTCCAGAACGGATTCTGTTCGACTGTACAAGCAAAGCCTCAGGCTTGCATGCTTCCCCCTCTAGTCCGCTTGCACAACTGGTTTCTGTAGAGTTTTACTCCTCTTTCCATGAATCCTGGTTTATCGCTTTCCATGAATCCTGGTTTATCCCTACATACAAACCAGAAATTGTGATTTAAAACAAAACTCTGATCAGTTATGTTTATCCTGTTTGTTTATCCAGTTTTGTTTTACGTAGGGCTATACCAGGATTCATGGAAAGTGAAACTAAACTCTGCATTAGTCTTTTCCCCAGTCATGCAGAAGGTGCTGTGAGCCTGTGGCTTTGCTTGGGCTCATTCCAGTTTGTGCAAGTTGCACTAAATCATAAGTGTTATACAAGTTGCTACTTGGTGAAAGGTCGATCCTGCCAAGTGTTAAGGAGAGTTTTACTGCAATGGTTCAGAATTCGAGGGGAATCTGGGGGAAGCAGCAAAGGAAGGAGCAAAATTATCCTCACCATTTGGCAAAATGTCATAAATGACTAGTCTGCCAAGTGGATTGCATGCACACTGCAACAAATTACTGTTAGAGTAGCGACCCTTTGACTCTAGTTTGTCTGGGAGGTGTTCCACCTATAGAACTTGAAAAGGCCTGGAAAAAAATGTGTGTGAAGTTTTCCTGTTACTGTCAGAACAAAGAAGACTTGGAATTGACTTGATTTCAGAGTTTGTCCATGTAATTCACTCTATGGCATGCACTCAGCAGCAGGCAGAAATACATTCAGTAACAGCTGGATCTCTGCTCCGGCAAATGACCTGGCAACATGCAACATCCTGTGTAGCCTTAAACCTGAGAGCAGCTTAGAATTTATCGTTACCATGTCTGCAATCTGATCTCAACTGATTCATTCTATGAGTATTACATGTCAGTTAGTTGCATCTCCTAGAAGAGGCCTTTGCTTCAGTACAGGAGAAAAAGAGCAAGGCCTCTTCAAAAATAGGGCCTGCAACTATCTCTTTTTTTAAACATTCATTTTTAAAAATATGCTCAATTAGGGGCAGTGTTTCAAATGGCTGAAATAATTTTAAATAAACTAATCTGATAAGCCTGACTAAGGATACAATCCTAATTAGGCTTCCTAGGGAAATAAGCCCACTTGGACTTAACTTCCAGATAAACATGCGCTGGAAATGAATATCATGTTAAACTTTATTGTAAGACATCCAGTTAGTAAGGTTCAGGCAAACTCATTTTCTTACCCACAGCCATCATTATTCAAGTACAGAAAGAAAGGAACACAGGCTTTAGCCCACAACCGTACAATCTTATCTGTGATACGTATGCTACTCAAAGGCAGGAGGAAGTCAGCGTTATTTGCCCCCAAATGGATCATGTACACATTTGCAGACATGTGGGACTGCCTTTTAGCAGATGATTACATAGGACTTTTACAATGCACCGTTCCCCTCCTGCTTGCCGGGGTGTCAGTCACGGGACAACAGGAGTGTCTTTGCCAAGTTTAAGCTGGTCCACCGACTGCTCCTGCTCCTGAGGAGCCAAGAACAGGCCACAGGGACACACGCCTGAATTATTACAAGGCGCCCTGAACCTCTTGAGTCTTTGCAAGCTTCAGCTGATTACCGTATTTTTCGCTCCATAAGACGCACCAGACCACAAGACACACCTAGTTTTTGGAGGAGGAAAACAAGAAAAAAAATATTCTGAAATCTCAGAAGCCAGAACAGCAAGAGGGATCGCTGCACAGTCAAAGTAGCAATCCCTCTTGCTGTTCTGGCTTCTGGGATAGCTGTGCAGCCTGCATTCGCTCCATAAGACACACACACATTTCCCCTTACTTTTTAGGAGGGAAAAAGTGAGTCTTATAGAGCAAAAAATATGGTAGCTTGCCAATCTGCGTCTGTGAATAAAGAAAGCACCTAAGCAAATGGTAACCTGGCTTATTATGGTGGTTGCCCTAACTGACAGTGTGGACAGGCAGCTTTTTGCAAATACAAAATGACCAAGCAGCAAAACCATTTTGGACGGCAGGGCAGAGCAGCAGGACCAAAGCATTCCTAAGCAGGGCCACGAGGCCACCAGCAAGGTTCTCTTACAGTCCCTCTGCGGCTTCTAGTGAGATGGATGATGTCATGGGAATATGGGAAGGAACAGACAGCAAGCTGGAAAAAACAAGACACAGTTTAAGGAGGAAGGAACGGGTTGGATTCAGTAAATGAGCATGAATATGAGATGAACGGAGGGGGAAAGAGGATTTTAGTCAAAACGAGTGAGTCGGGTGTTAATACGAACTCTTGGGAAATAAGCCAAGACAGTCTGCGCTAGGCAAGTGATTTTCAGATACTGCTGGGCTCCAGTTCCCATGAGCTCCAGCGAGGAAGGCCAATGGGTCAGAGAAACTGGGTGTTGTAGTCCATCAACATCTGGAGGGCAAACGGGGTTAGAGGGTAGACTGCATTAGAGCCTCAGCTTAGGTCCAAACTTGTCAAGGTTTCGGGAAAGCTATTCCTCCCCCGGCTGCAGCAAGAGCAGAGAAAACAAGGTAGAGTCCTGTTTAATGAGTTTTATTCAATTCTAATAGCGAGAGACAAAAGAACGCAACAAGGCTTAACAATGGTGTTGCTCCAAACGGGGCTCCACCTCCCTCCTTCCTAGCAGAATCGTTTTCCCTTACGGTGGCCACCCAGGGTCAAATGTCTCTGATTCCATTGTTCCTGAACGCCGAGTTCTGGGGGAAAGGGAATCAGAAATACCCTCCAGTGACAAAGTGTCAGCTGGCTGCCCTGCCACAGTCCCCCCCTTCTTCTAACACTTCCCAATTCTTCTGTTCTCCTGTCTCTGAGCTGTGACTTCCCTCAAACCCCTGCTGTAAACCAATGGCCCCACCGGATTCCCATCCCCAAACTGAAATATGCAGTGAAAGGGCACAGATTTTCCAACATTTCACACGTCCAAGCAGCTGCTGTGATGAGGGAACTGAAAGCAGTACGAAAAAGGACTTCTCCAGGAATTACCAACGTTTCTATGTACGTTGTCAATGGTCCATTGTATCAGAGGGGGCCTACTCTGAAGGCCTGTAAAGTATGTATGTTTGAATATTTCTCGCTGTCCGATTTCTGTGACCATTCACTGAACTTTCCGGTCACACCTTGTATTTAAAAAACAGGTTCAAAATTGCTCTGTGGATGGGAAGAGATAACCTGTGAGATCGCATGAATTAGCTGTTCAGTGCTGTCCAGAGGAGCTTTTGCTGCAAACTTACATAACAGTCCCCACAAAAAACTCAAAACTAGAGGATGAAACAGCACATACAGACTGAACGTAGTGAGGTGGCTTCCAAACCGATAAGGATAATTACAAAGAAAGTCAAATGTAGGCAGTCTCGTGTCTTACCAGCGATATCACAGAGCTCAGCATCTGAGGCGTTTGCTAGTGCTTCCTCCAGTTCTGGCTCCAGAGTTACGCTTTCCAAAACAGGATCTATAGCTTTCTGCTTGGGGACCCAAATTTTTCCTGTAAATACAAAAAGGGCGATCAGCCTCGTGGCAATTGCTTTAACGACAGGGATTTGAGTTTCCTTGCCACAAAACCCTAGTAAACAGAATGTGTAGGACCAGGAACAACAGCTACTGTGTCCCAACCCAAAGGTTCAAATTTGATCCTACTGACATGGATGCATGTATGTTTTGATTAAGCAAAAGTACATAAAAAGACAGGATATATAATCAGTGGATAGCAAAGGGTAGCAAGCAGTGCAGTATTTTCAGAGGGTGCTGTGGTCTAAGCCACTGAGCCTCTTGGGCTTGCTGATCAGAAGGTCGGCAGTTCGAATCCCCATGACCGGGTGAGCTCCTGTTGCTCAGTCCCTGCTCCTGCCAACCAAGCACTTTGAAAGCACGCCAGTGCAAGTAGATAAATAAGTACCACTGTGGCGGGAAGGTAAATGGCGTTTCTGTGCGCTCTGACTTCCATCACGGTATCCCGTTGCACCAGAAGCGGTTTAGTCATGCTGCCCACATGACCCAAAAAGCTGTCTGTGGACAAACGCTGGCTCCCTTGGCCTGAAAGCGAGATGAGTGCCGCAACCCCATAGTTGCCTTTGACTGGTCTTAACCATCCAGGGCTCCTTGACTTTTTACCTATTTTCAGAGCGGAAGGTCTACTCTGGAAACACCCTCCTTGCATTCAGCCCAATTCTCCAAAAATACCTTTCCTCAAGGCTGAAGCGGAAAAGTCTGTCGTGCATGACTGGCTGCCCACCTCCTAGGCATTAAGGAACCTCTCTTACCTTCTGGAGCAGTTTTGCGCTGAAAAATCTGTAAGCTGAACAAACTCACAAACTTTATGTGGTGCTTAAAAAAATTAAGGTACTCAACGCCGCGAGGAGGCAAAGTCTGACAGCTGTGCCAGCATTGGATTTGCTGGTATGCACGTCTCTGGTTTCAGTTGCAAAGCTGAGAAGGAGCCAGGCTCATCCCCCAGGGATGTCTCAAGACATTTTGGTGCCTGAGGCAACGGATAGGACGGCGGCGCTCCCTGGCTCCTGACCATTTCGTGTACGGAGCCTGACTAGGCTGAGAGCTGAATCTTACTTCAAAACTGGCAAGAGGCTCTTCCACCAGAGAGCAGGCTAGCTTATGGGGCACAAGGCAGGCTAGTTAAGGGGGCTTTTGTTGTGTGAAGGCCGGCAGGGTAGGTCCTGGCACTGCCGCCCAACCACCTTCATCTGCCAAATAATCTGAGCACATCGCTCAGCCTTTCTTTCCCTGCTCACCCCACAAGCGAGGGGCACTTTGTGTTTCGTCTGATCTTCACTCAAACTCCAGAACCCTGGTTTTACCCTGTTCCCGTTTTGCTTATTATGTTTTTTAAAAATTTATTTAATCATTTTTTTCAATACAAACACAGCAACCACAAAAAACACAATCACACTAATAACACAATTTAACAATTCAGATGTGAGTACTGATATACCTATAACTACACCTTTTTAACAATATTTCCCCACCTCTCCTCCCCCTACTTCCCACCACTTTCCGCCTTATCGCTTAAGTGTTCCTTCCAGATCTCTTAATATTTATCCATTCTTAATTTGCGTTGAAATGCAATTCGTTCGTATGTAACTAGTCTGTCCATATTGTCAATCCACGTGCTCAATGGGATCTTTTTGCGGCTCTTCCAATTCATCAAAACAAGTTTTTTTGCTTCTAATATGGCACGGTACATCCATTTTTTTTTATCCCTTTTAATCTCCCATGTTTCCGGTATGTAATTTAGAATTAAATTCAAATCCCCTAAATAACAATTTCTTTTCATTACTCTTGATATGTATATCCTTACCTCACACCAAAATGATCTTATTTTTGCTTATTATGTTAACAGCCCATGGCTTTTCTCGCCTCACTTTCAAAACTTTAAACCTCCTACACTTGCAAAAAGTATCTGAAACTGGGGACGACTAAATCCCAATTAAGTCATTTGGAAAAAAGGAAGAAAGAGATGTTTGAATCATAGAATCATAGAGTTGGAAGAGACCACAAGGGCCATCGAGTCCAACCCCCTGCCAAGCAGGAAATACCATCAGAGCACTCCTGACATATGGTTGTCAAGCCTCTGCTTAAAGACCTCCAAAGAAGGAGACTCCACCACACTCCTTGGCAGCAAATTCCACTGCCGAACAGCTCTTACTGTCAGGAAGTTCTTCCTAATGTTTAGGTGGAATCTTCTTTCTTGTAGTTTGGATCCATTGCTCCGTGTCCGCTTCTCTGGAGCAGCAGAAAACAACCTTTCTCCCTCCTCTATGTGACATCCTTTTATATATTTGAACATGGCTATCATATCACCCCTTAACCTCCTCTTCTCCAGGCTAAACATGCCCAGCTCCCTTAGCCGTTCCTCATAAGGCATTGTTTCCAGGCCTTTGACCATTTTGGTTGCCCTCCTCTGGACACGTTCCAGTTTGTCAGTGTCCTTCTTGAACTGTGGTGCCCAGAACTGGACACAGTACTCCAGGTGAGGTCTGACCAGAGCAGTTGTTTGATAACAACTCCAATTTAATGTTAAAGAAAGTGGGTTAGTCAATACAGTGGTACCTCAGTTTTCGAACATAATCCATTCCGGAAGAGCATTTGAGTTCCGAAATGTTCAAAAACCAAGGCGCAAAGGGCGTTCTGCAAATTTAATAGAGAAAATTGAGAAAGATAACATATACACTCAGCGGAAGCCGTTCGACTTCCAAGGCATGTTTGAAAATGGAAGCATTTGCTTTCGGGTTTATGGCATTCGAGTTCTGAAACGTTTGTCAACAGAGGCGTTCAAAAACCAAGGCACCACTGTACTGTTTAGTAGGGCTTTTAGTAGTAACGATGGCACTCTGATATTAGATAGATAGGAGATATGTAATCTTGTATATCTATTTTATTTATAAAAATAATTGTACACTGCAATTTCGTATTTTTTAAAAAACCAACAACAATACAATTTTTAAAATGACAAACAAATTATTAAAAAATTAAAAGGTCAGCAGCTGACTTTTACAAATAATGTTTTTCTTAATTGTCTGCATAAGCCTGGCAGCACAGAATAGTTTTCAGCAATTGTTTGAAAGTTCGTTCAGAAGGCGCCTGCTTAATCGCTATCGGAAGAGCATTCCACAAGAGGGGGCCCATTATACCAAAGGCTCGGTTTCCTACTTATGTCAAATGAGCTTCAGCAGCTCTGGGTGCAACCAGTGACCTCCTACAGATGTCCTTTCAGCAAAATCTTCAAAGTAAACACACACACAAACACACACACAGGAGCAGGGACAAAGGGTTGAAAATAGTATAGAACAATCAACCACTACCGTATTTTTTGCTCTATAAGACTCACTTTTCCCCTCCTAAAAAGTAAGGGGAAATGTGTGTGCGTCTTATGGAGCGAATGCAGGCTGTGCAGCTATCCCAGAAGCCAGAACAGCAAGAGGGATTGCTGCTTTCACTGCGCAGCGATCCCTCTTGCTGTTCTGGCTTCTGAGATTCAGAATATTTTTTTTCTTGTTTTCTTCCTCCAAAAACTAGGTGCGTCTTATGGTCTGGTGCATCTTATAGAGCGAAAAATACAGTAAATTGTAAGGGAAAATACATAGATTACAAGGTGGTGTTGGTTAGAGGGGTAAAGTTTATCTATTTTTAATACCTGTTTAGTTATTTTTCCACTAAACGGGGGGGGGGGAGTTCAATAAACGTTCTATAGAAGCTGGATTTTGAAAGATTCACACCAAAATTGAAATAGTGAAAACACGAGCAGCCTGAAGAAAGAAAGAAAAAACAGGCACTTTTAAAGAAAACAATCTGGGAGATGCCTGTAAATGAGATAGCATACTCTTTGCTCCAGGCATGGAATGTGACACTGGGGCTATTTTTGTCCTTGCTGCCCCTGCGACGCAGAATGGAGAGGAGAACAAAGACCACGCTATCCCGAAAGCCGCTCGAAGGCTGAGCGTGGCTAAATTTAGGCCTCACAAAAGAACCAACTGCTCCCTGGTTGCCTCTCAAGCAGAAAATAAATTTTGAAATCCTTTATGGCACTGCCCTCTCTAGACACTTTAGATTTTTAAAAGCATATACTGAAGAAGAGAAAGGGTGGACTTTTACAGAGGCAAAGATCTGCATGCTCACAAACATCAGGGTGCAGAGAACATCAAATAGGAATTTTGACTTAAAATGTAACTTGGGGGGGGGGGAAGAATGCCACCAATATAATCACTCCCCTCCACTCCCTGGTCTCTTATTGATCTTAGATATATTGCTAAGAAAATTTCCAAAGACTGATTTTGTGGTTTTGTGTTGTTCAGAGTGTTCCCCCCCTTTTCTTTCGATATGTGTATTCCTGTTGTTTCATTGGTTATCGGATTTCCAACGTTTACCTGGGTTTAGTGCTCCCAAGTGGCAGGTGACAGGCTGGCTGGGCTTCCAAGGGGAAATGAAGGAGGGGAGGAGGGATTATGGAGTGGGTTTGAAATTGAGGAAAGTATGCTGGGTTTACAGTAACGTTCAATGTGTGTCACTTTATATTCCAAAATAAAAGTGCTGATGGGGCCAACAATGTGTGTTTGGCAACCACATACAGTGGTACCTCGGGTTACAGACACTTCAGGTTACATATGCTTCAGGTTACAGACTCCGCTAACCCAGAAATAGTGCTTCAGGTTAAGAACTTTGCTTCAGGATGAGAACAGAAATTGTGCAGCAGCGACGCAGCGGCAGGCCCCATTAGCTAAAGTGGTACCTCAGGTTAAGAACAGTTTCAGGTTAAGAACGGACCTCTGGAACGAATCAAGTTCTTAACCCGAGGTACTACTGTAACAGAAGAGTTGCCTTTCTGGATCAAAACAAAAGCCCACCTAGTCCAGAGTTCAGGGAAGCTTGAAATATGGAATTTTGCTACCATGCATGTCTAATTAAAACATAAGAGCATTGCTGGATCAGACACAAGTTTCATCCTCTCCACCATCCCATTTACCACAATAGCCAAGGAGATTCCTTCCATGAAGGAAGCTGTGCCTTCCCTGGACTCAGCCATAACATGGACATGTAATTCAGCTTATCCTGTAATTCATACTCAACATTTATGGGATGCTGCCTTTTCACAGGAGTAGGGACTCCGACTAAAGGGAAAAAAAGGTAAAGGACCCCTGGATGGTTAAGTCCAGTCAAAGGCAACTATGGGGTGTGGTGCTCATCTCGCTTTCAGGCCGAGGGAGCTGGCGTTTGTCCACAGACAGATTTCCGGGTCATGTGGCCAGTGTGACTAAACTGCTTCTGGCACAACATGAGAGAAACCAGAGCACACGGAAACACTGTTTCCCTTCCCGCCGAAGCGGTACCTATTTATCTGCTTGCACTGGCGTGCTATCGAACTGCTAGGTTGGCAGGAGCTGGGACAGAGCAACGGGAGCTCACCCTGTCGCTCGGATTCGAACCGCCGACCTTCTGATCGGCAAGCCCAAGAGGCTCTGTGGTTTAGACCACAGCGCCACCTGCACCCCCATGACTCCGACTACTGTGGGGCCATGTACATTTTATAATCCCTTCCTAGAAGCAGCGATCTGCAGCAAGTGCAGCAAGTGATTGGCCAATCGTTTGTGAAGCGGAAATGCCAGCGGTGGTGTTGCCAGTGATGTGCCAAACAGGGCAATGCCCTTTGAAATGCGACTCGCCCCACACAGACCAACACCGTAGGGAAGGGCTTTTGACAGTCCCCACATGGAGAGAACAACATCTAAATCAGCCCTCTGCCTCATGGCTTTCTCTCTCTCTCTCGCCGAGTGCAAGCAGAAGAATGGCTACATCCAGTGCTTTTTTTCTAAAAAAATGTTTAGAGGTACTCTCATTTTCCTAGTCATATTGAAATACTGCCCCTCAATGAGGCCAAACTTAGATTCTCAAAAAGTTTAGGGGTATGCGTACCGCTGCGTCCCCCCAGAAAAAAAGCACTGGCTACATTCAAATGAAGGAAAGCTACTGCATATCAACCTAAGCAAGTTGTGCTTCCTTTTTCTGGTTATTTGGCTATACCTTTTAATAGAATGCAGATAATTGAACAAACTTTGTTGCATTACATTCTCCATTAAATTATCTTCCCACTGATATATAATTTTATGGTATTACTCCAAAAAGAAAGAGTGTTATGAGCCATCAAACCTCGGAAATACATTTCCCCCAAAAGGTTTCCACAGTTTTGGCCACTAGTGGATATAATCTTGGAGACAGGTTATGAATTTTCTGCATTCCTAAACCCAATACGAACATCAATCTACATGCATCTCTCATGACACAGTGGCCTAAAACACACTTACGATTTAATGAGCAGCATGTGAGCAAGTCAAGAGTCTGGCTTGTCGTGCCGTTAGTGGCAACCAAGGTTTGTCCTTGGCTTAGCACTCAGGGTTTATTGGGTGGAAAGAAACCAGAAGCCAACATCTGGATAACATGGCATGCTGCACTCTGCTATATTTTGTCCACAGTATGGCAGGAGCAGGGGAGGAGCGCTGCAAGAACTTTTGAGTAGTGTGCCCCAGCAGGCTGCACACTCACATTAAACCATGGTTTGCTTTAACAATGGTTTAATGTGATGTGTGAACCAGGCCAAGTCAATGGGAAGTTGGCCTGAGCAACCATTACTGAAATGAATGGTATATGAAAAAGGAGATTTAACCTTCAACATCACCTTGATTCATTCAGTGGGGCTAACTGAAAATCCAGAGAACACATACCCCAAACTTGAGAAACACCCGGGCATAGTTACTTGACTATCTCATACCTCTTTTCTCCCCTGTAAAAGGAACCAGATCTTCTCGGTCTTTAATCTCATTTGCCTGCTTCTCCAGATGGGCGAGTAGGTCATCTCTTTTAAAGGGGCCAGTGGGTGTTTTCTTCGTTTGATCTCTCTGTCTCATTCCTGCAGGCAATAATGCATTCTAGATTTCGGAGAAGGGGAGGGAAAACGCATCATCACCATCACTTTTCAGCCCATATTCTTAAATAGAAGATACCACTGAAACACCACACACTGACTGTGCCCATCTGACTGTATCCACAGTGTGTAGGGAAGACGACCAGGTAAGTTCTTTTTCAAGAGGTAAGTGGAATCTGCAACAAAATGTCGCAGCGTGGAGTGATCCTCTCCAGGGTTCCAAACAGCCAGCCATGACCCTTTTCCAGAACATATCACTCCATTTCCCCCCATCTTTACTGGTTTTGCATCTCCCACCATGAATGCCAGGCAGTTTCAGCCAGGGAGCCATACCATGGCTCCCAAAAACATAAAAATAAATGTCTGTGAGTAAATCTGTTGCCACTGTTCTGACCTCTCAGTACAGAGGAACTGGAATAAGTGTCTGCGTGGCAAATACACCTTTTTGCACCTGCTGACTGGAACAGGGGGAGGTTTACTTGTTAGGAAGCCAGTGGTTGGCATGTTGCCAACACACTTCCCCTTAGATTTCACAAGGGGAAGACTTCCAAGATCTCACACTGAGGGAAGGCTCCTGGAATATCCCTGAAGGAGCCTAGTCCTCACAGGACTTCTAGCTACATTGCATTGAGAACAGAAAACTTATTGGATAAGACATGATGTTGTATAAACATTTGGTTCTTTTTATTGCCGTTTCTTTTTTCTCGTTACTTTCAAACCCTTCTTTGCCTTTTTTGATGTGACGAATCTTTTTTTCCTCTTTTTTTTTACTTTGTGCTTAACTTTGTTATACTTACCTTTGTTATATGATTGTATTTTAAAACATTAAAGATTTATTTTTTAAAAAAGAGAGAGAAGTAGCTTGAAAAATAAAACAAATCCACAATTCATTCCCCTCTCTGGCTGGGATTCAATTAATCGGTCCTGTCAGCCAGGGGGGCCTGGCATCGCGTTGACGTCATATGCACATAATGCGCAATCTGGGGTTCGGCGGTGGGGAATGGGAAGCTTGGAAGGTGATCCTCCACGCATCCTGCCCCCTGCCCGGCACGCCAACAGGGAGGGCGTATTTTGTTAGAATTCCTGCTCCATGATTGCAGTCATGGAATTTTTGTCTATCACATGCCGGTATATGTTTTGACTCCACAGAGTGGGAAGCGACGGAAACAGGATGTTTGTGTTACTGTGTTCCGTGAAGTGGGACTATTGTCCTTTGTTCTTTTTCTCTTTGCTGTCTGATGCTAGAGAGAGAGGGAGCCATGTTGCAGTGCTCTGTGTGTGTTTGTATGTAAATAAAGTAGATTAGCCAAAATGCTGAGTTGCTGAGGTCTGTCACGCAACTGCGAAGACTCTGCGGATCCCTAAGTGTGCCAATGTCTGTTGGCATCGTTCGCTGTGATGTTCCGGCAGAAGAAAGCTTTTGAAGCTCCCGAACGATCGACCAGGAGGGAGGGAACATGCCAGTTGAGCATGTGTCTCTGCCAGGGTCCTACTCGAGTGTAGGCTGAACTCCTGACATGTTTGCAGGTGGAAGGATGATCTGTTTGGGGGGCCCTCAATATTGGAGGAGTTCAGCCACCTGGCCAGAGATATTGAGGGGGTTGAAGCCCCTTCTGTCCCCTATAGATGCGCTTCTGCTGACTGCAATGGGGCTCTGTCCCCCCTCTCATTCTGTCAGGTCCCCCAAACACTGGCTTGGGGGTGAGAACTCTCTGAAAAGTGTGCGAGGGGGAGGATCGTTCCATCTCACAAGCCAAAACACTTACATCAATGGAATGCTGAATTCCACCCACTGTGCATAATTTTGGGTTATCCCATCACGAATGTAGGAGGTCTACATTTCAACCCTACCCGAGAAATGGCTGTCTCTGGCACAAAAACTGCTAGTTCCTCTTCACAAATTGCGGCGAAAACAGCATGGAGACAATGGACATTTTTTGTGGTATTTAGGTAAGGTAAAGGTAAAGGTACCCCTGCCCGTACGGGCCAGTCTTGACAGACTCTGGGGTTGTGCGCCCATCTCACTTAAGAGGCCAGGGGCCAGCGCTGTCCGGAGACACTTCCGGGTCACGTGGCCAGCGTGACAAGCTGCATCTGGCGAGCCAGCACCAGCGCAGCACACGGAAACGCCGTTTACCTTCCCGCTAGAAAGCGGTCCCTATTTATCTACTTGCACCCGGAGGTGCTTTCGAACTGCTAGGTTGGCAGGCGCTGGGACCGAGCAACGGGAGCGCACCCCGCCGCGGGGATTCGAACCGCCAACCTTTCGATCGGCAAGCCCTAGGCGCTGAGGCTTTTACCCACAGCGCCACCCGCGTCCCATTGTCACCCGCGTCCCATTGTGGTATTTACATATTGGCAAATATTCTTACTGTATGTGGGGAAGAAGGCGAGTGGAAACACGCAAAAGTAGCAACAGACTCCCCCTATCCAAAGAAAACAGCACACCTTTGCAGCTTAGTATGAAAGGTGTCTCTAAGAGAGAGTTTAGCACATGGGTAGGCAAACTAAGGCCCGGGGGCTGGATCCAGCCCAATTGCCTTCTAAATCCGGCCCGTGGACGGTCCGTGAATCAGCCTGTTTTTATATGAGTGGAATGTGTCCTTTTATTTAAAATGCATCTCCGGGTTATTTGTGGGGCATAGGAATTCGTTCATTTTTCCCCTTCAAAATATAGTCCGGCCCCCCACAAGGTCTGAGGGACAGTGGACCGGCCCCCTGCTGAAAAAGTTTGCTGACCCCTGGTTTAGCACAATACAAAAGAGCCTTAGAGCTCCTCCAGATGTGCTTTTTCTTGTGCATTTCTGATGTTTTGTGCCAACAATGGCATTGTGTCAGTTATATGCGATCCCTCTTTCAATACTGTCTGCACCTCCAAATGTTTCAGAGTCGACATACAACTTTGCCCTGAAGCTTCCTGCTTTAATCCTGCAACTTTTTTATAGCACAAACTTTTCAGATTATTTTTTTGTGCAGTGCCTCTCCAGATGGCAATGACACGGTCACATTGGGGAAGCATCACAGAACAAACTACAGCCGTACCTTGGTTGTCAAACGCTTTGGGTACTCGTCTGTTTTGGCTCCTGAATGCAGCAAACCCGGAAGGGAGTGTTCCGGTTTGCGAAAGTTTTTTGGAAGCCAAACATCAGAAGCGGCTCATGCAGCCAATCAGAAGCCACTCCTTGGTTGTTGAACAGTTTCGGAAGTTGAATGGACTTCTGGAACGGATTCTGTTTGACAATCAAGTTACGACTGTACTGTACTTCCAATCTTCTCCTCGCAGGTGTACTGGAGAGGAAGAGGGAAAGGGGAGCCCAAGGCTCGTTCACGTAACATTTAAACCATGTCTCAGTTTCCCAGTAGCGACGGTAGATCATCAAAAGGAATTAAAGAAGCATCTTTTTACCAGGAGCGCCTGCCAAGCAAAAATCTAAACAAGATTCTATGACTCTATGATCTGAACCAAGGGGGCAATTCTAGTATTCCTGACACCACCAAACAGAGCACGGCGCCGACATTTGCAGGCAAGAGCCTGCTTCAACTTAAGCAGACAGCAAAGGTGTAAGATTCCAAAATAGACTGTGTATCAAACCTGGCTCATTTCCAAGGAGAGTCGGGAGGGAAAGAGGGCGAAGGAAAGCCCAAGCAGATCCAAAGATGGTCTAACACCGCAAAGAGTAGCAGAAGGGTCCCCTATTTATTTATATTTCATTGTTTAGCGTGCCCGACGTAGATGTTTTCACACAATTCAAGAAGTATCACATGACCTGTCCTTTCAAATCACTTACATCAGGGTCTAGGTCCACCAGTTCATCCTCTAACATCTTGATCTCTTCTTCTGTCAGTGCTCCAAGGATCTGATCTTCATCCAGATCTCGGTATTTCTCTAGTTCTTTTCGGTACGACATCCTGGAGAATTCTTGCTCTCAAGAGCTTCTCTCTAATATACAAGCTGTATGTTTCTAATAGAGAGAGTACAAAATATAAGATGGAATTTAAACATTGTGCTACCATGTTCGTTCTATGACTGCAAGCCTTGAGTGGCCAATGGAACCATCTTACACACACACACACACACACACACACCCTGTCCCGAATTGTTCTAGTGGTTCTCCTGACCCCCTTCCTCAGAGCCAATTTGGGGGGAAGTGTGGGGAGAGAAGGACTCGTTGCATTGACTCCCGCTAGCATAACTATTTAGCTGAATCTGGCCCATTTTTGGTTTCGCAGTTGGTTCAGTTGCCAGAGCTCAACTCTACTAAAGAATTGAATCAACAATAGATTGATGAACTTACAGTTATTAGTCCTGTGCTGCAATTTTCAGTAGAGTTTGTTGTCGTTTGGCAATTTGTGGGGGAGGCAAAGATACCCCCAATGACTCTGGGATGGATGGGCAAAGTTTCCTGAAATTTAGGGATGTGGATGACTTTCTGTGCACTTAAATGAGAGTCTGAGAGTCTCCGTTGCATTTCAGCTGCATCACACATCCTGGAATGCCCACAGAAATTATGTCCTACAGTGTGGATTGCATGGGTACTCAAGGAAAACATGGTGTTGTTGGTAAGCCACAGGACTACAACACTTTTTTAAGTGCAGAAAAACAGGGGAACCCTCACACCCACCTTGTAAAATTCTTTTTGTGCAGGTATTATGTTTTCAGTATAAACAGGACTCTGTTTTTGCACCTATCCACACACACCACTTTTAATTGTTCTCCAAGAGATGGAGGGGAGGAAAAAGGGAAACCGGGATATTCTGGGATCAAATAAAACCCTGGGATGGCTTCTGTGACTCTGGGGTTGCGGCGCTCATCTCGCTTTATTGGCCGAGGGAGCCAGCATACAGCTTCCGGGTCATGTGGCCAGCATGACTAAGCCGCTTCTGGCGAACCAGAGCAGCGCACAGAAACGCCATTTACCTTCCCGCCGGAGCGGTACCTATTTAGCTACTTGCACTTTGACGTGCTTTCGAACTGCTAGGTTGGCAGGAGCAGGGACCGAGCAACGGGAGCTCACCCCGTCGCGGGGATTCGAACCGCCAACCTTCTGATCGGCAAGCCCTAGGCTCTGTGGTTTAACCCACAACACCACCTGCATCCCATTAAAGGCCATAGATTGCTTCAATTAGCCAAAGGCCTGGGAGAAGAGAAATGTTTTTGCCTGGTGCTTTAAGATCTGTAATGAAGGTGCCAGACAAGCCTCTCTAGCAGTGCAGGATCAATGTATAAGCTAAACAAGCTGTAGCTTAGGGCCCCAGTCTCTTGGGGGCCCCAAAAAAGTTTAAAGGAAAAAAACCTGGATGTACATTTCCAAAATACTGTATAAGATAAAAAACAAATAAAATAAAACCTACATACAGCAACAGTGTTTTGTGTTGTGTAGGCTCCTATTTGTTCTGTGTAAATGGCTTCAGATACCTATTAGGTCCATAAATTACTATATAGCATATATTCAACACAAAAAACAGCGACAGTTTGTTGTTGATGAAGGACAGCTGGCCATATAAAGGGCCCCATTACCTTCAGCAGCTAGGGCCTCATCAAACCTAAATCCAGCCCTGCTCTCTAGGGAGAACATTGCACAAGTGGAAAGCCAGTGCTGGAAAGGCCTGCTCTCATGTTGCTACTCTCTAGACCTCTTGCAGAGGAGGCACGTGAAGAAGCCATCTAAACTCAATTGGTGGTATTCAATTAAGTCATGGGTAGGCAAGCTAAGGCCCAGGGGCCGGATCCAGCCCAATTGCCTTCTAAATCCAGCTTGCGGACGGTCTGGGAATCTGCGTGTTTTTACTTGAGTAGAATGTGTGCTTTTATTTAAAATGCATCTCTGGGTTATTTGTGGGGCATAGGAATTTATTTCCCCCCTCCAAAATTTAGTCCAGCCCCCCCCCCCAAGGTCTGAGGGACAGTGGACAGGCCCGCGGTTGAAAAAGGTTGCTGACCCCTGAATTAAGTGTTACTCAGAGTAGACCCATTGAAATAAATTAACATGACTAAGGTCGATCCAGTAATTTCAAAAGGTCTACCTGGAGTAAAAATGAGCTTAATAAACAGTTCAGGACCGCAATACCTCAAGGACTGCCTTTTTCCATATGAACCTACCCAGACCCTGAGATCATCTTCTGAGGCCCTTCTTCATGTGCCTCCTCCTTTAGAGGTCTGGAGGGTGGCAACACGACAACAGGGCCTTCTCTGCAGTGGCCCCTGCCTGTGGAATGCTCTCCCCAGGGAAGTTTGCCTGGCGCCTTCATTATACACTTTTAGACACCAGGCAAAAATATTCCTTTTAAACCAGGCCTTTGGTTGATCCGATTTACATCCTATGCCCTTTTAAAATGTGTTTTTTTTGGGGGGGGGAGGGCGGCTATTGGGTTGTTGTTTCTATTTTTTAGGTATTTTGTGGTTTTATATCTTGATTATATTCTGTGAACCACCCTGAGACCCCTGGGTATAGGGCAGTATATAAATTCAAAATATAATAATAAATAAATAATAATAATAATAATAATACCACCCAATGTCATCATCACTAATCTAACTTAGCACTCATCTATCACTTGAGCGCTTGGTTGTATTGCTGAATTGTTCACATTCTTAAACATTCATTTATTCAAAACGTTTCTATCCTGCTTCTAAACCAGACGGAAGGGGGACACAATACTGCCAAAAATGCCAAGAATTTTTTATTATCTGTTTTAAAAGACATTAATGCAGAATCCAAAGAATTTATAACATTTCACTGGTTGCAACCAGGCTGAATATTTTGCAACAGGGAAAAGCTACCGCTGACCTAAGTTTAGACCCCCTGGTATAAAATATTATTGGAAACACTGCAGAAAAGTTGATTCCAATTCATTTCTTTAACGGTCAATCAAAACCAAACATCTTCCTTAGCATGGCATGACTTAATTTTTTTATATGCAGATAAAAGTGACTCTGTAAGAGGCAGGGTAGATAAAAATCAATGTTTTTTAAAAAAATCAAAAAATCAATTTTTTTGAATTAAATCGGATTTTTTAATTTAAATCAGGTGGTGTTTTTTTAATTTAAATCAGATTTTTAAAATAAAATGCTTTTGGAGGAAAAATCTTTCCAAAGATAGTTTTGTATTTCAGTTACATTATAGTCCAAAGGCTATTCATCAGGAAACAAGGATTTGTTTTAAATTTTCCATGTGTGCTAAAACTCAGTCTAAGGTTTTGTTTTTTTTAAAAAAAATGTTTAACCACATCAGTTAACAAACATATGCTATAATGTTATTGTTTTAGTTCAATAAATTGTTTAAATTGTTATGAAGGAAATGGTTATTTTTCTCCTTCCAATAAAGTACAGCAGAAAAGCTGTCCAAATATAAAGTTAACTTATTAAACCGCACAATAATTTCAATGTATTTCTAATAGTATAACTAAATCAGCAATTTTTTATATAAGTGTAAAAACTACTCTGAAAAATTATTATTCCAAAAATGAAACCTTCATCTGGTTGTAAATATTAAGATGATACCAGCAGGAATGAGTCTTTCTGTAAAAAGATGATTTAAATCAAGGCTTACTGACTTGTGATTTAAATCGTGATTTAAATCGATTTGATTTAAATCAAACCTACCCTGCCTGCATCAGCCCAGCTTGTTCCTCCCTCTGCTTTTCAACATCGTGATCTATCACTACATCACAATGTTTGGCTGCTGATATGTCGCGATGTTGAAATGTTGGTTAAGGCCGATATTTCTGAGCCTTAATACAGTGGTACCTCGCAAGACGAATGCCTCGCAAGACGGAAAACTCGCAAGACGAAAGGGGTTTTGGTTTTTTTGAGCTGCTTCGCAAGACGATTTTCCCTATGGGCTTGCTTCGCAAGACGGAAACGTCTTGCAAGTTTGTTTCCTTTTTCTTAAAACCATTAATACAGTTGCGACTTGACTTCGAGGAGCAACTCATAGCACGCGGTGTGGTAGCCTTTTTTGAGGTTTTTGAAGACTTTGGTGATTTTTGAAGCTTTTCCAAAACTTTTCCGACACCGTGCTTCGCAAGACGAAAAAAATCGCAAGACAACAAAACTGGCGGAACGAATTAATTTCGTCTTGCGAGGCACCACTGTACTAAACCTCTGCTGCCTTGCGGGATATCTTTGGGAGAAGAAAAGGCTAATTTGGAATGGAGCCACTAAGATGGTTGGATGGCGCCTTGCACACCTCCTTCCAGCAACTCCTGCAGCCAAGCTGGTGACAAACGTTTTGCTCTCCTTTCTTTTGGACCACACCAGCGAGGCTGAGATGGAGGTCTTGTAATCTAGGCAGCCCAGGATCTCCAGACATACTGCCCAGGCTTGCACCCCAGGAAGGTCTTAGTTGACCAAGACGCCTTATATGTAGAAATGTAATACTCCATTGATTGAGGGCAGAAGCTTTCGAGCTTAAAAGAGAAGAAAAGAAAAGCATCCCAACAAATCCAAGAGGGTTGTTTTTAAACTGCCAGAATGTATGAAAAAAGAAAAGAAAAAAGTCCTTCTACTACTCAATTGTCCAAACCCCAGCATTGCCATTCCATAACGTTGTGTAGCAGTTTGATTTACAGGGCACTACACCGGCACATAAGTTCAGCAAAAACAAGTCGTAAGTTACAGAGCAATGATTTTTAAATGGTGCAAATATCTCATAAATCATCTGAGTCGCAGCTGCTTCAAATGCTTCTCCCCTTTCTCCCGGCTGGAACAAAACTGTACGACAAGCCAAAGAAAGGCTGAAGACAAATAATGGCTTTGGAGAGAGCTGGAGGTGATTTGCCCAGAATATAAAAATAATTATAATAATTTATTATTTATACCCCGCCCATCTGGCTGAGTTTCCCCAGCCACTCTGGGCGGCTCCCAATCGAGTGTTAAAAACAATACAGCATTAAATATTAAAAACTTCCCTAAACAGGGCTGCCTTCAGATGTCTTTTAAAGATAAGATAGCTGCTTATTTCCTTGACATCTGATGGGAGGGTGCTCCACAGAGCGGGTGCCACTACCGAGAAGGCCCTCTGCCTGGTTCCCTGTAACCTCACTTCTCGCAATGAGGGAACCGCCAGAAGGCCCTCGGCGCTGGATTTCAGTGTCTGGGCTGAACGATGGGGGTGGAGAAGCTCCTTCAGGTATACAGGACCAAGGCTGAACTAGAGTCACTGCTGTTCCTTGGGCACACACATGCAGTTATTTTGTCCCAGAATTATCTCTGTGATCAAAGAGGTTTGGTAAGATTTTAAACCCTGCAAGACCTGATTGCCAGATGAGCACACACTTCAATGGTAACGATTGTGCCAAACCATTGTTCTGCTGAGGCTCCAATACTTTGGCCACCTCATGAGAAGAGAAGACTCCCTGGAAAAGACCCTGATGTTGGGAAAGATGGAGGGCACAAGGAGAAGGGGATGACAGAGGACGAGATGGTTGGATGGTGTTCTTGAAGCTACCAGCATGAGTTTGACCAAACTGCGGGATGCAGTGGAGGACAGAAGTGCCTGGCGTGCTCTGGTCCAGGGGGTCATGAAGAGTCGGACACGACTAAACAACAACAACAAAAACAACAACATTGTTCTGCATGTTCCAGTGACCTCCTATCAGGGCTACTGTAATGTGCTTTATATGGGGCTACTCTTGAAGATGGTTCTAGACCAGGACCTTGTGAGCCTTGGTCAAAATGACCTCAATCTCCACCATCAGAATAGATAGATAGGTAGATAAGAAAGCTAAAAAACCATTCACAACTTTTCTGCCAAATACCTGAATGGACCATCATTGGGCCGCCGACCAGTTTGAAAATCTCTGCTCCAGGAAGCTCAGTGTTATCCTAAAAGGATCTTTTCTCTCTTACCCTGAACACCTTTCCTTATTATTATTTATTAATAGATGAAGGGAACCAACCAACCAGGGGGAAGGGGAAGCTTAAGTCTTGCCTGAAGCAAAAAAGAAAAGAAAACAAACTCTATAGTATCACCCACCCACTCAAGCAGAGATGGGGCAACCTGTAGCCCTCCAGATATTGCTGGGCTCCCAGCAGCATGGCTGGTACTCAAGGAACTGATGGGAGTTGTGGTCCAGCAACAGTTGCGTGTCGAGGTCCGCAAGCCACCCTCAAATAAAACACAATTCAGACAGAATTTTTGTTTGAGGTATTTGGCATAATTTTTTGGCCACAACTTTATTGATTGCAGAATGTGAGTGGTTGCTTAGGCATTGGTTTGCGACTATCTGTTCCCACCTAGAGGTAGGAACAGAACTGACATCCGCAAACCTGCGAAAGTCAACAAGGGAAAACATTTTGGGGAGACGATAGAGCTGGGTGCCAGGTCCTCACCTTTCCCCAAATGCTCCCAGGGGCTCTTGCGTGGCCCTAGCCCCTTGACAGGGGTTCAGACAAGAGCATGGCGAGCCCCTGGATTCCTTTAACGGAATATTCTTGCAGCAGCAGCATTGGAGGGGCAGCCAACCATACCCCCTCCACCAACCAAATTTAACCAATGCCTAACCGCAACCTGGGACGCAGGTGGCGCTGTGGGTTAAACCACAGAGCTTAGGACTTGCCAATCAGAAGGTCGGCGGTTCAAATCCCCGCGACGGGGTGAGCTCCCATTGCTCGGTCACAGCTTCTGCCAACCTAGCAGTTCGAAAGCACGTCAAAGTGCAAGTAGATAAATAGGTACCACTCCGGCGGGAAGGTAAACAGCATTTCCGTGCGCTGCTCTGGTTCACCAGAAGCGGCTTAGTCATGCTGGCCACATGACCCGGAAGCTGTCTGTGGACAAACACCGGCTCCCTCGGCCTATATAGCGAGATGAGCGCGCAACCCCAGAGTCGTCACGACTGGACCTAATGGTCAGGGGTCCCTTTACCTAATCGCAACCTTACAAGTTGTGATGATTTGCCACGCAGTAGGCAAAAAAACCACTTAGGGACGCGGGTGGCGCTGTGGGTAAAAGCCTCAGCGCCTAGGGCTTGCCGATCGAAAGGTTGGCGGTTCGAATCCCCGCGGCGGGGTGCGCTCCTGTTGCTCGGTCCCAGCGCCTGCCAACCTAGCAGTTCGAAAGCACCCCCGGGTGCAAGTAGATAAATAGGGACCGCTTACTGGCGGGAAGGTAAACGGCGTTTCCGTGTGCTGCGCTGGCTTGCCAGATGCAGCTTTGTCACGCTGGCCACGTGACCCGGAAGTGTCTCCGGACAGCGCTGGCCCCCGGCCTCTTAAGTGAGATGGGCGCACAACCCTAGAGTCTGTCAAGACTGGCCCGTACGGGCAGGGGTAGCTTTACCTTTACCTTAGGCAAAAAACCAAATGGCACTGGCCAATCAGCCAAATGGAAAAATTCCTGCCAGGCCCCTGCCCCAAAGCAGACGACACTATGACAGGCATAGCAAGTCAACGCAAACAGCCCTAATTAAAAGGGAGGGTGGTCGGGTGATCCGATGCGCCCAGCGAAAAAAGGCGCAGCTCAACGCTGCACGCAGAGAATAAATAGTCCCTTGGCCGTCAATCATAAATAGCAACATCAAATTTTCCCCAACGACCAAGAGGTGCCCAATAAGATTCATGGCCATCCAAACTAACCCGCCCAGCAACAGAGGGATGTCTTGTTTGCCCCCACCGCAACACGTGCTCTCCATGAAGGAGAACACGCTTTCCCTAAGCCTGCACTAGTCCTTCCCTTTCAGATCAGTTTATCCTATCCAGTCCGCTGTCTGCCGCCAAGCGGATAGCATAAGCACGGCAGAAGGTGCCTGTGGAGCAGCTGGCTCCAAACAACTCCCACAACTAATCCAAGCCTAAACAAGCATGAACTCAAGCATAGAATTGTAGAGTTAGAAGGAACCCTGAGGGTCATCTAGTCCAACCCCCTGCAATACAGTGGTACCTTGGTTCTCAAACGCTTTGGTTCTTAACCTCCGAAAACCCGGAAGTGCTTCAGTTTTCGAACGATTTTTGGAAGCCCAATGTCCAATGCAGTTATCGGCTATTGTTTTGGGGGCGCCTGCACCAATCAGAAGCTGCGCCTTGGTTTTTGAACATTTCAGAAGTCAAATGGACTTCCATAATGGATTAAGCTTGGTGTTTTTGTTTTCGCTATTCTTTTGCGTTTTTGAGGCTTTTTCAGTTCATTTGTTTTTGTGACTGTGTGATTGCGGAAATGGATAAAAGCCCCCCAATCCAAACAATGACAAACATCAGTGCAGGTAGGAAAAATAAGAATTTTAATTTTTATCATCTACAATACTGTCTTATTTATTTCATAGTACAGTACATTGATTATTGCTTTCATTTTATGGATCAATAGTCTCGTTAGATAGTAAAATTCATGTTAAATTGCTGTTTTAGGGCAATTTAGTCTGGAATGGATTAATTCATTTTCCATTACTTTCCATGGGAAAGCACGCCTTGGTTTTGGAACACTTTGGTTTTGGAACGGACTTCCAGATAATAATAATAATAATAATAATAATAATAATAATAATTTATTATTTATACCCTGCCCATCTGGCTGAATTTCCCCAGCCACTCTGGGAGGCTTCCAATCAAGTGTTAAAAACAATACAGCATTAAATATTAAAAACTTCCCTAAACAGGGCTGCCTTCAGATGTCTTTTAAAAGGAAGATAGCTGCTTATTTCCTTGACATGTGATGGGAGGGCGTTCCACAGGGCGGGTGCCACTACCGAGAAGGCCCTCTGCCTGGTTCCCTGCAACCTCACTTCTCGCAGTGAGGGAACCACCAGAAGGCCCTTGGAGCTGGACCACACAATAAAACATCAGACATTAGAAACTTTCCAATACAAGGCTGCCTTCAGATGTCTTCTAAAGGTTATATAGTAACTTATCTCCTTGACATCTGATGGGAGGGTGTTCCACAGGGCGGGCGCCACTACCGAGAAGTCCCTCTGCCTGGTTCCCTGCAACCTCACTTCTCGCAGTGAGGGAACCACCAGAAGGCCCTTGGAGCTGGACCTCAGTGTCCGGGCTGAACGATGGGGGTGGAGACGCTCCTTCAGGTATACAGGACCCAGGCCATTTAGGGCTTTAAAGGTCAGCACCAACACTTGGAATTGTGCTCGGAAATGTACTGGGAGCCAATGCAGATCTATTAAGTTTGAGAACCAAGGCATCACTGTACAGGAATCTCAATTAGATCATACATGACAGATGGCCATCTGATCCCTACTCAAAAACCTTCAAGGCAGGAGAGTCCACCACCTTCTGAGGGAGTCCATTCCACTCTTGAGCAGCTCTTACTGTCAGAAAGTTCTTCCTGGTGTTTAGCTGGAATCTCCTTTAACTTCCAAAGTCTAAACAAGATAGCCCAGTATTACTGTTCCTATATCAAAGCAAGATGGAGTGGTTTGATTAAGGCCACTAATCGAGTTTTTGAAAGAGGAGAGAGGAATGCAGAGACCTCTCTGGTTTGCACCCCAGCCTTTCAGCCACAACATCACATGTTTTATATTTAAAACCGTCTGCAAATGTCATAATGGTGGCATGTAGCTGCAGTCACAATGGGGATTTCTCCCCACTTTCATTATTACTACAATCTGGAGTTTAGGTGGAAAGGACCATGTCCCTTTAAACATTTGTGTAGAAGAGGAAGCTCTGGCAGGTGCACATTTTGTTCTCCCTACACAAGGTGGATTTGATTTGATTTAAATCAAATCAATTTAAATCACTAGTCAGCAAGACTTGATTCAAATCATCCCCCCCCCCCCAGAAAGTCTCATTCATCCTGGTATCATCTTAATATTTACAACCAGCTGCAGGTTTGATTTTTGGAATATAATATGTTTTCAGAGTAGTTTTTACAGTTATATCAAAAATTACTGATTTGGTTCTAGTATTAGAAATACGTATGAAAATTATGATTATGAAATTATTGTGAGGTTTAATAAGTTAACTGTTTATATTTGGACAACTTTTCTGCTGCACTTTACTGGAAGGAGAAAAATAACCATTTCCTTAATAACCATTTATTGAACTAAAACAATGACATTATAGCATATGTATCCATGTTTGTTAACTGATGTGGTTAAACAATTAAAAAACAAACTTAGACTGAGTTTTAGCACACATGAAAAACTTTAAACAAATCCTTATTTCCTGATTAATAGCCTTTGGACTATAATGTAACTTAAATAGAAAACTATCTTTAGAAAGATTTTTCCTCCAAAAGCATTTTATTTTAAAAATCTGATTTAAATAAAAAAAAATCTGATTTAAATTTTAAAAATCCAATTTAAAAAATAATAATAATTGATTTTTATCCACCCTGTCCCTACACAATATAGTTGTACCTCCTGGAACATCTCTTATTTACAGCAGATTAAAAGAGAGGTTCTGTTATCTGCTTGACATCTGATCACCTGCACCACTAGGCTCAGATAGCACAGTATAGCCATCCTTGTTCAGTGAGCATCCTTCTAGTGAAAAGGTGAAGAAAGGTTCCATCATATCAAGGCCACACACACACACCCCGAGATCCTTGTCTTTATTTAAGGCTCAAAGTGCTTCCTAGAGAGTTTGCTGCTTGCCCTCTTTTTATCAGTCCTGGTGCTATTAAGAGCAGTTTGACACACACCCAATCAGCAAAGAAGTACCGTATTTTTTGCTCTATAAGACTCACTTTTCCCCTCCTAAAAAGTAAGGGGAAATGTGTGTGCGTCTTATGGAGCGAATGGAGGGATCACTGCTTTCGCTGCTTGTTGTTCTGGCTTCTGAGATTCAGAACATATTTTTTCTTGTTTTCCTCCTCCAAAAACTAGGTGCGTCTTATGGTCTCGTGCGTCTTATAGAGCGAAAAATACAGTATTTTCCTGCTGCTTGTCTACACATTAGGAAAAAACTCCACCTGGTTATAATTCCTGTGCACTAGATTGCTGTTAAGGTTGTCAACCATTCTTCCAGGTCCTGCTTCTATGCATTTAACAGCAACATGATTTGCAGCCATTAGCAGGTGAGAATGTTTACGCTCATGCCCTAAAACAAAGGTTTGCTGATTTCTGCAAAT
Organism: Podarcis raffonei; assembly: GCF_027172205.1. Classification (NCBI taxonomy): domain Eukaryota; kingdom Metazoa; phylum Chordata; class Lepidosauria; order Squamata; family Lacertidae; genus Podarcis; species Podarcis raffonei. Next base: position 7,588,841 of record NC_070618.1, read on the forward strand.
GAAACAAATGCTAAAAAAGAACGATGGCCTGTGGTCAACCAGATGCCTATGGAAAACCCACAAGGAGGATCTGAGCACAGGAGCTTTCTCCCCTCCTGTGGCACCCAAAAACTGGAATAATATAAAGGAATAGGAGCAAGCGAGGCTGTTTTATTTTGGTCAGCTGGGAGACGTTAACTGGCAATAATGCTTACGCCCTTGCTGTTCTCCTTTTTAAAGGAACACTATTGCAAAAGTGTTTTTTGGGACGCGGATGGCGCTGTGAGTTAAACCACAGAGCTTAGGACTTGCTGATCAGAAGGTCGGTGGTTTGAATCCCCGCGACGGGGTGAGCTCCCGTTGCTCGGTCCCTGCTCCTGCCAACCTAGCAGTTCGAAAGCATGTCAAAGTACAAGTAGATAAATAGGTACCGCTCCGGCGGGAAGGTAAACGGCATTTCCATGTGCTGCTCTGGTTTGCCAGAAGCGGCTTAGTCATGCTGGCCACATGACCCAGAAGCTGTACGCCGGCTCCCTCGGCCAATAAAGCGAGATGAGCGCCTCAACCCCAGAGTCGGCCACGACTGGACCTAATGGTCAGGGGTCCCTTTACCTTTACCTATTGCAAAAGTAACAAATTGGGCTGTTTTCTTCTGGTCAGCTGGCAGCTCTGGTTGTTACTGTCAACGAACAGGAGCACATCTGAGAAAACTGGCAATGCTGGCCTGCCAACCATTTCACTGCGTAACATTCCCTCCTGCAGCATGGCAACCCACCCACTTCATGACTTACTTCTTAGGTTATTGGGGAATGCATAATTTTTTTAAAAAAGGCAAAGAGAAACTGTCTCCAATCCTGGCATAAAGAGCAGGAGGTTCTTCTCTTCCTGGGTCAGGAAAAATAGGATGAAAGTCCATCAAACAGCACAGTTTCCAAAACCAAGGATTCGCTGCCGCATCAGAGGTGGTCAAAGCAACATATTTAACAGTACCAATGTAGCTGCATGGGCCCCAAGATGTGTACCTCACATGCATCACAAAGCCACATGGTTTCTGGGCACAACTAGCCTATTGTGCATAAACAAGATTTAAAAGCCTGAAACATGCTTCAAGACAAGTTGCTGGAAACATACAATTCAGGATGGTCTGTTGCTCATTTTGAGATGCCAAGCAGTTACAGAGTCCCCTCTCCCAAGTTCTCAAGCACATTGCTACTGTACGTTAACAGACTATTATTGGCCAGCTTATTGTCAGGACCCTGAGATTTATTTAGAAGCGTCCCTTCTACACACACAGAGAGAGAGAGAGAGAGAAACTTTGCACTGAGTTGGGCAGAGGCACCAAAAGGGTTGCCAACAACTTTCCTCCTGGCCCTGCTTGCTCGTCTCTTGCAATGCCCAAAGCTTTTAAGGTGGCAAGGTCCACCGCCCATCCGCCCCACTTATCTCCCTGTCAGAAGAGGAATTGGGGAGGGGGAAAGAGAGTCACCTGCCTAGCTCTTTGGCGCCAGGTTGCTTGCTGAAGAGGTCCAGGAGGAGTTTGGATAAAATGTCTGAAAGGAGACCATTCCAGACCCTCCAAGTGTCCCTATTTTCCAGGGACAGCCCCGGATTTACAGAATCTGATTTGATCCCAGAATGTTTTCATCGGAGAAATGTCAGAGGGTATGGGACCCCCGGACCAAGGCGATAAGAAACTATACTGGCTGGGGCAACCTAGTAAGATGGGCAGGCAATTATTATTATTATTATTATTATTATTATTATTATTATTATTATTATTATTATTATCAATTGCCTGCCCATCTTACTAGGTTGCCTTAATAAGTTTTAATAAGTGCTGTCCAGAGTGGCTGGGGAAACCCTGCCAGATGGGCAGACATAAATAATAAATAATCATAATCATAATTGAATAGGACGTTCCTATTTTTACCGGAGAAATGTTGGAGGGTATTGTCATTCCAGGGCCCCACTTTCAGGCAGGCTCCCTCCGGGTGCGCCTCTCGCCCTGCTACACTCCAGCCAAACCTAGCCAGGTCTTGCCATTGCCACACACGCGTCAGGGGCCCCACTGCTTTCGCACGAGCCAAGGGGCTCCCGAATTCGACGCGCTGGGGGGCGTCGCCTCCTCCCTCCCTCCACGCAAGAGCGGCAGGGAGGAGGACGACGACTCGGCTATTTATAGGCGCTCTGCTGCTGCGCCCGGCCGGTCCCCGGTGGTGACCGCGGGATGTTTTGGCCACATATGGCTTGGCGGGCTGCCGCCGGGTTTCTCGGACGTAGGTGGGGTTCGGGGGGTGTCCCAAGCCGGAGGGGCCCCCCCAGGCCTCCCCACACCCCGCCCCGCCCGCTTCTGTACCTGCTGCCGCCTCCCAGGCCGTGGCCCTGCCGAGCGGTGCGCCAGGAAGACGCGCGCCGACTGCCGCCGAGACGCGCGCCGGGGACAGGCGCGCTCTTAAAGTTGCGCAGGAAAGGAGAGCCGGGGGGGGGGCCTCTGTCAGTCATGCGGCCCAGAGGATGGCGGAAGGGGAAGGCCGCCCACCCCCACCGGCTGGCTGGCAGGCAGGATCCACCGAGGAAAGAAGGGTGGATCTTCTTCCCAGCCACCGGGGGTGGGAAGAGGCAAGGAGAGACTGGAGAGGGCGATTCCACTGTGGATCGCTGGCGGGGAGGCGAGATCCGCCTCTTATACCTGGGAGCATGGGCGTAGCTAGGGTTGGGGGGGGGAGCGGCTGGACACCCACCTGTTCATCATCCTCTGCCTGGCTCTGTCTAGCAGATTCGGAAAGAAATATCTCCACAAGTAGTTGTTTTAAATGTTCTTTTGACTCCAAAGGCGCAGAAAAATCTGTCCAAACCACTCTACGATTTCTACTTTTAGTTATGCGTTTTTATTTATTTATTTGCTTGATTTAGATTTGCCCCCCCCCACCTGTCATCATCTGCCTAGCAGATTCGGAATGAAATATCTCCACAAGTTATTTTAAATGTTCTTTTTGACTCCAACGGCGCAGAAAAATCTGTCCAAACCACTCTACGATTTCTGCTTTTAGTTAAATGCTTTGATTTATTTGCTTGATTTAGATTTGCCCCGCCCCCTGCCTACGCCCATGCCTGAGGAGCTCCTAGGGGCCGATGTCCCTTTGCCCCCCCATAACTTATTTGAGGGAGCCAGCCCCCCCCCCCAGTTGATGGACATTAGCATTCAAAAAGTGTGTGTGTGCTGCGTCATGTGCTTAATTACGCGGGGATTACCTGCCCCACCCCCAAATGTGTTCTTCAACTTGGCACCCCTGCTGGGTAGGGTATACCCACCCATCGAAGCAACAAATCGCCCCGGGTGCAACAGACCTCTATCTCTCTCTTCCCCGCCACTTTTAGGTGTTCACAGAATGGCAACCGCGTGGTCGAGCCTATCTATGCCGCAAATCGTAAGTGTGCAAAGGGGCGTTTAGAAAAACCGGGAGAAACGCACGTGGTTCCGGGAAGACAATAAAAACACAGAAGTGGCTATTTAACTCCTTGAAGGAAAAAAACAAACAGCCGCGGAGTTTGTCGTTATCCGTGTAACCTCTAGGGGCGCCATTTCCCCCTTTTTCCTTTCTGCTCCTGTGGCTTTTAACTACAGTTGAATAAAATACAATAAAGGGCTTCTGTAAAAGTGCAATCTGTTAGAACAACTCCTGTCGTTTGCAGACTGTCAGCACTTAGTCCCGATCTGCCACCCACCAAAACTTCACCAATTTTAATCAACTATTTGTTCTTCCTTACATCTGAGGTGTTGTTGATCCCATTGATCTGTATATATTTTTACTGGAAAAGGAAAATTATCAGTGAAGGCATGATTTTTAATCTGCAAATGAGTTATGTTTAATATCTGGTGGAAATATATAAGACTTTTTGTGGTGCAGTTGATCCCAGGTTTAGATTTATTTATTTATTCAACAGAGGGTTAAATAAGTTTTGATAGTTACATTATATTCCTAACATAGGGGAGCGGGTGCTGCTGTGGTCTAAACCACCGAGCCTCTTGGGCTTGCTGATCGGAAGGTAGGCGGTTCAAATCCCTGTGATGGAGTGAGCTCCTGTTGCTCTGTCCCAGCTCCTGCCAACCTAGCAATTCGAAAGCACACCAGTGCAAGTAGATAAATAGATACCGCTGTAGTGGGAAGGTAAATGGCGTTTCCATGCGCTCTGGTTTCCATCACGGTGTCCCGTTGCGCCAGTAGTGGTTTAGCCATGCTGGCCACATGACCTGGAAAGCTGTCTGTGGACAAACACCAGCTTCCTTAGTCTCATTAGACTTGAACGTCCAGGGGTCCTTTACCTTTTTTAAAACCTTATTCTTAACATACCCTCCAATGAATTATTTTCTCTAATCTCCCATCTTGTCTTCACAATCAGCCTATAATGTAAACTAAGTTGAGAGCAATTGGCCTAAGGTTACCTAGTGAGCTTCATGATTGAGCAGGGATTGAAGATGGGTTCCTCCCAGATCTCATCAACTTTACCACACAGATTCTCAAGAACAAAAATTAAAAAGCAAGCCGTGTCTAATATTTGCAACTGTTATTTAAATGCTACCTGCTTTGCTTGCTCCATGCAATTAAAATGTTAGAATTTCCAGAAAGATTATGATCACACTCTTCTTCTCCTTCTCCATCTCCTTCTCTTCTCTGGTGATCACTCATAGCTGAGTAAGATTGTCTTCCAATTAACAACACCATCTAATAATAAATCAGGTTTTAAAATCCTGAGTCCTAGTGTGATCTTCCCAGAGCATCCCTGTGATCCATCATTGGCTCCAGGCAGAGGACAATTGACCTTTCGGGAGACGAAGAGATGAGGCAATAAGGGATGACTATGACAGGAGCGCAGGAAACGGAATCTGAAGCAGAAAATTGCTCTCACCGTATTACTAACACATCTAATTTGAGGACATCCTGGCACAATCAAATTCACACAGAGAGACATGCAGGAAAGGGATAGAAAACTGAGGAAGATCTGGTTGTTTGCGGGAAGACTTCCTGGGGATCTGTGTGTGTGAGAGAGAGAGAAATGGACCCACAGGTCTTGCGAGGGGCCAGACCTGATGATTAAGGCTTTGGTATTTTATAGTACCCCAAACTCCACCCTGGCACTAGTGGAGGAAGGGGGGTGGTTGAGTGCGGCATGCCCCGGGTGTCAACCCTGGCGGGGTGACATCACCACTCCACCCTCCTGGGACACTCGCCGCGGGTGACACCCCCTGAGCCGTGAGCCGCGGGCAGCTAACCCCACCCCTGGGTGCACAGCATGTGTGCCGCTCTGGGTGCTGGAGCAGCTAGCTCAGCTTCTGGACACTGGTCATCGAGAGAGAAGGATCCTTAGAGCGACAGAAACATGAGGCACATGATCCAGGAGTTTTTACTGGCTATGATGACTGGGGCTAGTGGGCTAGTGGGAGTCCAACAACATCTGGAGAGCCACAGGTTCCCTAGCTCTGCTATCACTGGTGGGGGAGACAGCACGGGTGGTCAAGGGTGGTCCAGACATGTAGCTATGCTTCTTGTGCATGCAGGCTTTTCACAGCATCCACACAGCATTGCTGGAATCAAAATGCCAGCCACTATCCTTCCCCCACCCCCAGCCATATACTGTATTTTTCGCTCTATAAGACACACAAGACACACCTAGTTTTTGGAGGAGGGAAACAAGAAAAAAAATATTCTGAATCTCAGAAGGCAGAACAGCAAGAGGGATCGCTGCGCAGTGAAAGCAGCAATCCCTCTTGCTGTTCTGGCTTCTGGGATAGCTGCGCAGCCTGCATTCGCTCCATAAGACGCACACACATTTCCCCTTACCTTTTAGGAGGGAAAAAGTGAGTCTTATAGAGCAAAAAATACGGTAATCCAGATTTACATTTTGGGTGGGAAATCTGAAAAGTTACCGAAAAATGTGTCACCTGCCAATGATCAGTTTGCAATATTCAGCCCCCATCTGGAAGAAGCCCGAGACTGAGAGGTAGCAGAACCAGGTGCCTGCTTAGCGTCAACATGCTCATCATTAACAAAGGGCCGTCTGCATTGGCATTAGGATGTGGTTTAGGTATGTGGCTGTGAGAAAGTGTTTGCTTAGGAAGTGGCAACCACCTACTCAGTTAGAAAGGTGGGGCTGGAAAGGATTTCAGAGAAGTAAGAAGATATGATCTTCTGTTAGCCGAGGATTAGCCACAACTATTCATGCACTTAGTTCACTCCCTGTGCTGTTATTTAGCTTAGGGGTTATCCCCACTGTTTTCCCCCTGGCGCTAAAACTCGCTTTTCAGCAATAATGCAAAAAGCATTTCTAAATCATGCCACTGTGCTGTGTAACGTGCACTTGTAATTTCAAGGTTTTGGGGTTATTCCATTTCCCCCTGTCTCTTAACTCCTCCTCTGTACCACTTCCATCCTCCACCAGTCCCTGCATGCTAGATGCAAGGTAGCAAGTTTTTATATATATACTTTTCAAATTTATACATTTCATTAATTTTACAGACATTTTGACTTTTCAGAGTTTGACTTCCTTCCCCCTATTTCTGCAGTTCCTTAAATTAATTTTTTTAATATCTTCTGCATATCCAAATTCACTTAATTTGCTCAATTAATTATCTACTTTAAATCTAGGTAAAGGTAAAGGACCCCTGGACAGTTAAATCCAGTCAAAAGTGACTGTGGTGTTGCGGCGCACATCTCGCTTTCAGGCTGAGGGAGCCGGAGTTTGTCCACAGACAGCTTTCCGGGTCATGTGGCCAGCAGGACTGAACCGCAACAGAACACTGTGATGGAAACCAGAGCGCACAGAAACAGTGTTTACCTTCTCGTCACAGCAGTACCTATTTATCTACCGGCACTGGCATGCTTTTGAACTGCTAAGTTGGCAGGAGCTGGGACAGAGCAGCAGGAGCTCACCTTGTTGTGGGGATTCGAACCGCCAACCTTCTGATCGGCAAGCCCAAGAAGCTCAGTGGTTTAGACCACAGCGCCACCTGCGTCTTAAATATATAGTCTTATGAAACTGCAGGTTATTACAATAATCCTGCCAATGTTTTTATTTGTTTGCAATTTATCTGTAAATATTCAATAAACCATTTCCATTCTTTTATAAAAAGTTTGTTATCTTGATTTCTTATTCTTCTGGTAAGTTTTGCCATTCCTGCATATTCCATAAGTTTTTGTATCCATTATCCCTTTGCTGGGACTTCTGCTTCTTTCCACTTTGGGGCAAGTAGCATTCTTGCTGCTGTAGTCGCATACATAAATAAATTTCTATACCGTTTAGGTAGTACTGTACCTATAATTCCCAAAAGAAAAGCTTCGGGGTTCCTCCCCCCCAAAGGTTATTTTAAACATCCTTTTCAATTCATTATCATTTCCCAGTAAGCTTTAACCTTACTACATATGCAAGGTAGCAAGTGGTGCAGGCAGGAAGGAACACATTTACCTGAGAGGAAGTCCCTTTGACCTGCTTCTGAGTAGACTGAGTTGTTGGCTGTGTTAGTCAGTCAGGACCACAGGGCAGATTTTCCTCTACTCACCTGAGAGGGGAGGAATGTTGTAAGAGAATGACAGACCCACCAGAAAAGTCACATAAGGTGCTATTCTCCCTCCTGAGACCGGTTGTCACAATCTGGCAAAAGCTTCACCACTAGAAAGCAAATGACACAGATCCACTGCTTCCCCAGAAGTGCATCTCCCTCCTCCTTTAGAGCAGCAATGGGCTAAGAGCGTACCACCTGCGTGGGTTATAGAGCTGATAGCAGGATTGACGATCGCTGAATCGTATTGTTAGCTAGACATGGAAATGAAGTTTAGTCCAAATAGTAGCAGTCTTACAATGCCCCCAAAATATAGGGAAGAGGGAAGCAAGCAGAGCCCAGGTGTTTTCCTTATTTCTTCTGGAAAGAGGGAGTGGGCTTTATGAAGGGTCCATGGGCGAGTTTTTTTTAAATGAGCAACACGACTATCGATGTGAAATACAATGGAATGCAAGAACAGCAAACAACTCCCATAGGTATGGAACCATAGAGGGCCACAACGCACAAAACAGGTTTGGAAAATGTGGTTTTTGGGGAGCGGTGCAGAAGAGCCCAGAGCAAGAACTTTGAGCCAAGGATGGACCTGAATCAAGTTTCTTAGAAAGGTTAATAGTGCCCCCTGGTGAATTGTGATTGCCTCAACTGAGCATATGTTTGTAATGTTTTGGTTCATTTGTCCTGTAGGAGAGCCAGTACGGCTTCAGAAAAATTGCCTGTATTCTTTGTAGAGGAGAGAGAGAAGTGTAATAATAAGATAGATCAAGTGGATCACTCCACTCTTTCAAGATCAGAAGGGGAGCCTCTAGTAATATATGCATATTCATGCACAACTCACCATATTATTTGCATTTTTTTGTACACATTACTTGGCTGGAGAATTGGGGGGGGGGAATGTGCACAGTAAAAGAAATTCACACAAAAATACTGATCATTTTTTTCAAGATGACATTTTTTAGAGAGAGAGAAAACAATTTGCAAAATGATGTGGAAATGTGGAGAACTTAAGAACATGAAAATGAGAGAGTGAGAGAAACAGAAATTGACAGATTTGCCCACTGCTAGTAGTGGTCTTATAGGAAAATTTACAATTGCTGAGTGGTATGTGATTATAATTCATGCTCAAAGCATGCACGGCTGTTGTTGTTGTTGTTTAGTCGTGTCCGACTCTTCGTGACCCCATGGACCAGAGCACGCCAGGCACTTCTGTCTTCCGCTGCCTCCCGCAGTTTGGTCAAACTCATGCTGGTAGCTTCAAGAACACTGTCCAACCATCTCGTCCTCTGTCGTCCCCTTCTCCTTGTGCCCTTCATCTTTCCCAACATCAGGGTCTTTTCCAGGGAGTCTTCTCTTCTCATGAGGTGGCCAAAGTATTGGAGCCATGCATGGCTACAATGCACCTATGCCTTTTCTGCATGTGTGTATAATCCTTTCTTGGTGAGTGTCAAATCCCACGGCCTTCAGAAATCGACGCAGAGTGGGAGGAGCTCCTCAGGACTGGGATTTTGAGAAAAGAGGGATCTTGGGAGAGTTGAGTGTTATGTACTTTAGTTCTCACCCTGGGCCAGCAGGGGGATACTGTAGATAGTTTTCACTCAGGTCCGCATATGCAAATAAGGGATCGAAAGTGACGGTCAGTGATTGAATAGTTACAGAAAGTTGTTACTGTTGCTTCGTAGTGGAGCTCTATATAAGCAGGTTGGCTGAACCGTTCAGTCAGTTCTGTTCTGGCCTGTGAATAAACAAGAGGTATTTGAAGAATCGCTGTGTCGTCTGATATGCTGACCCACAACTTAACATTGAGAACTCATAATTCCTTCGTATCTCTTGTGGCTGCCTCTCATTACAGTGAGGAACCTAGACAGAAGACTTCTCTGTTTCGAAACTGCTTTAATAATTTTGTGCATTTGGGACACAAATATTTCACATCCATGTTGACTCCAGTAAGGTCCGTGTTATGAATGCCATCTTGGATATTTCTGGCTTCCCACCCTTATCGCAACACCACAGGACTAGAACCATGTTCTAGAACTATCTCCTTCGTTCTAGAAGCATTGGTGAATACCCGGAGCACTGGAGTCTGCAGGGAGGGTCGTTGGCAGGGCGAAAGAGAAATGGGTATACTTGATCAGGGTCTGGGCTACACCCTTTTCTATTATCTAACACAGCACAACTTTTTGCATGACTTGAATGATTGAACTCCTCCTGATGTTCTTTCTGAATAGCCTCTTACTCCTTCTACCTGCTCATTTTGGATCTGACTTCCCTTTTAAAAACAGACAAACAAACAAACAAACAAACAAACCCTATTCTGCACTAAGTGCTAACATCACCCAGAGTTCTTCAAAAAGAAACTTGCTAATAGATTTTGCAAGATTTTGCACAGGAGATAGTGATCGAGGCTTTTTTATACAGTATGCTCTTCTTGACCAATGAGAGTTCCTGAACAGACAGTGGAAACCCCACTTCCTCTGCTAGGTGCAAAAAAGCAAGTGTTCAAGTCAAGCAGCCTTCGTCTCTTTGCTGATTACTCTAGGAAGGTAGAAATGGTGTCCATTGGGTGGAGGAAAATGGTTCTTCTTTGCTGCCTTCTCTGCGATGTGGCCAGGACTTCAGCTGGTAAGATCAGAAAATAGCTTTAGTATTCTCCCATGGCATTTGCATGTGTGTGTACAATATTGGGTGTTTACACTCAATGCACTTAAAGCACATTTAAAATGCTGTACATGGCTTTCCCCTCAATAATCACAGGAACTTTAGTTTCTTAAGGGTGCTGGGAATTGCATCTCTGTGGTGGATAAGCTACAGTTCCCATGATTCCTTAGGGGAAGCAATGCACTTTAAATGTATGTTGTGTACGCAGCCATTATCAGTTGAGACCACTACTTTTTATTTAAGTCTAAGAAACAGGGTTGCACTGGGTGGAGAGTGTGTGCGATTGAATCAAGGACTGTAACACCCTTGTGAAAGAGAGGCTGTTGCAAGGTTTCCTAGTAGCAGTTACTGGTAGGTCAACTTTAGATTTTCCAGTGTTTTATTTGAAAATGGGATTACAGACGCCACCTGTTGCTCCTTTGCAAACCCTCTGAGACAGAGGTTCAGCACGCAGAACTCCCTTCCCAAGCCCATGACATCTCCATGCATGGAAAACTTCTCTTGCTAAACAGCTGGATGCCAGGTTGTGCTTAAAGGTTCAAGATCTGAGCTGAAAACTTAATGTTAAGTGGGAGGGGGGTGTTGGTTTGTTTTTGTTTTTATTGTGCATTTTATGTTCTCTTACTTTCATTTTTATGTTGTGAATTGGTCTGTGATCTTTGGATGAAGGACAGGATACCACTGATGATGATGATGAGGTTCTCTCTTTATTCAGACATGAATGCACAGAAAAAGCAGAGTCTCACAAAATGCCTGCTGTTAGATAAACCGAAATCTCTCTTTTTCCATTGTGGTTTATATTCTGAGTAGCGAAGAAGCTAAGGGTGTTTTTCCCCCTCCTGATATTTGATTAACACTGGTGTGTGGGGGGGGTGTTGTTTTAGGTGTTTCTCAAGGCTACTTACTGTAAAATGAATATGCAGCTGTTTTCAACATTTCTGGAAGGAGCGGCACTGATGTACATGGAACTGTATTTTTAATACTAGCAGTGGGATGCCAGCCAAAGGGTGGGGATATTTGAGAAATTGCCCAGCTTGGCATTCAGAGTGAAAAAGAAAAGGGGGACAGAAAGAGAAGACCATGGAAGAAGATGGACCTACTAACTAACTGCTGCTATCACAGTGACCACTGTGAATGAACACATTCATGTGCCATTCTCACTTCCCCATAGGCATCCAGTTGGCTTCAGTATGTTGTGAATGAGTGTGAAATTTCAAACCACTTCCTCTCTCGCTCTTTACAATGTGTGTATAGCCTCAGTGGAGCCACACATACATTCTGCTGGGAATGTGTGTGGAATTCGGAACCACTTCCACTATTGTTCTTCCTCTTTTGCATTTATGTCTATCCACACATTCTGAAGTGCGGTAGATTATTTATTTCATTCCATTTATGAAATGCTTTCTAAAAGCAAATCTCAAATCAACGCAACAATAAAAGCATCAAGAATTTTTAAAAATTCAAGTCCATTGCACATGCAGACTGGGATAAACGTCTCCACTTGAGTGATTTGAACACATATTCACAGCGTGCAACATTCAGACACACTTGCTGAGTGAATAGCGCAACGTAATTCTTAAGGAAATCAGCCCTGAGTACTCACTGGAAGGACAGATGGTGAAGCTGAGGCTCCAATACTTTGGCCACCTCATGAGAAGAGAAGACCCTGGAAAAGACCCTGATGTTGGGAAAGATGGAGGGCACAAGGAGAGGGGGACAACAGAGGACAAGATGGTTGGACAGTGTTCTCGAAGCTACCAGCATGAGTCTGACCAAACTGCAGGAGGCAGTGGAAGACAGGAGTGCCTGGCGTGCTCTGGTCCATGGGGTCACGAAGAGTCGGACACGACTAAACGACACAACAACAACAAGAGTGTACATCCCCCCCCCCATATACTGTGCATGCTAAGTGACTCCCCTCCTGGCATTCATGGACACACGGCAAATGTCTGGAGGAAGGGGCTTTGCACATACACCTGTACATTTGAAAAAGCCCTCCCTACAGATGTTTGCATTGTACACACAGATGCCAAGGGAAGCTGCTCAGCATGTGTGGTGTCATGTTTGAGGCTACTCAGTGTGTCCCTGCTTTTGTGTGCAGCTAGTTCACAGAGCCTAGGGCTTGCCGATCAGAAGGTCGGAGGTTCGAATCCCCGCAACAGGGTGAGCTCCCGTTGCTCAGTCTCTGCTCCTGCCAACCTAGCAGTTCGAAAGCATGTCAAAGTGCAAGCAGATAAATAGGTACCACTCTGGCAGGAAGGTAAACGGCGTTTCCATGCGCTGCTCTGGTTCGCCAGAAACGACTTAGTCATGCTGGCCACATGACCCGGAAGCTGTACTCCGGTTCCCTCGGCCTATAGAGTGAGATGAGCGCCGCAACTCCAGAGTCATCCACGACTGGACCTAACGGTCAGGGGTCCCTTTACCTTTAAGTTCACACATGCATGTATCACCTGATTTCTCTAGCTGTGATAAATCTGTACTTGTAGTGATCACGTGGTTAATATGAACGTATGAACCGGCCCGTACTGTTCAAGGGAGAGAAACTGCACAATTTTTACCATGCATTAATCCAGACAATTGCTTTTTTTTCATCACACAGTTGCAAAACCAGGACTTTGTGGGTTGTACCGTGTGCCCCCAAGTTACACAGAAACTTGACCTATTGTTTAAATGCACTGCCGTATCAAGCTTTCCTTTGGAGAAAGTTTGCAGTTTTGACACTCTCTTGTCGTGTCCTGTGAGTCAACTGCTGATTGCAGAGTAACGATAAACCACAGAGTGGGTTTTAACTGTGAGAGAAAGGAAGAAGCTGATGGTTCCCCTCCTCATACGACATCAGCTTTGAAAGCTGTCAGTTTTTCAGTCTGAGTTCACCAAACAGCAAGCTTCTTCAGTGAAGTTGGAGGCACCAATAGGTAGATCTTGGTTGTGGGACTACAGGTGATGGTCATTTTGCAAGAGAGTTGCGTTGCTGACCCTCGCGAGCATCAGCAGAGAGCACTCTACTCCTGCTCTGCCCCCTTTTCTGTCCACTTCTGGGGTCGGTGCAATGCACGGTCGCACATCAAACCAGCCATTGCCTGTACAGAGGTACCTCGGGTTAAGAACTTAATTTGTTCTGGAGGTCTTTTCTTAACCTGAAGCACCACTTTGGGGGCCACCCGCTTGTCCAATGTGTATATTGGACAAAACTGCATACAAATATGTGTTGCTGTTTTTTATAAATTTGCACTAAAAGTGATGACATTTTTATGAGGCTATCTTTTTTAAATTACAAATTCTGCACAAATGCAGAGAACTGAATTTAACATTGGGGAAATGAGAAACCAGGCGGATGGGCAGGATATAAATAATAAAATTATTATTAATTATTATTAAATGGAGAAATCTGAAGCTGACAGATCTCTCCATTCCCGGTAGCCTCTCTAGCTTCTGGAGCCATCAGCCATTCTCCCAACTTGTGTGGCTGCTCTCTGACCAAAAGACCAGTCTGACATGGAGCTGCGGCAGAAAAACAGTTCCTCTGCCGCGCCATCAGTTGGGCTTGAGAACTTAGCTGATACATCAACAAGGTTATTTCCATGTGTCAGCTGAACAAAATTTCTAAATAATTATTCATTTGTGAAATTTGCTTGTACAGGTAGCAAAAGGCATTTGCCTAATTCAGCTATAAAACCGGGATCTCCTATCGCTGTCAAGACCAACGACCCAGGAGTTCAGAGAGCTGCTAGGTTTGGTGTTTACAGATACAACAACAGTTCAAATGACATCTTTCTATTCAGAGAATTTCGCATAAACAAAGCCATGAGGCAGGTAAGGAAACTCAGGCTGTTATGGCAACAAATTCAGCAATGAAACGAAACCTGTCATTTTCTGGTGCCAATGCAAGATGAAATATTCCCGTAAGTCACCTCACACTCAGGTGGAAATATCACTGCAGTGCCTCTGAAAGTCACACTGTTGAAGTGAGCTATTATGACTTACATCTTGGTTCAGCTGCTGCTCTGCTGATGGCTAAATAAGCCCTTCTGGAAGGTCTACATTTCTCCTGCAACCACAAAGTACGCCATCTTCTGGGCTGCCACCACCCTGAGCTTCTGTGAGCCCCCTTCTGTTGATCTAGACACCAGAGAAAGTTGATAGGGAAGGAGAAGGTCTTTCAGGTATTTGTGGCCTGAGTTGTTAAGGGCTTTAATCACTAACATGAACATCTTGAATTAGGCGCAGAAAAGAACTGGCTGCAACCAATGCAGCTGTTTTAAGAGGTTATATATGATCCAAATGGAACCCCAGCTAGTAACCTCGCTGTTTCATCACCTTCTCCCAATGTAGTCTCTGGTCAAAAAGGTTTAACAGGTTTTTGTCCTTCAAAACCAATAATCAGAGATAACAGTAGGATGAATAGAAAAGCAACAGGCACCGACATGCCTTAGCAATATGCCTCCCACTCGGGTGGGGTGGAAATATAAGGCTTTTGAAAAAAAAATTATCTTCCCTTCCTGCTCCCCCGGTATATAAGAAGTTCCCTCTAGCTCTCCAATTTGTCCTTGCTATGTGTGGTTTAGTGAAAATTGTTTTCTCTAGGTTGTGAGAGGGGTGAAATACAAAATTGATGTCGATATCTGCCGGACAGTATGCAGCAAAAGGATACACCCAGAGCCCGACTTGGACAGATGTGATTTCCAGATGAAAAAGACACTGAGACAAGTAAGATGGCTTCCTAATGGACTAATGTGGAACTTTACGGGGGACTGAGCTACATTAGTAAAGAAAAATCATTTTAAATGTGTTAGAACGCTGTGACACCAGATGGCGCTGTGGAGTTCTGCCTTTTGGCAACGTGAATTCACATTATGAGGTTTACAACACATTTTCCTGAAATCCCTCCCCCCCATTCAGCCAGGATCTGATGTGCTATCCATATTGCAGGGAGGCCAACTTGAATAAAATGGGGGGCGGGGAGGTTGGCCCTGCCCCACATAACTGAACACATGATGTGGCGCACCACATCATTTGAATGGCACTGCCCATCACCTTTGAGGGGCCTGGCCTCCTCAAATATTTTATTAGGGGAGCCAAAGGAACCTTGGCCCCTAGCAATGGACTCCTATGCATATTGGTATCTCTTCACTTGTGACTTAGCTGGGCCCAGCTTTATCAATGTCCATGAGTCTAGAAGTGCAAACATTATATTTAGAACTTAAATATATGTAAAATAAGCATAGTGACCAATATAAAATGGAAAAAACCAAAACCCTGAAGGGCAGCAAGCTGGGGAAGTCCGGCTTATGTCGTAACCAAATTTGCTGGTTTTTAAGATGCCACAATAATTTGTTGTTTTTGCTGCCGCAATAAACTGACTTACCTACTCCTTGGAGTGATAAATGGGGCAGTGGGGAGAACCTATTGTTCTCCAGATGTTGATGGACACAGATTCCCCATCCCAGTTATAATACAATAAGTTAATAAGGGAAGCCACGTGTAAAAAAACCACACTGTAGATTTCAAATTCTCTCTCTCTTCAGGAAACACTTTTCACATTGGCTGGTCTGCTGCAGAACTCATACATGTGGCAAACAGGGCCAGAGAACATGCTTAGTTCATGCAGCACACAAGCCAAGGCGGTTTTGGATGTGTTTCACTGCATAAATGTATAGCATGCAAAATTCATGTTGGGGAGACAGCTGTGATTCTTACCTCTCCAAGGTCCTGATGGTGCAATTTTGTTACATGTTGGGAGCCTTAATGTCCGAGAGCCTTGACATTACCTTCCACCTTCAAATCTGGGAGCTTTTTAAAAAATATAGTGGTACCTCGGAATTCGAATGGAATCCTTTCTGGAAGTCCACCCAACTTCCAAACATTCGGAAACCAAGGTGCGGCTTCCGATTGGCTGTAGCCAGACGTTCAGGTTCCAAAGAACATTTGCAAACCAGAATTCTCACTCCCAGGTTTGTGGCGTTTAGGGACCAAAATGTTTGACTTGCAAGGCATTCGCGAACCAAGATACGACTGTACCTTTCACACAATACCTTAGGTAATGTAAGAAGCACTGGGCAATGTGAGAGGAGCCTATACAGTACTATGGCTCCTTCCCAGTGCTAATTTTTCCTAGAAAAAAGAGGTGCCAGAACTCTCTGTTTTTTATAATGGCAATGGTGCCCACTTGAGAGGTGCCAGAACTGAGTTCCAGCAAGTTCTGGCTTTAAAAAGCCCTGCCCCATCCCGTTTCTGCATTAGTTATGTTGCGCCCAGGCCTGATATCAGCACTAGACACCTTCTGGCACCTGCCCTTAGCCTCTACCCCCACCCACCAAGCAGTGAGCGGCTGCAAATGGCCATGATGAATTTCCCACAATGCTCTGGGGTGACTGTGTAGGAGAAAGTTGTACAAGGGCACTGTGGAAAATTTGAAATGGTTGCTGCTGGTGGTCAATCAGGGGCAGGCCCTACTGATGTAGGGGAACGAAGCCACAGAAGGCACTTTGTCAAAGGAGTGTGGCCTTCGTTGCTCCTCTGTGGCCTGGGACCTCTAGCCCTGCGCAACATGAGAAGTCGTGCAGTAGTAGCAACATCCTAACATGAGAGCAGCGAGAGACTCTTCCTTTGCTAATGCAGAATCTTTCCCCACGTAATATATGGAGCTTATCAGATAGCGAAAGCACTTCAAGAAAGACTGCCGTTTCCTAAGCCAGAGCATTGCAAGAGGCCTCTGTCCTTTATCATGTTGGGCATGAGGCCAGAGTAAGGAGTTGCGCATGAATGTTGCAGGAGCTGCGGCCACATCTCCTTGCCTTGGGGTTGTCAAAGAGGAAGGTGGAATAACTGTGAGCTCCTTTTTGAAATACCTGCTCAGGATATTGAACAAGCCATCAGATAATGACATAGGTCAGCTTTCTAGATTTCGACACTGGGCTGATTTTAATATTCATCTTTCTCCTTTCCCCCCTTCTCAGACATTCAGATGCTATTTTGAAGTTTGGATCACCCCCTGGCTGCACCAAGTCGAAGTCCCAGTCTCCCTCTGTCAATAACCTCCCCCTAATACAGGCAATGGACTCTGTTTTTGTAAATGTTGTTCTGTGACAAAATCATCAGTAAAGATGCTGGTCTGTAAAGAATTGTATGTGGTTTTATTGGGTTGTCGCTGATTAATTCTGCACCCCAGAGGTGAAGTCGGGCAAATGTTGGGGTGGGAGAGAAACTGCAAAACGGGTGGCATAACTGGAGGAAGTAGATTCAGTGTGGCTAAAAGCAAATACACCAAACAGGGCAGGGGTCAAGCAAAGGACTAAACAGGCAGCACACCAAGGAGATATAAGCAAGTGCTGTTAACCTTCCTGCCAGCGGCCTCTTCCTATTACAAGGGCTAATAGAAGACTGAAGGTTACATCACACACAAAATCTATTATACATGTGACGGGAGAAGACTTGTGTTTTTAAATGTGGTTCTGCCTCGTAACTCAATAAAACTCAATAAAAAAGATTTATATAAAAAAAAGAAGAAGAAATGTTGCAGGCAGGGCCAGATTGAGGTTTGATGAGACCCTAAGCTACGGAAGGTAATGGGGCCCTTTATATGTCCTTTGTCAACAACAAATTGTCGCTGTTTTTTGTGTTGAATATATGCTATATGGTCATTTATGGACCCAATAGGTATCTCAAGCCATTTGCACATGTTGCCGTGCAACCAGTCCATGCAGAATGTAGGCACCCTATATGTAGAAATGAGCAAACCAGGGATATTTTAGGGAGTGTTGTAAACAAAAATTGCCCTTTTCCCTTATGGGGTATCCAAGAGCCCATATAGAGTCCTTACATAGGTTCCCTATTGGTAGGAGAAGATAACAGAGGCCAACCAGAGAATACTGAGAAGCAAAGCAGCTAGTAAGCTTGATCTTTATTGATCTGTTGCAACAGGGTGCTCCCCTCACTCGCAGGAAAGGAGGAACCCAGAAAAATGGAGTGCAAGGCCTTATAAAGACTTTTGAAATTGCCACCCCCAGAAACATCATACATACATCACAGAAGGGGTGTAACCTAAGACCACCCCTCAGATACATCATACCTACATCACAAAAAAGGCAGTCTAAAACAGAACTTTGAGTGTTGTTTTTCTCCTGTCCTTGTTTATCTCCTGTCTGGCAGGTTACTTGATTGGATTTCCTGGGGAGCCTGGCTAGTCTTTTGTAATGATAAATACTTAGTTCCTGGGCGAGGTCACAGGCTCACACCCTATTCATATCTTAAATGTGCCCTTAAGACAGGATTTGTGAGGAAAGAGACAATGGAGGTTTCCCACTTTGACCTTGCAGAGAAAACATTTGCTCAGTTTAGGAATCAAAATGGTTCCAGGTCGGTCTTCCTGTGCTGATCTATGTACGCGCTTGGTTGGTACGCTTATGAACATTACCATATATCTAAGACCTCAAAATTCCTATCACAGAATATATGCTATATGGTCATTTATGGAACCAATAGGTATCTCAAGCCATTTGCACATGTTGCCGTGCAACCAGTCCATGCAGAATGTAGGCACGCTATATGTAAGGTAAAGGGACCCCTGACCATTAGGTCCAGTCGTGGCCGACTCTGGGGTTGCGGCGCTCATTTTGCTTTATTGGCCAAGGGAGCCAGCGTACAGCTTCCGGGTCATGTGGCCAGCATGACTAAGCCGCTTCTGGCGAACCAGAGCAGCGCACGGAAACGCCGTTTACCTTCCCGCCGGAGCGGTACCTATTTATCTACTTGCACTTTGACGTGCTTTCGAACTGCTAGGTTGGCAGGAGCAGGGACCGAGCAACGGGAGCTCACCCCATCGCGGGGATTCGAACCGCTGACCTTCTGATTGGCAAGCCCTAGGCTCTGTGGGTTAACCCACAGCGCCACCCACATCCCACCCTATATGTAGAAATGAGCAAACCAGTGATATTTTAGGGAGCAGGTTGGCAGGTGGGGCCCATTACTTACATCACAGGAGCCTACACAACACAAAACACTGCTGCTGGATGTAGGTTTTAATTTATTTGTTTTATATCTTATATTTTGGAAATGTACATCCAGGTTTTTCCCCTTTAATTTTTTTTTGGGCCCCCCCCCCAAGAGAGTGCGGCCCTAAGCTATAGCTTGTGTAGCTTATACGTAAATCCGTCAGGGCCCGCTTTCTCCCTCAGGGGCTCCTTCCCTCCCTGAGGCGGCCTAACCGAGGCGCCGCGCCTCGTCTTGGCGCCTTCCAGCGCCGCGGCCTGGCCTGCCTGCCTGGCCCGCCTTCCCCGCCCGCCTCGCCCGCTGCGGAGGCAGGACAGGAGGCGGGATGCGGTGGCCGCGCCCGCGTTCTCCCCTGGCCGTGGCGGCCTTCCTCCTTCCTGCTAGTCGCGCTGCAGCCGCCGCCGCCATGGCCCAGCTCCGCGCCTCCTCTTCGACGGCCTTCGACTACCTGGTGCTGGGAGGCGGCTCGGGCGGCCTGGCCAGCGCTCGGCGGGCGGCGGAGCTGGGCGCTCGGGTGGCCGTGGTGGAGAGAGGGCGGCTCGGCGGCACCTGCGTGAGTCCCGGAGCGGGAGGCGGGCTGGCGGGCGCTTAGGAAACTTGGCCTGGAGGAAAAGCGGCGCCCGGGAAGGGTGGGCGGCCCTCGGGGGCTTATGGTGGAGTTGGGAGGCCTGCCTTGCAGCGGGTTGGACTAGATGACCCTGGGGCCGGGGGGTCCCTTCCCGTGAAACGCAGTGCAAAGGGAGGTTGGGCGGCCGCCTGTCGTGTATGATCCAGCTGAGATTCTTGCATTGAAGTGGGTTGGGCTAGATGATCCTTGGAGCCCCTTCCAACTCGTTTCTATGAAACGCACTGCAAAGGGAGGTTGGGTTTCCACCTGTTGTGCATGATCTAGCTGAAATGCTTGCATTGTAGGGGGTTGGGCTAGATGATCCTTGGAGCCCCTTCCAGTTTTATTATTCTGTGAAACGGACTGCAAAGGGAGCTTGGACGGCCGCCTGCCGTGTAGGATCTAGCTGAGATTCTTGCATTGAAGCGGGTTGGGCTAGATGACCCTTGGAGCCCCTTCCAATTTTATTATTCTATGAAACGCACTGCAAAGGGAGGTTGGACAGCCACCTGTTGTGTATGATCTAGCTGAGATGCTTGCATTGTAGGGGGTTGGGCTAGATGATCCTTGGAGCTCCTTCCAATTTTATTATTCTGTGAAACGCACTGCAAAGGGAGGTTGGACGGCCGCCTGCTGTGTATGATCTAGCTGAGATTCCTGTATTGAAGCGGATTGGACTAGATGACCCTTGGAGCCCCTTCCAATTTTATTCTGTGAAACACACTGCAAAGGGAGGTTGGACAGCCACCTGTTGTGTATGATCTAGCTGAGATGCTTGCATTGTAGGGGGTTGGGCTAGATGACCCTTGGAGCTCCTTCCAATTTTATTATTCTGTGAAACGCACTGCAAAGGGAGGTTGGGGGGCCGCCTGCCGTGTATAATCCAGCTGAGAGTCTTGCATTGAAGCGGGTTGGGCTAGATGACCCTTGGTTCCCCTTCCAGCTCTACAAGCCTATGATTATATGAAGCTGAACAGTGGTCCCTCTAGCTCAGTGTTGTCAACACAGACTGACAACGGGCTCTACAGGGTGTCTCCCAGCCCCTGCCTGGGGATTGAACCCTGGGACCTCCCTGTGTGCAAGTCAGGAGGGCATCTCTCAGGTGTTAATTGCCCCACGCCCCACACTTAAGGATGACCAGGAGCACAGGAAAGTTGTATTAAGAACATTAATCTGTTTTCTGTTTTTTATTTCCTTGTGCACACACACACACATGCATGCAGACACACACACACACACTGAACTTGGAAAGAGGAACAGAGGAAATGTGTGCATGCATTTGACAGAGAGAGAAGGCCACTGTGTGTCATCTTTAGGTCTAGTTCTTTAGGCAGAAATTATGACTTAGATTTTAGGATGTTCCATACGCCGCCCTCAGGTGCCAGCCCTAGTAGCTTTACATTTCAAATGGCTCAGGGGAGAGGAAACAAAAAAACCTGAAACTTTGAATTACTGAAAGAGTGTTTTCACTGTTTTCTGCATGCCAAGCATTATTTCCATGCCCCCAAATGTGGTACAATTCACAATGTTGTGTATCATCCTTGCAAAAGGATCACATGTCCATGGGCTTAGCCGGGGGGGGGGGAGCTGCCCCCGCATCAAGTAAAACAATAGAAATATTTAACTAACTGATCAATCACGTTGGTTCTGCCCACCCCTAGTCCTGTCCTACCTAACAAAAATCCTGGCTACGCTTGTGTGACATGTCAGTTATTACCGTATTTTTCGCCCCATAGGACGCACTGCCCCATAGGACGCACCTAATTTTTTTGGGGGGGGAAATTTCCCTCCCCAGGCACGGGGCAGGCGCAGGGGAAGCCCGAGCTTCCCCGGACCCCAGCCCCCAGAACAGCCTGCTATCCGCAAGCCTAGGGAGCCGCGCCGCTCTCCCCAGGCTTGCGGAGAGGTGCGCAAAGCCCGGGCGCGCTCTTCAGCGCGCACCAGGCTTCGGAATGCAGGCAGCTCCGCGCCACCCTCCGGAGCCCCGCGCAAGCCCCGCGTGAAGTTCTGTTTCTTGGTCACTTGACTGAATATAAGGAACCCATCATTGCATATCTGCTTTCAAGGAGCTTGCTACAGAATTTCAACAATGGAGGAGGCAACTGTTATATTTATAATTGCAATACCTCATATTTATTGTAGTCAAATCTTTGTTTCTTAAATGTATAGGCAACATTGTAACCAAAGCTTTGGAAGCAATTAACTCATACAAAGACATGTATGTAACATGTCATACAAGACAACAATAAAATCCAAATCTAAAATAGTTTTGTTAGTCAGCAATGCAATTCCATCTCATGCCGGAATCCAGTACTTCACATACATTATCTCAGTCACCCTTACAAGAGGGTAGGTCAAGTACCTTACAAGTAAGGTAGGTCACTTATAATCTCCATATTTATTAAATCCAGGTAAGGAAAATACTTCCTTCACACAGTCCATTGTTGAACTATGGGATTTGCTACCTCAAAATGTAAGGATGCCCACCAGCTTAAATGTTTTTAAGAGGGGATTTGACAAATTTATGGAGGATAAAGATAGCAGTGCCTACCACTCATGTTGACTGTATATTAGGGCAGTATGCCTCTGAACTACTGTAATAAATAAATAATAAAAGCTATCCATAACAAATTATCTTTTAACCTGTTTGTGCATATTTGCTAAATACTTGCTTAGTAGCGTTGGCGCTTGACGTTGTTTATTTTTCCTTTTCAGGTGAATGTTGGATGTGTTCCTAAAAAGGTAAAAACAAACCGTTTAATGTGTCACTATCAATTTGTTTTATTTTATTTTTAAATTGTGTGAAGTGAAAACTCAGCGGCAGTAACAGCTAGAAATGGTTTTAAAGTATATTCTTAGGCTCTCTGCATATGTCAGATTGCTACCCAAGGAGACTATTGTCTTCTAAATGCAGAGGAACACAAGAAAATGGCCAGATCACTCAAAAAGCACCTGCCTTTTTGCTTATGTGTGATTTTGTACGGGAGGGGCACTTGGCACAGTGTGGTCTGGCATTCTGCTTCTCCTCTAGAAGGAACTGTGATCAGAGTGCTATTCTAACTCTCTCCCTGATGTTGATGCTGCTGAAAGTGCTGGGATGCAACTCAGTTGCATTAAGGCTGCTGGGTTTCCATGGGCAGAAAGTAGGTGGACAGGAACCGCCAAGCCTCCTAGACTTGACTTTCTGAATGAATCTGTGCTGACCTTTCCTCAGTTGCTACACTGATACTCTCAGGGTGTTTCTACTTTTTCTTTGTCCCACCTTGGAGGAGGAGACATTTTTTATTTTGTTTGCCCTGTAGAAAGATAAAAGAGCAAGCATGGCTTTCTGCATTTCCATCCTAGATTGTTTGAAGTAGATTTTTTCCTATCCAACATGTATTTCCTATACAATCAAACCTCGGTTCCTGAAAGGCTCCATTTTGGCTCCGAACGCCGAAAACCTGGAAGTAAATGCTCCGATTTTCAAACGTTTTTCGGAAGCCGAACGTCTGACACGGCTTCCGCTTGAGTGCAGGAAGCTCTTGCAACCAATCGGAAGCTGCACTTTGTTTGTTAAACATTTTGGAAGCCAAATGGGCTTCCGGAACAGATTACGGTCAACAACCGAGGTTTGACTGTAGTAAACTTAGCATTCTTATTTTCCATACTGAGTCTCAGTTTGATTGCATTGAGGGTAAAGCGTACTCTTCAAAGCAGAGATTTCAGGGCACAGTTCAACTTTTGCTGATACATATACATGGACGTTCGGGTTGTGAACGTGATTCGTGCGGGATGCACGTTCGCAACCCGCAGCGGTGCGTCTGCACACGCGCAGGTTGTGGTTCGGCGCTTCTGCACATGCGCAAAGTGCGATTTAGCACTTCTGCGCGTGCGTGACTGCCGAAACCCGGAAGTAACCCGTTCCAGTACTTCCGGGTTTCAGCGGTCCGTAACCCAAAAAAACACAACCTGAAGCATCTGTAACCCAAGGTATGACTGTATTATTTATTTAGTTTTTCAAATTAAAATTTTACAATCGCAAACATACAACATAAAGACAAGATTCCAGATAATAAACTAAATGCTATCAGATGGCTGGGGGGGATGTTAGATGGCATGTAAAAGACACCATGTGTCTTTCTACTTCACTGGTTGTCCTATCAATGGTGTGGGTCCCAGAGGCTTGAGGTCTGCTAGACTTAAGCCTTGTAGATCACTCCAGGGACCCTTCCTTGGGGATTCCCCATCTATGTCAGGCGTGAACTGTTGCAGAAAAAGAAAGAAAGAAAGAAAAAGACAAGATGTCTTAATACCCTTGGCCATTGTGAGCTGGTGTGGTTTCGTATACACCGGGGGGGCGGCGGGGGGGGGAGCCATCGCTTTGCTTCTCCGCTGTCTAATTTAGGATTGCTGTTACTCCTGCTAAGTGCCTAATTTCCCAAGGCTCTTCTGGCTGATCCGGTTCTGAGGGGTTGAGAAGCCAACATTGCAATGTATGAAGCAAGCGTCCTTTATTGTTAGAAAGAAAACGTCACTGGTTTTTCTCTTGCCTTCTCCGTGAACAGGCTCAAATATTAACTTAACAAATTGCATTGGCGTGTTTTGATAGGAAGACAATCAAAATAGCCTGATGCAATGATGCTCATTTGGGGAAAATAAAATGAAAAAGAAATCTTGGGATCCTAATCGTTTAATAGAAAATTGAAGGCTGGTGTCTCCATCTCCTGCAGACAGTGGATGCTTCTAAGTAGCCGCAGGGAGGCTGGCAAATTGGATGGTGCCCTTTGCCTAGAAGCCATCCTTTGGGCAAAGCAGGTAGAGTTGTAAATGGCAGATTATGGGCTGTTGACTGAAGATAACAGGTCTCCTGTCCCACTGCCTCTGGGGGGAATCTTTCAGACTATTCTTGATAAAAAAAAGCTGGTAGTTACCAGGAGAGGAACTGCTTTAGAGAAAGACTGAGTGAATTTAAAATTGAGTTTTTGAAGTATTTCGCAGACTACAGTACATGCCTAGTGGGTTACGTTTATCATGGTGGGTTGCAAGTTGTGTGGGCCTGATATGTCTAAACTGCTGTCCCAATGTAAAATCCTTTATGCATTATACCTCCCCCCCACAACATATCAAAATGTTTATTCACATTATCCTGCATTATACAATAAATAGGGGTGTTGGGTTTTTCATTTATTTTTAAATTAAACCCTGGATGTTCTCCCTGCACCCTCCCCTCCCCAAACAGGTGATGTGGAACACTGCTGTCCACTCTGAGTTCATCCATGATCATGCAGATTATGGTTTCGACGTATCCGATGTGAAGTTTAACTGGCGGTAAGTCAGGTTAAAATTCCTTTCTGTGGAAATAAATGTGCACCATCAGACTAATGCGATGAGTGGGGTACAATCTACTAAGAGGTTCTGATATGCTTGCCCCACTGAACTGAGTGGAAGATGTGCGAAATATTTGGAGCGTCATTAATAGCAGCTGAATGTACCCCATTCGTCAGATTTCCTCCAGTCTGCTAGGAGGTATTTATATTCTTGTCCCATTGAAATGCATGGGAGATGCACAAGGTTATCAATGGAGAAAAGTTTGAAGCTATTTTAAAACTGGCTCATCTTCTGGTTTTATTATGTTGGCTTTATAAACAGTTGGCTACTGGCTTTATAAACAGTTCTGCCTACCCAATGTACCTGCGTCTTGATTTTTTTGAAGGGATGTAAATTCCTAAAGCAAATAATGAATGGGGATTTGAAAAGAGGGACAAGGTTAGGGGTTTTTTTTGAGCCATAGTTTTGCTAGTGCAAGAGCGAGATAATTTTGTCACACAAAACTTATTTTATTACAGAGTAATTAAGGAAAAGCGTGATGCTTATGTGAAACGACTGAATGATATCTATCAAAATAATTTGAACAAGGTTTGTAAATGTTCCTGTTTTGCACCTCAACCGATCGTTAAGCCTCTTTCCTCCAGCTGCTAACGATGAGTTTCACAGTATAGAATCTAGAGGGCTCTGCTGGTTATCAGCTTATTCCTTTGAGACAACCATTCTTCGCTCTTGGAAATATATTCCTTTAGTTTCAGAGCACAGCACTTTTGTAAAATCTCTCTCACCAATCCGGAAATGCTTTAGAATTTTCAGCCCCGCCTCTGAGAATGTCTTAGCCCTATCTAAATTGCTAATATATGTTGATTTTATATCAGTCTTTTTTTCTGTCATAGGTTCTCTAAGTAACCCTGGGAAGTCTAGTTTGTATGCTGAGGGTACAAAGAATTATCTATTTGAGATCCTAATTCCCCTAGAGAAGTTTGAATAGAGGTAGTAATGAATTTAAGTCTGTATTGTAAACATGCCCTTAATTCTACCTGCTCTATCAGTATAGAACAGGCTTCCTCAACCTCAGCCCTCCAGATGTTTTGAGACTACAATTCCCATCATCCCTGACCACTGGTCCTGCTAGCTAGGGATCATGGGAGTTGTAGGCCAAAAACAGCTGGAGGGCCAAGGTTGAGGAAGCCTGGTATAGAGGTTTCTCTGAATTTATGACAAAATATATAGGAGAGCTTTGGATAACCCAGACTTGTTCAATTATTTAAATTCCTGAGAGAATCAACAGATGAGAGAAATCGGCACACAAACCAGGTAGCGCTGTGACAACATAGGGAATAGCTAAAATGTCTTGTGAAATTCTTTATCTGGTCTTTGAATTCACGTATAGATTGACAGCTCATTTTCAACCTAATTTCATTAGTCCAATGTAGAAACTATTCGTGGTGATGCTTCGTTCACACCTGATGGCAAAGGCACGATTGAAGTGGATGGTAAAAAATACACAGCACCCCATATCCTGATTGCAACTGGTGGCCAGCCTTCAGTCCCCAGTGAAAGTGAGGTGCCAGGTAAGTCATTTACATGCCACATTTTCTGCAAGCATAATGGTTTCTCAAAGCACTTAAACTGTCAAAGCACAGTATCCCAATAATAACGATACATAATGAAAATTATGATATCACTACAATGTAACGCTAAACATTCAGTGGTTGAAAGTTCATTTAACATACATCAAAGTTTAAATGAACATATAGTTCAGAAATAGAAATATCCAGTAACTTCACATCCAAAAATAGCCCCAAAGCTAATGACATCATCATCATTATTGCCCTGTTCCTAGGGCTAGGTGATGTATCAATATACTGTCCGAAGCAAATTCCATATTGTGATATCGGTTTCATAATTTTTGACCTGGCAATATATTGTGACTCACGGTGTGTGTGCCTGCGCTATGCGACAATCACAATGTGGGGGAAACCGTGAAGTCTGCCAATGCCTCTACATAGCTCCATCCTTATTTCACAGATTGTGATACCGTATTTTTTGCTCTATAGGACACACTTTTCCCCCTCCAAAAATTAAGGGGAAATGTGTGTGTGTCCTATGGAGCGAGTGCAGGCTCCTTGGCTTCAGCGATGGCAACGCGAAGCCTCCAAAGTGCAGAGAGAGCGCTCCCTCCGTGCTCCGGAGGCTTCGTGTTGCTTTCGCTGAAGCCTGGAGAGCGAGAGGGGTCGGTGCGCACCGACACCTCTCGCTCTCCAGGCTTCAGGGATAGCCGCCTAAAGCCTTTGGAGCGCAGCGGGAACTCGCCCTGTGCTCCAAAGGCTTTGGGTTCCCTTTGCTGAAGCCGGGAGAGCAAGACTATCTTAGCTTCAGCAGAGAGGGAGAGCTGCGCAGCGCCCCTTCAGCCAAGCGGGAGGAGAAATGGAAGGGGCTCCGTTTCTCCTGCTGCTTTGCTGAAGGGGCGCTGAGCAGAGAGAGGGAGATTTTTTTTTCTTGTTCTCCCCCTCTAAAGCAAGGTGCGTCCTATGGTCGGGTGCGTCCTATAGAGCAAAAAAATATGGGTATATTGATATGTTATGATATTTTGCAGGTGATATATCACAAGGTTGAAAAACAGATATCACCCTGCCCTGCTGTTCACCTCTACATAGTTCCATCCTTATTTCAGACATCGTGATACATCATTATATTGCGATATTTAGCTGGTGATACATCGTGATGTTGAAAACCAGATATCACCCAGCCCTTCTTGTTACCTCCCCCCATTTTATTCTAAAAGGCAAGAATCTCATCAAGATGTTTCTTGGGAGTAGCTCCCTTACGAAGGCTCCTTAGATGGAGGGTGAGCGAAAGCAAATGGAAATAGCTCTCTCTGTCCTGTGATTAGGAAAGATCTGAAAAAGCTGATATGACAGTTAAGCTTCTTGCTTCAAAAGATTAAGCAATAACTTTCTGTACTTTGTAACATTAATCCTTGGCAAACGCTGTTGCCCTCATCGCCTGTGCTGCTCGTTGTGTTTTGCTGATCTTTGGGGAACACGTGCATTTTTCAGGAATGTTCCTCCTCTCCCCCTCTCCCTGTCAATTATTAAGGGTCATAAATGTACATGGAGTAATTTTTGAAAAGTCCGGCGATTCCTGCCCCAAGGAACTTACAATTTCAGGATTGCTGCGGACATAATTGTGGGAGTGTATTCGCCACATTTTTTAGATGTTTACCATCTTCGCCCCAGCTTAGGAGAAGCCTTGCTTGCAGTATTGAATTGTATTGTATGCAGCAGGTCTGCATTAGTGAATGAGCTGTAAGAAAAGTTGGATATTTGCAGAGCTAAGATCTATTTATACATGAGTGGACTTTGATATTCAGGGTAGTGTCTCATTGCTTTGCAGGGGCCAGCTTGGGAATTACTAGTGATGGTTTTTTTGACCTTGAAGAGCTGCCGAAGTAAGTTGCCAATCTAGGCTGTACCTGTTCTCAGTTTCCACATCGTAATGGAGATTATTTGAGAAATAGAGCATGCTGGATGTGGGTTACTGTGCGATAGGCGGGGTGAGGTGGGGCTCACGTACATCCCTCAAGTATCTATAAATATCTTAAGTGCAGGAAAAAGGCTAGTGAGTTCCCCCATAGTGCTGTATTTACTGTTGCAAGTTGCAGAATTGCTAAAGATGCCCCATTTAGCATCTGGTCTGTCCTGATGCATATCTGGTATTAGTCTAGAGCTAGATTAGAGCCTTTGTTTCTTTTGTTGCCTGAGAAAAATCTGCGGGCAAAATCCAGACAAATTAAAGCACTTGTAAACACAATTAATTTTAATGCAAGATGGCTTAAGTATGTACCCAACAGTGCATTATATGCTTTGTCTCTTCAGAAGTAAGTCCTATTGAATTAAGTGAGGCTTGCTTCCATTAGGGAAGTAGGTAGAAGTTTGCACCCAGTCTTCCATTGAAAGCAATGGGGTTTACAAGTGTATAACAGTGGCTGAATTGCACCTAAAGGAGGTTTACCTTACTGGCTGGCTTTATGTAGTACTAAAATTGGAGGTTGTAGAGTTCAGGTTCCTTCATGCAACAGCTGTTCTTTTCGATTGTCCCAATCCTACTTTCTGGGTTGCAAGAATCAGCACAAAGTCTCATGTCTGGCTTGTAAATAGATGTTTGACACATTGGTTTGGGGAGATACGTGAAACCTATAAAATTCTTGTTTAGGAGCAGTTGAATATCAGCGCAAAACATTCCTCCTCATCCCTTCTAGTGACTTCTTCGTTCACACACAGACACGGTTTGCTCTGTATTGGCACTGTTTGTGTTTTGAGAAAAGTTTAGCAGGCTTGTGGTGGTGTGGTCTGCAAATCAGTGCAGCAAAATGCTCAATTTGAGTCATTAAGTTAATTAAAATTAACCAAAGTTTCATATAATTATTTGGTCATTTATAAAACGCACACAGCACGTAGCCAAATGTTTGCTAGTGCTTCTGCACTCATTGGCCAGAACTCTGGAAGATGGGAGGAGGTTTACTTGCATCTGAACACGTGTAGTTGCCCAGATGTCTATAGGAAACCCACAGATGAAACATGAGAGCGATAGCCCTCTCTTGCTGTTATTCCCCAGCGACAGGTACCTAGTGGTAGGTCTCTGATCCTGGAAGTAGCATATAGATTTCATGACTAGTAGCTATTGATAGCATAGTCCTCCCTCCATGCATTTCTCCAATTCCCTTTTAGGACCATCTAAGTGGATGAAATAGGGACGTGGGTGGCGCTGTGGGTTAAACCACAGAGCCTAGGACTTGATCAGAAGGTCGGTGGTTCGAATCCCCGCAACGGGGTGAGCTCCTGTTGTTCGGTCCCTGCTCCTACCAACCTAGCAGTTCAAAAGCACATCAAAGTGCAAGCAGATAAATAGGTACCGCTCCGGCGGGAAGGTAAACGGCATTTCCATGTGCTGCTCTGGTTCGCTAGAAGTGGCTTAGTCATGCTGGCTACATGACCCGGAAGCTATACGCCGGCTCCCTCGGCCAATAAAGCGAGATGAGCGCCGCAACCCCAGAGTCGGCCACGACTGGACCTAATGGTCAGGGGTCCCTTTACCTTTACTTAAGGATGACTATCACTACATTTTGAGCAGCAGCTTCCATAGTTTTAACTGTCTGCTGAGTGAAGATCCTTACTGCCTCAGTATGAGGCGCTCAGGCAAAGCATAGTTCAGGGTGCAGTAGAATATATTTCCAACAGGAACTTCATAGGGTGTGTGTGATATGGCTCAAAACCCATTATTCTTTCAGGCGCAGTGTTGTCGTCGGTGCTGGATACATAGCTGTGGAGATAGCTGGCATTCTTTCAGCCCTGGGTTCAAAGACATCCTTACTGATACGTTATGGTGAGGTAAGGCACACTCACTTTTTCTTTGTCCTGACTGCTCTGCTGTATATTGGCCAATGCAATAAAAAGCAAGGCTGCGGTTCTGTTGTGCACGCTTTTAATTCCTTGCACTGATTGGCTGGGCAAGGAAGCACTGTTTTTTTGTTCAACATTTTGTTCAGCATCAACATTTCTTAAACTAGAGTTTCTGAACGGCATTCTTTTTTTTTAAAGTAATTTTTATTTTGCTTTAAACATATACAGATAAATATAAACAACCAAATTTACAAAAGAAAAATCCTGAGGGTTTGGGGTGGAGAGGCTTAGAGAATTGTGGTTTTGTGAGTTGCCCTTGCTAGGTTTACAGCCTGGTGTTAGCCACTACTATTTATTAAATGTATTTATATATTGTTTTTCACGTGGACCTCAAATCGGTTTACAGGAATTTCTTATAAAAATGCAGTGATATGGAAATCACAAGCGTTCAGAAACAGCTGTAACTGCTACACTAGCTCTCTTGAATGAGTTATGTGGATATGCTGTGTGTCTGCACAGTCTTATTTAATGTTCTTCCTGGACAGGTGCTGAGAAACTTTGATTCAATGATCAGCTCAAACTGTACTCAGGAGCTGGAGCAAGGTGGTGTAGAAGTCTGGAAACATTCTCAGGTATCATCTATGTACTGTATCACTTTCATCATCTGTGTGCCTATATTTAGGGGGAGGAATGCTTTGTTATTTTTGTTTTGACTATTTACTTGTGTTTTTCCTTTGTATTTTATCCTGTATAGCGCCCTGAGATCTTGTGATGAAGTGCGGTGTATAAAGCTAATTTAAAAATATAAAAAATGTGCACTTTTTATTGTTTTTGTGGGGCTGAATGATTCTATCGGGGCAAAGTATGCAGAGATGCTCCCATCTTGTATTGCTATGTTGTTTGTTTTAACAGATTAATACCTTTGATTAAGCACCAGTTTATTAAGCACCAGTGCTTTAATTTCTTCTATGAGTGGTATTATTCTTAATGAGAGGAAGTCGCAAACATGTAACAAAATACTCCCCCACCCTCCTTTTCCTTCAACTTATTGCCCATGCTGCTTCTCTTATTGGTGTATTTATAGCTGCTTTTAATAGGGCTAGTAGGCAGATCATAAGCAGAAAAACAGAGCTCCTATTTATTGCACCTTGGTTGGTACATTTTGGGAAAGCTGCAGCTGTCCTTAAATCAAGGCTGAGTACTGATACCAGTCAGTCACACATTCTGTATGAAGAAAGGTTGAACTCTGCAACTTGCATTAATTATATTATTTGAAGGTGGCATCTGTCTGTCTCGGGAGACAATGAAGAGCGCCTCCTGGGGTGAAATCAAATTGCTGGATAATCGCAGCGCTTGCTGTGGCCGCAGAAACCAGAAACTCGTAACTGCTGCCTCTAACATTGTTTCTACTGCATTAGCAGCACCAAAGTGACTCTCTGTGGCCAGGGGTCCTGGGCTCCCTCCCCTAAAATCAAACAAGACACAGGCAGGCCCTGTCCAATGGCCTTACATTTTAAATTTGATATAAAACTGGAAAAGGCCAAGAACAATTAGGGCAGGTTTTGCACAGAACACTTTTTTAAAAAATCTATTTTGCATACTTTTTCCCATAGTACTTCTTTTGCATAATTTATTCTGCATGTTTGAAGCACAGGAGCAATGCAAGACACTCCAACCCCATCCTCCGATCACTGGAAAACATAATTGGCCATTGCTGCGACTTCTCAAGATTCCAGCAGCCCTTGTTGTTTTTCTTCAAACGAAATTGAGAGATCCCAAGGAAGCTGGTATCTGTAATGGTGCAACATAATTGTGTTTTTCTCTACAGAATTGTGGCAGGCACATAGCCATGCCTATAACTTGACATGTCAAATCTAATAAAGAGGTTTTTAAAAAATATATTATAACAAATTCTGAAATAAATACAGTGGTACCTCTACTTATGCGCACCTCTGGTTACATATCCTTCGACATACGCACGTGGCAAACCTGGAAGTATTTTTCTGGGTTTTGCCGTGCGCACATGCGCAGAAGCGCTCTACTGCACCGCACACATGCGCAGAACAGGCACCTCCGGTTGCAAAAACCTTGGGATCCGACTAGAGCTCCGGAACGGATCCCGTCCACAACCAGAGGTACCACTGTAGAACAAATTTGGGCAGGAAATCTGGTTGATCCCT
This sequence comes from Podarcis raffonei, assembly GCF_027172205.1. Taxonomy (NCBI): domain Eukaryota; kingdom Metazoa; phylum Chordata; class Lepidosauria; order Squamata; family Lacertidae; genus Podarcis; species Podarcis raffonei. Next base: position 7,621,517 of record NC_070618.1, read on the forward strand.
AAAATCCACCTTCCTTGCAGCTAGTCTTTATGGTCATTGTACGTACTGTTTTGCTCTTTCTCCTCAAGTCTCATGTTTCTCAACAGGTCAAGTCGGTCACAAAGTCACCTTCAGGACTGCTGTCGGTAACTGTAACATCCTCTCCTCCAAGTCAGAAACCCACCTTTAAAACTATTGAGGATGTTGATTGTCTGTTATGGGCCATTGGTCGAAAGCCAAACACAGAGGGGCTAAATCTTGACCAGCAGGTGAGCAGGAATTATTTTATTTCTTTGAGACAATGTGGGATTTTGATACATTGCATATAGAATCTGGATTATATGAGAGTTGGCATCGTGTTGTGGTTATGAGTGGAGCTGCAGTTTAGTCAGTTAAAAACTCATTTTGTTCAGTTAGAAAGCTGTTCTGATTAGCCTATTAAAAAGAATGACTAGAAATACTTATAAAAAGAGCAGACCACCATATTAAGTAACAATTCCTCCACCCACCAGCAAATACTTTATGCGAACCTACATTTTTTTCATAGGATTATTGAGATAATACATGTAAAGCTCTGAACATAGTAAATGTCATTTAAATGTTATGGGAAAAATATCCCACATAGCTCCTGTCACTAAGCATACAGCTCATGCCTGACTCCTCTGAAATGATTCCTTGTGTTTTGTGTGCTGAGGCTATGTGGGAAGAAAAAGGCCTGCCTTCCCTTATTCACATAATTTTTCTGAAAAGTTACACAGCTTAGAAATAAGAGATGAATCAGTGCTGTTTGTCTTGGATACTCTTTCCCCAGAATGTCGTGTTTGACTTAAACTATCCTTTCCATTTTTAGAATATTAAGGTAGATTCTATGGGTCATATTATTGTTGATGAGTTCCAAAATACCAGCAGAAAGGGGATCTATGCTGTTGGAGATGTATGTGGGAAAGCTCTTCTTACACCAGGTAACATTAGTATGCTATTTTGCTCAAAAGACTTCTATAATGTTATGTGGGAACCTGTGCATGCTGCACCAAAGATAGCGTGGGAGAGAACTGGGAGGAAGACGGGGAAGTAATCAAGTGGTTGCCTGGGGATCTTTTTCTGCTCATCAACTTCTCTGGGTGCTATACAGAATACTACTGCCTTTTGATCGTAGTAAATCTACTGCATCAATAAGGTCTGGGTGTGACCTCTTAGCATCTCCCTTATCACTGATTTCTGAAACACTAGCAGAAAATTAAAGAATTGTGTGGCAGTGTGACTTGTTAGAAGTCTATCAGGTTTGCCTTTAGATCTGCCACACCAAGTAAACAATACATAAGCTTTTTAGTTCCCTGTCATATGGAGAATAATTGATGCAAATTCTGGAGATGAGATGAAGTTCTAGGCCAGGGACAGGGAACCTTTGGCCCTCCAGATGTTGTTAGACTCCAGCTCCCATCAGCCCTAGCCAGCATGGACAATGGGCCTTGTAGTTCCGCAATGTATGGAGGATCAAGTGTTCCCCATTCCTGGCAAATTAAAAACTCACAAATCACTGGGTCTGGTTGTTCAGGCATATCAACACGTTCTTCAGGCATAACAAGCATGGGGAATAGGGGTAATCAAGGAGACTTTTTGTTAAAGTTCTTCAATAAAGTCTCTTGAGTAGATGTAGCAATTGTGGGATAAGGCGAGATGCCCTCTTACAGATCAGTAACTGGTTAAAAATCAGAAAGCAAAGAGTAGGAATAAATGGGCAGTGCAATGGAGAGATGTAAATACAGGCAGCTCCGTTTACGCGTGTTCAATACATGTGCGAATGTGAATACGTGCATTGCGCTGAACCCAGAACTGACCTGGAAACGTCATAAAGACATCACTAATAGGGCGGGGACGGAAAGGGGTACCTGCAGGCTTTTTCAATGGGTTTCAATTATATGCAATTTCACCGATATTCGTGGTGCCTCGTGACATAACCCCTGTGTAAATGGGGGGCTGTCTGTAGTTCCTGGGACGCAGGTGGCGCTGTGGGTTAAACCACAGAGCCTAGGACTTGCCAATCAGAAGGTTGGCGGTTCGAATCCCCGTGATGGGGTGAGCTCCCATTGCTCGGTCCTTGCTTCTGCCAACCTAGCAGTTCAAAAGCACATCAAAGTGCAAGTAGATAAATAGGTACCGCTCCAGCGGGAAGGTAAACGGCATTTCCATGCGCTGTTCTGGTTCGTCATGCTGGCCACATGACCCGGAAGCTGTACGCCGGCTCCCTCAGCCAATAAAGTGAGATGAGCGCCGCAACCCCAGTGTCATACGCGACTGGACCTAATGGTCAGGGGTCCCTTTACCTTTACTGTAGTTCCTCCATGCAGCTGCATGCACTGGATCATTTCATGTGTAAGCATGCCTGCACTGGGGCAGATACCACATTTTATCATTACTACCCTACGCTACGTAAATGGGGGGGGGCTGCCTGTACTGCATGTGTCCCTTGGAAGAGAGTGGTAATGGCCACAGTTGCATGCTACTATGCCAGGTGACATGCCTAAATTTCATCCTTAACAGTTGCGATAGCTGCTGGAAGGAAACTGGCACACAGGATTTTTGACAAGAAAGAAGATTCTAAACTTGACTACACCAACATTCCTACCGTGGTCTTCAGTCACCCACCTATTGGAACGGTGGGACTAACGGAAGGTAGGATCTTAGGCCTTGTTGTCTTGCTTGTTCCTATGGCTCAGTGGGCAAAAGAAATGGCGCGGTAACCTTAAGCGTTTGTGACACGCGATACCATTTTATCCTTTGCTCTAGGACATTTTCTGCCAGTGGTTTGGCAAGGCTATATAAAGAACAAAAGGTTGTGCCTACGTAAACACATTGCAGAGGCTAACTAGAATTTAGAGACTGGCTGCAGAATTGAATGCTTCATCCCCTCTCCCATTTCCCCTTGACTATGGTGGAGGGTCCTCCTGAACTTCAGTGCAGAAGACATTTTCTTAATTTGTTCAAAGCATAAAAAACTATATTAGTATGTAAAATTGGAACTGTTAAACTCTGAACGTAGAAGGTTAAAGTCGTGAGTTGCAAAATTGGCAGCCCAGGCCCTCTAAACCAGGAGGGGGAACCTGAGGCCCTTCAGATGTTGCATGGCCAGTGGTTAGGGGTTATGGGAGCTGTTTGATTACAGGAGGGGGCCACCAATCTTTTTTTGGGCCAGTGGGCATGCCCTGCACATGGAGGAGGGGATGGAGCCTACACCAGCCACTGCCTATTTGCTCAGAGGGATGCTCTTTGGAGATCTCATCTGTTCAAAACTGGAGGCGTGTCCATCTTGACTTCTACTGAAATGTGGCCACGCTTGAGAGGCGGCTTCAATGTAGGAGATGCCAGCCAAGTGTGAATGGCAACTGAGTAGGAAAAAGTGTTGTGCGTTGTGATAATTTATGAATAACTATCGTAGGTGCTATAGGAAGTATTGGTGGATGTCCTGACACCCCCCCCCCCTCCGCAGCCTACAACAGCTGGAGGGCTGCAGTTTCCCAATTCTTGCTTTATAACATCTGTATTTAGACACATGTCAAATACTTTCAAAAACTTTAGTATAGCAATTCAGACACGTCTAGTCTGCCTTTTGGCTTTTAAAGCAAGGCAATTATTGCTGTGCTTTGTGGTTCCTCTTCCTTAGCTATGTAGGCTATATGATTATTTTTGTCTTACTGTCTGTTTCAGCGGAAGCTAGAAGTACATATGGAAGCGAGAATGTGAAAACCTATACAACTTCTTTTATCCCAATGTATCACGCTGTAACTAAAAGGAAAACGAAGTGTGTAATGAAACTGGTGTGTGCAACTAAACAGGAGAAGGTGAGCAAAACGGGAAAGAATACAAGATTCTGTGAGCAACTAGTCTGTTTATACTTATCTAGACACCACACACGGCTCTACTTTGTGCAGAACTGGCAAATGGAGCAATATTGGAGGAGAACACTGCAAATATAAGCCTATTTTTATTGATGAAGAAAGCTGGTTTGGGGAGTCAATGAGATGTCTGATTATAGTATTAAATCACCAATGCAAAACCAAAGCCTTAATTAACATGTTTGTTTGTTTGTTTGTTTTTAAGGTGGTAGGCCTTCATATGCAAGGGTTAGGATGTGATGAAATGCTTCAAGGCTTTGCTGTGGCTGTCAAAATGGGAGCAACAAAAGCAGATTTTGACCAGACAGTGGCCATCCACCCAACATCTTCTGAAGAACTTGTTACACTTCGTTGATTTTTTTTTTAATAAGGTGCCTAGATGTAATCTTCACAGAATCATGTTCTCCCCTTTTAATTCAATACAAGATTAATTTGTCTTTTCTTACTGCAACTGAACTGTAAATGAAATCTTTGCCCATCTAGCGACAAACCCTGGAAAACGCAGCACTGGAATAATAATACTCAAAGAATAAAGTTGCCTTAAATCATCTTAACATTGTGGGATGGAATTGTCATTCAATTCTTACAGAAGCTTTTTAAGTGATCATTTTGCTGTAAACGAAGTTGTGGAGGGAGAGTAAATGTTAGGAGAAATTACAACTTGCAAAAGAACTAAGTTTATAAAAGGTACCAGCTATAAGGAAAAATAGGCAGTGTCTTCACCCACACTTTGTTAAGTTAAATCTGGAATGTGAATTTGAGCTAATATAATTTTACGTAAACAGAACAAGTTAACATTTTACTTCATTATGAGGGATATAGCCACCGTCTTATGCAGCATATCAAAATGTGAGTTCTAAATATTTAGTTGCAGATACTAGTTAGCATGAAGTAAAGATATAAACTAGTAAACTATTAGCTATTACCTTTATACTACTATGAAAGGAAGAGTGAGTGCAAACAGTCTCATGCTATGTTTGTGGCCCTGGTCCTACGTGTTTAGCTGCCAGATATTTAATGCCAAGAAGCAGTATTCCAACAACTGATAAATCCCCTATAATGAATGAGAAAGAGAAATTATTTCATCTCAGTATACCCATCTGATTGGAGTAATGATCTGCAAGTTTATTTGCTCAAATACATCAAATAAGATGCAAGCACTTTGACAAATATACAGAAAAAAGGTAGGATCAACACAGAACAGTAATCTAGCTTAAATGGAGGGAAAGCTTATGACAACATACTCCCAAGAGGAACTTTCTTCTGCAGTTAAGTTACTTATGTCAATAAAATAGAGGGCGATAGGCGTAAGAAGGAAGTTAGTTTGTGCATTTTTCTTAAACTTCAAAATGTTAATACATGCCAGTTAAACACTACAACTAAAATTTACAAGTAAGCATGACAGGGAGATGAGTTTGTTAGTTACCTTTCCTCTTTGAATAGTCCAGAAGAAAACAATTACTATAGTTACAGCAGGCAAACTGGCTGTTGGACTGGCTGATAAAGGACTGATTAGTGCGTTGAAGTCCATCTGAAGTTGTGCTCAAAAGCTCGTCATCCTCATTATGGCACAGTTTGGTCCATGAAGAGGCTTTACGCTGAGACAGACCTCAACTTATCACAAATTGTTGCTTTTCAAAAATTGCCAGGTGTACTACTACTGATCAAGGTCAGGCTGAGGAAGAGATGTTTATAGGAAGTAGTCTGGGGTACGCCGAGTAACATGAGGCTCTCCACGGCGAGGCGCTGGATCAAATTGAAGGCTGTTAAAAGGAAAAGGCTGATTAAGTGCTTTGTTGCATTAACTGCTGCATTTTTATTAATTAAATCCCATACCTGTCCTCTCCCCACTCTCATTTCCACAAGTTCCATTCTTAAGCTATTTTATTGCAGAATGCCAGGCCGATAAAGATCATTCAGGTTTGCCAAAACTGAAAATAATATTTCAGCCAAGGGTTTAGGATTTCAAGAGGACAATGTTTGTGCTTGCTTGACTACGGTAGATAATTACCCATATTTCACTAAATGGTATGCAACACTGAATCAAAAAAGGGACATTGTATTTTTATTAACTGCAACAAACGTTATCAATATTTCAGTCATCATTTCCCATACTTTCACTCTCTATTAGGGCATGAGCGGGAAAAGTTCCAATGAAATAAAAATGGACTCATTTAGCATTGTTTTAATCATGATTTGTTTAAAATTCTGTCCCTACATTGAAGGTGACTATTTTGTGGTGTAATTCCCAAATTAATGTGTCCTATTCCTTGATTAGACGAGGTAGCAATTCAACTTGAGTGATGTTAAAAACAAAATGCAGTATTCTTTAACACACAGTTTCAAAAATATTACTTATGTTTTAGCTATCATTTTCTGAACATTAAGGCCTAGTTTGCACATCACACTAAGCCTTGGAATGTGAGCAGTCCATCCCCCGCCCCGGCCTGCTACTGAACTAAGCCATAACTTCACGTCACTCAAACTCAGGCTTGTGGTTTAGATCTCTGCAGCCTGACCACAAGGTGTAACCAAAGTTTGTCCTATGCGTTATGGCTTGTAGCTTGTCCAGATGAGCTAATCCCCGAGCCCAGATTTCGACAACATGCTGAGCCAAGCTTTGTCCTGCTCAGTGCAGCAGCAAAACAACTGGAACGGAGCAAAGTGGCCACAAACTCCTCTCCATGAGTCCACACATTTGTGCTAAACCATAACTAGGCTTCCAGCATGATATCTAAACTAGGCCCATGAGATATTCTTTAGAGTTCATTCTGCAAAAGTGGTGTACTCTATAGAATTCATCAACACTTAACACAAGCCAGAGAACTTTACCCCTTGCAACCCCACCCCCATTGTTAAAACAAGCTCATGTTTCTTACAAGGAATATTTTAAAGTGTCATCTAGTTCCATGATAGCAGCCTGGTTCCCACAACGATAACAGTAATTGGGTGCACTGAAAATGGTGACCACATTCCGATCATGACACCAGTTGTAACCCTGCAGTGGGGGGAAGAAAATGCTTTCAGTGAAAAGTCTCAACCAATTTCTTCTTTAAAAGGTGTAACTAGATTAAAAGGTGTAAAACCAGTAATCCCATGACCCTTAGGAGGGAGATCCAGGGGTCACAGGAAGCACCTAACTCCCTTCTCTGGCAGCAGAAAGCAAGCTCTGATGCTAAATTCCCCTTCTGCATAGCTGAAACTTCCACAACTCTTGCTCTACCCTGATCAGAGGTGATAAAGAGACATGCTGGGGGTAGGCCAAAATACTTTGATCTAGTGCCTTCCCAGTACCCTGTCAAGTCCCACACCAGGGACAAAACTACAGCCCAGGAGCTGAAAACTATTCCTTTCTATCTCCCTTGCATTGGTCCCAATGGTAGGGAAATAGTTTAAATAAAAAGAAAAGGACGGAGTAGCATAAGACTGCTCCTTTGTCCTCCCTTTCACAGTGCTGGCACAAGCCCAGCAGGGCCATCTTTGACTCGCCTTCCCCATCACCTTAGGAATGCATACTACCTTGCTTTATATATTTTCACTGGTACAAAACAAACTATTTCAGAGTCAGAGCAAACATGAATACTAATTATGTTCAAATGCAAACACCAATTTTTACATCTTTCTCTGTAACTCGTGGCGAATTATCCAACCCTAGCCACTAGCAAATTGGAAAATGTGGGATGCTCACTTGAAATGTCCCCTTAAAATTAATTTAGTATAAACTAAAATCAGTCACAGAGACATTAATATTACAGGATTAACTGGCACACTGGCAAATAAAGTTAACTGAACCATATATTTGTGACAGGTGTAAACATTTTTATTTACTCTGAATAGTGTTCTGATAATTCTTGATGAATATTATACTAATTTACACCTTCTAAGATACAGAACATTTTTGGTGCTTATTACATAGCATAAAAATTCAAGATGCTGAGCCCATACAACCTTCTTTCCAAAAAAGACAGACTTTCATTTTTAAGCCTTAGGTGGCTAGGTGCAACAGAGTAATTATACCTCCATTACGAGTTGGTGAGCACGAGACACCAATGTAAGCCCATTGGCATGGTTAAATGTTTCAGAGATATCTTGACCAAATGTATAGCCAGCGCCACGTGGAGAAATCCCCCAGCCACCACGATCATCTGGATCTGACCATAACAGATCACACATTGGGCCCTGTTCAAAGAAAATGGTACAGTATGTTACATAAGGAGGGAAATATTGCAAAAGGTAATCTAAAAGGTGTTAAGCTCCTGGATCTCTTAAGTATATTGCATATTCTATATAATAAAAACATTTTACAGAGAAATAGGAAAAGTTGTTTCTTACAGTCTTCAGGAATGAAACCTATCTAGAGAAAACCAGTGTGAAAATCAGAGAACTGAGCAGTATCAATAGGAAAAAAAAATCACTCAACCCCCCTGTAAAAGTGATGAGAAACTTAGCAGATGAGTTTGGCAAACAAAGAGGTGTAAGAAGTAAAAGCATCAAAACAAAATACGTTCCAAGCCAAAAAGAAAAGTTAATACCAGCAACAAACACACACAGATGGAGCAGAAGAACTAAAAGCAGGATAAAAAAAACAAGTCAATAAGTAGAAAAAAGCATACTAGGAAAAAACAGGAAAATGTAATTGAACATCACCAGTATGTGAACTATTGTGCATGTATCTGGCAAAAGATCAAGTGGAACAGAAAAGCCACAGTGCTGTTTAGAGAGAAAATTGGTAAAGAAAAAGTGTAATTTCAGTTGAAATGAAAACTAGGTTGAAAGGACCAGAGGCAGTAAAGGCACTGAGAAAAACTAATGCAATTCCCAAAAGGAAGAACGGAAACCAGATGACAGCTAAACAAAGGAGAATCCAAAAGAACAGCTGAGGGATGCCAGGATCCTGCAAGATCAGCTTTTGCATGTAAAGTACCTAGGCATAATTCCAGCTTCAAGCACACAAATGAAATGTTTTAGTTAAAGGGTCTACACCCTTCCAATGTGAAAGCTATGCATAATCTCAGAACTGACTCATCTAGCAAACTTTGCATGACATCAGCATCAGTTTAAAATGTACCTTCTAACTATATAGCACTGTAGATGCACGTCTGTGTCTCTCTTAAACTACATAATCATTGTGGTGCAAACAGAAGAAAGGAGCCATGATCTACCTTGCAGCTCAAACAAAACAGAGCTACAGAAATTTTATGCACTGTTTATAGTAAAATATTCTAAACCAAGTGTGTGCACTGGCATGCGGTAAACTTTCAAAGCCAGGTTACAGGCATAATCTCAACTTTCTAAAGTAATTAACACCACAATTTTCAATTCATGTATGGACATCCAAATTATTATTTACAAATGCCCAGAATAATTCAATTTATACAAGACAATAGCCCTATTCAGGCATCATGTCTACCAAGGTCCCTGCATGACTCTGTCTACTCCATCCACCCCCACTAAGGTCTGAATGAGCTTCTATCCTCACTTATTCAAGTACGTTTAGAATTCTCATTGAGATTTCCCCGCTTAACTTGGAAAAGCCGGGTGTGCCTGAGATGCTGGGGACTGGACCAGTCCACATATCCTTGTGCTTCCTACGTATGTTGGAATGCAGATGCTAAATCCTATTGCAAAATGCTTTTAGGAAAGGGGGAGCCAACTGCATAAACTTCTAGAGAAGATCTCAACCAGAGCCAGGGCTTTTTCGGCTGTGGCTCTGATCTGGTGGAACGCTCTGTCACAAGAGACTAGGGCCCTGCGGGATTTGACATCTTTCCGCAGGGCCTGCAAGACAGAGCTGTTCCACCAGGCCTTTGGCCAAGGCACAGCCTGCCCCCCCTCCTTTGGTAATCCTCACAGAACTCTAGCCCAATGGTTGCCATTAATTTGATTTAAACTGATTTTATAATGAATTGATTTTAGAATGTTGTATTATTTTACTGTTGTTAGCCGCTCTGAGCCCGGCTTCGGCTGGGGAGGGCGGGATATAAATAAAATTTTATTATTACTATTATTATTATCTACAAATTCTCAACCTCCTCAAAAAGCTAGTCTTGCTCTTTTAAAACATATTTCAGCTGTAGCAATGTACTAGCCACTTTGTAAAGTTACAGGAGAGCAACTCCAGTTGCTACGGAACTGTTGTTATCCAAGTGCATTCTGTGTTCACTAAAATCCAGTGCAAATGAATGAGTCATGTATCACTGCCATGAGTGCACATAATAAACCATTTGAGAAACATGTGTCAAGAAGTACTGCAGATATGTGGTCCATGGCCTTTTCTGTGGTGGCGTCCTGACTATGAAATGCCTTCCTCCTGGAAATAAATCAGGCCCCAATGCTTTTGACATTCCAACACTAGGATGGGCATTTATGAATATTATCCCCCTGCTACATTTCACACTGTGAAATGTAATTCCCCATTTTTACCTGCTTTCATTTAAGTAACTAGATGTGTTATTATCATTTTAAATATTGTCACCCACCATGAGATCTTTGAATTTAGGGAGAGCTGAAAAAATATTATTGGAACAAAGTATCTATACCACCAATTCAGGGCTTGATATGACACCCAAGCTGTGCAGACGTTTTGTTCTTACAGACCCTATTATGGTAAACTATAAAGTAGAAGTTCTGGTCTGTTCATTTTCTAGCCATCCAATTAAATTCATACATAAAAAATAGTACTGTAGAAGAAAACTTGGTTTTTAAGATTGATCAGAGCTTGCAAAATTTTAAAAGGTATTTCCACACACACATGCAACAGGGAATGCCTCATACTGCTCAATTTTATACATGTCTACTCAGAAGTAAGGCCCACAAAGGTCGACAGAACTTACTCAGGTACATAACTAGGACTGCATCCAATTTTTATAAATACTAGAATGAACAATAATTTTAAAGGTTAAAGATCTGCAAACTAATTAAGGCAACCAACACATTTTTAATCAATTAACTGATCAACTGCATGTTGCAACCCTTTTGTCTAGCTATTATATTTGCCTGATTCAGTTCAAAGATATGATACCATACGCTATTCTATATTTAATGTATATATTCGCCATTCAATGTATACTGTCACAATGTATTTTCATTGATATTACCTCATGTGGAACTTCCTGCAGACGATCAAGAGCTCTAATATGATCCAGTGTATCTATAGATGGGGAAAGACCTCCATGAAGACAAAATATCTGAAGAATAAGAACCAGAATAAATGTATTATGTGCACTGCCAAGAGGTTGTATTCTTCATTCACTTGAGGTATTTGTTGATACCAAGAACCAATCCTTATGCTACTGTCGCAACATGCACTTGACAATGAGCCTTGTGTGTTGCTTTCTTTCTCAGTTTTTGCACAAGGGGAGAACAGAAATTTCTACCGAAGATTAAAATCACCAGCTTGTGTGATCACCTGAAACAGGTTTTTCATTGGGCCACTTTAGACGCAACACTAAAACCATTGTTTAGGGTTACAATAATAAGCTGCAGTGAGCCTCAAACTCAAGGTTCCTTCCCCCCCCCCATCCTCTTCAGCTGCCAGGAGTTTAGAAGTTTTGCTTCTGCTCTAAACGCAGCTTGTATTAAACCTGGACAAGCTATAATTAATCTTAACAGTCGTTTGTTGAAACAAGTCAACAAAAAGCCAGTTTATGAAGCTGCTTGAGTCAATTAACTATGGTTAATAATAATCACAATATATCAGCACCCACATAGTTTGTCAGTAAACCCAAACAAGTTTCACAAAAGCAATCAATTTAGTAGCACAATGCATTAACATCTAAGCCCACATAATACAGCGCAAAGAGTAACAAAAACAATTTCCGCCTCCTCTGTGAATATAGTTGATATCATAGCATTTCAACAATCCCCTTCTATCTGCATCATCTAGAGGAGGGAAATAAAGGGTATCAAAATCCTAGGACTTTTTAAAATTGCTCCTTTGTTCTAGAGTGAAGGGTCACTTCAACCTATAAAACTTTTGTTACATAAGCACTTCTATACGCAAGCCAAACTCATTTTAAATTCCAATTCAAATAGCACCAGTAAGCGATCAATTTTTTGCACAGTGAAAAGTTCTGTAGCTTACTTAATAGCTAATTCTTTTTTTTGTACTACATCAACAAAAAGCATCAACATTTCTTAAACTAGAGTTTCTGAACTCCATACACAAGTATGTTTCACACCTCACAGTGTTATCTGCAAAATACAAACAATATGTATTTTACACCTAACAATTTAAATTAAGGACATGAAATTTAAGTCATTAGTACAGGGCAGTACTATTACCACCAAATAAGAAGGCAAAACCACATATGGGATGGAATGCTGGGCTGTCATGAGTTCCCTTTCCCCTCCACACATCTGCATCATTCTTGGTAATGGTTTTCAGGTTTACTGAAGCCAAGCTTTTTATGAGTATCACAAAAATAATAGTATCATACCTGCCCATCAACTAGAGCTGTAAGTGGAAGATAGTCAAACAGATCTGTGAAATACTTCCAAACATTGGCATTTCCGTATTTCCGTAGACATTCATCATAGAAGCCATATACTTGTGTAATTTGCCTGCTTTCATGATTGCCTCTCAGAATTGTAATGCGTTCTGGGTAGCGCACCTAGCCATAAAGAACAAATACATGTTATAATGATCCATCAGCTGGTATCACCATTATACTCCAGGTGGCATGGAGCTTATCTCATTGCAAAATGTTTACTAAGCATATTTTAATCTAAAACCACAGGAGTCAGAACCTACAAACCTTACCTTTAATGCCACAAGAAGAGTCACAGTTTCCACTGAGTAGTAGCCTCTGTCAACATAATCTCCCATGAAGAGATAGTTTGTGTCTGGTGATTTCCCGCCAATTCTAAAGAGCTCCATAAGGTCATGAAATTGACCATGGACATCTCCACAAACTGTAACAGGACAACGTACTTCCTGAACATTTGATTCTTTTGTAAGTATCTCTTTAGCCTAATATGAGAAAAAAACAACCAATCAGATTTGAAAACAAACTATATTCAGTTTTTTTATGCAAATGTAAATAAAAACTGCTGCAACAGAAGATCTAGTGACTGTCCTTAATCTCAGTGTTGAACTGAGTTCCTTGCTGAACTCAACAGGAAAGAGGATGGGGGCAAAATTAGAATCAACCAGCTCTGCCTGTAACTGGCTATGGCTCCACCCTACTGTTTGCCTCCCTGAAGTCTGCCCTACGAGTCCCAATGGGCACCAGTCACAACTGGCATAACGTTTAGGAATTTTCCAGGTGTTCAGGAACTATCTATTATCTCCCGTTTGCAAGTATCACCAACCAAACCCAAAACCCCTACCCCTATTTCAACAAATGCAAGGCCCTACAACATTCAAAAAGCACTTGCTTGACACTTCAGGATGTGTTTATCAACTCCAAGAAAAATTGTATTGATAAACAAAATCAATATTCTTAAAACTATTATCCTAGGTGCACACCACTTCCAGACCTATCATTACTACCAGCAGCAAACATTATTAATAAGTTAAAACAATGGATTAAATACTATTAATATCCTTTCAATTCCATAAATCATGGAAATCCTTCATTTATGTATAAATTTTAGTGGTAAAAGTGCTAGGAATGTGGTCTTCTGGAAGTCATTGCTTCAATGTTTCTGCACTAATTTATGCATATTTCTGATTACATAAACATATTCAGCCCTGCATTTTTAAAAATTCTGATTTCAAAAGACATACCAATAAACTAAGATATGATAAAACTCAAGAAATAAGCAAAAAACTATGGGATTCCTGTGGCTCCCTCTTGGCTGTAACTACATAGCTTTCAAAGTCACACTCCTGGTGGCTGGGCAACTACGTCCATAATGCTAAGTGTAATGGATGTTGAATGTTTAGTTGAAAAGCGAGGGTAGTTCTGTATCCAATTATACAGAGCACTGCAAGAATTTACATTATTGAAATATGTGGAAAGCACGTACAGCTGTTTTCCTAACAAAAAGAAAAATGTAAACATTATTTGTACTGTTTAGGCTGCAATCCTATACACACCTGCCTGGGAGTGATTCCCATTGAGCAGATAAGTATAGGATCACACTGTTAACTCTATATTCTCATAGGCTAGCTAGAGCCATGAAAAAAGCCTTCTGCGAGGGAAGCTGTCCAAAACTTCTGAAAGAAGTCAAATTCAATCAGGCTTCTTTGTATTCAACCTTGTATGGGGAAGGAAAAGCAAGTAACCTAGTTCGGATAAAGAAACTAGAATGTTCCAAAATTTCCTGGATCAGGGTGTGCAAAAACAGTGAGGATAACTCCATCAGTAGAGGTAAAGCATAGCTGTCAACTTTTCCCTTTTCTTGCGAGGAATCCTATTTGGAATAAGGGAATTTCCCTTTTAAAAAGGGAAACGTTGACAGCTATGGAGGTAAAGGAATATACAGAACTGTGTCATAAAGCCATTTTTTTCCTCTTCAAAGTGACAAAGCACTTTAACAAAGTGGTGCTATTTTGCACAACGCTCTAAAAAATGTATGATACATACATTCAAAATGTAGTGACCACATAAGCACTGCATCATCCACTGAGTACTTGGGGTGATACAGTACTGTGGCTCATACCTGGATTATAACAGAACCCACTGCATACTCTGCGTGTGTAAATGACGAGTGGCAAAAGCAACCTCTTACTGCAGGAAATCCGGTGCTGAGAGCATGGTGGGTTTTTGTTTTGTTGTTGTTGGGGAAAAGCAACAATACAGTTGCAGTCATCTGTCTGTGGCCCCCACCCATCGCAACACTTCCATCTCCCCACGAGCGCAAGGGGAAGAGTAAATTGCAACGGAGGAGAGTGAATTGTAACGTTCCCTACAATCCCACAGTGCCCTTTGCCAGGAACACAGCAAGATTTCAAACCAGGCCCCAGGCACCAAGATCTTAACAGTGCTAAGAATGATGAGGATGGAGAGAAATTCGCAGGGAGCGAAGACAGCCCCAGTCCAAGAAAGGCAAAGCCTAGGTTTAAAGTATGACATTGATATACTCCAGCGGCTTCATTTGTCGACTGTCAGCTTCGCTCTTAAACTAATTGCAAATATATTTTTTTTTTGGGGGGGTTACTTTTACACACCCTTGGCAGCCCTTTCCAGAGAACTCTCTCCACCTTTACCCTTCTCAAAACGGTCTCCTTGGTTTCCCAGGACCCGTTTTACTGGCAAAGGGAGAAGTCCAAACCTTTTGCCCGAGTCATTTTCAGCCTTTCCCCCCCCCCTCCTTCCTCTCTCTAGTTATCCTCTCAGATCTATGTACGGTTTTTATTTCGGTGGGATCCGGGCCCCCGGTCTCACCCCCCCTCCCCGTCACGCACCTTCTCGCAGAGGCTCCGCACTTGGCTCTCGCTCAGCTGCTTGCACTCGTTGAGCTGCTCGATCCATTGGTCCAGCTCCTTGGTGAAGCTCTTGTCCTCCATTCTGGCCAGCCGCCCGCTCAGTTGTGGGAGAAGGGAGCAGCGCCGGGCGGCGTGGCCAGGGCGGCGTGGTCCAGGCTGGACCGGCCCAAAGGGAGGGAAAGGAGGAAGAAGAAAAAAGGAAAGGGGGAAAGGAAAAAAGAAAGACAAGCCAACGGTACTGAGGGGGGCAGAGAGGGGGAGGGGAGGGGGAGGCCCGGACCAACGGTCACAAGCCCAACGGCCCGCCTAGAGAGCGCGCGCGCGACACAGGCCCAAGCCTCACCCTCATAGAAGTCCCTCACCCCCTCTCTCCCTCCGGCACCGCGTAATGGCGGCGGCGGCGGCGCTGCGCACTTCCGCCTCACGTCGAGGCGCTTCCGGCGAAACGGGCCGGCCGCAGCGCCACCTGTCGCCCGGAGGACAGAACTTGCCTCTGATCTGTTCGCGAGTTGGAGAGAGGAAAAGGGATCGAAACCTGAAGGCAGGGGCGGATCTACTATGAAACGAAGGAAGCTTAAGCTTCATGGCCCCTAATCCCCGAGGGCCCCCAGATGCGGCTTTAGTGGCACTTTTTTTGAGGGGGGGGTGTCTGGTAGACCCAATTTGAGTCACACAACTCAAACTGAGGTTTGTTGTTGTATTTCAATAATCCTGAAGTTTGAGTCAGGAGCACAGATGTTGTGAAGGTGGAGTACAGCAATTTTAAGCAAAATCTGAAATGTATTTTTTAAATTTTTTAACTGTGGTGATCTGACATGGAAGAACCGCATTGAAGATGCCCCCCCATGACCATTCAGGCTTTGGGGCCCCAAAATTGTAGGTCCGCCACAGCCTGAAGGGTGCAGTTTGGGGAAGGAGCCCACTACAAGCACTGTTAAATACTGTTAAGCTTGTTTTTAAACAAGTTGGACTTTTTATTTTTATGGTGGTGCCTATTTGAAATCCTTTTCCCCGTGTCCCAAGACTTCCCTGAAACCAACTCTCTGGAACATTCAGTGAATTTATTATTTACTCCAGCCTTTTAAACGTCCTGAAATTTTTAGTAGTAGTGCCACGGTTTCTAATAACGTTCTATGATTTTAATGTGTGCTTTTTTAAAAAAGCACTGCTTTTAACTGTTTTAGGAGCCCCTTCAGCACTGAATGAGGTATACAGCTCAGGAGCAATTGTGCTGGCTGTGGGGTCTGCACCAAAGTTAGGCCCATGCAAATGCAAGTCAGCACATCTCCCAGAAAAGGTGCAACCACTGCAAAAGATTGTTTGCTTGTTTTGTTTAATTTATATACCTCCCTTCATCAAAAGATCTCAGGGCAGTTCGCAGAATTAAACATCAGGTCCCACAGTGCCAACTATCTAATGTCGTGCCCCAAACCATGAATACAGGCTGCAGTCTTCTGGACTTTAAAAAATACTTTCTGTGGAATTAGCACAAGTCTCAGGATGAGATTTTAACAGCCCTAGTTTGGCTTTGTTACAGTGCTGAGTGCAGTTAACCTCTCTTTTCCACACAGATATGGCTGGACATTTTTCCTGAGGAATGCAGAGATGAACCCATGTCTCTTCCAAAAAGTGGTAGTAGTGCAGAGGAACTGCAGCAAGTCCAGTGTAGCTACCAGTCCCAATCTTATCTGGGTTAATGTTATGACACAGCTGTTCATCAAAGTCCATGCTCACCAAAAAACATGTCTACTACAGTAATGAACTACTCTAGAGAAATTATACTTCTGCTCACCCATTTTACCTGCTGTTTTCACACAAAGGATTGTGTCATCGTCAAAGTTCAGTGTGTGTATAAGAGTGCATTGTGAAATCACTTGCGAGATGCTTCACAGGAACAGAATCAGAAATGAAATATCCCACTGAAATAAAATGTGACTTGAGTCTAAGTATTACTATTATGCTTTACTAATTTCACCTGTACCCCAATTTAGATTGTGTAAAACTGTGCAGATTTATACCTTTAACCATTATAATGAATGTATTGGCCTTTGTTCCATATGTAACATC
Organism: Podarcis raffonei; assembly: GCF_027172205.1. Taxonomy (NCBI): domain Eukaryota; kingdom Metazoa; phylum Chordata; class Lepidosauria; order Squamata; family Lacertidae; genus Podarcis; species Podarcis raffonei. The sequence continues at coordinate 7,638,830 of NC_070618.1, forward strand.
ACAATCCTTTGCTCTGCTGTAAAGTGCAGCGATATCTGTAATTACTTGCATAACATCCAAAGGGCAGATTCAGCAGTTATGACTTCACAGGACTGGCAATAAATATCATGTGGGGCATCTATGGGTGTTTCATTTCTGGATGCTATGCTTACTATAACGGCACAAGTTTCTGCTTGAATTATAAATGATGAACCAGTACAGGACCAGTCTGTTAACTTTCAAATAAAGTTTATTTCCTTCAGGGCTTAAAAAAAATTCTTAAACCACTCTCCTGGGATACATTGGTCCAAGGTCTAGTTCAGGTCTGCTTTTAAAGGAATGAAAGCTAAAGGAATACGATAAAATAACAGCTATGGTGTTCGACATGCCTCCAAGGGCTGGTTCACATGGAAATGCCCCCCAGAACCATGCATGCATTGCACTGGCTCGATATTACTTGCTGGACATGGTTGTTGATTCACAAAAAGCTATTTTAAGCATCTGACTCATGTCAAATGTATCATGTTGATCTTACTAGATTTTTACTAGACACTAATGGGCAACTAAATACCACTTTAAAAAACCACACACACTCATTTTAAAAATTGCTTTAGTTCCTACTGTATGTATGTAGTTCCTATTATGTAGTTCCTACATAGTCTTCTGAGCCGTTATTGGAAGGATACGGAAAAGCAACTTGTGTCCAAGGCTGATTTTCTGTATACCATGATGGCTGTTGCCAATTGCTATATGGAAAGGCCACGGCAGAACTGAAATAACCATACATTGGATAGGTTTGGGCTAAGTTAAACCTTTGTGAGTCTCCAACGCTGAAATGACTAAAAGTCTGTGAACAAAACATACTAGACTCTGTGTTATACACTATGCTTGTAGTTGTGGACATGCCATGTGTCAGGGGATTCATTTCACAGGAATTTAATTCCTGGTATGTCTGAGTTACTGAGTGAGTATTGCAATGATTTTGGTATAAGTACCAAGAGGAATAAGGATAAACTGCACCATAAATATGCACAGGAGAACTTTGCCACTGAGAGGTTTCCTCAATATGTTCATTTTGATTTAAAGGTGAAAATTTAGTTTTGTTATTTTCACTGTACGATGGTTCCATCTGCAAACGCTCCAATTCCATGGCTTTATTTGGTTCTGTCATCACTGTGGAATCTAAATTATATGGGGTTGTGCAGTTGGGGGTCACATTTTTTTCCTGTCCACATTCTGCTTCGTTTCGATCAGATTTTAGAGGTGAACTCAAAGCTGTGCTACATTCAGGCATTAAATGTGAAGCATCTCTCAGGACATCTGATTTTAAGTTATGGTGCTCATTTAGCGTACCCAACACAGAATTAGCACCATCTCTAGTAGGAGAGTTTTCAGGAGATTGTTGTAATAACTCAACTGTCACTGAAGGTAAAGAAAGACTTTCACCTCCCTCATTGTGGGATGCAATATATTCTTGGTCAGGGTCTTTTGCATTCCAGCCGCTCTTGTTGAAATCTTTTAGATCCGCTAGATTCTGCTGACCAGCTAATGTGTTTGAACAAATGAACTTTGGTTCTGAGGCATTTGGTGAAGATTGAATGCTTTCACAGGGATAAGCAACTTTTAACTGTGAAGGTGAGATTGGTGCTGTCTCTCTCAAATTGCCAGGTTTTTTATTCCACATATTGTCTGTTGAAATGCTTAACTGTAGTTCTTTCTCTTTGGGGAAATTATATTTTCCACTCACTCTGCAAAACAAAAATCAAACTTTTTTTTTTAGTGATTTTTTAAACACAAGAATATCGATGTTCTATTAGAATTAGGACCTGATCTGAATTTACTCGATGCACAAAAACATACATTGTTTATGTATTTATTTCTAAACATTTGCTTGGTCCCTATTTTTATAATCTTGTAATATATTTTGTTTCAATACTAACATTTCAAGGTGGAAACAGAGCATCACTATTCTCCAGCTGTCTTAAGTGTGAATAATGGAAAAGAAAAGGTGTGGGTAGCTAATCTTGTGGGTTACTAGATTCATCAAATGATCTGGGCATGGGTTATCATAATCAAATAAAAACGTGTGTTAGCTTGATAAAAACATGAGAAAAGCCTCAGACCAATGGCCAATCTAGTCCAGCATCCTATACACACAGTGGCCAATTAGACGTCTGTGGGAAACCAGCAAGTAAGATTTGAGCATAAAAGCACTCTCCCCTCCTGTGGTTGCTGCCTCCAACTGTGGAGGCAAAGCTATCATGGCTAGTAGCCTTTCATAGCCCTCTTCTCCATGAATTTGTCTGATTCCCTTTTAAAGCCAAACAATCTAGTAGCCATCACTGCCTCCTGTGGGAGTGAACATACTACATAGAGAATAAATGTCTTTGATCTGTCCTGAATTTTTAAACAGAGAGCTTCATTAGATATCCATGAATTCTAGTGTTGTGTACAAGACAGAAAAACTTTTCTCTATGCAATTTCTCCATGCCGTAATTTTAAAAACTTCCATCATATAACCTCTTACTCCCCTTTTCTCAAACTAGGTAAAGGTAAAGGTACCCCTGCCCGCACGGGCCAGTCTTGCCAGACTCTAGGGTTGTGCGCTCATCTCACTCTATAGGCCGGGAGCCAGCGCTGTCCGCAGACACTTCCGGGTCACGTGGCCAGCGTGACAAGCTGCATCTGGCGAGCCAGCGCAGCACACGGAACGCCGTTTACCTTCCCGCTGGTAAGCGGTCCCTATTTATCTACTTGCACCTGGGGGTGCTTTCGAACTGCTAGGTTGGCAGGCGCTGGGACCGAACGACGGGAGCGCACCCTGCTGCGGGGATTCGAATCGCCGACCATGCGATCGGCAAGTCCTAGGTGCTGAGGTTTTACCCACAGCGCCACCCGCGTCCCTTTTCTCAAACTAAAAAGCCCCAAATACTGCAGCCTTTCTTCATAGGGGAGTTGCTCCATCCCTTTGGTGATTTGGGTTGCACTTTTTTGAACCTTCCCCAACTCTACAATATGCTTTTTGAGGTGAGGTGACCAGAATAAAACAGTACACAGTACTCCAAAAGTGGTCACACCAGATTTGTATAATCACATTATATCATATCATATCATATATCATATCATATCACATCACATTATCCGCAGATTTAATTCCTTTCTTAATGATCCCTATCATAGAATTTAACTTTTTCGCTGCTGCTACATACTGGGTCAACCTCAAATTCTTGTTCCTGATTTGTCACTGCCAGTGTAAATGAGAAATAAAGTGTGTGTCCCCCGCCCAACATCTATTGCTTTACAATTGTTTACATTCAATTGCACTTGCAATTTTACTGGCCTTTCACTCAGTTTGGAGGGGTCTTTTTGGAGCTCTTCACAATCTCTTTTTGTTTTAATGACCCTGAACAATTTACTCAAGGTGTATGTGAGAGAAACTTACTGGCCTACGTGTGCAGAATATTCAAATGTTATGTCGAATCCCCAAATCTTAATCCCTCAAAGGGTGTAGGGAATGTCTACCTCCAAATAAGGGAAACGTTTTAAAAGGCATTTAATAGATGGAATTTAAAAAGCAAAAACAAGACAGGCTAATGACCTCTCAGAAGTATGTTTCATCAACTTTAGATTTCGTGAAGATCTAATACTAGATCAAATACTGTTCAGCAGACCTTCCCAGAGACAACACAGGTTTCTTCCATACAAGAGCACACAAATCATGTTAATAGGAGAACAGAAACAAAAATGTGAATATTTTGCTTAAAATTCAAGATATCTATCTGATTGTTCAAGAACGAAATTTCTTTCAAGAAAAACACATGAATCCTCAGAGATAAAGAATGTTTTCTCAGGTTACGTTTTATGAAGAGATGACTTTTAAAGAACAAGGGAGGCTGTTTCTTGATCAGATCTATCTGATGATATTCAAATGAACAACTTGGCTGTATAAACGTGGATAACGGAGTTTATTTCAACCAAGGTCCACAAGGAATTTCATGTGAAAGGCTACTTCGGCAGCTGGTTAAAAAAAATATGGCACATCAAAAATGCAGGGAGAAATCAACCCATTTGTTCTATCAATGCAAGACTTTTTACTGTGCAAAGGAACTTTCTTTTCTCTCAGTGTGTACCCCCTAAATCTGTTCTGGCATTTCCTTCAACCTTTGAAACAAATCTGCGATGGCACAGGGTTTATGTGGGGAGACAGTACGTACATGTACTGTCTGTAAGGCATGCATTAATTGGCTGTCCAATGCCAGGATGTCCTATCAGCAACACAACTATTTTTGTGAATTGCCACTGTTAATAATTTAAATACCACTGTCTATACTCATCTGCATTTCATGTCCACCTCTCTGCTTACATTCTGTTCTAAATGTGTATCAAATAACATTAATTAGAAGTCTTTTTAGATATGTGCACATTATATGCCAAATACTGTCTTCTTTCCTTCAACAGTCATCTAGAATCAGCCATTACACTACTCTGCCACAGTAGGAGAGATGAGAAACAGGGACTTTCCCTCACCTCTGAAAGACCTGTCCCTGAACTGTTTCCGTCCCAGCTGCTTTTTATTTAAAAAAGTACTATTTAACTTTAAGGTGCAGTATCTGAGTTTGCTTTCCTTCACCCCCTCCTCCTACCTATACCATTTTCCTTTTGTGGTTGGTCTTTTAGATTTTAAGCCTGGGGGAAAGAACTGTCTTAGTTTAATTGTTTCTATGTAAGCCACCCTGGTTGCCTTTCCGGTGGCATTTTGTTTTGTAAAATCATTTTTAAATCCTATGCCCTTTAAAAAAGCGAGGTTTGGGGGGCGCTTATTGGGTTGTTGCTTTTATTTTGATTATATATTTTGTGGTTTTATATTCTGGTTTTGTTCTGTAAACTGCCCTGAGATCTTGGATATAGGGCGGTTTATAAATTCAATAAATAAGTAATTTTTTATTGGGTTTTCAAAATACAAGTACAAACCAAAATAGAATAAAAAATAAAATAATCTAAACATAAAAAGTATAACTCATAGAAATAAGGTAAACAGATGGAATTAAACAATCTAGCAATATAATCTAAAGGATAATTTCCAGAGTTCCATATATTGATTGATGGCTTAGAAAGCTGTTGTTGCAAGTGGTGATTACAAACATACGTGATATAGTTCCAGCTGATAGCATGAAAGGCCTGGGAGCCTTTTTGGTTGAACAGTGCGATAGAAATCCTTTAAATAAAGTTCTAAGAAGGGCCTGATCCACAAAATTTGTATGAAAAGTTATGGAAGTAACACGTTTCAAATAGGTCCACTAGGCACTGGTATTTTGTTACTGTTTTACTATTTATACCTTAAATTCCTGCTATTTTCATCTTCATTTATCTTTTCTGTGGTTGTCATCAGTGAATCAGCAATCTAATAAATTAAAATAGGAAAACAAACCGATGTAAGTATATTATGCAAGTTAATTCTTTTAACACTTTTCTGTAAGTTCTATAAAATTGTAAAAACAATGGGAAAGCGTTTTGTGCTGTTGGACAAGACTTTAGATTGGATCATGAGACTCTGTTCCCATCATTCCTTACCACTGGCCCTGCTAGCTAGGGAGGATGGGATTTGTAGTCCAAAAACAGCTGGAGACCCAAGTCTGGGAAACACTGTTATTGATTTTACAAATCACTTTGAGGGTTGTTTTCTTCTTTCTACAAGCGGTGTATTATTTTTATGAAACAAAGGAATGATTATATTCTCTATTTCAGTTCTGCAAAACAAAACTTCTTAACTAGAAGTAATGGTACCACTGATGTAAATTTCCTTGCTAATTCCAGTTGTGCATATATTTCCCTTCTTAGCCTTGCACATACAGTGGTGCCTCGCAAGACAAAATTAATTCGTTCCGCAAGTTTTTTCTTCTTGCGAGTTTTTCGTCTTGCGAAGCACGGTTTCCCATAGGAATGCATTGAAAATCAATTAATGCGTTCCTATGGAGACCGCCTTCAGACCAGGTCCGGGGACAGTCTGTCCCCGGACCTCTTCTGAAGGCTGGCGGGGGGAGAAGGACTTTTCTCCCCACCGCCAGCCTTCAGAACAGCCTTCTGAAGGCTGGCGGGGGGAAGAAAAGCCCTTCTCCCGCCGCCAGCCTTCAGAAGAGTTCCCCAGGGCTGCCTAGGCTGAGGATAGCAGCCTGCTGCCCGGCGCGAGGGGCGCTCTGCTTCAGAGCGCCTCTCGCGCGGGGCAGACATTCGCAGCTTGGGGAGCCCTGCAGGACTTCCCCGCAGGGCTCTCAAAGCTGCGGATAGCAGCCTGCTGCTCCGCGCGAGGGGCGCTCTTAAGCAGAGTGCCCCTCACGCGGGGCAGACATTTGCAGCTTGGGGAGCCCTGCAGGACTTCCCCGCAGGGCTCTCCAAGCTGTGGATAGCAGCCTGCTGCCCCGCGCGAGGGGCACTCTTAAGCAGAGCGCCCCTCGCGCGGGGCAGACATTCGCAGCTTGGGGAGCCTTGCAGGACTTCCCCGCAGGGCTCTCCAAACTGCGGATAGTAGCCTGCTGCCCCGCGCGAGGGGCGCTCTTCAGCAGAGCGCCCCGCGCGAGGGGCAGACATTCGCAGCTTGTCCCCGGAGATTTCCCTATGGGCTTTCGTCTTGCGAAGCAAGCCCATAGGGAAATTCGTCTTGTGAAGCCGCTAAAAATCGGAAAACCCTTTCGTCTTGCGGGTTTTTCGTTTAGCGAGGCATTCGTCTTGCGGGGCACCACTGTACACTATGTAAAAGAAGTAAAGTTTACTAACCCCCTCCTCCCCCCACCTTATACTATATAGAACATCAATTTCTCACATCGAATATAACTGATCCGAAAAAGAACTTTATGATCTGAAAATAGAGAGGCATGTACTTTTATAACCCAAGAAAATCTTTAATACAATGGGGAAGGAAAAACATTTCCCTTCTTAGTAGTATCTTCAGATACAAGCGTTTAATTGTATATTAATCATACAATTAAAGGTAGCAGGATTATTATTGGGGGGAAACCTCTTCAAACCTCCATAGCTGCAATAGTATGTGGGCTAGTTTGTAACACCAGATTATTTTCTTATTTGGTTTTACAAAACCGTAATAATGTTCCTTATGGTGGCCTTACACAACATTGATCCAATGCTCTACTATCCAGATAAAAAAATTCCTTCCAGTAGCACCTTAGAGACCAAGTTTGTTACTGGTACGAGCTTTCATGTCCGTGCACACTTCTACTATCCAGGTGAGCCTAGACCAAAACTCATTCACTATGTGATTACTTTTTCTTTTTATGGTTATTGCTGTTTTTCCTTTTGTTATTTTTCTGAATGATGCCATGGCCTATGATGATGATGATGATGTTGATGTTTATGGATTACTTTTCAGACTAAATGTTTCCAAAGGCTTGACCTCTTTGAGACTGTTCTATTTAAATCCTCACAAAGACCTGGAATGCACTCAGAAAGATACAAGGATGACTTGTATCACTCCAGGGGTCTAATAATATTCATTGGGTCGGGCAGAACATGGAAAGCAGGCAGGCAGTAGAGGGCACTTTTGATACCTTAGCATAACATCTTTTCTCATGAGGAACAAGACTGCAGTAGCCCCAGTCCTTTGTGGGAAAACATAATCCTGCAGGACCTGAGGATTGTTTGCCACTTCCTTTCCATGCCCCAACAAGGAGTTTTGGTGTTGGGCAGTGGGGAAGGCTGGGACAGCCCTGCTCCCATCAATCCTACATTTTTGGCAAGCTCTGTTTGAATATTTGCAACATCCCTATTTGAAATATTCGGTAATTTAATGTGCCCTTAATGTTTCTGGAATGCCACTAATACTACCCATCTTCCCATAAAAAGCTTAGTTAAGACATAAGCGGTCACTAGTCGCCATAATACAATTTCCAGTATCAGAGGCAGTGTTTATAAGAAATATTGCAAATGCTGGGCAATATACATACAGTGATACCTCGGGTTACATACGCTTCAGGTTACAGACTCCGCTAACCCAGAAATAGTGCTTCAGGTTAAGAACTTTGCTTCAGGATGAGAACAGAAATCGGGCTCCGGTGGCGCGGCAGCAGCAGGAGGCCCCATTAGCTAAAGTGGTGCTTCAGGTTAAGAACAGTTTCAGGTTAAGAACGGACCTCTGGAACGAATTAAGTACTTAACCCAAGGTACCACTGTACATTGTGACTAGTAGCCATGTGTAATGCTTGCAGTATTTTTGAAGAATTCTATCACCACATTTGTGAACAAAAATAATACATTAAATATATTTAGAACCAAATAAAAGTATGTATCATTGTCACTATATCATTCTTTAAAAACAAAAGTGTTGAACCAAGTGGTTTTACCTTTATCTTTTTTGTACGCGAGGGATCACTCGTCTCCTCAGATGAAGTGGAACAATCTTCTGAAGCGATACTGGCAGGTCTTTTGTGTTGAGACTGGGAATCTGAGGCCTGGGAAGCTGGTGGGCCACTGTTGCACATACTGTGTTTGGTGCTATGTTCTTCAGTGGTATCCAGATCTTGTCTTTTCAACTCGCAAGATTTTCTCCAGTTTTTAACCATTTGATATATAACCAGCGGCAAAGGTGACTTTTCCCGTTTAGAACAGATAAACTTCATATGCTCAATAGTCTTCATTATTTTCATAACGTGAGCCATTTTTCCTAAATCCTTCCTTTCACACATCATCAATTTGTCAAGAAGTGAAGAAAACTGATTGTAGTTGTATTCTAGTTCAGACACCGTACTTCCATAGTTTAAACTTACAGTATATGGTACCAAGTTGACGCACATAGAACTGAAGGACTTCGATGTTTGTAGCACGTTTTTAGTTTCTGAAAGTTCTTTAAGCTCCCTTGAGAAAAGATGAAGCGCATACGAGCAATTCAAATTTTTTGAGAAGCCATGAATAGCTTTCCACTCATTCTGAATTTCAGAGATGGAAGAGTCTATAATTTCTATAAGGTTGCCTTTCCGGTAAGAGAAGGAAGCCATTTTTTCTTGACATCTTAAAAGTTCAGGTGTAAGTGATGTATCAAACCATAATAAACTTCGAAATCTTGGTTTATCTACTCTTCTTGCTATTGAGTTTTGGAGAAAAAGAACTGTTTCATATACCATTGTCATTTCAGCATACACTTCAACAGCTTCTGGTTTCAAAATGGTAGAATTTATGCCACCACTTTTCAAGAATCCCAGCACATTTTCTTTTGTGATCAAAACACTGTCACTCTCTTCCTGTAAAATCTGAAAATACTGTTTCAACATTTCCATATGCTCTGTACATCTGCACAAGAGCTGTTGTAATCTCTCAGTATCTGAAGACTGCGCTTCACCTAATATTTCACCAATACAACCAATATCCTGGCGTACAATGAGGGACTTTGTAATACAATAATTTGCCTCTTGTTGCTTGCTTGCCATTTCACAATTACTAGAGTCCACTGAAGATTTCTTGAAAGTCTGTTCTTCAACAGCATCGTTGAAGTTTCTTCTTCCAAACTCCTCTATCATAAGCTGGTAAGTCTCATAGAGCTTAGATAGGTCAGCTTCATTTATTCTGATTGCTTGTCTTTCCTCACCTTTAAAATCTCCATTTATAAACTTAACTTTTTCTGTCCAAGCAAGACTTTTAGCAGCATCAAAAAATATGTGCTCAAGTCCAAACAGTGATGCTTTTATATTCACATCTTCACAGGTTTTTATGAATTCTACTTTTGTAGCAATAATATCCATTATGACCCAAAGATGCTCTTCCTTTTCTGCCCTCAGATTAATGCCAGGAGTTTTAGATTTGCTTATTAAATCTACTGTATTTTTTCTTGCATGTTCTAAGTCATCAAGAGTATCTCCAAAGTTAGCTCCACAAACATATGGGACAGAAAGGAAAAAATCAGAGAAATTGTAATTGCTTTTCATTGCTTGTTCACATTCCTCTATTTCTCGCCTCAACTTCAAGAAGGAATAGTAAGAATTATGTTCCCATCTTGTGTTATTAAAGGCATCCACTAATTGTTTGTGATGGGATTGTAACTCATTAAGAGCATTGTATTCTAGTCTTCTCTGAAAAGCAGGATAGAAATTTGATTGTTGTTGGTAACCTGACTCCCCACCAAACAACTCACTACACAGTGAATCATCATACCAAAGCAAGCTTCGGAAGGTTGGTACACCTTCTATAAGTCTCTTCTTATTTTCAATGAATTCAATGGTTTCCATTATAATCTGTAGTTCAATCAGGGATTCTATAGCAGAAGGTTTCAATTTATTAATAGTCTGCATCCTTCTTTCAGTACTCTCAAGTATCTCCCTCGAAACCAAGACATGTTCAGAAGAGCATTCCTGCTTTTTTTCAAAAGCTCTAACAAAGGACGGAAGAACGCTTCTGCAAAATATAAGTTGTTCAAGTAATACATTCAAAGATGTGGTTTCATCTGCCTTTTTCAAGATCTCTGATATTTTAATGATAAAATCAAGGGATTTTTGTTCAAATCCTACTTCTGGATGTTTGATGTCATGACTGAGGTCTCTGCAGTTATCAAAAGGTTCATTTGAAAAACAGTTGTTTTCCAAGGACACAGGAGACAGTTCGTAATCATTGGATGAAGCTTTGGCACTCAAACTTATCTTTATTTGCGGTGCTGGGGCTATTTCCAGAGCTTCGTTTTCATCAGAAAAAACATTTTCCAGCCTTATGGAAATATTATCTGGTTTTAAAATGTTCACTTTTGCAGAAGATTCTAATGCTGCTTGAACTGGCGTGGCAAGTTTAATTGCAGTTGCATTGATATCAGAATCACAAGTCCTTTCATCTTTTCTTTTGTCTTCATGATTGACACATGACTCCTTTTTCTCAACAGCTGTATTCAAATGTTTTGCACTATCTTTGCTTGTATATCTATTAACTTCAGAGCTGATGTCGTGCTCTGTGCTTACCATGCTGCTACTTATATTTTCTTGGGTATTATATCCAGAGACGACATTTAAATGAATCTTCTGCTCATTGCTCATAATGTGTTTGTCACTGCTTGGCTTTGTACTTTTCAATTCCATGATATCTAAGCTAGTAGATTTCTCGGAGGCTGTTTGAAGTTTAGTTAGTTTTGCATTTCTCATGTTATCACAGCTACAAGGCATATCTGAAATGCAGCTAGATGAGGATCCACATTGTAGGACTTCACATGATTTTGATGATTCACTTGATTTTTTCCTTCCAGCTTTTGCTAATATTTTTAAAGATTTCTGAACCCTTCGATGTGCTTTTCTTAAGTGAAACATTGCTCCATCTATTTTTTGAGAAAGATGTTTGTTTTTACATAACAATGCTTGAGTGTTAAGAGTATTCAAAACATTCTTAATATACTCTTCAGACTGCACAAATGTTTCAACTTGTCCCTTGGACGATGAAGGAAATATATACTTCTCTTCTGAATTGTTCTGTTCTTTCCTTCTGTGATGTTTGGTATTTTTCTCCTGCAACCATTTCATATCCTTTTTATGTCCTGAACATTTCCTCATATCTGTCTTCATTCTGAAAGAGCTATGAGGGGAATTCAGTTTTGGCTGAATTATGTTGGTGATTGTAATCTGCAGGTCAGGACATACAAACAATTCAGGTTTTTCTTCCGAATCATTTTTATTCTCTTCCACAGAGGGCTTTCCAGAAACCTTTGTACTCTGACTAGGTTTTTCTAAGAGACTATCCCAATCCATACGCTCTTGTAAATAATGATACACATCCTTTTTCTCCCAATAGTTTCCATTTTTACATGGCTTCTGTGATGTGGAGATACATTTTTTACACTCTCCTAATGTATTTTCAAAGTCACTAACAATGTTCAGGTTCTGGTCATTGCATTTTACCTCTAAATCCTGTTCAAATACTTCTAGACTATCATCTTCACAAGAGGAATTACTGTTCAACTCTTCAAAATTTGCATTTGAAAGACCTGAAATCTCAGACTGAGATTGAGGTTTTTTAAATTCTATATCCTTTATATTCTCCAAAGGTACAGGAACAGAGGTATTTATCACAGAGGCAGTGCAATGTTTTTCTTGATAAGTCACCATGTCCGTACCTTTAGTTAGAAATGCTTGGTTATGCAGGTCTTCAGATTTTTCTTTGCTATTGTTTATCAGCTTTCCTTCTGTTGTTGAGCCTCTACCTTGACCACTGAAGTTAAAGTCAGAATCTGAGCTTTCTGAATCCAAAATTTCAGGCTTCCCTGAAGTCTCCATACAGCATCTTATATCACTTATCCAATCCTCCTTGACAGAGTCTTCTTTTTCTGATGTTTCCTCTGCTGAACTTTCTGTTGAGGAAGGCATCTGTATTGTAGGGGTATCTCTTTTACCTTTTTCTTCCAACTCGCTTGTGTAAATTTGATCAAAATCACTGGTATTTGCTGCGGTGTTTGTTTTACAGTTCCTTTGTTCATCAACAAATATTCCTGAGGAAAGAAGACATTCTTTGCTATCTCTAAAAATATTTTTATCCAATGAAACTGACTCAGGAAGACACACACTTTTTCCATTAAAATCTCTCATTACTGTGTCACTTCCACAGGAAGCTGGGGATTGATGCATGATTCTCTCTCCAATAGAATTATCTTTTACTTTCTCTATAGTACAGTAGTCTTTTTCACCTACTGAGCTGTTTGCTACTTCACATGCTGTATATATTGGTTTATTAATGATTACAGGTGCTTCAATCTTATTGAATTTTTCAAATTCTGTCACCGCATGGCACCCATTTTGTTCAAAATTCTCTGCATCCATTTGATTCTCTATAGACTGCTCACTGAGATCTTCATCCCAGACTTCTCCCATAACATTTTCAGAAATATGCAGTTTTTTACAAACTTCAGACTGTAATGTGTAATCTTGGAGACTACAACTGTTAGCACTATCATTCTGTTCTTCCTCTGATGAAGTAAAATTGTTTTGAGCACATTTTGTATCCAAATTGGTTGAGCAATGCATTTCAGAAATGTAAGCATCATCTTCTTGTAATTGGCTCTCCATTTCTCCTCCCATCTTATAATTGCCAAATGCTGCACTTTCTGGATTTTGGTCTGGAAATTTCCATTCATTAATCAATGTTTTAGAAGGATTTAGGTGTAATGAGGGCAATTTTGAATGTCTTGTTCCTTTTTCTCTTCTTACATTTTCCATAAGTGTTCTGTCTGAATTATTAGTTTTGCAGACCTTTGATTTTAAAGAACTATCACCTACATAGGTTTTCAAACAGTGATCTGTATCAGTATTCTGAGAACCCAAAATGTTTTTGTTGACACTACTTAACCCTTGCTCACCATTCACTGGGGAATCTTTATTTCTGTTTAACACAGATGGCAATATAGTTCCTTCCAAATTTTCTTCCAAATATGTTTTCTCCATATATTGCTTCTCACCAACTGCATTCTTGGAGTTAAGAAGAAAATTCTCAGTTACAGGATATGGCATGCTTAGAGTAGCAGATACTTTCATTTCCAAGTTATAGTCCAGCTCATTCTCACACTGTGAAATCCTATCCAAGATTGCTTCTCCATTTTGCTTCTCTAGGACTTGTTCCCTTTTTTTTAACCTTGGATCCTTAATTAGTTTTGAAGTAATTACAGTACTTGAGCCGCTATCACAGGCAGGAGAAACTTCAGGATGAGTTTTCAAAGAAGAGTTTTCAATATGGGCACTTCTAACATTTCTGCTGACATCCAGATCGGGGGAACAATGAAGATTAATTTCATTTGTTTGTTTATGTGGGGAATCCCACCTTCCAGTAGATTTGGGCTTCATTTGGGTTTCAACTATAGAGCTGTTCCAGTTCTGTAGGCCTCCAGAAAATGAAGGAGATGCATTATTTTCTGAGTTTACTGCACAGCCTATCGTGGGCTTTCTGAAATGTTCATAGATGAGTTGGCTTTTGCCTATCCTTGTCACTCGTGTACAGTTTTCCAGCGGTAGTCTTCTTCCTCTTCCTGTAAATACAAGGAAACAGATTGAAGTATAGGGTTGTGAAGGTATTTTTGACCAAACTATGTGCAGTATCTTCAGGTTAAAATGTGGCAGTTCTGGGAGTGATGCTTCCTATGACATCAAAGAATAGTTGCGAAGAATTGGCTACTGAGCAACTGAAACTTGACAAATTGATGTGCCTAACACTTCAACAAACCATTAATCTTATTTTTAGAAAGAACAAACTGAACATTCACAACATTCTGTGAGGATAAAGGTTAGTCTGGATGGAAAATAACTTTGCATAGACAGACTTTAAGGAAGGAACAGCTACACGGACAAGAAGAGAAGACGGGAAGAGAAGAAAGGGAGAAAAGCTAGAGAGCATCTGACATCAGGCATGGGAAAGGAACAACTGGAGTGCATGACTTAAGAGTGTACTCACAATGATTCATCTGCAGCTATGGCTTGCATTCTGCCATTTTAATTTGGCACCATATGCAAGTCATGCTGCTTTCACCAGAGATTTAAACAACATCGAATTCAAGCTGTGGTTGCAAAGGCACAACTGGAAGCACTTGCTGCCATGGCCTTACCAGTGCCATGTGTGGCAACATACATCAGTTTAGCGACGGGTGGGTGTGGCCTGTCCAAAGCAGCGTTGCAAGCCAATTGGGGAGGCCTGACAAGCCTAATTACGCCAAAGGTTTGCCTCGGCTAGAATAGGCAGCAGGCTCATAAACAGGGAGGAATACCATAAGGCAAAAATAAGGCGTATGTATGTACGTTTACTCAGAAGTAAGTTCCAAGGGCTTCAATAGGAATTCCTCCCAATTAAGTGTACTTAGGATTGCTGCCTAAAGGAAAGAAATGCAAGAGAAGGCAGGTGAAAGTAATAAAAGAGGATTTTTAATTTTATTTTGAAGACTACTCTAGATCTAAGGACAGGAAAAAGCTAAACCTTGTTGCCAGAAAGAGAGGCGAGACGACAGACAAGAGTACTAAGCAGGCAGGGGGAATTGGTAGAGAAACAGAATAGCTGAAGGACACAAGAAAAAAAAGGCAATCTAAATAGACAAAGACTTGAGGAAACAGCTGCATTCACATTAACCCATGGTTTGTCAAAGACTCGGGGTCGGGGTCGGCCAGTAGAGGGCACTATCTGTAGTGGGCCCTAAGCTGTGGACTCCCTCCCCACGGAGATGCATCTGGTTTTGGAGAATTCAGAAGACCCTTGCTTTTGACACTTGAAATATGTATGTTTTCAGGACCCATCTTATTTTTATGGCTATAAGCTGTTTTGAATTGTATTCAATCCAGTGGTACCTCGGGTTAAGTACTTAATTCGTTCTGGAGGTCCGTTCTTAACCTCAAACTGTTCTTAACCTGAAGCACCACTTTAGCTAATGGGGCCTCCTGCTGCCGCCGTGCCGTGGCAGCGCAATTTCTGTTCTCATCCTGAAGCAAAGTTCTTAACCCGAGGCACTATTTCTGGGTTAGAGGAGTGTGTAACCTGAAGCGTATGTAACCCGAGGTACCACTGTATTGTATTTTAATGCTGTAACCTGCCCAGGGACCTTAGGGCAATAACAAACAAACAAACAAACAAACAAACAAACAAACAAGAGATGTTTCACAGGTGAGCAAAACCTAGTGCCACTGTAGCATAGGGGAGCATCTAGAGTGGCTCAACAAAGCATGGTTAGGGTTAGAGTCTTACAAAATGGGAGGGGGCGGAAACAGGCATGTGTATTAATTTAAGAATATGAAATACACATTTATAAAATCAGCTTACCCACATGCTTAGGCAATTTTTGAGGTCTGCACTGCAAAGATGCTGAAGCAGAGACAGTTGCATTTTTCTGATTAATGCACTTTACTTCTATTACTGCATATGGAAGGCATTGCCTAGGCTTGTCCACTGGTTTTGAATGTTCATTGTATTCATAAAAATATATCTGCAAATATGAAAAATATCACAAGAATATCACTTGCAGGATTAGTAATATTGCATCCTAGACAAAGACTGCTAAAATAACTTCAGGTTTTGGTCATATTTCAGCAAAAGTGATTTGTAAAACATCCACTACTTTAAAAAATATCTCTCCTTCCATTTATAACATAATACAAAACTAAAATTAAAGAAAAAAAATCTAAAATCGAACACTATAGTTATTATGGAAACATTCAAATACTTAATGTAAGAGCCTGAATTACTAGTTATTTTATTGCAATTTCAATATTTGATTATAAGCTGCCTTAAACTCTGAAAAGGGTAGAATGTTTTTTTTTTTAATTTAAATTTTTTATTTATACATATCTGTTCCCTGTCTTACTGAGAGCAGTCTTTGCAGCTCAGCTGCACAGCCAACATTTCCGGCCTCTAACACAGAAGACATAACTCTGTCTTCCTGTGCCAAAATTCCCGCAAGAACTAGGGAGCCTATCAGCAATAAAACTGGGCTCCCGGGCTCCCAAGTTGACCAGAGTGAAGGTTTGGCCCAGTCAGGTCTGCTCTGGGGTTATAAAGGTAGGGCTTGCAATGCGCTCAGCACCAGAGCCTTCAGTTAGCACATAGGTGAAGAGCTGATTCTTCAGATACCAAGTTCTCAAGCCTTGACAGGCTTAAATGGTCAAAACCAGCACTTTGAATGGGTAAATGAAACAGACCAGGAGCCAGTAAAGATGATAACAGTACTGTCATGTGCTTGTAATGCTCTAATACTAAAAGAAACACATTCTGCAGCAACTGAAACTTCTGAACCACCTTCAAAGGCAGTCCCACATACAATGCATTATAGTCATCAAAATAGTAAGTCATGCTGCTTGCCGCAGCAGTTTCCTGACCTGCCCCCATCCCAGTTGTCAGTCCTGCCAGAAGTAAGAGGCCTGTGTGCACCTAGCACCATAAAGGAATCCAACTAGATCAATTACAGAAGCATTATCCCTGTCTGAATGAACTCAAAACTATAAAGCAGGCATGCCCAACTCCCACGAGACTGCAATCTACTCCCAGTATATATATATATTTAAAAAAAACTGGCAGTGATCTAACCACTGTCATTGGAGGGAGGAGCGTGCGTGGGGTGATTGCCCAGAGTTGTTGAGCTTTCTGGGGAGAGGGTTGCACAGAGTTTATAAGCTCCCCCCCCCCCCGTAACGTTTTGTACACGATAAGGATCTGACGATCTACTGGTTGGACATCCCTGCTATAAAGCAATTGCTACCAAACTCATGAAAAGCTATTGTAAAAGTTGGTTAGAATGAAATCAACCCCTGAAATCAAGCTGCTACAATCATCACACAAAACTCTTTAGCCATATGCAGACACCCACATCCCATGAGAGATGATGGCCTGGCCCAAACTCATCCCCTTCCATTCTGGTATTTGCACATTGGATTTCAGTTACAAACACACACACCCCTTCGTTATTCTTTTTACAACTTTTTAATTTCTGGTGTTTGGTTGTTTGGCAAATTGTTCACTGTTCAGGCTCGTGTGCTCAGATAAGGGTGACAATAAACGGGTGTCAATGCTCTGAGTCCCAGATTATGAACTGTTGAACTGGACAAGTTTCCATCCCTTTGTTGCGTCTCCCACTTCTTCTGGCTATAGGTACTACTTGGTGAAAAGTCCCCAAATGGTCCTCCAAATCTCTTAGAAGGGTGTGTTTTTATGTAGCTTATAGAGCAGAATTTTCTCTCGTGTAGGTCTTGTATCCAGTTCTCTGTGCCTGGTGTGACTTGGGCTTTCAATGTTGAGAGGGTTATTCATTTTGATGTGAGCATGGCTCAATGAAACCTGCCTTCCGGGCAGGTATGTAGCCAATTATTATGTTGGTGCCTCCTATGTAACAGGGATTTGTCCAGAACCAAGTTAATTCTAGTCTGTACTTCTGTCCCAAAGGGTTTGATTACAGGGCAGAGATGCATTTGAAATAAAAGGACACATTCTACTCATGTAAAAACACGCTGATTCCCGGACCGTCCGTGGGCCAGATTTAGAATGTGATTGGGCCGGATCCAGCCCCCAGGCCTTAGTTTGCCTACACATGGTTTACATCAACAGCAATGATCTGTGGTTGTTAGGTCCATGCATCCAAGGTGTGTTGGTGTCCTGTAAGCCTGGAGGAATATTTTCTAAGTCTAATGTCATGGGTACCTGATTTGATACAACACAGGTCTTTTCCCCACTGTGCTGTTATGTCTAATTGGCCTTAGTGTATTACATACTAATGTGTATAGGGACTTATTGAGTTTTCCTGAGGTAATGGTATGTGCTGCTTGTAAGAAATCTGGTGTCTGCTGCACTCAGGACATCTGGGCCAAATTTTGCTCATATACTTTATGATCTTTATTATATTACCTTTACTTTGGATCTTGTGATTTATGTGGAAGTTGTTCCACTTAGTTGTGCATTTTCTGATGTTAGCTCAATTGGTAGAGTATGAGACGCTAAATCCCAGGGTTTTGAGTTATCGAGTCCCCCATTGCTTTGAGCATGGGCTTGAACTGTGAAAAGACACCATACAAAAAAAATTATGTATGTATGTTCTGTGAGAGATACTCACTCTGCCCATGCTTTTCTTAAGTCAAGATTTTTGGCTGTTATATGTAGATTGCGTCTGATGGCAAGGTGGGCAAATGGGTCAAAATGCATTTGGTTTGCTACTGCCACCCAGGCTTGTGTGATAGCAGCTATGATGGGGGTTTATGTTGCAGAGTTTCCCAGTTGCTTAGAGTCTAGTGCTGCCCAGCTGTTTAGCTGACTAAATCTAGTTCTATCTGCCTACTGTGAGATTTCATAATCTGCTTCCTGTTGCCATTATGGAACTTGTGCGATTAGATAATACCGTATTTTTTGCTCTATAAGACTCACTTTTTCTCTCCTAAAAATAAGGGAAAATGTGTGTGCGTCTTATGGAGCGAATGCAGGCTGCACAGCTATCCCAGAAGCCAGAACAGCCTAAAGGTGTATAATGAAGGTGCTAGGGCAAACCTCCCTGGGGAGAGAATTCCACAGACAGGGAGCCACTGCAAAAAAGGCCCGCTCTCATGTTGCCACCCTCTGGATCTCTTGTGGAGGCACATGAAGAAGGACCTCAAAAGATGATCTCAGGGTCTGGGTAGGTTCATATGGGAAGAGGCGGTCCTTGAAGTATTGCGGTCCTGGGCCATTTAAGGATTTATAGGTCAAAACCAGCACTTTGAATAGGGCCCATAAACTAATTAGTAGCCAGCGCAGTTGGACCAGGATCGGTGTAATATGCTTAAACCCTCTTGCTCAGGTGAGCAACCTGCTTTTGAATTCTGCACTAGCTAAAGTTTCCGAACTGTCTTCAGAGGCAAACCTACATGATTGTCATAAATTTGGGGAAAGAGTTCTGCAGGTCCACTGAAAAAAAGCAGTGTGCCATCTGCAAAAGGGCTATCTTATACTTAAATCTTTGAAGATGAGGGCGCTGTGGTTTGGGAGACATGCTATGGGTGGAAATGGGAAGTTGCACTCCCCCTAAAGCACAAAGTTTGCAGATTGGTAGTGTTTCTAGAGTTAACACTAGCAAGTGCAGACTGTGGTCAGGAGTGCTTTTTATCACCTTAAACGATGATGTGCTCTTTGTGGGTCTGCTTTGAAAATGGTTTCAAAACTTCCATGGCTGCAAAATGGTCAGGTCAGAGTCTGTGTTTTTTTCACATTTCAAATCCCATCACAACTCAATAGCAACAATAAATACCATTCCTTCCTTCTTCATCTGAAGACCTCCTCCAGAGAGGGGACCTTCCCTGTCATGGGGTCTCAGTTATGGAGTGCCCTTTTCAGAGAAGATAGTTTGGTGTCAACATGTCTTTTGGGTGTTGGGCAAAGACTTTATTAAGGTGGGCGTTCCAGCATGTTTTACAATTTTTACAAAACAGTTTTCTAGTTTTGCAGCAGCCCCTGATGATTGCACTGTTTTTAAGTTGTATTCTGCACTCATAATAATAAATTAATAATAGAATATAAAAATTAAAAATAAAAGAACAAAGTTTCAAGAATACAACAAGCATAATGAAATTTGACATCTGATTAGGTCGCATGTGCAAAAGTTAAGGATTCCCTACCAAAGAACCAATGGCCTGGTCCTCCAATGAATCCTTAACTGAAGGATGACTTCTGGACATGTGGCAATCAAATTTTGGAGTTGGATCCAAAGCAACTTTCTTCTTGCCTTTAGGAGGCTGAATTTTTTTCACTTTTCCTAAGAGAACCTATCAGATTAAATCAAAGAAAACAGAGTTATTTTCAGTAAAATGCTCATATGATTGCATTCAGTTACCTAGCTGGACATCTTTTCCTATGAAGTAAGTATATGGAACAAAGTGCTTTTTAAAGACAGAAAAAAGTGCCACTCCCCTTAAGAGCATATAACTTTAAAAAAAAAGTCAATGTAAAATAATGAACTGTGAGTTAACGAACATGAAAATAAAATATACACCACAGACAAATATCAAGAATGTACTCCTATATTCTGATTTCAGATGGAGGGTTTCTTTAAAAAAACAGTATGTGATTTTATCACTCACCCATAGAGGCTTCAGTATAAAAACTTAATAGCTGGAGTAGACATAACACTTGTCTAAATGCAAGATATTTAAATCCTGCATAGGAAATGAAAATATAAATTCTTAAGATTTTAGTAAAAATGTATATGAATCTGAGGTATACTAACCACTATTATCTGATGGTATTTCTGTGTTAGATTATGAATGAGGACTGCCTTTTCGCTCAGTTTGAAGATGGGCTGTTATTACCTCTGTGTTGTGACTGGAACACACTCAGCGCTTAACAAATCCAAACTGCTCCTCCCAACACCATCGTCTGACCCATGCATTGAGACTATAAAGCTGCACCTGTCTAGCTGGCCTTGCGCTGGAGCCAGTAGCATTTCAGAGAACGGTCCCAACTTTCAGCATCCTACCTAGCAACCTAAATTTGGCTTCTGCATACAAAAATGCATTATAGTCAGAAAAAAAAATCATTGGGATAAAAGATTCGGACACAAAACGACGACTCCTCATGCTACACACTTGCCTAGCATTTACCATTTCTGTATAAAACTTACCCTGAAAATAATGATATTTTCTATTGGGATTGAATGTTCAGATGCATAATTCAGAGCAACATCAATGTGTCTGAATAAATATATGCCAAGTTGAGGATTTCCAAGTTCCTTCATAATTTTTAGTTGTTCTTTCTTGGAATGACCAGTGTGCAGGCCATTCTGACAAATGTTTGAGACTTCCTTGTTAGAGACAAGTAAAAAGCTAGATGTTTCTTTATCTTGCCTTCCCGCTTCACGCAACTTAGTCCTAGCAATAAAAAATAACACATTATACACATTTCCAAATAATTATATACATGTCAGATAAATGCTTCTTCACTTTCTTAGATTATAAGCAATTTCATAATACTGGTGTATTTGATTTTCTTTATACCCACTTGCAAGAAAAGGTAACAATCTGGCCCTGACCACATTGCAAATGGATGGTTGCATAATAGTTGATGGTTTTCTTTAGTACGTTGTAATTGGCTGTTTTAGTATGATGGCTCTTCTACATGCCATGGATTGTTTTATATCCAAGAAAGAGAGAGTCTGGTTTGATGAGTAAAGCTGCTGCCTATCTCTAAAACTGAAAAAATGTAATACTGTTAATCTTGTTACTACAATCCATTGAACCATGCAAGTCTCAAGGAGGTGGATGATTCAGGACGAATGGGCATGTATTTCCTGCAGAATGGAGCTTAGCATATGTGGTTCAGGATGCGGGGGGTGTAACAAAAGGGAAGGCAGGTGGCCTAGAGAGTCACCATGCAGTCCAATGTGTATGGCTCAGGACTGGAGAAGGAATTGCCTAAGTGGGACTAGGAGAAACCAGAACTAAACTTCAGCATCTGCGTTCAATTATGACCATGGATAGCTAGTTGTGTGTGTGTGTGTGTGTGTGTGTGTGTGTGTGTGTGTGTGTGTGTTTGATTGATTTTTCTGATAGGGCTCCTATAGCTTTTGCACATGTAATGGACAAGCGTGTTGGATCTGGAATGGAGAAGACATGGGTTCACACCCCAGCCATGCAGTGGGGCTCACTAGGTGGGTTTGGGCAAGTCAGTCTCTCTCTCTTTTTCATGTAATTGTTTTTAGAATACAATGAGAAAACACCACATATAAACTTATTGGGAGTAAGGATGGAAGACAAATATGATAAAATAAAATGGATTAATTTCTCTTCATATAAGGACAATTCACCTCTTTGCGACAAATTCTTCTTCCAGATCTTTATTGTGAACCATTTTTATCTTACTGAACTGCCACAAAGACTCGAGGTTACACTCTTTGTCAAGGCAACTTTGAATCAGCCGTTGTTTAATCTCATTACTGTCTCTCTGATTATTGGAACACTCTGTTAGTAAACCTAAACACAAATAAATAAAAAGTTTTAAGAAATCTATTAGAATTACAGTCATGGGGATTACTAAGCAACATTCTTGGCAACACAGTGATGGTCACAGGCAAAAGAAACTCCCAAAGTGATTACTGTCAAGTTACAAAGTTTAGTAAAAAATCTCAGGAGAGAAAATCTTGCTTAAATTAGGTCATGGAAATTAATTCATTGCTAGTTGAAGTAGTATCTATGTTATACAGGGACACATGTGACACTTATTGGTTGAACTGGTGTGGTGGCATGAAGCATCCTGCTGCTTAGGTACTAAGGAGTTTCCAATCCAGCTTCTGTAAGGAAAGGGAAGCTGCCAGTTTGGCTTAGATTAAAATTTGCACAGAGGCAGCGAAAGGACTGAGAAGTCATCCTAGGATATAAAGAAACCAGGGGGTTCCTATTTCCTCTCCTGGCCCCTCAATATACGTCTGTGTTTCCACCAATCTGTGGGATACAAGATGGAGAGGGTGGGATGGAAGGGTGGAGGGCGAGAACAAAACTTTAAAATAAAGAAATGAAGGGGGGCAGCCAACCAGGAAAACACAGTGAAGAAACTTACTCAGATGATCTAGCAAACATGATGAAGGAAGGACTAGACAAAGGGACAATTTACACAAAACAACCACTCAAGCAAGCATTTCTCTCCACACACACAAAAACATGAAGACCTAACTGTCCCTCTGGAGACGGCATTGCAAGTTGAAGACCCTGCCTTTCTCCAGTAGGGGGAGTCATCCCTATTAGGAATGGTGTCCCCCTTTATGTGGTAAAAATAAACAGAAAAGGAAGAGAAAGGAAACTCAGGCAAGAATGGTAATCAGAAAGCAAGCTTTGAACAAAATTCACAGTGCATAGGAACAGGTGTTATGGAAGGGTGAGAGACAGACAAGAATTTAGGAAGGCTGGTCAACAGTTCAAAGAATATGGTTGCTTAGTCAGAGGAATTATGCTAGCTATGGCTTCTACTGTCATGGCAGCATTGTGACCTTGCAAAACTAAGGAAGCAAAAAGGTGCAAAAACAGGGATATGGGATGAAGTTCACATACTGATTTAAGTTAATTTGGCTGCAGGCTTCAAGTCAACCTTTATTTGAAAGAATACAAGTAGAGATTGAGAGAATTAAGATGGTTCATGTCCCTTTGTAAACCATTTTTCATGCATACCCCCCATTGTGGCAAGGAGTCTTCCTGTGAAAGCTTTCACCTTTGTTCTTGACAACTAACTTTTTAACATGCACATGTTATAAATACGTAAGTCAATTGTTTTGCATCATACAGTTTTTGCATATTTATTGAGGTATACAAGAGCCTCTTTACTTTTCTTGCTCTTAATTATTTTTTGCTACAATCATGACCATGTTTACTCAGAAGTAAATCTCAGTGAACTTCAGTGAGGCTTACTGCCAGGTAAATGAGGTTAGGATTTAGCCTTAATCTGCTACATTTTATGAGTTTTCAAACTCATTTGAATGCATCATTGCATGCTGTTCTTTCCCTATGGAAAGAGGTCCCTTTGTCAAAGTAGAAAGAATCATCTGAAAGAAAGAATCATTACTGACCACCTTAACTTTCTGCTTTAAAAGTGACATTAAATTTAAAATTATCTTCCTTTCCCTCACCTTTCAGATTTTCTTGACTTTTAACTGAACTGCTAAATGAAATGTAGCTGATGCCTTAGTGAGGGAAAGGAGATAGGATGGCAAGTTTATAGTGGCTGGGCTGGCAAAATCAAGGCAGCAAGAGCAGCTGCAATCCTAACCCCATTTACCTGGAAGTAAGCCCCTCTGAATACAATGGGACTATTAGACATAGTTAAGTTTGCAACCATGGATAGCATTATGATGCTCAATTAGGCACTTCATTAACTTTGATTTTTAAGCCCTTTGTTGTTTTGCTGCAAAAGACTAACAGGGCATTCCCTGTAGAAATTAATTAAAATTGAAAGGCAATACACAGAGGTAACAAATTTGTAAATATCTGTTGGTGGTTGAGTTATACATGTCTACGTGCTCTATAAAAGCTACATATGTTTCTGCGTTAGTAGATAAAACGGAACGTAGACTTGTGGAAAATAAACCAACTGAAGTGGAAGAGAAAATACCAGATGAAAGTGCAGATAAATACTGGAACAGATTGGAGAATGTTTGTGCATCCCTAATGGGAGCAGCCCTTTTTCTCTGTACAATTACTCAGGAAGTGGTGGCACATCATAGTGGAGGACAATATTTAAAGCAGAAGGTGGAAATCCTTGCAGGAAGAACTACAATGGAACCTCTACTTACGGACGTAATCATTTCCGGAGGTCCGTCTGTAAGTTAATCAGGGTTGCTGGTAAAAGCGCCGTTGTGTGCATTCAGTGGCAGCACACTTCTGTGCATGTGCAGATGGCGGCAGCTGCTTCTGCATGTACACAAACGGCAGAGGCCGCTTCTGCACATGCATGAATCGCGGCAAACCCAATATTTACTTCCGGGTTTGCTGCGGTCACAACTTGGATTGGGCCCAAGTACTCTTCTGCACTCAGAAGAATCTGATATCCTAGGCTCCTTGGGAGGAAGGGCAGGATTTAAATTTAATAATAATGATAATAGTATTAGCATCTGCCACTTCCCAAAACTGGCAAGGATGCTTAAACACAAGTAAACCATTATGATACTCTTTGCAAATGTGACTTAATTTTGAATCTGATACAGAATAATTTACAAAAAAATAATAATTCGATCAATCTTTATTGGAAGATTATAATTGATAATGAAGGTACATCTCTGTTGGAGTTCACAGAATAGTATTATTGAATAAAAAGGCTGAAGATGGGATGAACTAGAATAAAAAAATGTTGAAAACAAGGATAAATCCAGCACATGTAAAAGCTAAACCTAAAATTTGAAGGCCTGGCACAATAAAAAGGATTGGATTTGTTGACTAGAACTGTAGTGACAAGGTCAAGCAACTCATTTTAGGGATAACAATCCATAACGTTGGTGCTATGGCAGAAAGCTCTGTCCTGTGGAACCAATAACTTTACTTTCTCCAGACAGGGATGCTACCACAGCCAATCATATGGGAAAACTCTTCAGAAGAGAGGAGAGACGAAAAGGCACAGGTAGTGTCAATTCCTATTATAAACATCAGAAACTGTCAGGATACAACTGACTTGGGAAAGTATACATTTCTGAAGTACAATGACATGAACTGTTTGAAAATGACACAATTTCTATCACATATCACATTGTTTCTTTGCTTATTAAATTATGGCAGATCTATAACACATGATCAAAAATGAGTATTTTGTTATTTGTCTACTGTACCTTTATCAGGAGCTCTTTTAGGAATGGTAAATTTTTTCAAGCGACTTTGATCTGGCAAAAATATACCCTTTGTATTTGACGTTCTGTTTTTCTGTATCACTTCCATCTTTGGTTCCTTTTCTATTTTGTCTTCAACCTGAATCAATAATGAATTGCAGAAACTGTTATTAAAACTGTAACTTGCTTTTTCTTACTCCCTCCCAGTTTCTTTTTCTTTTGTCCCATAAATATTGAGCCTGAGAGCAGGGAGTGTCCTCACTGAAATTTGTACACCACTCTGGGAACTCTTGTGAACTGAAAAGTGAATAAAAATGTCAATAACCGTAGTAGTAGTAACATTTGCTTTCTACACAATTACTTTATTGTCTCTAAATATCTTCCATCACTGCCCATTCCGTTTCTGTTTTTAATTCCTACTGCACCTGGATGTTCAAATTCCCTATTAACTCTGAAGCAAGAATGCCTCTTTTCCACCCCAAAAGTTTAATAAAAGAATGCATTTCAGTGCGGGCAAGTTAAGGCTCCCCCCCCAATACCACTAGGCTCAGTAACTGCCTACGGTAACTGCAATTAAATTGGGTTATCAGTTGTTACTTTTGTTTTGCACTGAAGACCATGCAGCAACATATTTAAATGAGAGATGCAAGTAGAACTTTAAAATACGTGTAAGCATATGAAAAACTGCACCTCTTTTATTCTTGCACTTTTATCTGAAGTATCACATTTCACAACTGTGGTTTGTATCCTAAGTTCTACAGAGTAGACACACTGAACTAAATGAACCTTAAAAGGTAAAGGACCCCTGACAGTTAAGTCCAGTTGCAGATGACTCTGGGGTTGCGGTGATCATCTTGCTTTACAGGCTGAGGGAGCCGGTGTTTGTCTACAGGCAGTTTTTCCGGGTCATATGGCCAACATGATTAAGCCGCTTCTGGCGCAACGTAACACTAAAACCAGAGAAGTGCACGGAAACGCCGTTTACCTTCCTGCCAGATAGGTAAGGGATACCTATTTATCTACTTGCACTTTTCTTGGCGTGCTTTCAAACTGCTAGGATGGCAGGAACTTAGGTTAGTCTTATCCATTGATTTCAATGGGTATACTTTGACTGGTGTTGAATACAACCCTATAAGGTAAAATAATCAACCAAATACTGTTATTAGTATTTCAGAAGCAATTCTGAGTGGTTTTTTTGTTTATTAGTTTGAGTTTACAGACAGCAGTACCGTAACTCTTGAGCTAAGGGAATGAATTATGGTGGGCTGTTATTTATGAACTAGGCACTAGAGGGAGATACAGTACATGTTTCCCAGCCAAACAATGGCATAGAAGTCTCCAACATTATTATTTTCATTCTCTACAAAATTGTATTCCAAGGATGCTTGTATTCCAAGGACCATAAACTATTTATGGAGGTCTATTAGCACCAAAAGCCTCATGCATCTCCAGCAATATGTAACATTTTGAATATCAATACAACTGCAGAAAATTTGCACAACCAGTATTTATCACAGTGTTATGCAGTCTATGGGGGTGAGGGTAAAGAAAAGTGTGTGGGCATACTGAATTACTGAATTTGGTTACAAGTTTTAGTTCTTTGTTTCTCTGGAAGATCAAAATACAGCTCAACCAATTCAAAGTCTGTCCTTGAACCTCCAAAACAAGCATATCCATGATTGGATGGCTATAGCTTTCAAGGTCAACACTAATTTTCTCCAATCAAAACAGTTATATGACCATTATAAAAAATAATATTTGGGCAACCCCAAACACCCTCTATGAGACGACACTGATTGACATATGACCAAATACTTTTGGTGCAAGATACTGTAAAGGGCTTGGGTACATGCACTTATCAGTGCCTTCTGCTCAGTGTGGCACTGGCCAAGATTCAATGCCATCTTATAAAGTTTTTCTGGAGGTGTGGGTGTATGATTTGTGGTGGCCCAGAGATTATTTGTGGGATGCATACTATCAGTGAGCATTCCAAAAAAACTAAGATCAAGAACACATGAAGAACCTTGTTGGATCATTTCACAGTACCAGTCCAGAATCAATCATTCTGTTTCCAGAATGGCCAATCTAATATCTATTCAGGCTGGCAGGATGGGGTGGGGAGAGATCTTCAGATGTGCTAAAGAAATAAATGGGACTCCTGCCTCCCCCAAACTCTTGCTGTGCTGCATAGTGCTACAGGGCTTCTAGACCCAACCCTGAACATTCAATAGCTAATAGGATACAGGCAAAGAGAGAATTCCAGAATTTTTCATCTTCTCAGCATGCACCCAGCCAAACCCTAATTCTCACCCTCCAGGACACTGCAGTTTTCTTGACATGCTATCTTCCTAAACTCTGATTCAAAACCATCATTGAGAGTATGCAGATTAAGATTACCTGTAAGCATGTTGATATTTGATACTAAAAGGTCAGATTTAGCACACTGTACTGAGAAACTACTAATAAAGTTTTCTACTTTTTGAAGAGTATTAAAAAAATTATAGATCTGTGACAAAGAAGTTTCTCCTAAAATGTACCCTTATGTTTAGAGGGCTATGAACTGTGCAATTAACATTGGGCACAAGGCATCCCAGAACAGTTGTCACTTAAAGAAGAGTTGTTTCCTTCCCTGAATATTAAACATACAGAAATATTTTTTACAGTAACGAATTTCTGAAATCAAGCTTAGTTTATTTTTTATATTTCTAGGAAGAATATGCATTTCAATACAGAATAAAAAAGACAGACTAGTTACACCATATTGCATGGCACAATACTAAACCATTGCCTATGTACCGATCTTACCAGACCTGCTAGAGCAAACAAAATTCTGATTTCTCTTTAAGAACTGCCAATCACAGTGTCCATACTTTTTATATTTTTGACATGTCTGTTATGCTTTTGCTCTGTTCAATTATTTCCTCACACTGAGTTACCACAGTAGCAGCTGCTGATGTGGCAGCACTGTCCTGACCTCCAGTCTGCAGCTTACTGGGAGGAGAGGAACAAGGTGGTAATATGGTGCAAATGCACCAGTGGAGTTCACCCAGCGTTCCTGCTGGTGCATGTGCTCGATACCAACCTCATCTCTCTTCTCAATAAGCCACAACAATGCTGAAGATGGGAACTCATAAGTACCACTCCTCCATCACATGCTACAGCATTATAATGGCTAGTTAATACAGTAGAATATATAAAAATACTCCCTATAATATACAATCTAATCAAAATCAGATTTAAAAACAGGATACACGTTTCATAGATCATGTATAAATATAGTCATATCCATGTAGCTTGAAAATAGAAACTAATTCAATTTTTGACATATCTCCTAGTAAAGAGAATCATGTTTCTGAAAGCCATGCAGAAGTGAGTAAGTCTGCCTTATTATCTACACAACATATTCAATTGCTTGTGCTGCGTTTTGCAAGTCTATTAGTCTAGTTTGATGTGGTGTTCACTTTGCTGCAATTAAGGACAGTTGACATATTCTATGTTTTGCCCCTAATAACTTTTCAGAAGTTTAATATTAACCTTCCTACACACACACTTACAATGCATTTTCCCCCTCAAAAGAATTCTCAGCACTGTAGTTTACCCCTCACAGAGTTACAATTCTTAGCAACCATTAACAAACTACAATACCTAGAACTCTGAGGGGGGGAAAGTGTTTTGAATGTGATTTAAAGGTATAGCATGTAGACACAACAAGATTCCCTTATGATATTACCCTAACAAATCACACAGTTTAAAAGCTAGGCTTTCTATAAAAGTGTAGAATTCTTAAACGTAATCTCATTTATGTACTTTAATTCTTTTCTGGGCGGCAAGATAAAACATCCAAATATCAGCACTTGAAAATGCTAGTAACAAAACTGGTGTATTTTGTGTCTGTTAACTTTATAACATTTTCTACAGAATATTTGAACCAAGGGTATATTATGGTAAATATTATTCCTCCATTTGCTACACTAATTACCCCCCACCCCTTACTTTCAGGAGTAGCTGGACCGTTTTGAAATATTACAATTAAAATATGCAAGTTATGAAAACCAAAACCAAGCAGAGATATGTTGCTTAAAGTTACCTTTTCAACCAATTATTTGGGAAGATTTTCGTTTCTTGGAAAGGATTTTCAATACTTTCATGGAAAGATTTTCTTTTTAAAAAAAATCTGGATTGGAAGTTACTTAACTATACGGCAAATTAAACACTAAATCAACAATGAATCAAACCAAACTGTCATAATATAGTTGTTTTTTAACCTTTTGAGACTATATTTGTCCATTATGCAAACAAACAGACCACAACACAATGCTAGTTTAAAGTAAAAGTTTCCAAAAAGATCAAAAACTCAATCAAACTAACTTCAGAAACCGCACAGATTGTTAAAAAGGATTTTCTTCTTAACATGTTCAGGGTTCATTTAAGTCATGCACTTACTCTGTTTTAGCTATTTGATTTACCTTAATGAACAAGGACAGAGTGGGAACTTTGCACTTCTTCATTGTAATTTTAGAAAACCCAATAAAGCAGATTTTTTTTAAAGAAGTAAAAACAATATCAATCAGCAACAAATTTCTGAAAATGCTTTACACAGGTAAAGTAACTAGCTGGATACGAGAGAATAAACTATCATAGTAAGGAATAGGCTCACCTAGTGATCACTTTTACCTTATGAACTTCAGCGAGTATCTGCATGCTCTCAATAATCATTTTCAAAGTGTTACCAGAGGGGACAGCATTACAGCAAATCAGGCTGCGATCTTCAACCTCTTACACTGAACTTAATTTTCAGTAAATTGTGATGGCCCTACATACTCCTCCAAACAGTAGTGGGAGCATTTCAGCAATAAAACAAGAAACAAATGGGGGATGCACCGTGTAAATAACACATCACCAGTTAAGTTAGCCCTTAAAATCATTTAATCACCTTAAATATATTTATCAAGGTAAATGGGTAATTCCTCCCACTAATTTCAACATATATGTATGGGCAACATGTAGGTTTTAATTTGAGTGAACTGAGGGCATGGTGTGCGTGCTCAGAACCAAAGGCAAAGCATTTATTCTAGATTTAATAACATGGGTACCTAGAAGGGTGTTTAATTGATACGATTGAAAAGGACCCAAAATGCAAACTGGACTAACTACTTTCACATCAAATAGACAGACATACCAACCAACCAACCACACACACACACAGGTTCCAACTTTCAATTTCAGAACTGTATTTCGGTTTCTAGAGACAGATGGCTTAAGTTTCATAACTTGTAACTACTAACTCCCACAATAATACTCAGGAGCACCGTCCTTCATTCTTCCTTCCATCCCCAGCCCTACCACTGATAAGAGACACGAAATCCAAAACCTGCTGCGCACGTTGAACATTTTCCTCACCACTATCAAGAGTTGGAGCAAGAACCAAAATCTTGCCGCCAGCAAATCTTAACACCACCAAACAAAACCAAAGTGACAATAACAGCATTTACTTTACAACCCTCAGCGATGTCGAGAAACAAGAGGGCTTCGCGGGGATTAGGGAAATGAACAGGGTCCAGATCCACCGGGGAGGGGGAAAAACCACTCTCACACCGACGGCCGGCGCAAAGTTAAATGTGCCCAATTCGGTTCCGCAGCAGGGCATACAAGTAACCACTAACATAGACGGCACCCTTTTATATATATAAAAAGGTGCCGTCTATGTTAGTGGTCACGAATTTCGCAGCACCCTTTTACAGTGGTACCTCGGGTTAAGTACTTAATTCGTTCCGGAGGTTCGTTCTTAACCTGAAACTGTTCTTAACCTGAAGCACCACTTTAGCTAATGGGGACTTCTGCTGCTGCCGCGCCGCCGGGGCACGATTTCTGTTCTCATCCTGAAGCAAAGTTCTTAACCTGAAGCACTATTTCTGGGTTATTGGGAGTCTGTAACCTGAAGCGTATGCAACCTGATGCGTATGTAACCCGAGGTATCACTGTGTATATATATATTTAAAAGGGTGCTGCGAAATTCGTGGCCATGGGACTCGCGTCAACGGCTATTAGCCCGGGCAGTAAAATGGAACCTCCAGGTTCAGGAGCAGTTTGCAGGCGTCTTACCCCGTTGCTGAGCAACAAGAAACGTGAAGAGGGCTTGGGTGGTTTTCCCTCAAGCCCTTCTTGTCCTCGGCTATTAGAAACGGGACTCCGGGCCAGAGGGATCCAAAAGTGCAAACATCGACCAGCTGAAAACAACTGAGGTTAGCTAATCGTGAGCGACTTCGCCGTTGATTTCAACGGGTCACCCCGTCGAGTGCGAGGTTTCGCTCGGGCTGAGGGGCCAGCAGGAGACCCGCGGAGGGCGAGAGAGAGAGAGGAGCCGCAGGCGGGCGCCGAAGTGTGATATATGGGGAAAGCGCGCGAAGCCATTAGCCGACCCCCGCGAAGCAACCTGTCGGCCGGTCACTCACTTTCTCGTCTCCGCAGCCGCCGTCCCTTTTCCCCGCTCCTTCGTCGCGTCCCGTCGGCTTCAAGCATCCCTCCGGCCTGCGCTTCGCATGCGAGCTTTTCAGGGCGCCGGCAACGCCGGCTGTCGCCACAGCGTGCCCGGCCTCTGTCCGCTGCTGCCGTGCCACCGCCACCATCGCGGCGGCTGGTGGGCGAATGGAGAGCGCCGGCTCCCGCAGCGGACTTTATAAACTCCGCCCCCGCCACGTGCAGCGCGCGGTGCGAGGGAGGGGAGGAGCCAAGGGACGGAGGTTCTCGCGCTCCGAAATAACCGCTCTCCTATGCCCCGCCCCCCCGCCCCGAAGCCGGTTGCAAACTTATTTTCTTTTATTTTTCGCCTCCAAGGCGTAGAGCGAGCCCAAGGACGGTTGGTTTGACCAGCCATAATAAACCCCAACCACACTGAATAATGGCATAAACAAGTGAGGAAACTTCACCACAAACACACACTGTTCAAGCAGATTGGAAATTCCCGAGATTAGTACAGTTCAAGGCAGCACGTTAGAAGCCGTCGGATATTCTAGGACCTAGACAACACTTTCTGTCTTGTTTCGTTTTCAGTTCCAATATTTTAAAAGCTCCCCACCCCATTCGTTCTTTCTCCCATTTTCCCCCTCACAGATCTGTCTTTTGTGGCTTGAAGCCTGTGCAATTGCAAAGTTCTTACGGAAGCTGAATTTCATGACAATTTGGAGACTGGTCAAAAAGAAGGGTAGAAAAATAACATAACTAGACACACCGCTTTGCCCTGGTTTTGAGATGCGTGTTTGCAGGACCCACGCTGGGTTTTTTTATGTGCGTGATTGCATTTTGTAATTGCAAGTTGTGCCTAGCGCTGTATTTAAAATGGTTGCAAACTTGGGGTCTGGGTTAAAGGCGGATCTACACGGATCCTCATGGATCCTCCGCTTTTTAAAAAATAACTCCAACAAATCCGCAACCTTGCAACCCGCCCTGGGACCTCAGGGTGAATAGCGGGTTATTTCTGCACCAGGTTTTCCATCCCTACAGGTTTGTGGTAACAGCAGACAAAAGCTTACAAGTTCACTCCTTAACATCAGGTAAAGCTAGTGTAGACGCCTAGCTGAAACCCTGGAAAGTTGCTGGCAGTCAGTGCAGACAATACTGAGCTTAGGTGGATTAATGGTCTGACTTTGTCCTGTATAAAGTCAGCTTCTGATTTTCCTATGTAACGGGTTGCCATATTTTAAAAAAACTACAAACCAGGACACCTCATAAGTTGTTGAGCTTTTTATAGTAGAAGCTACAACAAATTTTGAATTTTGGAGCTTTTTTTTGGCATTTTCGGCACAATTTAACCGTCTTTGACGGAGATTTATCCGATAAATATTCCAGGATGCCATTTTCAGAGACGAATTCCCGGACATGTCATGGAAAATCAGGACGTATGTCAGCCCTAGACTGTGTAAGGTCTATGCTGACTCATTCCTTAATGCAGGCCAGAATTTCAAAATGCTCTGGGAGAGGCACAGACAAGTCCAGCCCAAGACTTACAGAGAATCCTGTAATAAACTTTTAAATAAATCTCTTCACTTACTCTAAGCCTCAGTCCAGGTTCTTCATTGAAAAAAGCCCCAGGTTTCGGAGTACAATAGTGATGTGCAGAAACCAGCCGATGAAGCTATTTGTGGTATGGAGAGTTTTCAATGGCACGGTAGAAATATCCGAGGCGTAAATAAATGACAATTTCTTTATTTCATTTTAATGGCTTTTTACTTAGGATTCTAGATGCAGTCTTGCTGAGGAAAAGAAAGTTCCAGCTAACTAGCCAAATTTGCCACCTTTATAGATAAAGTGTGCTGCAAGTTTGGTCAGGGTCACAGTGACTCTGCAGAAAGAAACCCACTTAGCAGCTGCAGGATTTTCTAGCTTCCAGGCCCTCTATTGCTAGGGAGAGGGGGATAGGCTCTCTCAGCCCTGACTGGCTAAAGGGAAAATCTACTCTCCTGTATCCAGGCTTGCTCTGTTTAAAAACTGATCTTTGGGAAAACACTGTCAAAAATGTATAAGATACTATTAGAGTGGAATACAAAGGACAAGGAGGTTAAAAGTGTTATGAT
This sequence comes from Podarcis raffonei, assembly GCF_027172205.1. Lineage (NCBI taxonomy): Eukaryota > Metazoa > Chordata > Lepidosauria > Squamata > Lacertidae > Podarcis > Podarcis raffonei. The sequence continues at coordinate 7,673,120 of NC_070618.1, forward strand.
AAGATGGGCTCAGGATCTGGGACATAACATTGATTTTGAGAGATGGGGAAAAATTATGGACAAAAACAATTAAATTTACAGCATGTGTGGCTCTTAAACAGAACGTAATGAAAACGATGTACCGTTGCTACATCACACCAAACAAGCTTGCCAAAATGTATAAAAACCAGGATAAAACTTGCTGGAAATGTAGGGAGAAGGAGGGGAATTTCTTGCATATGTGGTGGACTTGCTCCAAGATTAAAGCCTTTTGGGATACTATATATAATGAATTGAAAAAGGTATTTAAGTATAATTTCAGCAAAAAAACAGAGGCTTTCCTGTTGGGGTTAATTGAGGAAATTCAAGTGAAAGATGTAAATTTGTTCATGTATGCAACAACGGCTGCAAGAATACTCCTGGCCCAGAAATGGAAGCAACAATAACTCCCCACATTGGAAAACTGGCAAGTACAGATGGTCGAATATGTGGAGCTGGCGAAGCTGACAGGGAAGATTTGAAATCGCCGTCATGATTTGTTTCAAAAGGACTGGGGAAAATTTATACTCTATATGAAAGAAAATTGTAAACAGTTGAATATGTTTGCGGGTTTAAGTTGAAATGTTTGGTAATGGGAAATCAAGGAGCTGATTTACTTATAAGAAGGTGATTGTTAAAAGATTGATTTAAGGTAAAAAAGTGAATTTAGGAATGTGGAGAAATTGGTAATGAGATATGGAAGTCTGTTAGAGGGAAGGAAGGAGGTCAATGCTTTATTTAAGCAATGTTTTAAGTCATGAATTACTATTATTTTTTCTTATTCTTTGATACTGAAATGTAATAAAATATGGAAAAGTTATATAATAAAATATAATAAAAATTATATTAAAAAACAACAACTGATCTTTGACCTGGGTCTGGGGTCCTCATTGAATGAAGGATCATGTGCTGGATGCAATTTGGTGGTGGGCTCTGTGGTGAATGCCGTTTGGTGGTTGCCCAGTTTTTTAAAAACTCTGCACATTTATGTTTCACAGGGTGTGAAAGAAGGGCTTTGCACCTTTATACAATATGCGTGTGTGTTTGGGCCCAGGGTCTTTTGCCTCACCATCCCCACTACTGACTCCCTGTTGCTACTCAGCTTCAAAAAAATTAAAAAAAAAAAGTCCCCCGATTCATTGAAAAAAAATCTGGTGACCATAGGTTAATGACTTTTTGTCATTCTTCACAACTTCTATCCCAGGTGAGGCCCTGGCCTAGCATCTTCCCTTCAATACTCAAAATATTATCCAAATTCTACCATTTATTAATTCACCAACACTTGCCATGACGGGTGCCCTTGCACACCCAAACATGTAACGGGCCTGAACAAAAGCGAGAGCATAACATGTGTTGGGAAAGCAATGCTGGAAGTCTGTCCGCATGGGGATCCCTGCATGGGGAGCTGCTTATACAACATTGGTCCAAATTGCTCATTCCCCACGCCACCCCGATGGATTATGGTAATTCATTTTATGTGGGTCCACACATACGAGCAGTAAAATTGGTAGAAAATTTTGATGGAAAGGCCGTATCCCCTGGGCCCACTGCTGATTATTATAAAAGGCATACTAATTTTTAAAAATAGTTATTCTATTACTTTTTTTGGGGGGTGATGTGTTTGTTTCCTTACTTGCTGCTATTAGCCTTGCTTCACATGCTTTGCCTATGCTTAGGACAGGATCTGGCCCCATTGCCCTACATTTGATAGCTGAATTTTTATTGCTCTTATACACTGGGAACTTAGAATTATTTCACAACTTGATGGGCTGTAGGCAAATAGGAGTTATGGCACATACTTTGATTGGGAGCTTTTGAGAACTGAGGCAGCCTGTATCTGCAAACGTCTTGGCTACAGAAAAAAAATGGCATAATGTTGGGAGCTAACTTTGAAGGAGTGATTTATTACCAGCATTTCTAAAATTTTGTTCTGGGGTTGGGAAAAACATCCAAAGAATTATGAAAGGGAGCCACCAGTTGCCAAATGTTCCCATGGTTTCTGCTATTTTTATTTAATTGAATTTATATTACATTTTGTTTGCATACATCCATATACATTTTCCATCCGTAATTCAGGCTTAGCCTAAGAATAAGCAAATACATAAGAGAAAACAAAATTACATAACCACTTAATATATTTCCCACCACCCGTAATCCATATTTGTTGTGTTTAATTATCAAACCTTAAAAATTCTAAAATTTTATTTGACTTCCGTCTACTACTTCAATTTGAGTCAATTTTTCCTTTCCTTAACTGCCTTCTTTAAATGTTTCCACTTTCTTGGTATTAACTTTCTTGGTTATAATACCTGTTTTGTCTTTTGCAAAAATTAATCAAAGCGTAATAAAGGTTTAATTTGCAAACAATGTTTTTCTAGATAGTTTTTATAACACTCCCATTCCTTAAGAAACTTTTGGCTTGTTCTATTCCTAATTGTTTCTGTCTTTTTAGCTAGCTGTATATTCAAATAACTTTACTTGCCATTCCTCCTTTTCCTTCTGCTGCAACTGGCCCACACTCAGCAGCCACTTTTTACCTCCTGCAAGTCCTCCTGACATCAGAAGATTAAACTTCAAAAGAAGGGTTATTGTTTAAGTGCTGGCTAATTGAAAGCAGCTGGGGTGGGGAGTGTGCTCCAGGACCTGCCTTAATATAAAAGCCCTGCTGCCCTTTTCCTCCTAGAGCACAGTAAAACAGTGAGGAACTGACTTTGCAGCAGCTTGGCCGTTGCCTACCCTGCTGTCTCAGCCAGCAGCTGTTTGCATATTTTGTGCTACAATAGTTTGACCTGTGAAATATCTGGTTGCAGGTCAGAGTGTTTGTGCTGCTTATGAAAAGGTAAAGGGACCCCTGACCATTAGGTCCAGTTGTGGCCGACTCTGGGGTTGCAGCGCTCATCTCACTTTATTGGCCGAGGGAGCCGGCGTACAGCTTCCGGGTCATGTGGCCAGCATGACTAAGCCACTTCTGGCGAACTAGAGCAGCGCACGGAAACGCCGTTTACCTTCCCACCGGAGCGGTACCTATTTATCTACTTGCACTTTGAGGTGCTTTCGAACTGCTAGGTGGGCAGGAGCAGGGACCGAGCAACGGGAGCTCACCCCGTCACGGGGATTCGAACCACCGACCTTCTGATCGGCAAGTCCTAGGCTCTGTGGTTTAACCCATGTAGCCAGTGCTAAACATTTTGTGAATCTTTGTACTTTTTTCCATTTACTGTGTTTATTTTCCCTGATTTGAACTATAAAATGGTGGTTTTCTTGAGTCAAAAGGAGAGTACCCCTAAACATTTATTTTTTTTAAAGCACTGCTTATAGCTATTATTGAAAACTTAAAAATGGAAAGCGTAATGCTGGTGGTCAACAAAAGAGGTTTAAAGACTGTCTAAAGGGCAAACCCATCTGCTGATGGTGTGAATGGTGGTGCATGAATGCTCCTGGGTGGGCAGGTAGAAGGGAGTGGTTGAGATGCTGCCCCAATTCCAGTGGTGGTAGGCAGGGGAAGGCACAGCTGGAAGCCAGGGCTGACTACCATCTGGGGCAGAGACCTAGGTGTTGGGCCTCTGTTCCTTGATCTAGTCCTCTCACTTCACTGGATGTCACTGGTAGCCCTCTGGTCTGGTGGTGCTGTTGCTGAATGCCAGATCAGTCTGTAAAAAAATAATGTTCACCCACAACTTGATTGTGGATAAGATGATTTGGCTTGCATTACTAATACTTGGGTGAGGGAGCTGGACGGGCATGTTCTTAGCCAGCTGTGCCCACCTGGGTTTTCTGTACTGCACCAGACTAGACGGGGAGGTTGAGGTTGGGGTGCAGCTATTGCCTATAAGAACACCATCTCCTTGACCAGGAAGTCTCTTGATCCTGGGATGGGCTTAGAGGGTCTGCAGCTGGTCAGAGAGAATGAGGATGCTGCTGGCCTACCAACTGCCCTGTTGCCTGGCAGTGTTAAGTTGTGGGTGAACATATCAGACGACACAGCGATTCTTCAAACAGTTCTTGTTTATTCACAGGCCAGAACAGAACTGAACTGAAGGGTTCAGCCAGCCTGCTTATATAGAGCTCTAGTTAGTACAACGTAACTGTAACAACTTTCTGTAACTATCCAATCACTGAACGTCACTTTCGATCCCTTATTTGCATATGTGGACCTGAACTATCTACAGTATCCCCCTGCTGGCCCAGGGTGAGAACTTCAGTACATAACAGGCAGCATCTCTGATCTGCTGGCCATGGTAGTCTCTGTGGTATTGTTGGAGGACCCTAAAACGAGAATTCTGGGTGACATAAATATCCATGGGGAGGCTGCTGTCAGGCCAGCTTGAGACTTCATTTTCTCTATGACAACTATAGGTCATTCTCAGATGGTCATTGGTCCAGCACCCCAGCATGGCACACCCTTGATGTAATATTTGCTCCAGGTGATATGAGAGAGTGCAATGCATTCCCTTGTTAGGTCAGACCAGTATCTGGTCAAGTTTGGACCAACAGGGACACTCCCCCCCTGTAAGGGTGGGGCCCCCGTTTGGGTGGTTCACCATCAGAGACTGATGGAACTTGATGTGTTTTTAAATGCCTTAGGGGACTTGTTAGTGGAGAAAGCTGATGACCCCAGCAAAGCTCTGGTCTCACTATTGAATGGCAAGGTGAAATGGGTGGCCGTCACAATTGTTCCTGAGCATTGTCTCTGGCATTTTGAAGCCAGAGACTTGAGGTAAAAGTCTTGCTCTGAAGCTCACCAACTGGTAAGAACACATAATCTTTCCTGGGAATTGTAGTTTTGTTAAAGATCCTGGGGGGACGACTATAGTTTCCAGCATTATTTTTCATGTGTGTGCATTTGACATATGGTGTATACAGAGTCCTCCCCAGTGAGGAACCCACAAAACAGTCTCCAGCAGACATGGTTCTCCTCTGACTGTAGTTAGTTGCAAATGAAGATGCAGAATAGATTCAAAGAGCCAAGGAAAACCCACCTGTAAGTAGTATTTTTGTATATAGTTTTGACCATATATTGGTCCACAGCTTTTAATGTCCTCTGATGTCAGTCATTCTTTAAAGAAAACCTTCATATTATTTTTGGGTATGTAATGGTGGGTTTGGAAAGCTTACTGACCTTGTCTTACCGTATCCATTTAATTTGCAGTTTATTTCTGTAGCAGAATTTGGATTCTGTACTTGGGAGTTTTTTTGTTTCTAAGAACATTTCAGCTCCCTTTCCCTGGCTTATCATGTAGTTGCAGTAGATGCATGATAGAATAAGGCCAAAAGGGGAAGAAACAAAAAAGCAGTAGAAGCCAGAATCAGGATGAATGTTTCTTTCCTGATGTTGAAAACAGACTAGTTATTTTCTGAAATCAGATTAAGTCTGTTAGTTATCGAATATAGATGCTTTCTGTATACCGGTACTGTTTTTATCTCCCTTCTGTAATGCTAGGGATTATGAATACAATAGAAGGCACCACTTTCTCTGAATGCTTAGCCTCTACGTGTTAACCAAACATGTGCATAGTAGTGTATGCAAGTCGGCTCAGATCATGTGGTCCGTCATGACTGTACAAAATGTTATGCACACATTCAAAGCATGGAGGTGGGCCAGTTTTCCCCATCACTGGGTCAAGCTGTGATGTGTCAGTCTGTGGGTGGGTGCGCTTTTTATATCAGCCCAGATTCTGGTCCGTCCATCTCTTTTGTTACATGATCAACAATATTGTTTGGTAAAGTTCTAGCTGGACTGCAGTTCGGAGACTGTGTGTTTGAAAGTATCCCACATATAATTTCTATGCAGCTTATATTAGGCAGGAGAACAAACAGAATTTCCTTTATGTTTCAGGTAAAATGGCAGGAGGGTGTATGCATTTCAAGTGATGGAGGAGCAGACTAAGTGCCAAATGTTTCCATGGCTTTCTGCCATTCTTCTCAGCAACCTCCTCCTGGCTGGTCCTTGTTTCCTAGTCAGGCTTCAAAACTGGAAATGAAGCTCAGATATGAGAAAAATGGTCTGGGGGAAGGGGAGTTGAGGAGAAATAAGGACTGATCTATGTAATAATGGGTGAATGCAATTTCTGCCTACTTCTCCCAGGAGGCTGCTGTGACATTAATATGAGAAGGAACCACTAACTTTCCCAACCAATATGAATCTTTTTCCATATCCAACCATTGTAACTTGGGATCACCCCACATGAAAGCCGTTCCCATGCTGCAGTAGTAATGTCTGAATTACGCCTGTTACCTCTCCTTCCGTAGGAGCTGGAGCGTTTGACATGACAACTCAAAGGCTACAGATGAGCTACGGGTTAACTCAAACCTATGAACATTGCATGAAGCCCTTCATTAATACTAGAAGATCAGTCTTGGAGATTTTTTTGCTCATCAACAATTAACAATTGTTAACAACAATTTGGTATGACAAACAACAATTATGAGTCTATAACCCCTTATGGTCAGTTACTTCTGTCTTCTGCTGCAGTTCAGCATTGTTGACTTACATGACATTTACCAGTATGGTTTTGCACCGTCAATAGCAGGTTCTAATGTGACTGTACAGTGGTACCTTGGTTTACAACCATAATGCGTTCCGGAGGTCCATTTGTAAACCAAAACCGGTTGTAACCCAAGGAGTGCTTTCGCCAATGGGGCCTCCGAAAAAAATTGGGTTGTAATCCCCCAAAATTGGGTTGTAATCCCCAAAAAAGGTTGCAAACCGGGACACGCACTTCTGGGTTTGATGTGTTTGTAATCCAAAACGTTTGCAAACCAAGGTACCACTGTACATATGATTTCCTGAGAGCCAGTGTGGTGTAGTGGTTAAGAGCGGTGGACTTGTAATCTGGTGAACCGGGTTCGCGTCTCCGCTCCTCCACATGCAGCTGCTGGGTGACCTTGGGCCAGTCACACTTCTTTGAAGTCTCTCAGCCCCACTCACCTCACAGAGTGTTTGTTGTGGAGGAGGAAGGGAAAGGAGAATGTTAGCCGCTTTGAGACTCCTTATGGTAGTGATAAAGCAGGATATCAAATCCAAACTCCTCTTCTTCTTTTTCCTACTCAGTTAAAGATCACTACTTTAGTTTAGAAGACCAACTGCACTTTTTTTCTTCATAAGCCACTAAGCTTCTGAGGAGTGGTGCTTCCAGTTTACTGGGGTATTATCGCTGAAATAAAACATTCTGGCAGCTCTTTGGAATAATCAAATGGATACAAACAAGCAGGCTTTTAGGCTGTGAGATCCTCTCTTCTCATAGATAAGATACACGTTTGTGCAAGCATTTGAGCTCAATATATAGCAATATCAGGGATACGTGTACTTCTACAAATTTCAGTGAAGCTGATATATTCAATATTAGCTTAAAAACAGAATAAATGTGTAAGACTACACAAGTAAGCAATTTATTGTAAGACAGAACAAACAGTGGCAAACAACATGTAAATTCAGTTGATAATGGGGCAAATAGAGTTGTCAAACTGACAAATATATATATCTATATATCTATATATGAATATTCCTCCAAAAAGCAGCTCAGTATTTTTAAAAAAATTATTCTAGCAAAAAATTTAGGAAATCCGGTATGACAAAGATGTTTGCAAGGAAGAGCAGTGGCAATGGAGGAATGACACACTTTGCCTTTTTTTTTTAAGTGATGAGTTTTCTTCCTTTGGGTACCTATCGAGGCACATTATAAGGAGACATGTATAACTGGACATCACCTTTCATAGAGTAAGGAATGTGGTTTTTTTTTTACATACGATGCAGAATGTGGTGCTTTATTTTTGGACGGTACCAGTTGAAGACAACAGGTGGGGAGAAATGTATCTTTGAATGCTCCCCTGTATTAGTAAATAAAAAATATATATTTTTTACAAAGGTAACTTCCTACATGTAGCATACAGCATGCCTTTCTCCTTGGCAAGACAAGTTACCAGGGAGTTTTTTTTTTACATGAGGTAGCATTAAAAAAAAAAAGCAACTTACCTTTTACCTCCTGTCTGAAATGGTACAGTGCAGAATTTAGTCTACATTATGGATGGCATATACTACTGTACTTTTAGAGGTGTTTTAAGTATTTCTGAAATTAACTTGATGCCATTATATTTGCACCAGGGTTTGGACATTACCTCCTCTCTTTCCCCCTCACACAATTTAGGGATACTACTTCTCTGCCTCTTTGCTGAACCCACATTCACAATGCTTTGGGCTGCCTACCCCCCTTTAATGACACTTGGAAACAGAGTTAGTTGTACAATAGTATGGCCAATTGATGGTCATTTAAACTTGGAGTCCGGAGTGGGTTAAAATTGGAATTGGGGGCAGGGTTTTATTCCAGAGCCGTAAGAGTTGTTTGGTTTTTAACGTGTTGCAATCTCCCTTATAGTATTTGAGATTTGAGTATTTGAGCAATTCTATTCATTTTATTTAAAAAGTAGTAAGTACACTGCTGGCAGACAAGGAATATTCCCATCTCTTCAAAGTGTAGGTGAACTGTAAAAGAACAGAACTACAGTATTTTGATTTGCCAGGATTCTATAAATTGTAGAGCCTATATAACGATCACCAACAGGCCAATTCACGTCATCAGGCAATTCCCATAATTGTGTAAAATAAGATCATGTGGGAAACAGAATTATGCTCCCCCCTTCATAGATGTTTGAACACCACTACAGGTATGTGCAGCTTTTCACATAAATGGATATAGAGCAGCGTTAAAGCACGTTGTTTGATGTGAAAATTAAGCTTTGCTCCATTTTTGCCTTCATTAAACCTCTAGAGACATGATTTTATTATTCATTAAACTCTCAACCTCTGAAAACTTTGGTTTGATTCACTTTTATCATCATTCTGCTTCTACTTGCAGGCACATTTTAAGATGTACACTTTATACGTACATCTAAAAATGTTACACGTGATTGCGGCAAATAAACATGTTATACAGGTACACTAGGCCAAGAGCCATGGTTGGTTTCAACTTCCTTTTAAGCGTTTATTCAGTCAAATTTGACTATAATGTATGAAACAGCTTTATGGTTCATAATAAGCAGGATGATCAGAGCCAAAGGTCAGTGTTCTAGAATATATATGACCCGGCCTCAGTATAAGTGTTTTTTAAGAAGAAACTGCCTTACTCTTCTGGAATGATTGTGTGAATAAGAACATCTAATGTGACTTCCCCTGCCCACCCCCCTGAAAATACATAAGCAGGCTGAATATTCACCGGATTCAAACAGAGATGCAGGGATAAGCGGTCAACATGAAAAGGCTATTGCCTGGGTCAAATACAAATCCATTTATAGGAGAAATGGGAGAGCTGCTTTTTGAAGAATCATCTGAAAACCCAATAAAAAGTACACACATATAAAACACCGGATTGTCAATGGTACTGTGAAACAATTCAAGTTTAAATCATGGTTGTTTTTTACTTTTACGAACGGATGAGACACTTTTCAACTTCAAGCTTTTTTTTCTCCCCAGCATGTCAGCAGTTAGCATCCACAAAAGCACCATTAGATATGGAAGAGTTAGCACCACATAGTTTCAGGACCTAACTGCCCACATGCATTGCTGACAAACTTGGAACATGGAAATCTGTGTGGTACTTAGTACAGTCTTATTATAAACAATACAAGGCAATTTATGATTATTCATACAGTACAATACAGTCACTGATCAATGAACCTTTGAGTACAGTACATGACAAGTCACATCTGAACACCCCGTTAATACTAGAGTATGCTGAAGATTTTAGAAGCAAATCTTGAGTGTAACACAGGGAGTTTGCTGATAGGCTTACTTAGTCTGAATTTCAGGGTCGGGTATTTACATGGCCTCAAAAACCAAACTAATAAAGCATTGTATGGGTAGCTGGAATCAATGGCAAATGATTCAACTTTTAAGAAAATTCAAAGTGATATAAACTATTAAGTAGTTTAAACTTAGAGCTCTAGGTACTCATTTTTAATCTAAGCTTCACTTCATCTTGTGTGTTTACCTTTAACAGTCCGATGTGAAGAAATGCTATAGAATAATTAGAGAAATGCCTGGAAGCAGTAATCAGTCTATGAATAAACTTACAGCAGACCACGGGATAGTTTAAGATTTGGGTGCTACCACGCTTTTAGCCCTGTACCCTGACAGAGCTAAAAACTGCTAACAGGGTGGAAATCTTTAGAATACTCCCTTTTTACAAATCTTCTCCCTGCACATAGCAGTGGCCTTGGAATGTAACAAGAGCCATAATGATTCTACCTCATTGACTATCATCACTAAGCCTCCTAGTTCCATATTCTCCATACAAAGTTTTGATTCCATGCATCTCCCTGCTCCCTTTGATCCCAGGAACACCTGTCTTCTGATCTTGGACATTTTTTTTAACTCTGTGCCTGCCATTGGATTTGTACATATCTCTGCCATCCATTATGGCCATTTATATCTCATTTGATATGCCTGTTTTTCACTACTAAAACCCTGCCACCACCTAAACACCCTTATCTCCTGTCTTCTCTTTAACATGGATTTTGAAGCCTATCTCCTCTGTAAGCTTTAAAGCAACTTGATTACTATTTCACTCATCACCGCTGTAAGATTTAAAGCAACTTGATTACTATTTAAATCTTACCTTGCCTTTTTGAATCCCTCTTCCTCTGAAGAGAGCCCCATAGTATCCATGTACATTTGGTTGTGATCTTTGTTTTCTGACTCCTGGCTGCTTAGTTTTTACAGCACATACTGCTCTACATATAAGCCTTACTTTCCCGCTTCACATCTGATCCTTGTTTACTGACATCTCTCAGCAAAAATTCAGTGCCTTCTCAATCCCAGCCTAGTTAAAAAGCAGAGCTTATTAATTACTTGAAGAACTTCATGCATTAATGTTTATCACATTGATTAAAATGATGACCATATATATGGATTTGAATAGGTAATCGGAGCTCTCTCATCCTACATAATCCTTCAATGGAAGTGGATCACACATTCAAGCTGTGTGTCGTCATGTGCTGACTAGCTGAGAGTTCCCCCACATGTTCAGAAAATGCATGCAGTATAGTCCTGCCAGGACTGTGCTACTTCAGAAGACAAGGGACCACAAGACTTAAAGCTTCTCCATATTACAAACTCCTGTACAGAAAAATCAGCATATCAGAAAAAGGCTGTGTTAGAACCATTTTTCTCTGTCATGCCAGCTTACTAGAGCCATGCAGATTTTCTTTAAATGTGAGAGAATATTCAGCCTTGCTCTGAAATGTGTCATTCAGAGTGTGTGTGTGTGTGTGTGTGTGTGTGTGTGTGTGTCTATCCTAAGGTTTGTTTTGATTGCAGCACAGCCAAAATAATTTGTATTCCTTCCTCTTCAAGCATCCTTTCTCTCACTAAGACCCTTTACCTGTCCGTACTCAACACTCTGCTCTGGGAAAAATATACCCTCCTTGAATAAGCAGTGGCTCGTATTCAATATATCCATGTACTTGAATGCCTCCCTTTTCATTTTTGTAAGTAGCTCAAGTGAACGGGACCCCGAGTCTTAATTCTTTCACTCAAACAAGAAGCGATAGCAAAATACGGAATTTAATTGTTAGCCTGTTACTGTGTCCTGCTTGAGAGGTCTCTTCACAAGAGTACATTCTTCCTCATTTTCTGATGTTCTGCAATGCTTGCAATGAAATTAAGCAAATTTACTGTGACACCTAAATGTGGTGCTGTCTCAGGATAGATTTGCATATGCCCTTAATACTCAATTCCACTTTTCTTTTCTTTCTTTTTTGCTCCCCACTCCATGCATATAGACATACAAGCAAAGTGGTCATTTCTGGCCATTTCTTGTTGGCATGATCTCTCTCTGGGTTTTGCAGTATACAGTACATCCCTTTCAAATCTGTACTTGCTTGATGGCAAGTGTGGGGATGCCACATTCAAAAACTTTAAATGTTATCCTGTTAAAGGCATATGTGATTGCATCCTCAGCTAGGTGTTTAGGAGCTCAAACGAATTATCCCCAAGGTCTACTCTTTAATGGCCAACACTTATCTTTTAGAAAAGAGATCATGTAAAGAGACCCTGAACTTAAGTTGCTTCAAAAACATTTCTGGAACTGTGTAAGGTAACAGTATAAGTCAATAGATAGAGAGGGTTTTGCACTTAAGATGATGTCTGCAGAGACCAGTCTTGTACATCAAGAAAAGCAAAACCCCTGAAATATACATGCAGGCATGACTACATGTTCCACACCTATGCCATTTTGTACCTCTAGTATAGTGAGAACAGGGCACGTAGGAAAAAAAGTGCTAAGTTACAGTACATTTGCTTTTTAAATATATGTTAACAATAGAACAGCAAAACAGATTGTTTGAAAACAGAGTCGGTATCGTACAGTAAGTTCACATTTAATTCTTTACCATGTCTACAATTGTAACACATGCATTTTATTTCCATTATTTTTATTCCATTAGGACCAACATCCTTCAGAACAGTGATCTACCTTTAAAACAAATTTTCTAAGGAAATATTAAGCATCACATAAATTTAAGAAAATTCTTTTAAATTAGCATTACATGTACTCGTTTACATTTACAATTTTTCATGCCATGACTTTAACACACCTTTTGGTTAAGAATATCCTACTGAAGAATAGTACCATTGGGGAAGAATACACACACAGAGTAAACCGCTACCTGCTATGCACATGATTTTGAGTAACTTGACTGTTGTAATGCCATATTCTGATTATAGGTGCAGCTGCAAAATTACCGTTACACTTATGGAGGAATACTAAAATGATAATTAAAATGACTACACATGCTGTTGAAAAGAAAAACAAACCCACCACCAACTAAGGTTAAACACTGCCTGTGTGCCGTTACAATGTTTTTATCTTTTTTTAAAAAGCAGCTCATTATTCCTTAGAAATATTTTTACATGAACATTTTATCTTCAGGCTAAGAACATTGGGAAAATAGAGGTCTAGTTGAAGGGGACCACCAATTTTATAGTTTCTCTTCCCCTAAATCTGTATAAGTAAATATATATATATATATATATATATATATATATATATATATATATATACCTTGCAAACCGTTTAGCCTACTGTAGACACGATCCACAAAACTAGCCTGGCAAATTTCTCTGGATTAAAACTACAATGGATGGGATCCAAAGAGGTCCATACATGCACCTTTCTAGATGCAACCCCAGGCACAATATTGAGTGCAGCTCTGCATAGGCCCCCCAACTCTGGGAATAGCTTTGTAAGGGAGCTGTAGCAGGCTGGCAGGACGGGGGGGGGGGTAGGGGAGCAATACAATGCATGGTTCTTTGAATCCTACCCTTTATATCTAATGCTTCAGCTATCTGTGGATCATATTGTAATATTTTATTGTATATTAGCTTAGAAAAGGGGACATTGCTAGATTTTTAGTACATTTTACGCAATTTTCCATTTGACTATAGAAGCTCTTTCACATAATTTTAATCACAACTAGCAAAGGGACTAAATATACTGACTATTCTAGTTAAATATATTTAGGTTAGGTCAGTGTAAAGAAGAGTGACATTCTTATAATATAATGCTCTGAATTTGGAATAAATCATTACGTTTTAAGAGTTGATTAGACAGATATCACTGATGTGGCAGAATCAACATGACTGAGATAGTCACTATATCGTAATAAAATCACGTGGGTTCCTAAAACTCATTCAGGATTATTACTGATATGAAAGTGGACTGTGCAAAATTCAATTAATTTATTAGTCGAGACTGGTAACACATCGCAGGGCACTTTAAGACTAAGGTCCCAATCAAGCTCTGTGTGTTCCTAATCAATATGCCTTGTGTTTGGACCTTCCTCATCCTTGAACAAACAATAGGTTCTGCTGACACTAATCATTTTATTAGGGCTGCATTTCTGGTTCCTCATGAGGAGAGAGTAGCGGGAACTGTACATGCAGTCTCAACATCTGGACGCCACCATAAATAGTGCACTTAACAACTGTTTGTGTATAGTTTCTAATCCTCAGAGGCTAGCTTCAGTAACTGCATTGTGCCAGCTGAATGAGGGCACATGAGAACTTTAAAGAGTATGAATATTTTGGGCTCTTTAGAAAGAATCTCCCTAGCATTTATTAAGTGATATCTAGAAAGCACTTGTATTCAGAAGAAAAAAATATTTGCACAAAATGGTTCAATTTTTTTGTAAGCTGCCCAGGCCTTAAAAGTTAATTTATTTCCAAGTTCTTAAGGTATTTAGCAACATGAAGTAAACCTGGAACAGCACATTTAAGGGTTTCATATAATGTAGAGCTAGCACATTTGTTGATGGTAAGGATATAAATTAGACAATGCATTTTTTTTTTTTTAGGTCAGTTTCTTCTATAAGTAGAACAAAGATCCTGATGTTTTTATTTGTAACCAACAGAAATTTAATGATTGTGTAGAAACTTCCACCCAACCTTAGTAAACTTTCTGTAAGCTAAGAGCATTCCACAAATGCAATAGCATAACTAGTGACAGTTTCTTCTAATGCACTGTAGTTCTACCTTGATGGGGAAAAAATTGTTGGTTGAAAATACAATACAGTAGAAGTCAAACTAATTTACAGAAACAGTACATGATTTTTTCCTAACTGCTTAAGCAATGCTTATGCACACAGTGAACTATAGCTGTGAGTGACTCTTGCCTATCCAAGGTAATTCCCCATGCTAAAAACGTCCATTACCAAACGTTATGTCTACAGAACTCTACATTTAAAACCACATTAATTACTTCATACTCTGTCAATATAATGCAAAGTTTAAAACACAAGCTCTTGTGCTGTTCTTACTTATGGTATTTAAAAAGTTTTGATGTTTTTGAAAGCCTTTGCTCCTTTGGGTGTACATATGCACATTTTTTTGGGTTGGCTTTTTAAATCAGATTTGTCTAGATGTCAGCTATTTGGGATGGTTCCATTTACAGATACAACATATAGTCTGGATCTCATCCCCCTTTTCAGAAGTTTATAATTTTTTAAAACATAAAATAAAATAAAAGTTAGGCACCAGGCAGTGGCCACATTCATGGAAATCTATTTTCATACAGCCATTACCCTTTGTTAAACATACACCCTGTAAAGACTACACAAATATGGGGGCAAAAGAAGTTTGAAACTCAGTGCTACTAGTATTTATAAAAGTGCGGTGCTCCATATAGTAAGAAGAAAAGTGACTACAAGTACTTAAAGTGCTAGCTTTGATCATGGTTTAGGTTAGTATCCCAAACCTAATTATACTGTCACATTACTTAAGAGAGTAAAGTAAGAGCGGAGAGCACAGGTGCTGCACATGCCATGGCAAATGTGCTCCACATTACAATTTGCTATGTTTAAAGAAATATGCAGTGCTATTGTCCAGGCTGCAACTATGTACAAACAACTTACATTGTATAATAGCTTTACATTATAATACAAGTCCATAGACTTAATCGGCAGAAGACAATTTGAAAAGCAAAAGTACCAATACTTCTTACGCGTCTTCCAGAACAACTATTTCTGAAGTGTCTGCTACCTGAAACCAGAAGTCTATCTGAAGTCTCCCTGAAGAGCCTGCCAAACATTAGCATGAGGCAAAGCTTGGCTTCATCCATGCTTCCACATGCGAGTTTGCTTTATAAAGAACAGACTCACGGCTATACTTACATAATCTCTCTCTACACATCAAGAGCAAAAAAGAAAAAGAACGCTAATGGATTACTAACCATGTGTACTCAGACGTAAGTCCTACTGAATTCAGTGGGTCTTACTGCCTGGTAACCAGGGTAAGGATTGCAGCCTTAGGTTAGGAATGCATTGTTAGTGAACTTGATGTTATTTTCATTCATACATTTTCTGTCTCCCATGCCACATTTGCCTATTTGAAGGCATCAGGGAGCCAAGTGCTGGCAATGAAATATTCTAAATATATCATGGTGTTAGCTTGAAGCTCCATGGTCTTATCATCACATCTTTTGGGATGCTGAAAACGGCATCCCACTCCACCATGGTACAACAGAGACAGGATAAGAAAAAGGAGAGCTGCTACTGGTTCCAGCACATTGAAGCCCACTAGGAACTATTTTCTTGGTGTGCTAAAAACATGCAGAATGGATCAGCCCTGCCCTTGTAGTCCAGGTGAGCGGGGCATTCTTGAGAACCTTTCTAGCATTGCCTGGGATGCTAAATTTATTGGTTTTGTGACTGAGTATAGTATGCCTATTACTCATCTCAGTTATATTACATTTAAATCAAGGTATATATTCAGATCAAAGAGTGAAATGTGTAGTATGTAACATCTTGACTATAAAATGCCCAACCCTGAACATTCCATAAACCAACTCGGGAAGAGAAATTTAATACACTTATATAAGCCTTTAAAAATGAGAAAACTGCATCCTAAAAAAGGAACCTTCTGAACTTTTGGGTGAAACGTAACAATACTCAGCTTTGCATTTTAAAAATGCAGAAACTAACAGTTTCAGCTATCTGCACTTCTGGTGATTATTAATGCAGAAATACATATCTTGCCTGTGTACGTTCATCCCGTTAATGGGAGGTTTGCTCATAAGATGATGTGTGAATGGGTCATCTGACATATAACATCTTAGATGGAAGTTTTGTATCTCTTCCCATCACTTTAGCAGTGCTTTTCAATGGCGTTAATTTACATGTTGAGCTGCCAGTCAAAAATAATTTGAATAATGAAGGTGCATATGTGAACTAGTAGTAGTATAGCCTGAACATGCACCATTGGCTCACTACAGCTCTTCTAACTGTGGAGAGGGCCATAATTCTCCATACAACAGGATTGTAGTTTTGGTACTTCAGAAAAGTACAAAGTGCTAACTTTGGCAGTTGTTGCTCTAACTAACCTGTTTTCTTTTAAAATTAAAAGTTTATATGCAAACAGCACCCTGCTCCTTAGCCAGCCAGTTCAATGGAAAACCAGAGGGGAGACTGTTCCATTTTTGTCTATCTCTGGGGCTTAAAAGGATAAATGTCAAGCAAACTGGGTTCAATGAAAGTAATTCTAAGGCAATACTCACTAGGGTCAAAAATATTCTGTCCACAGACATTACTTGATGAGGTCTGAACTGGCAGTACCTAATTGGGGAAGGGACTGTGTGATTGTGAAAAAAGCAAATTAAATTTCAGGGATTAGGAAAAGGAATGAAAATAAAATTGCTGGTATTGTAATACTTTCATACAACTCCATGGTAAAGCCACATTTGGAATCTTGTACAGTTCATTTTGCCCCACCTTAAAATCAATACCATAAACCTGGGGAACATATAGAAAAGGACAACCCAGATAATCAGGGGTTTAGCCCCAAGGCTAAATGATTTGAAGCTTATTATTTTAAAAAATGTAAGCTATGTTTTGCTACAACAAATTGGTTAGCCTTTCAAGGTGTCACATGTCTGTTGGTTGTGCTGCAGTGCTATCCTAAATATGTCTACTCCTAAGTGGAGCTTGCCTTCAGGTAAGTAGGGCTAGGAGTGATTGTAGCCTGATGAAGCAACCACTCTGGAACTAATTCTACAATTAGGATTATGTATTTGGTCAAAATAAAATTAGAAATGGCAAAATGTTTGCTTCTGATGTCTGTTAGTATATGGGGGGGGACACAGAAAGTCCCTCCACCTACTTATACTTTACTATATAAAAATGGCAATGCCATGCAAGTTCTTGATAATTAGAGCCATTTGTTCTATTATCTTGTGGGAAAAGAAAACACACAACTTGAAGTAGGATTAAAAATAAATAAATTGGGAAAGATTAAATATTTAGAAATGAGATTAGCTAGTCACCACTTGAAGGGAAATCTTTATTTGGCGGCTATATATTAAGTTTGTTAGAATATCTTCGTAGCATAGCTGGACTCAGTCACAGATCATTAGGTAGATAATGTTTTCTATTATAGCATAAAAGCTTAATATTTTAAAATGTGTAATGACACTGCCCCATTACCTGCATGATACATCATTATTCTTTACTAATTGCCTAACAACTCATCACAGAATTTCTCCAGTATCAAAGTGCTCTTCAAACACAAAGTGCTGCCATGAAAAGACAATAGGGATAGGCCAGCACGATTTTTTTATTAGAAGATTACCGTTTGCTTATCATTCATGTGAGCATAAGATATGCAAATCTAGAGTTTAAAAATCTAGAGTTTAAAATATGAAAATTCTTGACTAAACACACACACACACACACACACACACTTGACTGAAACAAAAACAAAATAAACTTCAAATTTTATATTTAAGTCCAAGCATATTTTGGGTTTCTTCTGTTATAAAAGCTAGTTATTATAGCCCTATGCAGATAAAACCTACCACCTAGGATTAAAGGATGGAGCTACAGCATCACCTCTACTTCCTGACTACCTTATGTGAGAATTACTACCTTATTCTATGCTGGTTCATTTTTGAATCTGATTGTTGCCAATCCTGGTAAATATGAAACTGGGGGTGGTCCTTCTCAGGCGATTTCTGAAAAATTGGGAAAACGGCGGATTGCCTAAATGCCACTTACCTACTAATAGGTGAACTATACTTTCTAGACCACAGCCAGCAGTCCTAAAAGATGGGGGTTCTCTGAAATGGCCCAAGGAAATGAACATTGGGGAAGCCCTGACACATATGTGAATATTAATGGCATTTTAACCTAAGAGCCCAATTGAATTCAAAATATTTTATTGCATTTGGCTCAGTGCTAGATTAATGTTATTAGCAACCTTTCCCAGCACTGCAGAAAGAAACAGAAAAAAGAGATCAAGACATAAGCAAGGAGAAAGCAGCAAATATAGAATTAAAGAATCGGAGCCAGTATAACGGGCATATACTGGATGTGTGAAAGTGTAAAACCAGAGATAACATTCATTGATATTTCACTGCTTTGTCTGGCTGCTTTTTATACTGGTATAGGGCATCTACGTTCAGGTGCCTCGTATCTATTTGTAGTAATAAAGAACAACTCGAGCATGTGTATGCACTCTCCATAGGTATCAGTTAGGTAACTGATTTATAACTGATAGATCAGCAGTAGTTATATGTAATCTTTCTTAGCATTTTTCAGGTAGTTTTCAGGTAGTTTGTTACTCAGCTAAATTCATTTCAAATATCTGAAAGCTTGTTGATGTGTGAAAGTATGTTAAAGGTGGTCACTTTCCCCCACACGACAACATACTCAGGGTTAGTACAGGGCTTTAGTTGGCAGAGAAGAACATACAGACTGTGAACCAGAGCATTTGAAAATACTGAAATGCTTATTTGGCTAAATCCAAGAATTCATGTGTCATCATTCAGAATAGATAATGTTTAAGAATTTTGCTATGTCCAGCAATGACACTATTTAATAGTACACATACATATGCATGTATACAGCTTCTCCACACACATTCTATAATAAATTCTTCTGTAAAATAGAGACAACCATGCTTAGTAAAAATTCTGCCAAATGATAGTTGTACAGTTCCTATATTTCTACATGAAAGGCTGGTAAATACACCACCTTCATTTTTGCAAACAAGTTGCCACTGGAAATCCTTTTCATTCCTTATTCCACAGCTGATTGCTCTGTCCTAAAAAGTTAGCCCCTGTCATGTGCTAATTTTGAGGGAGGTGAAAATGCACTGTTTTCAGATCTTTTTCCTAGTAATCAGTGTGCACTGATGTGTATATAAACTTCAGCTATGTGTTGTAGAAGTATCTTAACGCTTTGAATACATAATACTGAGTGAACAACCAAAGCTCAAGCTTCTTTTAATGTAGATTATTTCCATCAATCTAGGTCTAAATTAGAGGCCCAAGGCCACAGCTGTGGTCAATCACTCCTCAGACTTTTCCTTTAGAAAATCTCTACTTCCTTATGTTCCTGTGCTCCATTCTTGCTTCCATTTCTCTTTCCATAAAGCCGTTGCTTCCCCTGTGCTTATAAGAGCCTTCCCTCTTCCTTCCCTACTCCCTGTGCAGAACTCCACCAATCCCTTTTCTTTTGTCCTGCAGACATCCACTCTAAAGGGTTCTCAATGTGGCACCTTGCTGACATCTTCTCTCCTGTTCGCTGCTGCTTATCATTTTTCCTTAAAATAGCCTGTCTCAATATGCCTGCCCTTCCCCTTTACCCAGCCTCCTCTTTATCATTCCCTTCCTTTCTTCAGCAACCCTGACTCAAAGCTTCCTCTTTCTAAGGCCTCCTCTGCTGCTCAGTTTGCAATATGATCGCTGCTCAGCCTCTGCAACATCAGCACAGCTCAGCAAATTAGTGCCAGAGGCTTCATTGCTGCCACAAAAAACATTAGTACATTATAGTATTGATAGATTTATTCTGACCCAGAACCCTGCCTGCTCTAATGAGCACATGGGAAAAACTGAGGAAGCAGAAACCTGCATTCACTTCACAGCTCTACAGTTTTTTAAACTTTTGAAGCAGAGGAAAAGATGGGCAGAAAACTAATTAAGGGTTAGTATTTTTGCTTCCCAGTGAAGCTTCAGTTATCTTGCAATTGTGAGTTAGTATGAATTTACCATTTTAAATACCTTAAGTACATTTATTAAATTTTCAAGTGTTACAATAATAGAACAGTAACCCCCCCACTCACATCTGGCAGAGCAGTATCTTAACTCCATATTCTGCTCTTACTTTCTAAATCAAGGAATCCAGAATCACAGATAACATGTACTGCAGAAATGGCACTAAACAAAGACCTGTTTGTTGTCCTACCTTCTCCTGTGCAAGCTCCTCCCTCTCCATGATATGTTAACCAAAGTGGTGCTCTGTAAAACCAGGGTTTGAAGTGCTTTTGCAAACCTTAGCTAACACAATGTAGGCTTCATCCTACAGCATGACTAGCAGCAATGCAGATTGAAATGACAACATAGTTAATGTAAACTATGAAAAGACGGGACGGTTCATGCAAGGAGGGAGTACACAATGCGACAGCACACTCCTGATCTCAATACGGTCAGATCAGTAAAGTTATGGCTGCAGTGAGATTTTGATCGCTATCAATCATGTTACATTTGAAACATATGAATGCTATCTCAAGAGCTATATTTGCGTTTAAGCAAATCATTGAAAGTATGAGAAAAATAATAAATGAATCTGTCAGATCTACAGACTTAAGACTCAGAGTGGCCCTGGAAGTAGTGTCAGCGTAAAAACCTACATGTGGGATTGCTCTCAAAATTAACCTTGTTTTGCAAAACCACAGCAAAAAACCCACTCACATAAAAATCCTCAATGGCGGTAATGAAATAATTTCAAAAATAATGAAAGGATCGCAACTTTCATATACATACAGTATTAAGAAAATCTCCTGCACTTCCTTTACATGCAGATTCAAATGATGACTTGCGGACATTCACTAAAAAATGTGTTACTATGTCATCAAACTCTACTGAACCACTTGACGATTGCCATACTCTATGTCAGTGGAAATTCCAAAACTGTTAAACTAGCTTGAATTGGTTTGTATATAATTCTCAGGAAAAGTTCAGCTGTAACAGATCTGTTCTAAATTATGTTTTGGATGATTGGGAATAAGTCCTCTGGTCATGCACTCTCTTATCTCACTAGTTAAGTCAAGAGTACAAAGAGAAACAACTACCTGGTTTGGGCAAGCTACATCATGCTGGAGCATCCAAACCAGAGAGCTATACTATGCACAAACCCACAATTATTGATAAAACCTCCAGCTGAAAACCAGAATTTTACTCTTCAAACTGATCATGAAAAGGGAGGATAGAGTGTAAAGCAGAGGTGGCTAACCTGTGGCCCCCCAGAAGTTGTTGGACTCCAACTTCCATCAGCCCCAGGTAGCATGAATAATAGTTGAGGGTGATGACAGTTGTAGTCCAACATCTACAGGGGCAAATGTTAACTATCCCTGCTATAAACCATTGTTGCTCAGGGATGAAAGGAGTTGTACACCAACAATATGACTCTTTTTTGGTTTGGGCAATTGGAAACATGACATCTGAGCCAAGCTTATTTGTAACAGCAAAAAGTTGCTTAGAGAGAAGCCTACAGATTCTTCAGCTAGCATAATATTAGAAGGGCGTTTTTCTAGCTTAAAAAAACAGAAAATACCTAGGTATGGCATGTCACATGTTTTCATTCCACTTCAACCAAATAAAATATTTACTCCAGTTCTTTACTATTACAAAATGTATTTAGGAAATAAAAGTGATTCTGAAAACAATGAAATGGAAAAAGCAAATTTCATTTTGGACATTGCAACAAAGATGATGATGAAAATGTGTTACATGCACATGCAAATGAATTTGAAGCAGTATGTTGCGATTATAAAGAGCTTAATTTAATCAAACTGCAGCTAATCTACAGTAAGAGCTAAATAATAAACTAAATATATTGCTACTACACAAATTGCTATAGTTTCAATTAACATGGTTATCAATAAATGATCATCAGTCCCTCCTGAACCTTGCTGGTTCTCTTCCCTATGGAGTTTTTAAGCCACTTTATTAAACAATTTAAAAATGCAGAAAATTTCACTAACAAGCATATAACGTTAAAAGCTCCTACCAATCTGCCTCCCAATAAAATATCATGGGTGAGAACAGGCATCCACTCATGCAGTGGGTCCCCCCCTCCTCCTCCATTAGCCCCTCTGTGTGCCCCTAAAACTTGTTCCATATGGTTGAAGGATCCTCTGGAACAGATTTAGGGGGCAGGCTGTGGGTGGAGAGGGGAGAAGAAAAACCAAAAGTCCTACTGCATGAGCAGCTTTCCATCGTGCAAATGGGTGTGTATCACTGATGTTGCCCCATGCGGATACAGTATTTTGGATCATTCTTAAATATCAGCACTATTTTGAGACTTGCAGTTCAACTATTACATGAAACACTATGGTATTCTTCCCTAAAGCTTTGCTCTACAGCTCCCATCAGTTCTAAGCAGCTAGGCCAGTTCACCTGGAGGGCATCAGGTTGAGGAAGGCTACACTATATTACACCTTCACTTTGCACTTTACAACCTCATCTTATATTTTAAGAAGCATTTTTGCTGCTATTTTTCTTTCACTCTACTGAGAGGCCTGCCTCTCTGTGTTGCATACCAAAATCCAATGTTTTTTAAAAAATGTTTTATTTTGAAAATATGGGGTGACTCATAAATTAAACAGTTTGGTGAGTTAAACATTTACCTGAAATTTCTGTTTGTACAAAAGTTGATTCTTGGATCCTATTTTTAAATTCAGAAATTCAAATACAGAGATTTCAGGGTCAAAGGCTTTAATATATAATAATGGGCGATACGCAACCATCATTCTGAGACCAGACCAACTGAAATCAATAGGTCTACTTCGAGTTTGATTAACACTGGATATCAGCCAACATGCATATAGTAAAGATATAATCACTGCAAATATCTTATTAGATATATTAAGGGTGATATTCCAATTGTGTCTGACCGCTAGCAGAACAGAATTTCCTTTTCTCTCATACCTGGCAGACCCCCAGATATCCACCAAATCCTCTTCCAAGGGTTGGGAGAGGCTTTGGGGCAGATCTGAAGTGAGACCTGAGGGGGTGCAGTAGGGAGGATAGGGGAAATTCTGCTTGTGCAACACTGGGTACCACCCTAAATCTTAGAACCGATTCACACTGTCCTTTTTTCCCTTTATGCAAGAGCTTACAAACTGCTCTGGGATATACACTTATGTGGGGAAATGTGCTGTAAACAAGTATTCCACAGATATAGCCAAGAGTGATTCATGTTGTTGTGTTTGCTCGGGGAGAAAAGGTTTTGTTATCTCCAAAATAACCTAGCCATGTTGGTTTATTATCTGAACATATATGTTACTTTTCCTCTTGTGAGTTTGGGCAGGCGTCTAGATAAGGATGGGTAAGGTGCTACTATTATCAGCCTGTTCACAGAAATCTAAACCTAGGTTTAGCAATGTTAAAGAAAAGACTTTGTTCGTTTTGACGTGGAAGGGCGTGCTGCTGATGAATGGAAGATGGAATGTGCTATAATTTGTGTGCAAACACAAAGCATGTGATTCTCATATTTTAACGATATGGTCCCCTTAAACAGGGCTTTTTTTCAGCCGGAACTCAGTTCTGGCACCTCTTAGGTGGGCTTCATTGCCATTATAAGAGAACAAGGGAAGCGTTCATGGTGAGTTCCGGCACCATTTTTTTCTAGAAAAATAACACTGCCCATAACATATTAATTGCAAATTTAACTAAATTGAAAACGTTAAGAAAATTTCCTTGGAATATTATTGGAGAATTACCGTAGTCTATTTACCTGATACTTTTAAGCTACTACAACAGTAACACTACTCATGTGTGAGAGAAATGGACAGGGAGAACTGGTCCTTAGAAGAGCAGATTCTTAAGAAAAAATAAGCTTTAATATTGAGATACACATATGATGTCACTATGAAATAGTATCTCCATCTTCATTTCTAGTTTTTAAATCTGTCTGGGTTTGACACATTAGATATCTTTTATCCCACTCTTTAAAGTATAGGAATAAGGATGGTTTTTCTGCAATTTTTTCCATCAAACTTACTTGCTTTTCAGTTAGTGTAATGTGCTATATATTTTCATAGAACTGGTGCAAAGTACAGTCATTTTAACTGTCCTGCAGAACTCACTTGTACAACTGTTTTGTGATAACAACTTTCTAGGTTTGTACTTCAGCAAAAGAGAGGCTACATTATATGAGATATAGCCAGCACACGTCACCTACTACCAACCTGGTGTAAACCACATAAAATTTAGTCCCCAAAAAGGACTCTTGATGGAAGGAAGAGGAATTATGTGACAACACTGCAAAACTGCAGATAGGACAAAGTTATTTAACCCACATCTGCAGCAGCTGCAGTAATAAGTTACTTAAAAATCTATTGAAGTATCTGAGTTTCAGAAATGTTGATTATTCAAATCCAGTGAGAAATGTACTCAATATTTCTGAAAAAAACAGGCCACTAATATTTTGAAATTAATTTCAAAGTGGTGCCTGCTCTACTCAATCATGCCAGTGTAATTTGATCTAATCCATAAAATAGATCACTGACAGACATATATGCAGAAAGCCATTTTTATACTGATTTAGAGTATAATATTGAAACACACTGTACCAGACCTGTAGCAGAAATGTGCTTCTATTATTTATAAAATATAAAGTGCATTATTATCAAAATCACAAAACTGACAGACTTTCTGTCTGGACCATAGTTTTAAAAGAGAGGTCAGGGCTTTACTGTAAAATTCTCTCATGAGAACAGATAATTCAAGAGGTACAAATTGATTTTATCCACCCGGCCCTCCTAGATTTGTTTTTGGCCACGCTTTTTAGTGCAAATAAGCTTGTGTTTTTCTCAAGTTTAAGGGACATGGCATTTTTGGGGTGCAAAGAATAGTTCTTTACATTATAACAGACCCTTCTGCAAACACTACATGTTATTGCCACTCTCCAAAGATGGGGATGTACTGCCAGGTGTAAAAAGAATCTATTTCCCAAATTACCATTTAAGCTCTGAGCTTTGTAAATTGACTATATAACCCTTGGATATGATAATATGAAAGAAGCAGTTGCTTCCAATGGATAAGCCAAAATCACTGTATACTGTATATAGTAGATGGCCACTTTACAGCTCATGTGTAGTCAGTCTCAGATGCTCACATGTGCATTTTATCAGTGCTTTTTTTCCTTTAAAAATGTCTAGGGGTACTCTCATTTTGACTCAAGAAAATCACCATTTTATAGTTTAAATTGGAGAAAATAAATACAGTAAATAGACGAAAGTACAAAGATTCACAAAATGTTTAGGGTTATGAGTCCCCCTGTGGTCCCCAAGAAAAAAAGCACTGCATTTAATTAAGGGCATAGTTGATCTGAAGAAGACAACAACCTGCACCTGTAAACAGATGAAAGCTGAGTCTTGTTTAGTGGAATGGGGATACAGAAATTTGGAGTGGGGTTGAGTACAGAATCCATGGCAAAATCCAGAAAACAGGATTTAGACACAATGATGAAAAATTGCACATGCCAGTGTATAAACAAATATAAATTCTGACTGAAGCGTAAAGATACCACTTCACAGCTATTTCCTTTTTAAAAACAGGGAAAATGCCTTTTTTTGACAACTAGTTAGACAATTTGTATACTTTTATCAATTAAAAGTTTATATGAAGAATGCAGGATATTTCAGTGAACCATATTTAACAGGATAGGATAAAGTTCCCATAAAATTCCAATAAAAGAATTAAACATGTTGCATACTGAGGGGGAAGGGGAAGTTCCTCATAGTGAGACGAGAGTTGTGAGAATGTGAGCATCAGGAGTTTCTACATTCATGGATCCTGTATTTTGGAATCCAACAATACTACCATTACTATAGGCATTGGGACATGCAGCACCAAATCAGCAATATGGTAATTTAGGCTTAGACAACTCACTATAATTTTAAAACATCACGAACAGTACATAGAACTCTTTCATTCAGATGTCTAATTTCCACCCCCAGAACATCTCTTAGTATACTTTTATACTAAGATGAATGTATAACCTTTCAATGACATCATGGCCCAGTAGGCCACTACTAATTAAAATAACCAAATTGGAAATCTTAGTTTTAGGTTTGACATTACTCGTTAATTGTTATTTCTGAAACTAGACCAAACACTGAATAGGTCCACTTTTTATATATTGGGAAACTCACCTAAAACAGTGAAATTAAAGTCCATACATCTTTTCCCCCTTCTCTGTCACAACTGTAACACACATTTCTAAAGTTCCTTTGGTGATTTTGGTGCAAGTTCACTTTTTTCTTTTCTTTATCAATAATCAACACAGAATTCTCCATTCATCATCTTGGTATTTTTAAAAAATCTTCTCATGATTGGAAGTCTTGTCTCTAGATATCGCTCTACAGATCAAGATGTAACTCTACAGCATTAAGCTGGAGGATCATGGGTTAATGATTTAACAAAAGAAGAAGTGCAGATTGTGGCCTGCAATAATAATATAGATTTGAAATGTAAGATTTAAGGGAAGTGCTGATAGCTGTTATTGAATGCTTCAACTGCACCAGTGTGAAATCAGAGATCTGTTTTGTACCAGTTAAGTGATGCACCAAAATCTCTCAAAGCATTTTCATAAAGTATAAAGATAAAAACAACATTATTCTACTACTTTTCCACATCACATATTTAACCTCCTTATTTTGAATTTTAATTCCAACTGTAACCACCTACTAAATTCCCACATCACAGCAACTTGCTGGAGCCCCTTAACACCACAAATACAAAAATAGCTTTTGAAATGTTGCAACATTATTTAAATAAAACTCTCCTCACATGATGTAAGCAGTCCATACAAATGGATGATTCATGATAAACATTACTCTCAAACAATCGAACATGGATTTATATTGTTGGGACACTTAAAATTAATAGGTTATCATAAAATTAGGTAACCATGAAATTACTGGCCAATACACTATAGAGGTTTGATCCCCCCTCCCCCATGCTTCCAAGATTTTTACCATAAAGTGACCAGCAGATAGTTATTCAAAGATACCTTTCCCAATACAAGTATTTAAAATTTAAAGATCAGTTTTGGTCATAAATGCTCTATGGTTAGTATTAGAAGACATTAATTAGATCTGCCTTACTTGTATCATGTTACACTGCAACACAAACCTGATACAGATTCTTTTAAAGGTCGTAATAAGAGATTTAGCGCTATTATACACAAGTAGTCTTTGAAGACCATGACATTATTGGAATTTTCAGAATCATTGGGTGGTTAACTATTCTGATAGAAATCACAGAGATATTACTGGGTATAATTTAATATGACAACCAAACCCTTGTAATATTTTATATATTGGTGTTATCTAGCAACAGGGAAGAACTTACAAAAAGAAAGGCATCTTCTTCCAACAACTACGTATCAGTATCTGTAGCCAATTTTCTATTTTGTTTCTTGGCCAGTTGAAATACATTCTAATCAAGACCCTCTTGTTCTTCACCACTGTCCCCTCTTGTATCCATTCTTTTCTCTTTATGGCCATTGTAAATTCTCCTCATCTCCTCTTCATACTTGATAAAGTTTTCCCCAAATCTTGTCCATGCTTTGTATGGGACAGTGATGGTGTTACGGTAGGGAGGCCTCACTTCACTTACCTTCAAAAAAATACCGTACCTGTTGGACCCCACATCAAAGTAGAACCTCTTGTTGTCTACCCTGAAGGAGGTCCCTTCTGGGAGTTCAGGAGGCTCATCACCTCCGCTCCTCCTTTCTTCTATGTCTCCTTCACCATACTCTTCAATGAGCTGGACCAAAGCATCCCTGAACTCAATCATCCCCTGTGCTGGAAGGACAATAGTTTGTTCCTGTCCCAAACTGTGACCAAAATATCCTATCATGCCTGGTCCTCTAATCAAGGTTTGTCTAATCCGTAAGAAACGTCCACGTTGGTTCTCCTTCAGGTCTAGGTAATACTTCCTATTGTCTCTTTCAATATACTCAGTTTTTAAGACGCTGTGAAGATGCTCTTCTGAGCCAACTGATGCTGGAGGTGATGGTGGGTGATGGTGTTGCCGTCTTCTTGAATCTTGCTCTTTGCCATTACCGTGATCATTCCGATGACTCTGGCTGCCTTTTAGGCCCAAATGGGCATAGTGCTCTATGAAATCTCCCAGACAATCCTTTAGCTCAGAAGCTACTGACAAGGAGAGAGTCAGCTTGCTTTTCCTGATATTGTCCTGCCTGCCTCTTCCTATCCAGACTTCTGCTATCTTCAGAAAGCGGCCTCGGGAACTCTGTTTCACATCCAAATAAAACCTCTTTTTTTGGATGTCCACTCTTTTGGAGGCCAGCTCCTGGATCTCCATGCAGCCCGCCTGAGAAGAGGAGGCAGGATAATGATACTGCGGCTGGGACTGGGAGTAAATGCTCCTGTGTAGGCCAGAGCCCCCCACACTCCTTCCTCCTCCTCCTCCTCTGCCTCTCTCCATCTTTAACAATCAACTGAAAACAACAAATATATGACAAAGATGCATAACACCATAGACATCCAGCATGCCTATTCTGCTTTCCCGGCAATAGCCTCTCTGTACATAATTAATTTCACTAGAAAGTTGCTCTCTTGCCTTTTATTCCACTTCTCTCTTGCCTTTTATTCCAACCCACAGTACTGTGGGAGCGAGGGAGAGAGAAACAGAGCCCGTTCAACCCATAAGAGCTATGGATGTTACAAGGGGCAGGGAGGGATTTGGGGCCTTTCCTGACAGGGATACATTGTGGTAAAAGCTTCACATGCAAAATTTCTGAAGGTTATTAATAATTTTAGAGAGAGCATAAATCTTAAGAGAAAAGCGGTGATGTAGGGCTGCCATCCCACTGCCCACCTTCACTGGCCCTGCTTGTGCCTTAAATAGCTTCCCTGCATATAGAAACTTTCGCCAGCTTTTTCCTGGGGAAGGGACTATTATTTAGAAGACATCTGTTAGCAGCCCTGTATTGGGAAGTTTTTAATGTTTGACATTTTACTATGTTTTTTACATGTTTTGTAAGCCGTCCAGAGTGGCTGGGGGAAACCCAGCCAGATGGGACAGGTATTATTATTATTATTATTATTATTATTATTATTAATATATGATACAAAATCCTTCATTTGCTGAATTTCAGCATGTCAGGACTGGGATAGCTCAGTTGGCACAGCACGAGGCTCTGAATCTCAGGGTCAAGAGTTTCAGCGTGGTGGGTTTGAGCCCCACGTTGGGCAAAATATTCCTACATCGCAGGATGGCGGGACTAGATGATCCTCCTTGTCCCTTCCAGCTCTATGATTCTAGGATACAGGATCAGGGCCAGCAAAAAGAAAGAAAGAAAAGGTAACCCTATACCAGCGCCCCTCTTCTGAAATTTCTGCATGTGCTGCTGCTGCCGCCGCCGCCGTTCAAGGCACAAGGTAGCATGCATGCCCTTTGTTGGGGATGCAGGATAACGGGAAGGGGAAACCCCTGGAATAAAGGCCTGCAAAAGGCAAAAAATAAAAATCTTGCCACCCTTCCCGATTACGGGCCTTCCCGCCTCCACAAGCCTCTCTAATTGCTCGGCTGTCTCCCCCCCCCCCCGCCGCCGCCCTCGGCAACAGCCTCCCAGGGTCAAAGCCAACCCCGCTTTTTTCTACCTGCGGGAGCAACCCCCACCCCTCCACCTGACACAGCAGGTGACTGTTCCCACGGACACCCCCTCGTCTCCTCAGGCCGACAGACGCGGCGCTCTCCGTGCTGTGGGGGGGGGATGGGGAGGGAAGGATCACCCGCCGCCATGACACGCAGGCGAGGCGGGCGAGGAGGGAGCCAGGCGAGGGGATACTTACTCCATCTCTTCAGCCGCTCCTCGCCTCCTTCCTTCCTTCCTTCCTCGCTCGCCAGCTAGCCAGTCAGCCGCCGCTGGCCCCCGCAGCGCTCGCCTTCCCCGCGCTGCCGCCCGCAGGGAGCCGGAGAGGAGCATCCCCGGCCGGGCAGGTCCTACCGCCCGCCCGGCTCGCCTCCCTTCGCCTCCCGCCGCCTCAGGTTCGTTTCCTCCGCCGGGAAGCCCGGACGGAGCCCGCTCTCCGCGCAAGTGGCGGAAGGAGCAGGGCGACGAGCGGGGAGAGGGCCCCGGGGGTTCGTTTCCCGTCGCCAAAGCCTACCGGCCTCCTCTCCCGCCTCCCCTCACAGAACCGCAAACTACAAGCCCCAGAATGCCGTGCGGGTGCTAGAGGCCGGCGGGCGCGGAAAGCGCTACGCGCATGCGTCTCACCTCATTTCACCTTCTAGAGTTGACAGCTGCGGAAAAGGGAGGGAGGGCGAAGGGATGGGCTGGAGAGGCGCGGTAAGCGACGTCATTCTGTTGCGACAGTAGCGTCGGCGGCTTGTGACGGCTATTTAGCGGGTCTGGCGGGAAAGGTTGCTAGGATGAGGGTGAGGATCCCAGGGAAGGCTTAGATCAGGTGAGTTGTCCAACGCCGAGCCTTCTTCGGACTGGCAATGTCTATGACTGGGTTGAATAAGGTTGTGTGTACACGCAGAAATTGATTGTGTAACTTCTGAGCCCTTTGCACTGGTTCCATACTCGCATAGTTACTTCAGTTTGCAGTGTTGTTAGGCTGGACACCTATGCACTTACCTGGCAGCAAGTTACATTTTTTAAAACGGGAGGAGGGTTTACTTCTCAGGAAACGTGTATAATATGAATTAATAATAATAATTAATAATAACAATAATTTATTATTTAAACCCCGCCCATTTGACTGGGCTTCCCCAGGCACTCTGGGCGGCTTTCAACAAAATACTAAAATACAGTAATGCAGCAAACATTAAAAGCTTCCCTAAACAGGGCTGTCTTCTGACTGTATTATAATAATAATAATAATAATAATAATAATAATAATAATAATAAAATTATAATAATAATAATTTATTATTTATACCCCGCCCATCTGGCTGGGTTTCCCCAGCCACTCTGGGCGGCTTCCAACTGAATATTAAAAACAGTACAGCATCAGACATTAAAAACTTCCCTAAAGAGGGCTGCCTTCAGTTGTCTTTTAAAAGTAAAATAGTTGTTTATTGCTTTGACATCGCAATGAGGGAACCACCAGAAGGCCCTCGGCACTGGATCTCAGTGTCCGGGCTGAACGATGGGGGTGGAGACGCTCCTTCAGGTATACAGGACCGAGGCCGTTTAGGGTCGTAACATTACAAATTATTCCTAAACACACTTTCTGTGGAATAAGTCCTTTTTACCTATCATAGACCTATATCTGGGTATGTGTATCTAATACTGCTCTTCTGTGAGTTCTACCTTACTTACGTGTATACAGTATTTGATCATGTATTGTATTTTGCTTTTTAAGGGAAAGGGTTAGAGATGCCTGGGAGTGGGCCTCAGCCAATAGAATGGCTGGGGCAGGTTCCACAGGGGGAGATGTATTGGGACACCCGATCTCAGTGATCACAGGCAGGAGGAGGAGTTATGCCAAGACCAGACCATGTCATTTCTGAGGAGGCAGGCTTAGTCGTTGTTTGAGGACTGTCCCTGCCTCCACGTCTGGTCCTGACCGGAAGGATACTGGACTCAGCAAGGGAAACCCACATGACCTGAAAGTGTTGCTGTGCAATGCCAGGTCAATGATGAATAAAACCACTGCCATCACGACCTGATTGTGGATGGAGGATTTGACCTGGCATGTGTGACAAAGACCTGGTTGGATGAAGCAGATGGGCCTGTCCTTGCCCCTGCTTGTCCACCAGGTTTCTCTTACGCACAGCAACCCAGGTCATGTGGGCGGGGAGGGGGGGTTGCAGTGATTTTTAGGAAGTCAGTAGTCTGCACCAGATGTCCTATTGGGAAGACCCAGTTTTCTGAGTGCGTGTTCTGGAAGCTGGGCAATAAGGGCAGTACCGGATTCCTTTTGCTGTACCGACCTCCCCGCTGCACCAAGGATTCCCTGCCCAAGCTGCTTTCAGGAGGTAGACTCCACCGTGGGAGAAGGGCCAGGGCGGGAGAGTGCTAGAGTCCTGTCTAGTCTTGTTACATGGGATCAATTCCAATCTGTTACCTCCGAGGATGTGGACAGGCTGCTTGGACAAGTGAAACCGACCACCTGTCTCCTTGATCCTTCCCCCTCCTGGCTGATAAAAGTGAGCTGGGAAGGGCTGGGCGATGGCCTCTGCGGGGTAGTGAATGCTTCCCTCTGTGAGGGAGCCTTCCCAGACCCACTGAAAGAGGCGGTCATTAAACCGCTTCTTTAAAAAAACATCTTTAGACCCGGCCAATATGGTCAACTATCGCCCAGTCTCAAATCTACCATTCTTGCGCAAGGTGAGTGAGTGGGTGGTTGCTGAACAACTCCAAGCACGCCTGGAGGATGCGGACCATTTGGATCCCTTCCAGTCGGGATTCAGGCCTCACTATGGGACTGAAACTGCCTTGGTCGCGCTGGTTGATGATCTCCAACGGGCTAGGGACAAAGGTGAGAGCTGTTTCCTAGTTCTGTTGGCTCTCTCAGCGGCCTTTGACACCGTCGACCATAATATCCTTCTGGACCGTCTAGAGGGGCTGGGGGCACTGTTATACGGTGGTTCCGCTCCTTTCTCCTGGGCTGTGTCCAGAAAGTGGTGTTGGAGGAGGAGTGTTCAGACCCCTGGGCTCTCACTTGTGGGGTGTCTTAGGGTTCTGTCCTCTCCCCCATGCTTTTTAATATCTATATGAAGCTGCTGGGAGAGATCATCAGGGGGTTTGGGCTGGGTGTTCATCAGTATGCAGATGACACCCAGCTCTACCTCTCTTTCAAATCAGAACCAGTGAAGGCGGTGAAGGTCCTGTGTGAGTGCCTGGAGGTGGTTAGAGGATGGATGGCAGCTAACAGATTGAGGTTGAATCCTGACAAGAAAGAAGTACTGTTTTGGGGGCACAGGGGGCAGGCGGATGTGGTCCTGAATGGGGTAACTGTGCCCTTGAAGGACCAGGTGCGCAGCCTGGGAGTCATTTTGGACTCACAGCTGTCCATGGAGGCGCAGGTTAATTCTGTGTCCAGGGCGGCTGTCTACCAGCTCCATCTGGTATGCAGGCTGAGACCCTATCTGCCCACAGACTGTCTCGCCAGAGTGGTGCATGCTCTAGTTATCTCCCGCTTGGACTACTGCAATGTGCTCTACGTGGGGCTACCTTTGAAGGTGACCCGGAAACTGCAATTAATCCAGAATGCGGCAGCTAGACTGGTGACTGGGAGCGGCCGCCGAGACCATATAACACCGGTCTTGAAAGACCTACATTGGCTCCCAGTACGTTTCCGAGCACAATTCAAAGTGTTGGTGCTGACCTTTAAAGCCCTAAACGGCCTCGGTCCAGTATATCTGAAGGAGCGTCTCCTCCCCCATCGTTCTGCCCGGACACTGAGGTCCAGCTCCGAGGGCCTTCTGGCGGTTCCCTCACTGCGAGAGGCCAAGTTACAGGGAACCAGGCAGAGGGCCTTCTCGGTAGTGGCGCCCACCCTGTGGAACACCCTCCCTTCAGATATGAGGGAAATAAGCAGCTATCCTATCTTTAAAAGACATCTGAAGGCAGCCCTGTTTAGGGAAGTTTTTAATATTTAATGCTGTATTGTTTTTAACACTTGATTGGGAGCCACCCAGAGTGGCTGGGGAAACTCATCCAGATGGTGGGGTATAAATAATAAATTATTAAAATATTATTATAACCTAACCGTGTCTACTTAGGAGTAAGTGTTATTCAATTAAATGGGGTTTATTCCCACATAAATGGGATTATGATTGCAATTTAACAGTTCCCCCTTTGAATATTTTACGGTTAAGCAATATCTTTTCTTTATATTATTTACTTATGTGGAAAACTTATATTCTGACTTTCCCCCAAATAACTGATTGGAATGGATTGACCTATGCCACACCAATCATTTCATATTAGACTGAGCCAAGTTGCATGCTTGTTATTTCTTCTATTCCAGTTAACATACAAATCCAAACAAATTTGATAGGAATATGGATTCTTCATCAAATAAACTACCTCAGTGGATGACTGAACAGGCCAAAGGGGACAGAAAGGTAAGGAATGGGAATATGCTTGATTCACACAAGAGGACAAGAACAAAAACAGCAGTAAAAAGTGGCAGACTCTGAAATGCAGCACTGATTGTACTTCTGTGTGCAGTTTCTAATTAGCAAATCACATAGAATTTTTCCGTTTCATGGAAAAATGTAAAACTACTGCATTTCTTAGATTTATTATGTCCCAAATAGTGTTGATGTTAGCTTGATACCATTGCTCATGAGGACTGGGTGTTGTGATTGCATGACTTGAAAAGTATTCCAAAAGAACAGTCATCAGTGACTCTCCTTAAGGTTTGCAGGTTGAGTAGTGGATATTGAGTTGATGACATGGCATGTGGAGACATAGCAAATAATCTCTGTGTTGGAAGCTGTATATGTTTTATATATGTGTGGGGCAAAGCATTTTCTTGGTATGCATTGGATGCATTAACTTCTCTAATTACCTATCGACAGAAATTGTTGTGATGCTTTTGTAACCTGGACAGGAAGGCAAGCGCACTGTGACCTGTGCCAGTATGATTGATCTGAAAAACCATTTCTTAGACATCCTTTACAACAAGCTCTCTTTTGCATTTTTATGAACCAGAATAATCCAGTCCATCGGAGTGCCCTGGAAGACAACCTTCCCTTCTTAGAATTCCATGGTTCCGTTGTTTACAGCTATAATGCAAACGATTGTTCCTTACTCTCAGAGGATATTGCGTAAGAGACTGAAAGTTTAATTTAAACTGCTAACCCTATGGCATCTCATTTTTGTAAGCTAAAAAATAAATAAATTTATGTTCATTAGGCTGTTATAGACAAATCTGATCCAAATGTGGGAGCCACCTCCAAAATCTAGTAATAAGGGCCATTAATTGAAAGAGGTATGATGTCCTCAATATTTCTCTCTCTCTCTCTCTCTCTCTCTCTCTCTCTCTCTCTCACACACACACACACACACACACACACACAATCAATCAATTAAAAAAATGAAGGACACCCCCCCCTTGCAAAGATTTATACAGTCTTTCATGTCAAGTTAGTTCTAACGATCCTTGCAAGTACTAGGTCTGGCACAGAACTGATAAAATAGTCATGCAGTATTTCTTGAAAGAAGAAAAGACACTAACAAATATTACCTGTGCAAATCTATGCCCTCTAATTTTAGGAAGGCTTGCTTCTGAATAATCCTGCACAGGATTGAACTGTACTAATCCTGTTAATGCCTTTTATCTTCTAGTACAACCTTATCCTATGGAGCTGCATTAGGATTTGACATTGAATGGCCGCCATGCTACACTAAAGGGAAGGAGGGCAAAGTTGCTTTAATCCAACTCTGTGGATCTGAACAAAAGTGCTATTTGTTTCACATCTCTTCTATGTCAAGTCAGTACTGTGTAGTTAATCTCTCAACAAAACGTACTTGTTAAGTTGTCCTTTCATCTAAGCTGTAGCTCAGTTTGTTTGCTTTGTTGAACACTATTTTGTAAAGCAGCAAAACGCCTGCTCTCACAATAGTAGGACGTTTTGTACCCTGGCAATCCAAACTCTAACCAAGAAAAGCTGGACTTGCTTAACTTATGCAATGTGAGAACCATCTTGGTGGATTTCAGTGTTCAGGAAGGTTCTGTAATCCTTCCCACAGTGGAATACCGGTCAAATATATAACTCTATATAACTGTACCATGCGGTTCTACTGCATATGTATAGTACAGACTCATGCTGAGTATTTTGCAGTTGTGGAGGGAGAGAAGTCCTCACTATGTCAAGTGTGATATCTACCTGAAGGGATCCTGATCTCCATGATGCCTAGTGTGATAATCTTTTCCGTTGTAGCAAATCTGATCAGATTTCTTTTCAGACAAAATATTGCTTTTATTGATGTGTAAACTGGAAAGTTCAGAGGTGTCAGTTTAGCACAACAATTTAAATTGCTTCATTCTGTTGAGGGAGGAGAGAGTAGGATTCATAGTGCAGAAGGAAGTACAGTTGGAATTTATCATTTCACAGCATATCTCTGCCTGTAAAGTTCCACTACTTTTATCTCTCAGATCAAAAAGAAGCAATATCTAGAAACGGGCATTCAGTATTTTTCTGCTGTGTAGGAAAGACATGCTCAAATTTCCTGCTACTGCTTTTCTGTCAGTGTTTGTAAAAAGCAAAAAAAGGTTCTGACCTCCCTTTTTTGCCTCAGCCTGGTCCTCGGACCCTTGTCGGCATAAAAGAGTCCACGAGAAAAGTATCCTTGCAGAGTTTTATTCTTATAAGTCTTTGTGCAAAAGCGACTGACACACTATACACATCAACACTAACTAACCAACCAACCCAACCAACAAACTAACATTTCTCACTCTATATATACAACCTGGTGCAGGCCGCTGACTCATGCTGACCCAGCTTTATTCGCATTAAAGAAACAGTGGCCATTTTAGCAGTGACATTTTCTTGGTTCCCAGGGCCTTCCAGGTCCAAAGTGGTGGCAGAAAGAGAATATTATAGCAGCTACGTGTTGAGAGTGCTTTAAAAATCAATCCTCCTTCCCAGGGCATCTGGGAATTATAGCTCTCTGAGGGAAATAAAGGTAAAGGTAAAGGAACCCCTGACCATTAGGTCCAGTCGTGACCGACTCTGGGGTTGTGGCGCTCATCTCGCTTTACTGGCCGAGGGAGCTGGCACACAGCTTCCGGGTCATGTGGCCAGCATGACTAAGCCGCTTCTGGCAAACCAGAGCAGTACACGGAAAAACCGTTTACCTTCCCGCTGGAGCGGTACCTATTTATCTGCTTGCACTTTTAGGTGCTTTCGAACTGCTAGGTTGGCAGAAGCAGGGACCGAGCAATGGGAGCTCACCCCGTCGCGGGGATTCGAACCGCCGACCTTCTGATCAGCAAGTCCTAGGCTCTGTGGTTTAACCCACAGTGCCACCTGCGTCCCCTGAGGGAAATATGGGTATCCTAACTCCTCTCTGCACTCTAGACAAACTATATTCCCCATGTTTCTTTGGGTGACGCCATGAATGTATAAAGTGGTATCGTAGTGCTTTAAATGTGGGGTGCTGGTGGGACCGAAGACTGTGTGGCTGTTCCTGAACTGGAAAAAGTTGTTTTGGCTGCAGTTTTCTGTTCCTAGCAAGGGATTTTTGGGGACACCAATTCCTCAGCTGCTGGTGTTTCTTCTCCTCACTTAGGTCAGGTTGTTTGGGGAGGTGACACTGGTTTCTTCATGCTCGGTTTCTTTTGCTCCCACTGAGCCTGTGAACCAAAGCTCAGTGCTTCAGATTCAGTGCTATCCATTATGTATCAATGCATACACAGTACTTCAACTCTGTAGCTAATATTCATGTCTCCTGTCTGTTTCTGGGCTGAACCTAAGTTCTTTAGAATTTGTGAGCTGTATCTCTAGATCAGCTGGTGAATATAGTCAGAATTCTCTTGGGATGAAGGGTGGGGTAAAAAAATATATAATGAAATATTCTGTTGTTTATTCAGCACTTCTAGCTGAAAATATCTTTTTTTTGGGTGGGTAGGTAATTTAATGTATAGCTGAGGTGGTCAGCTGTGGTAGAGACCAGAATAACATAATTTACTTCTTTCTTTTTTTTAAAAAAAAAGCATTGTGAGAAGCCTAAGGTTACATTAAATAGATAGGATATACATTCCTTAAGTGGTTATTTTAAAAATGTGCATACTTGATCTTTTCAGACTTTCCTTTGGCACTAAAAAAATTGCTTGAAAGTAACACTATTAAAAAAGTTGGGGTTGGTATCGAAGGGGATAAATGGAAGCTGATGCGTGATTTTGAAATCAAGTTGGAGAGCCTTGTGGACCTGGGTGACCTTGCTAATGAAAAGGTAATAATAAATCTTTGTTATTAGAGTGGATACTCAACAGAGAAGTTATAGAAAATCAGCTATGTAGGCGAGAAACCCCATGCTGTGTATTTAGACTAACATTGCTGGATGAATCTCCTGCAGCTGGTGAGATCTTAAATTTTAAATGTAAAACACGGTAAAATGAAAATGGATATCCCATAATGAGATCCTTTTAGGATCAATGTTCGTATTGTGCCTAATACTTCCTTCTCCTTCGCTTTTGCTTATTGGACTGTATTTCCATTCTGCATTATATGAAACTTTGTGATTTTTAAAATAATAATAATATTGAGGAACTACTATGGTTGCTGGCCTCAGATCAGCCTAGTGCAAAGAATTCATTTCCCAGACTATGAATCTATAGGGATTTAGAGAGACTGATAATGGACCGTCTCAGTAGCTAGAAATGTCACTTTCCACAAATCTGGGACGAGCCTTCTTGCTTGTCACTTGAGTATTGTTTGGCCAGGGTTCATTGAATTCTCATGTAATGTGTTAGGTTTCTGGAACTCCCTGATCTAAAGACACAAAACACAGGAACATAGGAAGCTGCCTTATACTGAGTCAGACCAATGGCCCATTTAGCTTAGTATTGTCTACACTCACCGGCAGTAGCAGAGAAATCACCTTGCCAACAAAGGTCTGTATAGTTAAAGCTATGGTTTTCCCAGTAGTGATGTATGGAAGTGAGAGCTGGACCATAAAGAAGGCTGATCGCCGAAGAATTGATGCTTTTGAATTCTGGTGCTGGAGGAGACTCTTGAGAGTCCCATGGACTGCAAGAAGATCAAACCTCTCCATTCTTAAGGAAATCAGCCCTGCGTGCTCACTGGAAGGACAGATCCTGAAGCTGAGGCTCCAATACTTTGGCCACCTCATGAGAAGAAAAGACTCTCTGGAAAAGACCCTGATGTTGGGAAAGATGGAGGGCAGAAGGAGAAGGGACGACAGAGGACGAGATGGTTGGATAGTGTTTTCGAAGCTACCAGCATGAGTTTGACCAAACTGCGGGAGGCAGTGGAAGAGCTTCAGAAGCAGTACAAAACACGAGTGAGAGGAAGGTTTTATTCCTAAACAACAAACAATATATACATACCAAGCATGCACTTCTATCTGCCACTTGGAAGCTCTCAAGATGTGGCAAAGTGACTCCCCCAGGTAGCCTCAGTTTGCACAGCCCTGCAGCCAATCAGTCCATGCACAAACTTCTGAAAAACTCTGGCCAAGCCATCCGATGTTATAGCCATCTCCTCCCAATGCCCCACTTTCCCATAACAATTTCCAACATCACAGAAGGTTCCCAGCACTATCCTCCCAGACTGATTAAGGCGTATGTGGGGCTTCACCTCCTCACTACTGATTAGGACATCAAAAACTGTTCTCACACCATCAAAAGCTTAACAGCTGCTAGGGAGGACATCAAAAACTGTTCTCACACCATCAAAAACTTAACAGCTGCGAGGGAGGGGGAAGGAACAGAGGCAGGGAGGGTAACCATGTTAGAATCACTAACTCCTCGATAAACATTTTGTCTTCTGGATGGATTTCCCATACGCACACTTAATTGCAGCATGGCTCATGTTAAAGGTAGCTGATTTAAGGTTTCGTATCATGAAATTCTTTCACAGCCTATTGCTCCCCTTAACCTCTTTTAAAATTTAGCGTGTTCTCCGAATGCATTTTAAACCTGTGATTTAGATTTATTCCATCTCTATCTGAAATATATCACTGTGCCCTTATTATCTGATGTAGCCTCAAAAACAGCTCGCACTTAATGTTTGCCATTTATTTTGTTTAGCTGAAATGTAAAGAGATATGGAGCCTGAACAACCTTCTGAAGCATCTGTTCCACAAACAGCTTTTGAAAGACAAATTGGTCCGTTGTGGTAACTGGAAGCAGTTTCCCCTTACAGAGGAGCAAAAGCTGTATGCCGCCACCGATGCTTATGTATGTACTAAGAAGCTTATATTTTTCTAGGTGACGTCTGGCAGTATGCAATTTGCAAGCTTACTATGGCCTGGTTTGGATAATCAGCTTAATATGCCAAGATGTGGATGAGCCTTGTGTCTGAGTCCACAGCCCCTACCCTCTTACTTTCTCAGCGTCCCGTGAATTAACCCAGAACTCTACTGCCAGGCTTAGTTTCCTGTTTGATCCTACCAAAGACACTTTCCCTTGCTAGTGCTGAAGTGATCTTATGTAGAGAGAAGCATCCTCTCCTGTCTTCTATAAACCATATCCCAGAATTGCAAAGTCACATGGGGGATATGGAGCTGAGTGTTGTTCCTTGATATTTGTTGGCACTGTAACATTTTGCTTTTAAAAAGTAGAAGCCACTGATACGGGTGAGAATCAGTGGTTTTGGCCAATGTTACAGGCTCCCTCAATTCTCTGATTAAAAGAAGAGTTAAGCCACTCAGAAGGTAGAGAGAGAGAGAATTTCTTGGAGGATATCCCAGCTACATAGGACTGGGCTGCCAAAAGGAAACAGAAATGGCTTCTGATCCAATCTGGAAGCTTCTGGTCATAGAATTCTGTATTAACCACGCATCGTTAATTTTGCATGAAGCTGCCTGCCAGTTAAGGGCATCATTCTCTCAGTATCCCTGTTGTCAGAGATCAGGCAGGTGGCATCTGTGGAAGGGGTTTTCTCCATGGGGGTGCCTTGACTTTGAATTGATCCCCCCAGGGCTCCTTGCCTAATGCTTAGACTAATGAATTCTAAGTGCCAGGCCAAGACCTTATTTCCATGGGCTTTTAATGACTACAGTGGTACCTCAGGTTACATATGTTTCAGGTTACAGACTCTGCTAACCCAGAAATAGTGCTTCAGGTTAAGAACTTTGCTTCAGGATGAGAACAGAAATCGGGCTCCGGCGGCGCGGTAGCAGCAGGAGGCCCCATTAGCTAAAGTGGTGCTTCAGGTTAAGAACAGTTTCAGGTTAAGAATGGACTTCCAGAACGAATTAAGTACTTAACCCGAGGTACCACTGTAGTTACCTTTTTGCTGTCCGCTGAGATTCCCACCCAGTCCCACCTTTTATTTAAACTGTATTAAGCTGTTTCCCCGTTGTTTTATGGTTTTATAATTTTTAAAATTGTTCATTATTGTTATTTTAAATGGTATGCATCCTTGAAAATTCTTGTTATGAGTTGGAACAGACTTTTTTAAAACAAATAAAATAGTTGTTGCACAGTATTAAAAGAATGTTCACTGTTAAGATGCTAATGAAAAAAAAATTTTTTTTGAGAGAGAGATAGGTAGTTTTAAATTACATGGACTGAGAAAAAATGTTAAGCATTACCTTTTGCATTAAAAAGTTCTCTTTGCTCTTATTTTGTAGGCTAGCCTTCTCATTTACGAAAAACTGGTGAACATGAGTACTTCTAAGCAGATGCAAATTAGTGCAGAAAAAGGTGAGCTTCAATGTAAACCATAATAAGGTTCTACCCACCCCCACTTTCAACTTCTGTTGTCTTTCCTCTTTTCCTAAAATGCATTGGGCAATGTGATAGACACAGTTCATACTGTGTGTGTTATCAGAGCTGTGGGAAGATAGAGTGGGTATGGTCATATACTTGAATGAAACCGCAAACTACTTGGTATACATAGCAATACCTTGCACACCTCAAAAGGTGTCCCTTTTAGATTGGAAAGATTGCTAGCATGACTTTCCCATGACTGTATTTTACAAAAAACATGGGGGATGGGGAGTCTTTTAAAAGACATTGCATTTTTCTATACAATTGGAAGACTAGGGCGTACACTATGACCCTGTACAGTGGTACCTCAGGTTACATACGCTTCAGGTTACAGACTCCGCTAACCCAGAAATAGTACCTCAGGTTAAGAACTTTACCTCAGGATGAGAACAGAAATCGTGTGGCGGCAGCAGGAGGCCCCAATAGCTAAAGTGGTGCTTCAGGTTAAGAACAGTTTCAGGTTAAGAACGGACCTCCGGAACGAATTAAATACTTAACCCGAGGTAGCACTGTCCATGGATGCATTCTACACACGTTTCCTTCAGATACCACAAATTCAGGCCATTTATAGCTTTACTGGTTAATTTCAGTGCTTTTATTTGGTTCCTCTGCCCCATGGATCCACAGATAATGAGGTGACGCTGATCAGAGTTTGCAGCACCACGGATAGCTCCAAGCGAGCAACTCTGTTTCCAACTAGCTGCTCTAGTTGACTAGCTTTGGTTAACTAGAAGCAGAAGTGAAAGCTTCTAAGCACCTCCTCATTTGCTAACCTGGAAGGAGGCTTGGATTGTCCACATTACACTAAGCCATGAGTTACTGTTTCAAACTTGGATCTCCGGCTGCTGTTGGACTACAAGTCCCATCATCCCTAGCTAGCAGAGAGGGCTTTTCCAATTAATGCTTTAAAACTGGGATGCCTAACTTGTCGACCGTGATCGACTGGTCGATCCCCGGATGATCGTGGTCAATCACGGGATCCCTGTTGATTGGTGGTACTGACAAGCAATGGAGTGAAAGTCCCTGGCCGCCATCACTCTTGTCCTCTGTTGTGTCAAATGGGTGTTTTGCCGACGAATTAGAAAATGAAAGCAGTCGTTACTGCTGCATTGTTGTTTTAGGTGAGCGATGTCTCCCTCCCCCAATATAAACCTAAACATGCTTTGCTCCCCCCTAAAAAAAGGTAAACAACTTTCCCTTTGCCCCCCCAAAGGTCAAGAACTCAACAACTTTGGGTCCCCCGCAAAAGGGGGAGTAGATCGCATTCTCTTGGGAGTTGGACGTGCCTGCTATAAAACATGTTGTGCCACCTCCCTCTCCCTCTTAAAATCCCTCTTAAATATATATGTGTGTGTACCAATTGGTTTTTATCGATACATCATTGATGTTCTTTTGGTTGTTATCCTATTCTTATGTTCGTATGTTGCACACCACATTGTTATATATTCTGGTAAGTGCAGTTTGCAAATATTTAAATAAGTAAATATATATATGAGAATTTGGTTGCAAACTTGTGTACTTACCGGGGAATGCACTGCTGAAATCAGCAGAGCTTGTGTCTAAAATAAAAGTATACAGTGGTACCTCGGGTTAAGAACTTAATTCATTCCGGAGGGCCGTTCTTAACCTGAAACTGTTCTTAACCTGAAGCACCTCGGGTTACATACACTTCAGGTTACAGACTCCGCTAACCCAGACATAGTACCTCGGGTTAAGAACTTTGCTTCAGGA
Source organism: Podarcis raffonei (assembly GCF_027172205.1). Lineage (NCBI taxonomy): Eukaryota > Metazoa > Chordata > Lepidosauria > Squamata > Lacertidae > Podarcis > Podarcis raffonei. Next base: position 7,716,816 of record NC_070618.1, read on the forward strand.
TGAGAACAGAAATCGTGCTCTGGTGGCGCAGCAGCAGCAGCAGGCCCCATTAGCTAAAGTGGTGCTTCAGGTTAAGAAGAGTTTCAGGTTAAGAACAGACCTCCGGAACGAATTAAGTACTTAACCCAAGGTACCACTGTACTTTGCCTTCATCTTCCATCTTTAATGAAAAAAATTGCAGGGCACCAACACATTGAATTGGGTCCATGAAACAGGCTGGCAAGTAATGGACCCGGAACTGCATGTTGGATCAATTGCAGTTTCTGGGCATTCTTTGCAAGCAGCTACATGTAGGCAACATTGTAGTAACTCAACATAAAGGTTAACACTGCATTATTATTATTTATTAATAATTAGGACTTAGGTGGTAGACTCACTTCATAGCAAGGATATGGTGATTTAAGAATGACCAGAAAGATTTAAGCATGCATATGAAACATGTTAGGAGAATTCTGTGCCTCTCTGAAAAAGCCCAGTGGAAGCCCATTTAACAGTAATCATTGCAATATCCCTTATTTTGTGAGCAGGCCTGAAATTTTAAGAGAAGTAAATCGCTATTAAAACAATGAATTTTATGTTGTTGTTGTTTCAAAGCCAGGTAACTGGAAAAGAGCACATAGTGGTTGGTAAAAATAATGTTCACATTGACCTTTCCTCCCCTAAAAACAAACAGATGGGGCCCTATTGGCAAGTGAAATGAAGAAGGAATTCACATCTTTATTAGAGGAGATGGTGGATTTAGCAAATAATCTTCCTCGCACTTTTGGACAATCTACAAATGTTCAAAGGTTAGGTCTTGTTTGCTTTATCAGTTCAAATTAACGGTATTGTGTTCTTTCTCAGAACATTAATGATCTAATTCAGTGAGTGCACTATTTGTATGTTTATGAAATCATATAAGTTAAGTGGGCTTGATAAGACAAAACCATAGACAGGCCTTCTGTACTTGCACCAGGACGTCTGTACTTGCACCGTAGCTTTTTGGGCCTTATTTCTTACTGCATTTCCGTTTACTCCTTAAAAAATCTTTTTAAGAATGTTGGGAGACCCCCTGAATATATTTTATAGAGCATCAAGAAATATTTCATGTGTTGTTGCCTTTTAAGGTGTGCTTGCCTGGATTGCAGGACAAGTGTTTTTTAATTGTGGTACCCAGATTATAAGAGTTGTACCCCTGCCTCTTCTGAACTGTGAAAACATCTTAATTTTGTCTGACTTAGTCTGAGCTAAATTTCCATTCTCCTTTAGCTTGTTGATTACTTTTAGTGATCCCTTTTCCTTCTTGGTTTTAACTGTGTCTTTTAAGATCTATTTTTAAATGTAATTGAATAACCTTTATTTTTTAATTGAAAGGTGCTTTGGAATATGTTTTTAAGGGTTAAAATGTGGACAATAGATAACTGGATTGTACGTATGGTTTTCTGGATCCTACTAAGAAAGGGGAGTGCATTTAGATCAGACCAAGAATGCATCCAAGTTTGCTTTAACCCTCTTTGGATAAATCCATCAAGCCCATTTTGAAGCTTGCTCTGCCATTTTGACATTCTTTAATAGAGCTGCAGAAATTTTGGCTGCCATGTCAGAAAACTTCAAGGCTTTCAGAAGAGAGCTGCTTGTTGAGCCTACCTTCCGGATGGAGCTGGGAGATACTACAGATTCAGAAATGAGCTGCGCTAATGAAGAAAAAACTGAAATGTCAGACTTGACTTCCAAGGTCACGTCTGAGTCAATCAATCGTGTGGGTCACAAACTAGTCCAAAAGGAAGCCCTAATGGAAGGTGAATCAGAAATTTATAAGAAAAAACATGTAGATGATGCTTCAGACAGTGGACCTAAAGCTGTGGTGCAAGAATGCTTAATGTCGCTAGATATAACTGAATATGAACTTCAAATGTTGGAGCGTCAGGCTGAGGAGGAGCTGCTAAGTGAAATGGCTTGTATGTCTAAGGTGAGTCTATCTGGATAATGGTCTAAGAAAAGTAGTACAGTGGAACCTTGGTTGTCGAACGCTTCAGAAGCCAAACAATTCAGAACCCGAATGTCGACAACCTGGAAGTGAATGCTTCTGTTTTTGAACGATTTTTGGAAGTCAAACGGCTTCCGAGCTGCGTTTCTCCATTTTTTTTCAATGGATTTTGCTGACCGCAGTTGCGCCTCGGTTGTCAAACGGTCTTCCAGAACAGATTGTGTTCGACCACCGAGGTTCCACTGTAATGTTTAATCTATTAACAACCAGATATTTCTCCCAGATTTCAGTAGGGCTGCAACAACTGAAGCAGTATTGTATGAGAGGTGGGCGGGGTCTGCTTGCTTCTAGAAATCTGAGAAACCTCTGTTTTCTCCTGTGACAAAATATCGGACTTTTAAACTCCTCTCCTAACTCAATAATAAGGCCTTTGCATAACCCTTCTTGTGTTACAAGGGTCTCCAGCATTTTGGGGAGAAAGTGCTGTGAGCATGAGCCACACATGACTACTATGGGGCGTGGCATAACACAAAGTGGCTGCTTTGGGGGATGGCATAATGGCCGTCACATCTAAATAAACAGAAAAAGAGACAGAACTACAAAAGAACTCAGAGTCGGTCACGACTGGACCTAATGGTCAGGGGCCCCTTTACCTTTACCTTACTGGTGGAGGTTAGTTGGAAAGCCAGTGCAGTTATCTGCTGCTTGGACTACTGCAATGCACTCTACGTGGGGCTACCTTTGAAGGTGACCCGGAAACTACAACTAATCCAGAATGCGGCAGCTAGACTGGTGACTGGGAGTGGCCACCAAGACCACATAACACCGGTCTTGAAAGACCTACATTGGCTCCCAGTATGTTTCCGAGCACAATTCAAAGTGTTGGTGTTGACCTTTAAAGCCCTAAATGGCCTCGGCCCAGTATACCTGAAGGAGTGTCTCCACCCCCATCGTTCTGCCCGGACGCTGAGATCCAGCGCCGAGGGCCTTCTGGCAGTTCCCTCATTGCGAGAAGCAAAGCTACAGGGAACCAGGCAGAGGGCCTTCTCGGTAGTGGCGCCCGCCCATCAGATGTCAAAGAGATAAACAGCTACCTGACATTCAGAAGACATCTTAAGGCAGCCCTGTTCAGGGAAGTGTTTAATGTGTGACATCTTAGTGTATTTTTGGTCTTTGTGGAAGCCGCCCAGAGTCGCTGGGGAACCCAGCCAGATGGGTGGGGTACAAATAAATTATTATTATTATTATTATTTATTATAAAATGGTACGGACATGCCCCTTGCCCCCCCAACTCAGTTGCCCTATCAATGGGGGAAAGGCACAAACATCAGCTGCTGTCATGTTTGCTCACAGAGAGAAGCAATAGCAAAGTAGAAACTGCACTCACTTTGAAATGTTCCTTTTAGGAATCAAGCCATCTAGAGGATGAAGAGGATTCTCTTTGCACCATTGAAGATGATGATGAACTTGAAATGGAGATGCTAAAAGTAGGTGTTTGAAAATCTACTTATCAGTTGCTTTCAGAAAACATTTGATAAAATTAACTTTCTGGCTGCTGGCTGCCTCACCTTACATTCTTGGGATCATTGGATCCCAGTCAAGGCTTGATTTTGCTGAGTATCAATTACTGGAGTATCTAGGGGTTCTCCTGATCCTCCCTGAGCTAATTAGTTTCTTTCTGGCTAGTTACCGTATTTTTCGCTCTATAAGACGCACCAGACCACAAGACGCACCTAGTTTTTGGAGGAGGAAAACAAGAAAAAAAATATTCTGAATCCCAGAAGCCAGAACAGTAAGAGGGATCACTACGCAGTGAAAGCAGCGATCCCTCTTCCTGTTCTGGCTTCTGGGATAGCTGCGCAGCCTGCATTCGCTCCATAAGATGCACACACATTTCCCCTTACTTTTTAGGAGGGGAAAAGTGAGTCTTATAGAGCAAAAAATACGGTAGATTTTAATTTTCAATTATTTATTTAAATACCCACCATACAGAGACGCTCTGAAGCTTGGTTATATTAAGATAAGGAAGCAAGGGTTGGAGTGGGTTGTTAAGCATCCCTATCATGTATTTGGGTTGCTTGTCCGTTCATGGCATAACAGAGATAATTGTCTTGAATTTGGCTGGGAAAAGTTAGAAATCCCAGGGATGAGGCTTGAGACTCTTCCATTTTCTCACGATGTCTGTTACAAAACAACGTCTGCTGACTTTTAAAAATAATAATTTACTTTTCTTTCAGCTGTCTGTTTTTCCCCGTGTATGAGCATGTTTTTGTAAATGTGTTGCTTTTTGGAATAAATAAGTTGTTTTTGAGAGAGAGGTTTTGTAAATAGAGAGAGAGAGAGAGAGAGAGAGAGAGAGAGCGCGAGCGTGCTAGCTCTTGGTCATGTGCCTGGCTGTATTTCCTCCACTGAAGAAGTTTGTATTTGGTATACAGTGGTACCTTGGGTTAAGTACTTAATTCGTTCCAGAGGTCCGTACTTAACCTGAAACTGTTCTTAACCTGAAGCACCACTTTAGCTAATGGGGCCTGCTGCTGCCACCGTGCCGCCGGAGCCTGATTTCTGTTCTCATCCTGAAGCAAAGTTCTTAACCTGAAGCACTATTTCTGGGTGAGCGGAGTCTGTAACCTGAAGCGTATGTAACCTGAGGTACCACTGTAGTATGTTTGACTGGAGCCATTGAGAAAATGTTTGACAAGCAAGAATAGACTTTTAATAACAGTAAATACTGGCGCAGTTTAGCGAAATGAAATGCTGCCTCTTCTCCTGTGCCTTAACAGCAACTGGATATGAAGAAATCAAGGAGCTGGAGCTTTTTCTTGATGGGCAGATAAAGTGATAGAACTAATTGCAACTTTTCCCACCAGCCAAGTTTCTTTGTACTGGACTGTTATTTTTACAGCCTAGAGTCATTCTATTGATAGGGTTTATGAGCTCATTAACTAAATTAAAAAACAAACCAAACAGGTGCGATCAAATGTAGCTTCACTCCAGCATCTTAGCTACCTCTGATTTATTTACATCTTTTGATCTAAGAGTGTGTTAACTTGTCCAATCTCTTCTCCAGTCCTTAGAAGAAATAGACAAGCACAATAAAGATTTCACTGATTCGACCCTGGATAAGTCCAAGAGGCAAAATGAACTCACTGTAGATGATAACGATGAAGATGAAGGCATTGAGGAAGAGGAGGAAAGTTGGGGTAAATAGTTTTTTTTTATTAAAAAAACCCACTTTAAAAGTTTGTTTAAATATATCCAAAGAACCACCTATTCTCCAAAGAGAAGCTAAGACAAACCTCCAAGTTTCAAGAGCAATTTATAATAAAGCATGGGGAATCTGCTGTTTAGGGGTGGCGAGGAAACCAGAATTCTCACTGAGGGATGCCTACAATAGTTAGTTAGACCCCAGTCACTATAATAAGTTAAAATGGAGACCTAGCTACAAGAACTGCTTCTCATGCCTTCTCTAGATTTTGTACATTCTTTAGCATTGAATCTTGTGTTTTCTGTGTTTTCAAAGATTCCTACTTGCCTAGACCCAACGATAAACAAATTGCTTGCCTAAAGATGTATTTTGGACATGCAAATTTTAAACCGTAAGTTTTGTTGTTTTCCTTTCCTATACACGACAATAGGAAGGGATCTGTGCTTTGTATTTACCACATAAACATATATCCCTGGGACAGGTCCCTTGCCCCAGCTGTACTTCTGAATAGGGCTCACCATATGGGTTGCGACCAGCATGCATAGTGCAGTGATCTTTAAGCTGTGTTGCTTGGAACATATAGTGGGCTCTGCAATGATGAGATCAGTGCTGGTGGAGTGGGCTCCCTGAAAACAGTGGGCAAGTTATCAGTCCCCCTGTGCAGTGCACAGGGCCAGGGGAGTGTTGTGTTAGGTGTCTTCTAGGGCACACTCATGGTGCAAATGAGATGATAGTGGCTTGGCCAGTGGAACAGGAACCAATGGGATCATTTGGAGGTAGACATCTGGACTAGCTGCATGCATAGGCAGGCAGGGACAATGAGGAATTGACTTGTTGCAAAGGTGGCATGGCTGGCTGGATGTTTTCATGATAGAAGGCAGAGGAAGGGAGATACCAAGGAGAGCAATTCCTTTAGCTCTGCTCTATTCCGAATTCCTTAGCTGGAATAGCTCAGTCAATAGAGCATAGAAGACTCGGCTTTCTGTAAAAAGAAACCTGTATGTTGCACATGGGGACGTGGGTGGTGCTGTGGGTTAAACCACAGAGTCTAGGACTTGCCGATCAGAAGGTCAGTGGTTCGAATCCCCGCGACGGGGTGAGCTCCTGTTGCTTGGTCCCTGCTGCTGCCAACCTAGCAGTTCGAAAGCACCTCAAAGTGCAAGTAGATAAATAGGTACCACTCCGGCGGGAAGGTAAACGGCATTTCCGTCCGCTGCTCTGGTTAGCCAGAAGCGGCTTAGTCATGCTGGCCACATGACACGGAAGCTGTACGCCGGCTCCCTCGGCCAGTAAAGCGTGATGAGCACCGCAACCCCAGAGTCGGCCACGACTGGACCTAATGGTCAGGGGTCCCTTTACCTTTATGTTTCACATGAGAGAGTGAATGCTAAGTTGCTGAATAAGACTCAAATGAGAGTTGAACGTTTTGTGTCATGTTTTTCCTTAACTTCAAGGGTCCAGTGGAAAGTGATCTCTTCGGTTTTGCAAGACAGAAGAGACAACCTTGTTGTCATGGCAACTGGTGAGCTGCATATATTTTTTCCACAGGATGTCTTATGAGGGGTAAACCCATGAAGATGACTTCCTGAGAGTGTTAGGGTGTAGTGATTGTTGGGATACTGCCAGGGAGACAGAGTCCATCTGAGCCCCCAAGCCGGCTGCCGGACGATCCATCGATCTCCCGTAGACACGCAGTATCAGCAATATTTACAGTTTATTCAGCGTTGGTCAGAACAAAGAAAAAACATGACCGCCTGATTCGGCGTTCAGGCACGAAGGGAGAAAACGAAAGCAACTGAAAACATAAACATCCTGTGAACAGGAAATACGCAGACTCTGTGACTCATAGCCTGCTCCCTTTTAAGGTGGAACGGAAATATCCTAACAGTGATATGAGTGGTTGTTGCCCCATTGGGCGGATAAAATGCCAAGGATATCTTTGGGTAGGGAGTCTCTAAGCTTTTTGGATGCCATGGTTTGGAGTCCTAAGAACTGCAACTTTAAGGAAGCTCATGAACTTTGATGTTCTCTCCTACACCTCTTCCTCACTGCTCCATCTTTGAAAGGTCAGGAAGAATTTGGTATGGCATGGTGGAAGTTCAGAGTACCTGTTTCGGGTCAATTTCCCCTTCTTTCTACAGCCTCCACATTTTCACCCCCCCCTTTAGGACAGTAGTAATAATAATAATAATAATAATAATAATAATAATAATAATAATTATTATTATTATTATTATTATTATTATTATTATTATTTATTATTATTTATACCCCGCCCATCTGGCTGAGCTTCCCCAGCCACTCTGGGCGGCTCCCAATCAAGTGTTAAAAACAATACAGCGTTACATATTAAAAACTTCCCTGAACAGGGCTGCCTTCAGATGTCTTCTGAATGTCAGGTAATTATTTATCTCTTTGACATCTGATGGGAGGGCATTCCACAGGGCGGGCGCCACTACTGAGAAGGCCCTCTGTCTGGTTCCCTGTAGCCTCACTTCTCGCAAGGGAACCGCCAGAAGGCCCTCAGTGCTGGATCTCAGTGTCCGGGCTGAACAATGGGGGTGGAGACGCTCCTTCAGGTATCATACTTCCAGTATTTAGACCAGACTGTGTGTTGCGACACGTTAGTATGTCGGCTGCACTGTGTAGGTATGTCACGCGAACGCTGCCTGTGCTCCTCCCAGGGCTGGAAAGGGTTTAGTTTAACCTCCAGTTTGCTAGTAAAACTGAATTACTGTGTTGCGAAATGATGCATGTCTAAAAAGTGTGTCACCAACATGAAAAGTTTGGAAAGCTCTGATTTAGACAATACTAAGTTATTAGCTAACTAGGCAACATAGTGCCAGAACTGGTGTTAATATGCTCAGACCACTTTGTTCCTATCGGCATTCTTGCTGCCACATTGTGCACCAGCTGTGTAGCCGCATGTACATCTTATTCTATTATTCTGATCTAGAGGTCGCTGGAACAAAGAGGACTGAAGCTGATTCATTAAATTCCGTGCCAGTTTTAGCCTTGCGGTGATTTTCTCTACATCTGTAAAATTTTAATTTGAAGTAGAAGGTCTTTATTAGTACTGACATAGACATGAGGATAAACCCACTAATACGCTAATGTCATTATATACATCTGTGTCGCTATAAAGACTGATAACAGACTAGGGAGGTTGAGGAAAGGAAATGTTGTTTTCCAATGAGATTCCCTTATCATTCAAGATGTGTTCATTCAATATATATTATTTCAGGATACGGGAAAAGTTTGTGCTTTCAGTTTCCACCAGTTTATACAAGAGGAATTGGAATAGTAATCTCTCCCCTTATTTCTTTGATGGAAGACCAAGTACTACAACTTGAGTAAGTCTAGGCCTGCCGTGAAGAAATGGGCTTGTCTTCATTTTATATATTGTGATTCTGTGTCTATATGATGAAAGCAGCCCTAAAAGGTGGCCTAAAACATATTTTAAACCAATAAATCGGAAGACCTGTTGTCTTTTCCTAGCCGCATCAAACTTTGAGGATATGTTTGTCTCTGGTTTTTTAAACTGTAATCCACAAAATGTCCAAACCTATCAAAAAAGTGTAGCGTAAAACAAATGTAGCACCTTTTCTCTCTTAGAGGTGCTTTTCTTTTATTCATTGCAAAAGAGATGTTCCTGGGTCTATTTTTTTTTTTAAAGCTTCTTTAATAAAAAGAAATGAACTAGAAGATTTTATATTTCTGTAGCGGAGAATTTCATTTTCTAAGACATACGATGTCACAACCATGCATCGGATGTCCCCGAGAAGCATACCCTTAATGTAGTGTTGAACTGGAAATGTCCAGCTTTATCTCCCACCCCACTGCACCAAAATCCCTTTTCCGAATGCACGTTGGAAGTTCAATTGTTCCTCTACATATACAGTGGTACCTTGGGTTACAGACACTTCAAGTTACAGACTCCGCTAACCCAGAAATAGTACCTCGGGTTAAAAACTTTACCTCAGGATGAGAACAGAAATCGCGCAGTGGCAGCGGGAAGCCCCATTAGCTAAAGTGGTACCTCAGGTTAAGAACAGTTTCAGGTTAAGAACGGATGTGGCGTTTGCCCTCCTGGGTGACATCATGCTGGGTCATAAGGAAAGGGTTAAATGAGTGTGAAGTGATTGGCAAGTGGGAACCCAAGGGGAGGAGTTAGAGTTGGAGTTGTTGAGAAGTCAGTCGGATGTTAGAGAAGAGAGAGGGAGGATAAGTCTGTGGGTTGGGATAGTTTGATGTGAGAGAGTGAGAGAATCTGTTAAGAGGAGTCAGATAGACAGTTGGGATAATCAGTTAGAAGTTATTAGGAAGGTATAGGCTGGTAAAGTAACTAAGATTAAGAAACTGACAAGAAAAATTATCTGAAACCATAAACTTGTTAATGCTTATAAAATAAACTTGTTTATTTGGTTTGATGTTAACAACTGTTTGGACTCCGTGTTTACCTGAAGAGAAACGTGATGGTGGCAGCGGGGAAGCAATCACAGTGGTGGCACAGGGATCAATAGACCGTCAAACGTCCAGGGACCCTTTGTGATCACCACAACAGACTTCCAGAACAAATTAAGTACTTAACCCGAGGCACCACTGTAATACTACTCTAGAAGGCAAAGTGATAGATGGGAAGTGAAAACGTAAAATGTATCTTATTTTGTATGGCGAATTAGTGAAAGCCCTGCTTAGAGAACAGCCACTGTGCAGTCAGCAGATTTTTACTGTTTCTAGCCAATGGGTATTACAATCTAAATCATTAAAAAACTGTGGTGTTTTCTTGTAGGATGTCAGGAATTGAAGCTTGTCTACTTGGATCAGCACAGTCAAAGAATGTCAGAGGGGAAATCAAAGCGTAAGCCTCGCCTTGTCTCCTTTTTTTGGGGTGGTCAGGCAAATAACGTGCCTCTTCTTAGGCAGAGTCCTAAAGTTGCTTTTAAAGAACTTTATGAAGTACAGTAAACATGAAAGAGCAATTTCAAACATAAAAAAGCTGAACTTGAGCTCACTGCTGTTTTCCCCTCTTTTTGCTAGGGGCCACTATAGAGTTGTCTACATTACCCCAGAGTTCTGTTCGGGGAACTTGCCATGGCTTGAGGAACTTGACAGAACAATTGGTAAGTGGGAATAGTTGATAGTGTTAAAAAAAATCAGAAGAGATTGCTGCTCTTGGAATTGCTAGGAGTTTTATCTACAGTGGTACCTCAGGTTACATACACTTCAGGTTACAGACGCTTCAGGTGACAGACTCTGCTAACCCAGAAATAGTACCTCGGGTTAAGAACTTTGCCTCAGGATGAGAACAGAAATCACGCGGCAGCAGCGGGAGGCCCCATTAGCTAAAGTGGTGCTTCAGGTTAAGAACGGACCTCCGGAACAAATTAAGTATGTAACCATAGGTACCACTGTATTGGAGTCTAGTTTCTTATAACACACACACCTATGAGTTTTCACAGAACAACAAAAAACATGTGGTATCAAAAGAATGCTTTTTAGAATGGGCTCTGTAGACTGAGTCAGTTTTTCTGAAAAGGTGAATTATTATTTTCATTACATTACATTACATTACATTACCCTGCCCATCTGGCTGGGTTTAAAAACTTCCCTAAACAGGGCTGCCTTCAGATGTCTTCTAAAAGTCAGATAGTTGTTTATCTTCCTGGTTCCCTGTAACCTCACTTCTCGCAGTGAGGGAACTGCCAGAAGGCCCTTGGAGGAGGACCTCAGTGTCTGAGCTGAATGATGGGGATGGAGACGCTCCTTCAGGTATACTGGGCCAAAGCCATTTAGGGCTTTAAAGGTCAGCACCAGCACTTCGAATTGTGCTTGAAAACATACTGGGAGCCAATGTAGGTCTTTCAGGACCGGTGTTATATGGTCTTGGCCATATAACTCAAATGTCCAAATATGGCTGGTGACATCCGAAGAGGTCTTCCAGCCTCCAGAGATTGTCATTCTAGTCCTTACCAAGAGGAAGTTAATTGGGCCCATATGGAGCAGCTTCTTGCCTAGTTGTAAGGATAAGTAGGTTATATATGAAGATTTAGCAACTGGTTGTTTTGTGATTTTCGAGAGGTGGTCAAATACTGGGCCCCAAAAGCTTTCAATGTAAGGACACAGCCACCACATCTGGTGGATAAAGCACTACAGCCTCTCCTCAATGGCATAGTCATGTTCTTGTAGTTCAGCTGAATTGATGTCAAGTTCCACCCATGAATGATTTTCGAAGCAGTTGCACAAACCTAAGACTGAGATGGTTTTAAATGGGGGCTGCCTCAGAATCATAGTGCACTAATCCCCCTATATTCCCCTTCCAGACCTGTTTCAACCCTACCAAATTCCCATAGCATGTCATAGAGCAGTAGATTAATTCCCTGTGGCTGAACCAATGGAAATGTTAGGTTTCAAAGGCTGTTAAAGACCTATCCACACTTTCCCTTTCGGCAATTGCCCTTGCAAAACTAATGCAATTGAGCCAAAGATCCCTCTCAGCAGGGAAGGAGGTGATCAGGTTTTCACATGACAGTGGTTTCCCATTTTGAAACAAGCCTCTTAGTCTTTTAACGCTCACCCACTTCCAACTTTAGAAATGAGCATATCTTTTCAGACACATGCAGTCTTGACAATTTAGAACTGTATAAAGGAATGGGAACAGATATTTGCACCAGCAGCTCCTAACTCTAAAGGTTGATAAAGGATTTTCCAGGGAGAGCATACCAAAATAGAGTGCCTGCCATCGAGGAAATTGCAGGCTATTCTTCAGTGTATCATAGAATCATAGAATCATAGAGTTGGAATAGACCACAAGGGCCATCGAGTCCAACCCCCTGCCAAGCAGGAAACACCATCAGAGCACTCCTGACATATGGTTGTCAAGCCTCTGCTTAAAGACCTCCAAAGAAGGAGACTCCACCACACTCCTTGGCAGCAAATTCCACTGTCAAACAGCTCTTACTGTCAGGATGTTCTTCCTAATGTTTAGGTGGAATCTTCTTTCTTGTAGTTTGGATCCATTGCTCCGTGTCCGCTTCTCTGGAGCAGCAGAAAACAACCTTTCTCCCTCCTCTATATGACATCCTTTTATATATTTGAACATGGCTATCATATCACCCCTTAACCTCCTCTTCTCCAGGCTAAACATGCCCAGCTCCCTTAGCCGTTCCTCATAAGGCATCGTTTCCAGGCCTTTGACCATTTTGGTTGCTCTCCTCTGGACACGTTCCAGTTTGTCAGTGTCCTTCTTGAACTGTGGCGCCCAGAACTGGACACAGTGCTCCAGGTGAGGTCTGACCAGAGCAGAATACAGTGGCACTATTACTTCCCTTGATCTAGATGCTATACTCCTATTGATGCAGCCCAGAATTGCATTGGCTTTTTAAGCTGCCGCGTCACACTGTTGGCTCATGTCAAGTTTGTGGTCAACCAAGACTCCTAGATCCTTTTCACATGTACTGCTCTCAAGCCAGGTTTCACCCATCTTGTATTTGTGCCTCTCATTTTTTTTGCCCAAGTGCAATACTTTACATTTCTCCCTGTTAAAGTTCATCTTGTTTGTTTTGGCCCAGTTCTCTAATCTGTCAAGGTCGTTTTGAAGTGTGATCTTGTCCTCTGGGGTGTTAGCCACCCCTCCCAGTTTGGTGTCATCTGCAAATTTGATCAGGATGCCCTTGAGTCCATCATCCAAGTCGTTGATAAAGATGTTGAATAAGACCGGGCCCAAGACAGAACCCTGTGGCACCCCACTAGTCACTCTTCTCCAGGATGAAGAGGAACCATTGATGAGCACCCCTTGGGTTCGGTCAGTCAGCCAGTTACAAATCCACTGAGTGGTAGCATAGTCAAGACCGCATTTTACCAGCTTCATTTCAGCGTTATTAGCAATTAAGGCACTGGTGTTGCCAGCAAACCACACAGTATGACCTGAGACTAGGAATCCCCAACCTCTCTACCTTTGATTTACTGCATGTTACTCGCTGCCACCCATAAAAAAAAACAAAGATCATGGCCACTGGTCCCATCACCTCCTGGCAAATAGAAGGGGAAGAAATGGAGGCAGTGAGATATTTTACTTTCTTGGGCTCCATAATCACTGCAGATGGTGACAGCAGCCATGAAATTAAAAGACGCCTGCTTCTTGGGAGAAAAGCAATGACAAACCTAGACAGCATCTTAAATAGCAGAGACATCACATTGCCAACAAAGGTCCATATAGCTAAAGCTATGGTTTTCCCAGTAGTGATGTATGGAAGTGGGAGCTGGACCATAAAGAAGGCTGATCACCGAAGAATTGATGCTTTTGAATTATGGTGCTGGAGGAGACTCTTGAGAGTCCCATGAACTGCAAGAAGATCAAACCTATCCATTCTTAAAGAGATCAGCCCTGAGTGCTCACTGGAAGGACAGATCCTGAAGCTGAGGCTCCAATACTTTGGCCACCTCATAAGAAGAGAAGACTCCCTGGAAAAGACCCTGATGTTGGGAAAGATGGAGGGCACAAGGAGAAGGGGACGACAGAGGACGAGATGGTTGGATAGTGTTCTTGAAGCTACCAGCATGAGTTTAACTAAACTGCGGAAGGCAGTGGAGGACAGGAGTGCCTGGCGTGCTCTGGTCCATGGGGTCACGAAGAGTCGGACACAACTAAACGACTCAACAACAACAACACTCGCTGCCACCCGCCCCCACCTCCAGCCATACTTTCTTATTCCAGTGACAGAAATCTACCAAATATTTCTGCCATTGCCACAGAAAAGAGGAAGGATTGTCTATAGGCAAAGTCTGGAATAGAAAAAAAGATCTTTGGGAGAACCATTACTATGAAAGCTTTAATCCCTTTCTTCAAGTCCTAAAAGGAGGGTCAATTTTTCTTCTTCTCATTTGGGCTAAGTTGTTGATTGTAAGTACTCCAAAATACCTTGGGAAGAGAGCAAGGCCTTAGCTGATAAGGATATTTGGTCTTTCCAGCTAGTGTTGAGACTTGGTTAATTGCAGCTTTGCGTAGTTAACTTCAAGGCCAGCTACTGTATGGAATCTGCGATGCCCCTGCTGGCATTCCTGCCTCAGGGTCAGATAAAAAGAGTAAGCTCTTATGAGAGAAATGACTTATGGCATGTTCTTGGTTGTCCACCTGGGCTCTCGCAATGTTTACATTGGCTCTGATCCAGTCAGCCAAGGTTTCTGTTAATTGAAGTCCCTCTTGTCTGTGCTCTGTACTTCTTCGCTTCTGAGAATTGCCAGAAACTTAGTATGGGAAAGGATGTAGGAGTGCAAGGATAAGATAACTTTTTGTAGACCTTGACTTATGGGAGCATTGGGAAGGTTCAGTGGAGAGCACATTTTTCTTTTCCCCTTTCTCTTCTGCAAAATACCAACATAAGTTTGCAATTAGGGTTTTATTTCTGCCAAGTGACAGCTGCTTACTTTTTTTTAACTTTAGTAAAGAGGTGGCTAACCTGTTGGGAGTAGCTGGAGTTCAATGACATCTGGAGGTCCACAGGTTAATTTGAGGTTCCAATCAGCATTAAAGCTTGCTAGAATAATTTCTGGCATAAATGTTAACTGGGTCGTCTAATCAGGGTTCAAGTTTGCTCATTAGCAACCCAGTTGCCCTACTGTAGACAAACAGAAACCTAGGCAGGAGTTTAAAGGCAGACACAGAGGTTTTATTATACTAATTCAACCAGATCCATGCCTTTCTGAACATCAGCTGGGCTACAAGTGCAGCTTTCTTCTGAGTAGATATCGGATCTGGAAGTCTCCTTGCAGCAGGGCAAGCACTTCTCTACTGGTTCGTTGTCTTTCACTGGGTCCATCTTTGTCTTAGCTATACAGTGGTACCTTGGGTTACAAGCACTTCAGGTTACAGACTCCGCTAACCTGGAAGTAGTGCCTTGGGTTAAGAACTTTGCCCCAGGATGAGAACAGAAACCACATGCCAGCAGTGCGGCAGCAGCGGGAGGCCCCATTAGCTAAAGTGGTACCTCAGGTTAAGAACGGTTTCAGGTTAAGAACGGACCTCTGGAACGAATTAAGTTTATAACCAGAGGTACCACTGTAGAGGTCCAGGAAAGAATCTGATCCACAGTGCATATAGAGGCTTGCTCCGGATGAGGTGTCTGTAAGACTGGATTAGTTGGGCTGCTTTAATGGGTTCTTTAGGTGTGTCAGGGCTTACTGCAGCATCCTAGGCCTCTTCCTCAGATGAGGTACACCCAGAGGTCTGGGTCACTCTGGCTTCTGACATCTGCTAATTCAAAGTAGACTACAGTGGTGCCTCGCAAGACGAACGCCTTGCAAAACGAAAGAGTTTTCCGTTTTGGAAGTGCTTCGCAAAACGAATTTCCCTATGGGCTTGCTTCGCAAGAAGAAAGCCCATAGGGAAATCTCCGCCGGCCTTCAGAAGAGGTCCTGGACCTCTTCTGAAGGCCGGCGGGGGGCAAAAGTCTTTGCTCCCCCCCGCCTGCCTTCCCGGGATAGCGGAGAAGCGCAGTGCGTTTCTCCGCTATCCCGATGGCTTTTGAAGGCAGGCGGGGGGGAGCAAAGACTTTGGCCCACCGCCGGCCTTCAGAAGAGGTCCTGGACCTCTTCTGAAGGCCGGCAGGGGGCAAAAGTCTTTGCTCCCCCCGCCTGCCTTCCCGGGACAGCGGAGACTTCTCCGCTGTCGAGGGCGATCTGAAAATGCTGGCGGGCGGCAGCGAACGCTGCGCTGCCGCCCGCCAGCATTTTAAAAGCCCCCAGACAGTGGAGAAGTCCTTGCCCCCCCCCCAGCCTTCAGAAGAGGTCGGGGGACAGACTGTTCCCGGACCTGGTCTGAAGGCGGTTTCCATAGGAACGCATTGATTGATTTTCAATGCATTCCTATGGGAAACCGTGCTTCGCAAGACGAAAAACTCGCAAGAAGAAAAAACTTGCGGAACGAATTAATTTCGTCTTGCGAGGCACCACTGTACTTGCATAAGTGGTTAAATTTGCAAAACGTATATACCAATTGACTCTGAAATCTATACTGTCGTAAGTGCTCTGTAACCACATGATCGGGCCTGTCTTAACTCATCTTAGGCATCACCCTGATAGCTGTTGATGAAGCTCACTGTATTTCTGAATGGGGACATGACTTCAGGAATTCTTTCAGGTCTTTGGGGTTGTTGAAGAAAACTCTTCCTAAGGTACAGTATAGTCATTGCAAGAAATTTTTGTGATTTAATTTTTTTGAATATAGATCAACTTTAACAAAAGAAATGTTTGATCTCTGTGCGCTGTGTATAGTTCCTTGTGTTTCCGTTTCAGATGGGCAACTTGCTACATCAGGCTTAGGCAACCTTGGCCCTCCAGATGTTTTTTGGGACTACAATTCCCATCATTCCTGACCACTGGTCCTGTTAGCTAGGGATCATGGGAGTTGTAGTCCCAAAACATCTGGAGGGCCGAGGGTGCCTATTCCTGCGCTACATACTCTTCCCTCTGTGACTACACATTAATGTTTATACTAGCATAGCTCAATTCAGAACCATGCCAACCATAAATTATGCTAAAGATGGTTTGAACTTCCAGGTATATTAGCTGTGGTTATCTGCTCTTGTTTTCCAACTACTCGGCACTCCCAGAGGCCGAAGCACTATAAAAATGGAAGAGCTGTAACAGCCACAATCCCCTTTTGCCAATCTGTACATCATGCTGTACTGTAGTAGGCACATGCAAACTGGTTTCCAACCTTGGCTTCTGATTCTGGTGTGCTGGCTGCCTGCAAACCGTGGTTTGCCAAAACAGACAACAGACTAAATCATAATTAACCCTGGTTTGGTAAGATGGCTGAATTGTGCTATTGAGCTTTGGGGCTATAAGAAAAAATTAATGGTCTGTGGAAAGGGGAGTGTATGATCCTGCAGCTCACTCCCAGTCTGGAGAGCATTACATGCACATGGACTCTTAAAGGTTGCCTCACAACCTTTCGGGGGGAGGAAGTGAAGTGGTGGGAGGAAGGCCAGAATATGGATCATGATAACCTGTGTGAATGTTCACTGTAACTGCAAATGTTGACATTGAAGGAGAAGGTGATGATGGATATTTCCTAGACTCCTCCTAGAATTCTTCTGGGAAACTTAATCTGACCCTACTGAAAACAATGTGCTTTATTCATGCATATATTTACACTTTCCACACCAATTAGAGTAAATTAAATCAGAGTCCCCGCTTATTCTTTATTCCTTAAATTTTGGATTATGATATAAAAAGAGTTTAATGCTTTGATTTCTTTTTATCCATCACCTTTACATTTCCCAGATTTCTGCTTCTTTTTTCTTTTCAGGTTCCCATTGTTGCATTAACGGCAACAGCAAGCCCTTCTGTCAGAGAGGACATCATAAACTGTCTGAACCTTAAGACTCCCCAGGTCACATGTACCAGCTTTGACCGGCCTAATTTATACTTAGAAGTAGTAAGGAAAACTGGAAATATCATCGTGGACATACAGCAGTTCCTTGTTAAAAAAGACAAGTTAGTGTGTTTTGTCCCTCCTTCGCCCACAAATTTTGTGTTCCAAGGTTACCGCTGGAAAGAAACGTTTATAAATATTTATTTAAATTTATTTATTTTTTTAATAAAGGCTCTTCTACTCCAATAACACTTTCCCCCAACTTCTGAAATGTGTTGATAGTCCACAACAGTAGATCAGTATCTTCCCCCCAAGTTTATTATGAGATTAATAGAGCCAGTATTCGAGGAGAAAATCTACAAGAAAGATTTGTCACAAGGCTAACGTATTTTCTTTGTTCGTTCCTTGGATATCCTAATGATCTATGTCACATGCAGATGCTTTCTTCTTCTTTAAATTCTTAGATTTAATTATGAGTTTGAAGGCCCCGCTATTGTTTACTGCCCATCAAGGAAGACAACTGAACAGGTAGCTGCAGAGCTGTCAAAATTAAACATTGTTTGTGGAACATACCATGCTGGCATGGGAGTCGCAGCAAGGCGAGACATCCACCACAAATTCATGAGAGATGAAATTCAGGTATGAAGGAAATGCTGTTTGCTTGTCATAAGATGCTATGTGGTTGTATTTTGTGGGATATACAGGGGGAAATTAGGAGGAAGCACCCTATGTCCCAAGGTCCCACCTCCCACTTTCCTTCCAAGCTCAGCAGCCACAATCCAGCATAAGTTAGCTCTGACTGTGTCCCAGTGACATCAATAAGAATTAAACTGGTTGCAACTAAGGTTGTGATTCCGTGCACACTTAACCTGGGAGTGAATCCAATTGAATTCAGCAATACCTCTGACCAGTGGCAGAGGAACCTGGGGCAGGACGCCCAGCCCGGTGACGCACACGCGACATCCATACGTAGGCTGCCCTGGGTGCCACTCGGGGGGGGGGGGTTTGACAAAATGGCCTTCCTCAGTATGGGTGCCACTCACGCGAGGTGGCCATATGGGCTGCCGCTCGTGCGCGGCGCCCTGTACGGTTGCTGTGCGAGCGGCGCCCATACTGACTGCGTGCACCCTCAACTGCTCTACAGCTGGGGGGAGGCAGGGGCCATCTTGTCACACACACACACCCCAGAGTGGCACCTGGGGCGGCCCCCCCCACTTTGTAAGCCCCTGCCTCTGACTATATGTTCATAGGATTTGGCTGCATGGCTTGTTCTATTGCTTTAAACTGGACTTTCAGGTAGTACCTTTTACTGGGCTGTGCCCAATATAGCTCCAGTTTGGCTACAGTGGTACCTCAGGTTAAGTACTTAATTCGTTCCGGAGGTCCCTTCTTAACCTGAAACTGTTCTTAACCTGAAGCACCACTTTAGCTAATGGGGCCTCCTGCTGCTGCCGCGCCGCCAGAGCCCGATTTCTGTTCTCATCCTGAAGCAAAGTTCTTAACCTGAAGCACTATTTCTGGGTTAGCGGAGTGTGTAACCTGAAGCGTATGTGACCTGAAGCGTATGTAACCCGAGGTACTACTGTACTTTGATTTCACTGCCTTTAATGAGTGCTTTGCAACTGGAGACATAGCCATAGCATATACTTTATGTAGCTGGACACATTAAACTGTTGTAAGCACATCAAATTTTTTCCATGCATCAATATTAAAGTGGAGTTAAAAACTGATATGGTGGTTATTTTTCAGTGTATAGTAGCGACTGTAGCTTTTGGAATGGGCATCAATAAAGCAGACATCCGGACAATTATTCATTATGGAGCACCAAAGGAAATGGAATCGTATTATCAGGAAATTGGAAGGGCTGGTCGTGATGGGCTCCCTGCCTCTTGCTATGTATTATGGACGCCAGCTGACATGAGTTTCAACAGGTAACCAATACTACTGGCCTACCATGCTTTCCTCTCTCCTCATGTGCTTACAAGGAGGAGTTTGGAAGCTTTTGCTTCTGATTTCAGAGAACCACATTTTAACTTGCCAGCCCAGTCTTAAACTGTTATTGTTTAAAATGTTATTAATGTTTGCTGGAGGAGACTCTTGAAAGTCCCATGGACTACAAGAAGATCAAACCTATCCATTCTTAAGGAAATCAGCCCTGAGTGCTCACTGGAAGGACAGATCCTGAAGCTGAGACTCCAATACTTTGGCCACCTCATGGGAAGAGAAGACTCCCTGGAAATGTCCCTGATGTTGGGAAAGATGGAGGGCACAAGGAGAAGGGGACGACAGAGGACGAGATGGTTGGACAGTGTTCTTGAAGCTACAAACATGAGTCTGACCAAACTGCGGGAGGCAGTGGAAGACAGGAGTGCCTGGCGTGCTCTGGTCCATGGGGTCACAAAGAGTCGGACACGACTAAACGACTAAACAACAACAACAACAATGTTTACCCATGGTTTGTCTTAACAAGCCAGTTTCATAACCCAGTGTTTGAATGTAACCTTTTTCAAACAAACCATAGTTAAGATCAACCACAGTTTGCTGGGTTTGGGCAACACAAAAAGCTACTGTTGGTCCAAACAATCTTTTATTGTAAATCTTTTTGGGATGCTTCTGAGAGTGTGAAACGATATATAAATATAACAAACAAACGAAAAAAGGTAAAGGATCCCTGACAGTTGAGTCCAGTCGCAGACGACTGGGGTTGTGGCGCTCATCTCGCTTTATAGGCTGAGGGAGCCGGCGTTTGTCTGCAGACAGCTTCCGGGTCATGTGGCCAGCATGACTAAGCCGCTTCTGGCGAAACCAGAGCAGCGCACAGAAACGCCGTTTACCTTCCTGCTGGAAGTGGTACCTATTTATCTACTTGCACTTTTAGGTGCTTTCGAACTGCTAGGTTGGCAGGAGCTGGGACCGAGCAATGGGAGCTCACCCCGTCGCGGGGATTCGAACCGCCAACCTTCTGATCGGCAAGCCCAAGGGGCTCAGTGGTTTAGACCCGTGCTAACTAACTTTCAAGCAAAAGCCTCTGAACTCCTGATGGGCACCGAAGAACATGGAGTATGCAAGAGCTCAAGGCTCACTGCATCTTGTTTTTGTTACTCTAAACTCTGGTTTAGTGTGATGTCTGAACACGACCATTGAGGTAGTCGGTGGAACTCAGTGTAGCATTAAGTGGGATATGCACATGAGGAATGAGGTCTGCTGACACCCCCCCGTTCATCCCTCACATGTCCCCTAAACCTGTTCTGGGATTCACCCCCCCAACCCCCAGAGCATATTTAGGGAGTGCGTGGGAGGAGGAGAGAGAGGGGAGTCCTGTTGGGCAAGTGGGCCTAATTCCACACACACACACAACACATAGTTGAATCCCACCCAGTGTATGTGAAATACTTCATATGCTTGAGATGTGTTATAAAATTGTGATATCATTGTTTTTAATGTTACTTTGCCCAGTCAGACTGCAGTTTCTGTCTATGGTGTCAGTCTGTTTTATATAGACAGAATACAGTGGTACATCAGGTTAAGTACTTAATTCGTTCTGGAGGTCCATACTTAACCTGAAACTGTTCTTAACTAGAAGCACAACTTTAGCTAATGGGGCCTCCTGCTGCTGCCGTGCCGCCGGAGCCCGATTTCTGTTCTCATCCTGAAGCAAAGTTCTTAACCTGAAGCACTATTTCTGGGTTAGCAGAGTCTGTAACCTGAAGCGTATGTAACCTGAGGTACCAACTGTATCTGCATATAACTAGAGAAATCGTGACAACATGGCAATATATGGACGATGACAATATGAAATTTCAGTGTGCATTTCCTCGCTCTTCATTTCTTGCTCCGTTTATAGCTATGACCGATTTATATTGCATGAAAAGTATGTGTGTAGGATGTTTGTGCAAATTTTATATTTTCTTGGAAGGTGACAGGGAGATAATGAACGTTTCATCTCTAAATTTCTTCTTCTCCCTCCCACTTTTTTTTTAAGACACCTACTCAGTGAGATACGTAATGATAAATTTCGCCTGTACAAACTGAAGATGATGGCAAAGATTGAGAAATACCTCAGCTTGAATAGCTGCAGGAGAAAGTACGTGTTATACTTTATATTTTAGCAAGTAACAATCAGGAGCTGTCAACACAGGTCAATGAAAATCTTTCAAAGTTTTGAAAAGTGCCGCTTGCATTCTGGTACATTTTTGTATTTGCACCTTGAAGCTCATACTTTGAAAAAAATATAGATGCCCGTCTCGGGATGATTCAAGCAAGATAAATTAGCTCCCAGGTGAACCAATTAATGATGGTGATTTCTGCTCATTGTTTTCTTCAATGAATTTAACATGTAAATTCTTGTTCTTTTATTTAATTCCCAATGTTCTCTTGGGTAGAATCATTTTGTCACATTTCGAAGACAAACAACTCCGAAAGGCCTCATCGGGTATCATGGGAACAGAAAAATGTTGCGATAATTGCAGATCCAGGTAAATGTTCCTCCCAAAAGATTAAAGGTTTGGAACTGTCTTCCCACAGCTTAAATGACAAGCAGCAATAAGTCTCTAATGGCTCTCTGTTAATGAAGTTTTCTTCAAATGTTGTTACTTTTAGGGTAAACGGTACAAGATGCCATCCTGCAATTCTCAATCAAAAGCTGACTCTCAGGATTATGGCTTTAGTTTCAAATTTAAAATCCATCCTTAAAAAGCCAAGTAATAAAAATGAAAAGGTCTTCTTTGAATTTATGTCGGAGAACGACTGTGGGCACTGAGCTCAAGTTGTGAAGGCAAATATTACTGTATTTTTTGCTCTATGAGACTCACTTTTTCCCTCCTAAAAAGTAAGGGGAAATGTGTGTGCGTCTTATGGAGCGAATGCAGGCTGCGCAGCTATCCCAGAAGCCAGAACAGCAAGAGGGATTGCTGCTTTCGCTGTGCAGCGATCCCTCTTGCTGTTCTGGCTTCTGGGATTCAGAATATTTTTTTTCTTGTTTTCCTCCTCCAAAAACTAGGTGTGTCGTGGTCTGGTGCGTCTTATAGAACAAAAAATATGGTAAATCTTATATCCTAAATTCCTTGGCCTAACCAGGGCCTCTTCCATAGTTCATGGTTGACCAGCCTGCACTGGCAAAGGCCACATCTGGACACTAGTCAGGTGGGCCTGCAGGCCTGGTAATATGACACAAAGACAGGCTTATACTCCTGCTTGTCCGTTCCCCCACACCCCGGCCTCCTGCAGCATGGCCTTAGACTAGAGGCACAACTGCAGCCAGGGATCTAAGGAGAAGGAGCTGTTTACTGTACTCTTGTGCACACCCAAGCATCACTAGCTCATACTTCGGACTTGATTTATGGCTGATGTGCAATAAAGGTTGGCTCCCCTGCCTTGCTTAATGCCTGTGTTTTAATTGCTGTTCTTTCCCCACCCTCCCCAGCCATCCATATTTACAGTGGAACCTCGGGTTGCGAACGTGATCTGTGCGGGAGGCACGTTCGCAACCCGCAGCGTCGCATCTGTGCATGCATGTGACGTGCTTCTGTGCATGCACAAAGTGTGATTTAGCGTTTATGCGCATGCGCGAGCGCCGAAACCCGGAAGTAACCCGTTCCAGTACTTCTGGGTTAGGCGCAGTCCATAACCCGAAAACACGCAACCCGCAGCGTTCACAACCCGAGCTATGACTGTATAAATAAAATTGTATACAGTGGTACCTCGGGTTGAGTACTTAATCCGTTCCAGAAGTCCGTACTTAACCTGAAACTGTTCTTAACCTGAAGCACCACTTTAACTAATGGGGCCTCCTGCTGCCGCTGCGCCACCAGAGCCCGATTTCTGTTCTCATCCTGAAGCAAAGTTCTTAACCCGAGGTACTATTTCTGGGTTAGCAGAGTCTGTAACCTGAAGCGTATGTAACCTGAAGCATATGTAACCCGAGGTACCACTGTAGTGGTGGAGAAGCTACACAGAGAGCTGAACCTCTTTGTTTTGCTTTATTTGCTCGGTCATGTAGCTTGAACGGTAGGAATATTATAGTTTAAGACACAATGCAAATGCTCTAAGGATTCGCATCATGGCAACAGATTGCCTGACTGTATTCTTGCATGCCCCGTTTTAGCAAGTACCGTATTTTTCGCACCATTGGACGCACCGGACAATAGGACGCACCTTGTTTTAGAGGGGGGGAAACAAGAAGAAAAAAATCTCCCCCTCTCTGCCCAGCGCCCCTTCCGCGAAGCGGCAGGAGGCGTTGCGCAGAGAGGGGGAGAATTTCCCCCTTTTCTTTCCCCCCTCTAAAACAAGGTGCCCTTTAAGGTGCGTTCAGTCGCCTTCAGGCGGCTACCTCAGAAGCCTGGAGAGGGGTGGGCGCGCAGCGACCCCTCTGCTCTCCAGGCTTCAGGTTCCTTTCGACCTGCTCCTTGGGGCTGGCGGGGGGAAGCCCACCACCAGCCCCAAAGAGCAGGTTGGGGAGAAGCGGAAAGGCGCGCAGCGGAGAGGCTGCTGCCATAGTTGCGCGTCACCTCTCCAGCTGGGAGAGGGTCGCGGGGCTACTGCTTATTTAGCCCCGCGCGCGCTCTCCGGCTGGAGAGGTGACGCGCGGCTATAGAGGCTCCTGCCACAGCCGCGGGTCACCTCTCCAGCCAGGAGAGGGTAAGCGGGGCTTCTTTAGCCCCGTGCGCGCTCTCCCGGTTGGAGAGGTGACGCGCGGCTATAGAGGCTCCTGCCATTGCCGCGCATCACCTCTCCAGCTGGGAGAGGGTCGCGGAGGGCTTCTTTAGCCCCGCGCACGCTCTCCCGGCTGGAGAGATGACGCGCGGCTATGGCTTCTTCGCTCCATAGGACGCACACACATTTCCCCTTCATTTTTGAAGGGGGAAAAGTGCGTCTTATAGAGCGAAAAATACGGTACTTTCCCCGTCCCTAGAAATCTATGGACTTTACGCCCACCCACCCCTGTTCTACAGCAGAATCTGAAGCTTGCCTGTGTGGTCTAAGGCGAGTTGTGGAGAAGGGATGGAAGTTCCTTGTGGAGCAAGGATGACAACGCCTCTGCTCACATCTCCATTGCTGTAGTGATTCCTCTTTTCAAACCCTGTTGGTTCACACCTGAGCCACAGACCTGAGCACTCGTGGCATGCGGGATGTGACGCTGGCCATTCCTATGAGGTGATCGGCATTATGATTGGGGGGGGGCTTACATTCCAGGAACACAGCTTTATGTACAAAGGTGCTGCATCCATTTCGCTGAGTGCCAGTTAGCGGAGACATGGGAGATTGAGGGAAGCGAGGGCAAACCAGCAGTCAGGGATGATGGGAGTTGTAGTCCAGCAACAGCTGGGCACCCAAGTTTGAGAAACCTAGAGCAGGCTTCCTCAAACTTGGCCCTCCAGATGTTTTGAGACTACAATTCCCATCATCCCTGACCACTGGCCCTGTTAACTAGGGATGATGGGAGTTGTAGTCCCAAAACATCTGGTGGGCCAAGTTTGAGGACGCCTGGCCTAGAGCAAGAAGAAGAAGAAGAGTTTGGATTTGATATCCCGCTTTATCACTACCCAAAGGAGTCTCAAAGCGGCTAACAATCTCCTTTCCCTTCCTCCCCCACAACAAACACTCTGTGAGGTGAGTGGGGCTGAGAGACTTCAGAGAAGTGTGACTAGCCCAAGGTCACTCAGCAGCTGCATGTGGAGGAGCGGAGACGCGAACCTGGTTCCCCAGATTACGAGTCTACCGCTCTTAACCACTACACCACACTGGCAAGGGTGGTTAACTGGTGACTGGCCCGATATTGCTGGACTACAGTTCCCATCATGCCTCACCATTGGCTGTCCTGGCTGTACTGATGGGAGTTGCAGACCAGTGACATCTGGAGGGCCACAGGTTCCCCACCAGAATTTGCTCTCTCTGTGTGCTCTCATGGCACGCACACACTTTTTGACCTCTTGTTGTTGTTTTATACATATTACACAAACCTTACTTTTGTTCCTGTGCTTTTAGGAACATTCAACGTACTCCTGTGGTCAATACAGAAGAGAGTTTGCAGGATTTCGGCCGGCAAGCATACCAGTTGATGTCTGCAGTATGTGCCTTAAACGAGAGGTTTGGCATGGGTGTCCCAGTCCTGTTTCTCAGAGGATCTGTAAGTGTTACAGCTTATGGGGTGGTTTGTTAACAGCTCTTTAATCCTCTTGGCTGTCTGTGTGTGTAGGAGGGAAGGAGGGAGAGGTGCTTTTCCTGTGCCTTCTGGTTCTCATTGAAGACCGTCCCAAACTTGAAGAAAAGGAAGCTCTGTTCTTTTGTACAGAAACTGAAAGGCTATGAATTTGTTTTTAAGAGACAGTGTGTAGACTTCTAATTGTTTGCTTATTACATCCAGATATCGCTTCAAACCTTTTCTTTTTAAACCTTTTAATGCAACAGGAGTTAAAAACAAATCTGTTAGAAACACATTCCTTGATAGAAATGTGTAGGAAGAAAGGTCTGAATCTTAACTGGCTGATGTGCAGCACTTTGGGAGGAAAGACTTACCATATTTTTCCATGTATAAGACTAGGGTTTTCCCCCTAATAAACAATGTCCAAAATTTGGGGGCATCTTATACACGGATAGATCTTCCCCCATTTTTTAAAATCAGAGTCCCCAAAAATAGGGGGGGGGCGTCTTATACATGGGGGTGTCTTATAGACAGAAAAATTCGGTAATTTCTCGCTTTAACGGTGATGCATTTGTGAAGCTTATGTGTGCTTTGCTGGGGACCATGTGTCATGTAGGAGAGCTGCTTTTGTGTAGTGGTTAGAGCGTGAGCTGCGGGCCAAGAATTCCCTGGTTCAAATCTCAGCTGTAGGTCCCTAAAAGCAAGCCACGCTTTCTGCCTCAGCTTGACCACCTGTAACTTCAATATAATAAAGGCCAGTTTATTTAGCAGCAGAATGAAGTGGTAAAGCTATTCCTGGACTGAACTAGTTCAGGCTGCAGTTCAGGATGTTAAATCCCTTCTGTGGGGGGAAATACACCCTGCGGGCAAAAAACCCCCAAACCAATAATAACATGTCAATATAGGCAGGTTTGGTATGTTTTAGGGGAAATATTACCATAGGAGGGATAATGTAGTTACTCTAAGTCCCAGGAGCTGTTTGAAAAAGTCTGTTAAACTGTTATTCAGCACTTCTCAACACTTTTTAGAGTTTGCTCATTTGACTTACCAATCTATCAGGGTTTCGAAATACTGCTACAGTCATACCTCGGGTTGAATATGCTTCATGTTGAGTGTGTTCGAGTTGCACTCCGCAGCAACCCGGAAGTAACGGAGCGCATTACTTCTGGGTTTCGCCGCTTGCGCATGCGCAGACGCTCAAAATGACATCACACGCATGTGCAGAAGCGGCGAAAAGCGACGCGTGCAGGCGTGCCGTCGCTAAATACGTTTGCTTCTGGATGCGAACGGGGCTCCGAAACGGATCCCGTTCGTATCCAGAGGTACCACTGTATTGAAATGGATGAGAAAGTAAAACTGTTAGTTGCATAAACTATATGGCAGGGATGTCAAACTCCTAAGAGACTGCAATCTACTCCCAGAATAAAAAATTGGTAGTTGTCTACCCATGGGGGGGGGGGAGTTCAGAGTTGTTGAACTTTTTTGGGGGGGGTACGCCTAAGCTGTTTTGGGGGGGGGCAGGTCATAAATCACTTAGCAACAAATCAAACGAGCAGCGATAACTCCGTCTTCTGTTTTACCTATCCTGCGTGAATGAAGGACAGAGCGAGGGGGCTACAGTTCTACAGTTATTTTTCTACTGTGGACAAAAATGAGTCCGCGACCGACAGCTATCACCCGGGGGTCGACCTGTCGATCGCGGTCGACCGGTTGGACATCCCTGCTGTATGGGGTCCATTCTATCCCCACAGTTTTTCGAAATAGGAAAACATTAGCATTTTGATTGTCTTATAAATTCTGTTTTTACTTGGTTACACCAGTTCAAGAGGACTGGAGTGGATTTTAACTGTGTGTTTTTTTCTAAAAAGCATTTCATTGCTGAGAGTGGGGGTTTGGACACTAATTACAAACGACTGCAAGGGTGCCTTGGATCCTAGGTACATTTTATGTGGCCGGGGTGGGGGGAGTTGTGCTTCCAGTTGGCTTTATCTTGACACGAGAGTTAAGAGCATAAGAGCAGCTTCCTGGATCAGGCCAATGGTCCATATAGTCCAGCATCTTGTTCTTCCAGTGGCCAACGAGATGCCTCTGGGAAACTTGGAAGCAGAACCCATGCACAGCAACCTTCTCGCCCCTTGCAGTTTCCAGTGCTTAACTGTCTCTACTTCTGCCACCTACTCAATCTGGAAGACCAGACTGTACGCTGCTGTTTTAGTTTTCTGTGGACTGCAGAAAGTTCAGCAGCAAACCAGAAAATGCCTTAGGAGGGGCCCTCAAAAGATTATATGCAGTTAACATTTGTACACTTGAGTTTAGAATGCATCAGAAAATTTCCCATCACTTGCACTAAGGGGCTTCTTTTATTGACTTCTTGCGACAGGTGTCTGTGTTCTCTAATTGTTCTTGATAATTTTCAGAGCTTGTTGTGAAAGCTGAATGTTAATTCTAATCAAGTTTGGTTCTGGTTGTAAAGCTTAATTCAGCAGCTTTTTGGGTTTAAAAGTGTTTACGGTTGGAAATACCTTTTACCAATTGCGCCCTATGAATATTCATTGTTTACCTTATACAACATTCACCCATAGTTTATGAAGAGTTGTGTTATCTCAGTTTTGTTCAGCCTAGTAGACTCTTTTGGTAACAATATGCACAGGTGTGCTCCTAGACAGGTTTCAGGTGGGTCACAAGAGAGATCAGATTTCACCTGTTGTTTGAAATTTGAGTCAGTCTTCCGTGGTGAACAAGTCCTCCTGGGAATCTTCAAATTAAGAAGTTGCCTTGAATGAAATCTTATACTACCCCTGTTAAAACAAAGAAAAGTGCGGAACTTTAAAATATAGCGGCTGATGTTATTTTGATGCTTGTTAGACTTCAGCAATATTTTTTTCTTGCATTTTAATCTCAAGATTGATTGTTTATTTAAGGGATCTGTGGTTGACCCTTCCAGGGTCTCACAAAAAAGTTAGTTTAAAACATGGTAAAGATTAAAATATGAAATAAGGTCACGGGGAACAGCTTAATAGAAAAAAACAGCAACTAAAAACCACTAGACGCCTAAACAAACACGACAGACTTGAGATGGCACTTAAAAATAATCCCTGCTGCTATCTCCTAACCAAGGCTGAAAATAAGAGTCTCAGACTCTGTGTTAAACGGCGCTGAGCACCAATGTCAATGCAACAACACTGTATTCCTATAATTAGGTTTGCAGTGTGGGTGAGATTTCATGCTCCAAAAGTGAGGAGATGTGGGGAAGCATGTCTAATCTCATGCCGGTTTTGCATTTGTACCAGCCTCCCGAACACCATGAGATAATCTCCAGCAAAAGTGCCTTACTGAAAAGTGTGACTTGGGTTTTTCAGAAGAAACCTACCGTATTTTTCGCTCTATAAGACGCATGAGACCACAAGACGCACCTAGTTTTTGGAGGAGGAAAACAAGAAAAATAATATTCTGAATCTCAGAAGCCAGAACAGCAAGAGGGATCGCTGCGCAGCGAAAGCAGCAATCCCTCTTGCTGTTCTGGCTTCTGTGATAGCTGCGCAGCGTGCATTGCTCCATAAGACGCACACACATTTCCCCTTACTTTTTAGGAGGGAAAAAGTGAGTCTTATAGAACAAAAAATACGGTATATACTTGTATTTGTTGAACATTCATCCTGATTCATTTGTACAACGGGAAGCTATGCAGCATCCGCTGCTTATTGATCAATGATTCTGATATGTTTACAGGGAGGTTATACAACAAGGTGTTAAGTAATGGTTATCCTGCTCTTTCCAGTGCATTTTCTTATTCCTTTCCTTACTGCAAAAAGTTCATTTTTCAAAAGTTACTCTGTTCAACAAGAAGATTATATCCACTTAAATTGCACAATCTGAATTTGTTGGCGTGTGATTGAACCCCACCCACAAGACAGCAACAGTCTGGAAGTGGACATAGTAATCCTATAGTGAATCACCTGTTTTTCAATAAAAAAATGATATGTGTGGATGGAAATAAGCTTGCAGTCACATACAGTCTGATAAGGTGTTACTATGTGTTTTCCCCACCCCAGTACAATCCCAGTAGAATGGTTTCCTCCTGCACAATGCAGCCATGCTGAAAAGAGCTGTCTTTACATAAGTAGAGCTGGGAAGTATATCAATATATTGTCCAAAACCCATTTGGAGTCCATATTGTGATGTTGGTTTCGTAATTTTTGACCTGGCAATATATTGCAAATCAAGGTGTGTGCACGCACACATTATGCAAAAAACACAATGCAGGGAAAACCGTGAAGCAAGCCAACGCTTCTCTTGTTAACTCTGCTGGCTCAGCTTTCTTCTGCCTCCTGCAGGGGCAGCAAATCATAAGAGTAGGTGCTGGCAAAAATCACGATACAGGAAAAACCATGCAGCCATCCAATGCTCTATCCTTATTTCGGACATTGCCATATATTGGTATATCGCTATGTTTATCTGGTGACATAGCTCAGTGTTGAAAACCAGATATCGCCCAGCCATTTATGTGAGCATCTTCTACTTGAGAACGATGTGAAGGTACCATATTTTTCGCTCTATAAGACGCACCAGCCCACAAGGCACACCTAGTTTTTGGAGGAGGAAAACAAGAAAAAAATTATTCTGAATCTCAGAAGCCAGAACAACAAGAGGGATTGCTGCGCAGCGAAATCAGCGATCCCTCTTGCTGTTCTGGCTTCTGGGGTAGCTGCGCAGCCTGCATTCGCTCCATAAGATGCACACACATTTCCCCTTACTTTTTAGGAGGGGGAAAGTGAGTCTTATAGAGCAAAAAATACAGTACTTCTGAAGTAGTGGTCCTCTGCAGGAATGGGAAGTCCAGGGAACATCTGAAACGGTTCTTCAGATTTAGTTGTATTTCTGGCTTCTTCCTTTTTTAATTTCAGTATTCTGAACGCCTCCCAGAACAATACCGAAGTCATCCTCTCTTCGGAAGTGGGAAGGACTGGCCAGAGAACTGGTGGAAGTCACTAGGCCGGCAACTGATCTTAGAGGGCTTTCTTATAGAGGTTTCTGGCCAACGCAAATTTACAACCAAGTGCAAGCTGACGCAGACGGTAAGTTTGCAACTAAAGAAGGTGCTCTATTGATTGATTGTTTTGGCAGCACCATATTGAGCCATAGTTTGTTTCGTCTGTCTCAGGGTAAAGACTGGCTCTGTAAAGCAAGAAAGGAGTCGGGACAGAAGCTTCTGCTTCAGCCTAATGAAGAACTGAACTTAAGGAAGTCTCCTTTAAGGTAACCATGGCCTGTCTGAGTACTGAAGTTAACAATGCTTATTTGTGTAAGTGCTTTCAGGCTGCCAAACATTAGGTCTGGATCATTTTGAAAGCTCACCTGTTGAAATGGAACATTGTTTTGTTTTGTTTTGTTTTCATTTAAAAAATGGAAGCTTTTTCATAATACAATAAAAAACTTATCTAAATGAAAATAGAAAGAAAGAAAGAGAAAGAAAGAAAGAAAATACAAAGTTCTCTCTCAAAGGTAGATCTTAACCCTTGTCTCACACAGAAAGGGATGGACCCTCCCAGCTTTCACCTGGGAGCTTCAAAATGGAACTCTATTATAATAAATAAAAATATTTTATTTATTTTATTTTATTTTAGTTTTTTATTCTATTTTAATTGGAATATTATGCTTGGATATCTTAATTGGATGTTTTTATTGGAAAATTAATAAAAGTGATTTTAAATAACAAAAACAAAATGGAACTCTATTATTGGTAAGCTAAAGGTAAAGGGACCCCTGACCATTAGGTCCAGTCGTGGCCGACTCTGGGGTTCCGGCGCTCATCTCACTTTACTAACCGAGGGAGCCGGCGTACAGCTTCTGGGTCATGTGGCCAGCATGATTAAGCCACTTCTGGCGAACCAGAGCAGTGCACGGAAACGCCGTTTACCTTCCCACCGGAGCAGTACCTATTTATCCACTTGCACTTTGACGTGCTTTCAAACTGCTAGGTTGGCAGGAGCAGGGACCGAGCAACAGGAGTTCACCCCGTTATGGGGATTCGAACCGCCAACCTTCTGATCGGCAAGTCCTAGGCTCTGTGGGTTAAAACACAGCGCCACCCGTGCCCCTCTATTGTTGGTACTGGTGTAGAAAAAGGACAAAGGCTAGTGCGGCCTTGTGCAGTCTCATGACCCTAAACTAGCGGGTACCAGCATAACACTCATGGGCGCACACATATCCGCAGAGGCCTTTATTGGCAGCCACAGAATTTCTGCCCCCCTCTAAAGTTGAGCTTGAATGGAGTTTTCTGTTACTCCAGGTAGTAGGTTATGTTGTGTGTGGTACCCACGACGGTTTCTCTGGTTTTCAAATGTGACCACGATTTAAGGTTGCCATCTCCCACTTTAAACCTTTCTGTGCTGATTGTTCAAATTGAGTCCTCTGTTTGATATTACAAAATAAGGGCATGTGTCATTGTTTGTTTTGTTCAGGTTTGTATGGCAGGGGAAAGGTATTGCAATTGTCTTCTAGAATGTAAGGATTAACCTTACTATTAGAGCAAAGTGGTGAAGAAAAAAATATGGCAGGTTGGTGGCAGACAGGGAAAAGTGGTTAGGTTTCGCGGGATATGGTGATATACTGCAGGAGTGCCTCAGTTTTCAGAGAGCTGAACTCCACTGCCTTAGAGATTGGCCTGAAAGTAAATAGAAGCTGCACTTTGAAATCATTAACATTTGTGACTTTGCATTCTGCAAAAGCACCGTATTTTTTGCTCTATAAGACGCACCAGACCACAAGACACACCTAGTTTTTGGAGGAGGAAAACAAGAAAAAAAATATTCTGAATCTCAGAAGCCAGAACAGCAAGAGGGATCGCTGCACAGTGAAAGCAGCAATCCCTCTTGCTGTTCTGGCTTCTGGGAAAGCAGCGCAGCCTGCACTCG
This sequence comes from Podarcis raffonei, assembly GCF_027172205.1. NCBI lineage: Eukaryota > Metazoa > Chordata > Lepidosauria > Squamata > Lacertidae > Podarcis > Podarcis raffonei. The sequence goes on from NC_070618.1 coordinate 7,749,417, forward strand.
CTCCATAAGACGCACACACATTTCCCCTTACTTTTTAGGAGGGAAAAAGTGAGTCTTATAGAGCAAAAAATACGGGAATTTTTGAAGACTTGGCTGTGCATCTTGCTGTTGGAATAGTTTTTGCTATCAATAAGGCTGAGATAATTTCCCTTCTCTTTCCAGTTATCAGCCGACCTCTTCGAACACCAGACATTCCTCCTATAGACTGTCACCTCAGCTGACAACAGAAAAGCAGGTCTGTATGGTAGAAACCAGCACTTTTTCATCGCTTCTTGCCTTCTAGTCAAAGGCAGTGATCTGCTCAGGCTATCTGTCAGGCATGGCCAAACTGTTGCCTTCCACCCAGCTCGTCGGGCAGAGCCCGCGGGTCCCAGCAGAATAAAGGAAGGAGTCCAGCCAACCGGAGCAAATAGCTGTAGACCAAAGTTTATTGCGCAATAGGTTCAAAGAGCAAATTTGAACCCCAAGGATGAGGCGACAAAGACTTTTAAAACTTTCCCACCATATCCCAGAATACAGTTCGTACAGCATCATTGCTACATCACTGACATGTCACAAAAGGGGAGGGGTTAACCCTGGCAAACATGTCCAGACAAGTCCATGGTACAAGATTAGCATAAGCAGACATGGCAGGGCAAGACTCAGGTATAAGATCAGCATAGACAAATTTGTCTTAAGTGCCCCCCACCCAAAAGTACAATAGAACTTCCTTTGCATGTCTGGAGCCTGAGGCAAGTCAGGTGATGAGATTTGGCTTCCTTTGGCTAACAATGAGCCCAGCAATTGTCACCTCTGGAAACTTGCTGGAGTCCTTTTTCAAGGGGAAAATAGCTTTGGAATGGAGGAAACTGGGAAAGGAGATGATTTTATATTATTTTTAAAGCTAGGTAACTTCCCTTAGCTGTCAGGTTGAAAGGATACATTCAGGCATAATATTTGTAATATTTAACTTTAAAGATGTGCCCCCCCCCGGGAATTTCCATAACAGAATGCAACTCCCATCATTCCTGATTATTGGCTATCTTGGCTGTGGCTAATGAGAGCTGGAGTCTAACAACATTTGGAGAACTACAGGTTCAGCACACCTGCTATAGATGATAGGGTGGCAGGATCAAGCCTAGCTGCCCGGTTCCTGGGCACACATTTCCTTGCTCTGGAGTTGCTGTACACGTGATGATTGCACAGCGATGGGTGTTAGCTTGGCTAAAAGTGAGCTTGCATACCACTGTTAATTTTTCCTACTGATATGGAGCCCCATGAAATGTTGGTCATATTCTATCGTAACTTCTCAGGTTAGTGCAACAGCTCTACGAAGCATGGTTCTCTGGCAGACAAAACACAGCTGTGTTGTTGTTGTTTAGTCGTTTAGTCGTGTCCGACTCTTCGTGACCCCCTGGACCAGAGCAGGCCAGGCACTCCTGTCTTCCACTGCCTCCCGCAGTTTGGTCAGACTCATGTTTGTAGCTTCGAGAACACTGTCCAACCATCTCGTCCTCTGTCGTCCCCTTCTCCTTGTGCCCTCCATCTTTCCCAACATCAGGGTCTTTTCCAGGGAGTCTTCTCTTCTCATGAGGTGGCCAAAGTCTTGGAGCCTCAGCTTCAGGATCTGTCCTTCCAGTGAGCACTCAGGGCTGATTTCCTTCAGAATGGAGAGGTTGGATCTTCTTGCAGTCCATGGGACTCTCAAGAGTCTCCTCCAGCACCAGAATTCAAAAGCATCCATTCTTTGGCGATCAGCCTTCTTGATGGTCCAGCTCTCACTTCCGTAACACATGCCACCAAGGTTTGTCCTTTGGTTTTTCAGCTTGTGGTTCGTGTGAGAGAGAAATGGGTTTGAAGGACATGCTAAGCTGCTGTGGCCTGTCTGAATGTTTGCACCAAATCATGGTTTCCCTTAGCAATATGCACAAATGAGATCTGTGTCTGCATTCCTTCTCTCATGAAAGGTGTTTCAAAAGGGACTTGGAAATGAAGCCTTAGAATTCTATATTGTTTTAAAGATTTCTTGGATACTGCAAAATTAAAAGATTTATTGATTGATTGAATAATGTTTATTCCGTTAGTCCATAGACTATAATAAAATAAAGTAAGATACCAAGTCTTTAATAAAAGTGTATTAGTCACAACTGAAATAAATACTTAAGATATATACATAATAGACCTTAGGGAGGTGAAGTCAAGTAATCATGTCAGGATACATTTTATATTCTCCTGTCTTCAGATCTCCACGAGAGTTTACAGGAGTGGAATCTAAAATGTTTTTCTGAAACGAGATGCATTCCGTTAACATATTATCAAATTACTGATATTATTTTGAGTATTTTACTATAAATATTTATTCCAAGTAAATTTTTGTGTTTGTATTCATTTTCTGCTTTGGGGTTTTGTATTCCTGAAGATGTCTTTGCATGAAAAGTTTTCGTATCGAGAAGCGAGTAAAGTCTCTAGAGAAAGTTCATCTGCGGCTAAAAGGTAATACTTCCAAAAAATATCTACTTTCTACCCCCCCATCCCCGCTCCCGTATCTTTTCAGATCTCCTTTTTCCATTTAGTCTTCCTATGGTCTCTTTAGAGAACGTTGGTTGGGTCAGCAGCTGTAAGTGGGACAGTACAGTTACAAAAGCGCCTTTCTTTGTTGCTACAATAAGTAATGTCAACAATTTCAAGAGTCTTTGGTTCTTTAATCATCCACCCTTTAAATGATTAATTGATGACTAAATTACCACATTAGCCAAAGCACAATACAGATGCATTGGCAAACGACTGAAGGGTGTGTCAGACTACAGTTGAATAAGCAAAAACCCACTCGTTGTTAGATGGAAAATCAATATTTTTCTAGTTCCTATTACAGCAGCATAACAGAACCAACTTGGCCTAAATATTCATCAACATGCAGGTCTGCAGTCATCATCACTGATTAAATAACTAAAACTTGATCAAATCTTCAGTTCTAATGAAAATACAGCCTTTTGTGCAATAGTTGTTTTAATCTAAGTGTGGGCACGCTTTAGCTTAGTGAGAGATTGTGTGTGTGTGTGTGTGTGTGTGTGTGTGTGTGTGTGTGTGTGAACTACAAAATCCAACAACTGCAGCCAGGTGCAAAATATGGGTAAAGAGGCCAATTGCATACTGTACCACATGAACTGGGATTATCTGCATATACAAGATATGGTTTTTTAACCATATCTGAGTTACCACGTAACAGGGATTCTAACAGACTATTTTGAGGGTTGGGGAGCCTTTTGGTTGTTGCTATTGATAAATGATTGGGAACCAGAAACATGCAATCCACTGCAATTCATCCGGCGACCTGCCTTTTGCCTGCGCTTGCATCTAGACTGCTGGGTGGGGAAATACCTGCATAACCATGAAATACATAGATAGGCATGCAGGCCTGAACTGACACCAAAGTCAGGCTTATGGACATTCCTGCTCCTGTCCACATGTTCCACAAACACCCCTCCCTTTGCTGCTAGTGGCAGATGTGCTGGAGCTTTGTCGTCCACGGATGACACAGTACAGTGGGTTCTTGATTCACTCACTGGTAAAACTTTCCAAGTAAGGCTGGCAATATCTGGTTTTCAACACCACAATATATCACCAGCTAAACATTGCAACAGATTGATATATCACGATGTGTGAAATAAGGATGGAGCTGTGCAAAGGCATTGGCTGGCTTCACGGTTTCTCCTGCATCGTGATTTTTGACAGCGCCTGCTCTTGTGATTCTCTGCCCCCTGCATCAGGCGGGGGGAGCTGAGCTGGAAGAGTTAACAGGAGCTGCAGGAATCGAGAGAAGCATTAGCTGGCTTCACGGTTTCCCCCACATTGTGATTTTTGCATAACACACACACACACACACACACACACATCCTGTTTTGCAGTATATTGCCACATCAGAAGTTATGAAACCGAGATCATCATATGGACTTCAAACCAGTTTGGGGCAATATATCAATATATCGCCTATCTCCAAGGATATTTCCCAGATATTTCAAGGAAAAGGTGCAGGGATTTTTGTGTCAGTTGCTGGATAGACGGGCTGAATTGAAGTTAGAACACTTGCCTCCTTTCTTTTGATAGTGCCACAGCGCAGTTGCCACTGCTTCTGACCCCTTCAGATTCTGTTGCATCTCTAAGAGAGAAGGAATTGCAGGTGAGTACGTCAACTGAAGTGATTCCTTATTTGAAGGTATGTTTACTGGGGCTGTCACCTGATTAAAGAAATCTTAGTGGATTAGTTTTATGAGTTGCAGATAATGATGAAGTTTCCTGAAGTGAAGAATGTCCTCTCATCTGATGTGCATCGGTCTTCAGCATTATATACATTTTGATGCTGGGTCGAGATGCAGCTTTTTGCACAAGCATTTAGGGGTGCAGAATGAGACCAGAATGCCCTTCCCATTGTAGTGTTGCCTTTTCTATTAATGTTTATGTATTACACGGCTAACTTGTACTGAGAACCCAAAGTAATGGTGAAGGGCATTCTATAAATGTCAGTAAATAAATACGTCTCAGTATGTTTTGCATAGGAGAAAAATTATCAGAAGAACGTGCAATTTCTTCATATTTAGATCGGGCACATGTTATGGTACATACCATCATCAAAGAGACATTTGCTCGTGTGTGAGAAAGAAGGCTCAGTGTTCCATTTTAGATGCTGCCTTGTACCTGTGGATTTTTGAAGTATTTGTATTAAAATACTGAAACATAAAAAAAAAGAAAAACATCAGTGGTCCTGTTAACAGTTAGGCAAAACGTTGTTAATCAACAATTACTTCAATATCCATCAGTAATCTTTAAATGTATGTCTGCTTCCATGTAAACATGTTTATCAAACTTACTGTCACAAAACTTGTGACAGCAAATTCTTCAAGATTAGAGCGATTTTGAGAAAGACAAAATGGCACAATTTTTCCCAAATTATAACCTTTTATTTATAAACAGATGATAATTAATGACTCATTCACTCCTCTCATTCATACCTACTAGATGGGTGGACCCACTAAAATACCGTATTTTTCTCTCTATAGGACGCACCCTTGTTTTAGAGGGGGAGAACAAGGAAAAAAATTCTCCCCCCTCTCTGCTCAGCGCCCCTTCAGCGAAGCGGCAGGACAAACGGAGCAAAAGGAACCCAAAGCCTGCGGAGCGCAGCGGGAACTCGCGCTGCGATCCGAAGGCTTCAGGGATGGCCGCCTGAAGCCATCGGAGCGTAGCGCCAGTTCCCGCTGCGCTCCGCAGGCTTCGGGTTCAGCCGGGAGAGCAAGACTCTCCTGGCTTCAGCGAAAGGAACTCGCGCTGCGCTCCGAAGACTTCAGACTTCAGTGCACACCAACCCCTCTCGCTCTCCAGGCTTCAGCGAAAGCAACGCGAAGCCTCCGGAGTGCGGAGGGAGCACTCCCTCTACGCTTTGGAGGCTTTGCGTTGCTATTGCTGAAGCCAAGGAGCCTGCATTCGCTCCATAGGACCCACACACATTTCCCCTTAATTTTTGGGTTCTTTTGATCAGGTTCTTTTAAGAGTCTTTGGGCAGCTCCTTCTGCAGCAGGACAGCAACGCAACTGTGCCAGGGACTTTCCAACCTTTATATAGTTTCAGGTTCAATCCCCGCATTGTCTTGTATTGCAGGGGGTTGGACTAGATGATAGCTGTCGTCATGCTGATTCTCCAAATAGTTATGAATATTTATTTGTCCCAACCTGTCTTTTGAGAACAGTGGCTGCTGTCTGCTGGGCCAGGCGTGCACATAAAAAACCCCCACAGCCCATCTCTTCCTCTGGGTCAACCCAGAGGTGACTTGTCTCAGCATGTCCTCTGCATGTCCTGTAACTCATCCAAGCATCTGGCACATCCTGCTTGTCCATCCTATTTTGTACATTCTGTTTGCTAGTTCAACAGTCCATCTTTCCTGTTTCCTTCAGAATCAAACAATCCATTAAACCACAGAGCCTAGGACTTGCTGATCAGAAGGTTGGCGGTTCGAATCCCCACAACGGGGTGAGCTCCTGTTGCTCGGTCCCTGCTCCTGCCAACCTAGCGGTTCGAAAGCACGTCAAAGTGCAAGTAGATAAATAGGTACCGCTCCGGCGGGAAGGTAAATGGCGTTTCCGTGCGCTGCTCTGGTTCGCCAGAAGCAGCTTAGTCATGCTGGCCACATGACCCGGAAGCTGTACGCCGGCTCCCTCGGCCAATAAAGTGAGATGAGCGCCGCAACCCCAGACTCGGTCACGACTGGACCTAATGGTCAGGGGTCCCTTTACCTTTCTTCATCTTCATGTTTATCTTCAGAGTCACATACCTTTTGGGTTTACTTACTCAAGACATACACATCCCCATTCGTCCTCTGAGACCCTCATATGCATCACAGTACAGCCTTCACATGTTGTCTTTTGCCTTTAATAGACAGTGCTATATGGCAAGCTAGTGACAGCCCGTCAGAAACTGGCAAATGAGAAGGACATTCCTCCAGCCGTACTAGCAACAAATAAAGTGCTGGTTGATATGAGTGTGATAAGGTAAGCCTTTATTTTGGTTTGAGTAAGAAGATAAACCTTGCCTGATGACTTAATACCGTATTTTTCGCTCTATAGGACGCACCTGACCATAGGACGCACCTTGTTTTAAAGGGGGAGAACAAGAAAAAAAATTCTCCCCCTCTCTGCTCAGTGCCCCTTCAGCAAAGCGGCAGAAGAAACGGAGCCCCTTCCATTTCTCCTCCCGCTTCGCTGAAGGGGTGCTGCGCAGCTCTCCCTCTTTGCTGAAGCCAGGAGAGTCTTGCTCTCCCGGCTTCAGGAAACGGAACCCGAAGCCTTCGGAGCACAGCACGAGCTCCCGCTGCGCTTCAAAGGCTTCAGGGATAGCCACCAGGGTGTGCACCGACCCCTCTCGCTCTCCAGGCTTCGCGTTGCTATCGCTGAAGCCAAGGAGCCTGCATTCGCTCCATAGGACGCACACACATTTCCCCTTAATTTTTGGAGGGGAAAAAGTGCATCCTATAGAGCGAAATATACGGTAATTTATGCCAACAAGACGAGTCTTTTCCAGGGAGGATGATATGATGGGTTGTCATTGCCCACTTTACAGTAGTCAGAGCTGAAGCGCTACAAAAACCAGCAGAATCTATTTGACCAGAGACCATAATAGGCTTAGGACAAAGGGAGCAGGGATTGTGTGCACAAACCACACCAGCCACACTTAAGATAATCTTTATGTAATATGCAAATAAAGTATTTACACATTCAGTTGAGAGTTGTAAAGTATTCCAGAGTCATCAAATGATGAACATGCATGTGTGAATCAACACAGAATATTGTTCATGACTTAGAAATGGCTCTGGTCTAGAAGATTTCATTACCTGTTTTAAAACCTGTCACCTGCTTACACGTTCTGACTCTCTTGAGGAAAACAGTCTTCAGGAATTTTTCAAGGTCTCTTACAGAGGCTAAATTGTTAGCAGTGATGGTAGTAGCTTGTATGGTTTTATTTGTTAAAATCCAGACTTACCGGCATACACCTTAGGTATCAAAGCTCGTGGCGTTATATTACAGAACGTCTCCAATATTTCCTTCAGGCCTACAACTGTGGAAAACATTAAGAGAGTTGATGGCGTTTCGGAAGCGAAATCTACCATGCTGGCTCCTCTCCTGGTCACAATCAAGGAGTTCTGCCAGGCAAATGATTTACAGGTCAGATGTAATTGAATTAATGTACTGTATCTGGTTTCCCTCCCCTGCATTTATTTCCTTAGGGTTCAAAAGGGCTTTAGAAAGGATTGTTTTGACTTGTCAGCAGAAACCCACTGATGTCTCTGCCATGCAAATTTCTAGGGCAAGGGTAGGCCCATTGCAATGAATGGATTTGAGCCTTCCACGGCTGGCTGACCTTGGACTCTCATCACCACACAATCAAGCGATTGGTGGGAGTTGGTGCTGCTGCTGTGGCCTCTTGGGGCCTGAGAGTCATCATGGCACTAGTCTCTGCTTTTCAAAGTAGTGTATTTTCTCCCTTTTGTCCTGTCTCAGATGAGTATAGAATGTGGAACAAGTTTATGCAGGCATTGTAGAGGCATATAGGTAGCCATCAGCATTGCAGGATTATAGAACTGCTTAGCTCAAGGAGTCTTGAAAATGACACTAAAAGTACCTTTTTCATGATTATTATTTTTTAAATGTGAATATAGCCAATGCAGAGTGTAACGTGGAAGATCGCTTCATAAAATTCTTTAAATCCTAGTCGCAGTTTTGGGCTATCTGTAAAACATTGTCTAATCTGGAAAAAAATAGTTAGCTTTCCGACGGTGTTCAGCCATCAACATCATTTGCTTAGTTAATGGTTTTCCTTGAAGGTTTTAGGATTTTTTTTAAATAATAAAAGCTTGCTTGATGTTGTATAGATTGATGTCTTCAAGATTTCTGGATCCAGAGATCAGCCAGAAGTAGATCTTCAGAAGGATGGTGGATGCAGCACTCTAACAGAATCGGAACGCACAACTTACACATTGTTTCAGGAAAAGAGCATGTCATTGGTAAGCTCTTGAACCTCCAGCTGTGTTTCATAGCTGCTCTGCTTTAGAGGATTATGATCTATTTCGGTTAATTTTGTGAAATTGAAAGGTGTAAGACCGGCTGCCGATGATGCATAGTGCAAGCCACAAGTGAGCTCTTTGGCTTGGGGAGAACACTTACAGTGGTACCTCTCGTTATGTACTTAATTCGTTCTGGAGGTCCGTTCTTAACCTGAAACTGTTCTTAACCTGAAGCACCACTTTAGCTAATGGGGCCTCCCGCTGCTGCCGTGCCGCCGGAGCACGATTTCTGTTCTCATCCTGAAGCAAAGTGCTTAACCAGATGTAAAAGAGAACAACAACTACCAGACTTTTAGAAGACATCTGAAGGCAGCCCTGTTTAGGGAAGCTTTTAATGTTTGATGTATTACAGTATTTTAATATTTTTTGGGAAGCCGCCCAGAGTGACTGGGGAAGCCCAGCCAGATGGGCGGGGTATAAATAATAAATTATTATTATTATTATTATTATTTATTATTATTAACCGGAGGTAATATTTCTGGGTTAGCAGAGTCTGTAACCTGAAGCGTATGTAACCTGAGGTACCACTGTATTTGGAACAGAGTGGCAGAATGTTAGGATTCAACAAGGTTTTAATTCTAAGCACTGCTTATCTGGATGTATAAGGCCTCTGTATGCATGCCCTTAAACTGGAACTGTTTTCTTGATAGGGTGGCAGCTGTATGTGGGAGACCCATGCAACCTGCCCCACCAACATGGTTGTGATAAGTGCACATGTACCACAGCTACATAGGATCTAGATATAGGGAATTGGCTCCCACACATGGAGGGAGGGGCTGTTCCACCAAAGTCAGTGGAATGTAACTTTCTAAAAAAACCAGGCTTATAATAGGATAGTCCTAGAATTGCCACATTTTTTTATACGGGCAAAATATCTGTGCCTTTCATCACTTCCTAACAGGCAAAAATTAACTAGTGAAGCACTTCTTCACACTAAAAGTGTGAAGCTTCACCAATTAATACTTTACTCAACTTAAAGGCACAGAGCCATAACAAACCCTAGGTTGTATGGCCGAAGTGCACCATTTAATGTTTGGCAAGTTTTGTTCAATGGTTGTAGCAGAAACAATAAAGTAGACTTAAAGATGGCTAACACGTTTATTGTGGCATAAGTTTTTCTGGTTTGGGGCCCACTGATACAGCCTACAAAGTGGAGTGTGGCCTACGAAAGCTCATTTTATTCAACAATTTCTATGCTACTTAACTAAAATTGCCTCTAAGGGGTGTCAAAATACATTTGGTAGTGTGCTACTCTTGTTGTCTTTACTGTTCACTGCTGTTTCTTAAATGGGTTTGAAACCTATGTTCTGTTAAAGCCACACCAAATGTTTATCTGCTTTGTTTTTGAAGGGGAGGGAAGCAATTGTTCCCCTAGTCCCACTAAATAATGTTATATTCTCCACTCTCTTTTTGTCATTTCTTTACTACTGTTGTTGTTTTCTTCTCTACTGGTATTTTGCTGCCTTCTTCCTGGGAACAATCTTACGCGTGCAATCCCAGCCATTTGGCAATCAGACCACGAAGGTGGCGACATGATGCCGTGTGGCTGTACAGATTTGGTTATGGGGCAACATTGCTGAGCATAAGTTAGAACATTTCTTCTAGGATCAGCATTGTTCTCATTTTAAAGGGAAGAGCATATTTTCTTCTTTTCAGAGTAACCTCTCTTGCCCGCCCCCCAAAAAGTGCAGCTAGTGGGATGCATAATTTTTTTTATTAAAGATTTTCTTGTTTTACAGAAGCATGTGTAATGTCTCTCGCATTTTTTCCATGTAACATTTTTACAAATCCGTTTCATTTGTTGAGACATTAGGGGCAGGGGAAAAAAGGGGTGGAGGGGGGGAAGATAGGTGGGGTGGGGTTGGGTGGCAATGTTTCTATTTTGCTTAATGTATGTAGGGTTTGGTGTCAGCGTTGCTTGTGCAGGTTCTCTGCTGTTCACTTGTGTTCCTTTGGTGGCGAGAGAGGTTGGGGTTAGGGTGTGGTTGTTTGTGATTGGCTGTGGTGGTCTTTGTTTTCGTGTGTGGGTGGGTGAACAACGATATGAGAAATATGTAAAATAACTAAGCAAGTATTAGACATCACCCCAGAATTGGCCCTACTAAACATCTTCCAAGACAACAATGCCCGTTTACACCACAAAGAACTCGCAACCCACCTACTTTCAGCAGCCAGAAACACCATAATCAGACACTGGAGAGACCTGTCTGGAGTAAGCATGGACCAATGGTACCAAATAGTATGGGAAACAGCCCTACTTGAAAAATTAACCAATAAACTGACACGGGGACAAACAGAAGAAGACGCCTTTACCCCGGTATGGCTCCCCTTTATCACATACACAGCCCAACAAGACAATGACAATAATCCACCAACAGCATACAAATCATTATGGGATGCATTTTTCACCACTGCCGAAAATTGTCATTGAACATGACCTTCCCCCTACTTAGTCCTATGCCTTATTTTGTTACACTTATTTGTCACAGAGTGCTGCTGTGCAGTGATGCTGGGAGCTTGCTGCCTGCTCAACTCCCTCCTCCCAGGAGTGTTCCTTGTTAGATAGCCAACCAATTTAAAATGCCCAAGGACTAATTAACAAGGAGCAATAATACAATTAGTAATAGGTAATTTGATGCCTTGTATCAAATAACCATTGATTACAGGGTGCACCCTGGTGTCTCCTGTCTGGGAGAAAGTCAGCAAACATAACATACAGCCGTCCTCTTTATGGGAAGAATATAATTGTCAAAGTGTAGGTAGTTGGCGCATAAGGGGCTGCTTAGGATGTTCAGTACTGAAAAGTGTTGTTGTTTTTTTAACCAGAATCTAAATATATTCAATAGTGCTATTAGTAGTGTATAGTTTCACTTATAGCCCGAACAGTTTTTCAACAGGCATCTACCCTCTAGAACAGTGATGGCCAAACTTGGCCCTCCAGCTGTTTTGGGACAACAACTCCCATCATCCCTAGCTAACAGGACCTCTGGTCAGGGATGATGGGAATTGTAGTCCCCAAACAGCTGGAGGGCCAAGTTTGGCCACCACTGCTCTAGAATTACACAATTAAGTTCAACATTCAGCCTTTTTTTTTTAATATTCCAGCATTATTAGGTGCAAGCAACTTGTGATCTGCAGCCATCACTGGTAGCTCAGCAAACCTGGGGTTTTTCACATCCTGCCTGAATCTGTAAAAACACAAGCACAAAACATATCTGTATGGAGAGACCACAATACAGTCATACCTCGGGTTACAGACGCTTCGGGTTGCGTGTTTTTGGGTTGCGCACTGTGCCGAACCCGGAAGTACCAGAACAGGTTACTTCTGGGTTTCGGCACTCACGCATGCGCAAAAGCACTAAATCATGCTATGCGCAGAAGCGCCGAATCGCAACCCATGCGTGCACAGACGCAGCGCTGCGGGTTGCGAACGTGCCTCCCGCACAGATCACGTTCGCAACACGAGCGCTCACTGTATATATCTGGGTATGGTGTGTTTGGCTTGGTGGGTCATTGGCCTGATATATTCAGTAGTGGTTAAAATCGTCATTGCGTTTTATAGCCCCCAAGAGTCTCATACACTTTCTCTGTTGCCAGATATTATTAACAGGCTATTTAGGGTGCTAAGATGGCAGCCCTGTGTCAAGTTATCTTCCCTTTCCTACTCCCAAGCAAAGTATAGTGAATCAAACCAGAAATTGCCAAAGAACTATCTCTAGGGCAACCAAAATGGTCAAAGGTCTGGAAATGATGCCTTATGAGGAACGGCTAAGGGAGCTGGGCATGTTTAGCCTGGAGAAGAGGAGGTTAAGGGGTGATATGATAGCTATGTTCAAATATATAAAAGGATGTCACATAGAGGAGGGAGAAAGGTTATTTTCTGCTGCTCCAGAGAAGCGGACACGGAGCAATGGATCCAAACTACAAGAAAGAAGATTCCACCTAAACATTAGGAAGAACTTCCTGACAGTAAGAGCTGTTCGACAGTGGAATTTGCTGCCAAGGAGTGTGGTGGAGTCTCCTTCTTTGGAGGTCTTTAAGCAGAGGCTTGACAACCATATGTCAGGAGTGCTCTGATGGTGTTTCCTGCTTGGCAGGGGGTTGGACTCGATGGCCCTTGTGGTCTCTTCCAACTCTATGATTCTATGAACTATTTCTCTTTCTGGGGAAATGTATTTTCAGCTATAAAGTTTTGATGGCCAGGCTTAATGTAGCTCTTCTGATTCCTGTCTTTCTTGTTTCCTCAGGAGAGTATAAGTGACCAAAGGTCTTTGCCTCTTACTGTGGTTGGCACACATCTATCCCAAGCCTTGAAAGCTGGCTACCCAGTCAATTTACAACGTGCTGGTCTCACTCCTGACATACAAGAGATGATCATGAAAGTCATCCAAAACCCTCCCATCAACTCAGGTGAAAAGTTCAGCCAAGCACTGCTGCCTCTAATAAATGATATTCTTGAGATATGGACAAAATATGAGAGCTTCAGTACCTTTGAAAATGGCCCATTCCTGGGCAAAGATAAGCCTAATTAATTGTGATATGAATAGGGCACCTCATAATGAAACTGCCAGTGTTTTATCAAAACATGTGGAGTTTAAACTGGAAAAAAGAAAATGGTCCCATCTGCACAACTTTGCAAATTCAGAGAGAAGATGCAGAGAAGATAATAGCTTTTGTTTTCATTGGTGTTTCTGAGATGAATTTGTGAATGCTTATTAAGATAACCTACATTTATGAGGTTCTGGCTTTACAGAATTGGGGTTGGCATAATGTTGGAATAATGGGGAAATCCCCATTATTCTATATTGTTTTATCCAAGGTTCAACTTTCCCTGGACCTTAAAAAAAAAAAGTAATTTGCCTGCTCTGTATATAGAGGGTTCTTTTGGTTGTATCCAACTAAATTTTACCATTGACATTGGGGGACCTAAGTTGTTGTTGTTTAGTCGTTTAGTCGTGTCCGACTCTTCGTGACCCCATGGACCAGAGCAGAGCAGACAGAGCAGAACATGCCTCCATGCAGTTTGGTCAAACTCCTGTTCGTAGCTTCGCGAACACTATCCAACCATCTCGTCCTCTGTTGTCCCCTTCTCCTTGTGCCCTCCATCTTTCCCAACATCAGGGTATTTTCCAGGGAGTCTTCTCTTCTCGTGAGGTGGCCAAAGTCTTGGAGCCTCAGCTTCGGGATCTGTCCTTCCAGTGAGCACTCAGGGCTGATTTCCTTCAGAATGGAGAGGTTTGATCTTCTTGCAGTCCATGGGACTCTCAAGAGTCTCCTCCAGCACCATAATTCAAAAGCATCAATTCTTCGGCGATCAGCCTTCTTTATGGTCCAGCTCTCACTTCCATACATCACTTCTGGGAAAACCATAGCTTTAACTATACGGGCCTTTGTTGGCAAGGTGATGTCTCTGCTTTTTAAGATGCTGTCTAGGTTTGTCATTGGACCTAAGTTAGTCACGTCCATTAATTTTCATGGGAGGAATGGGACTCGATAGTTGAAACCCGTTGATGGGACTCATTCATTGCATCCCATCCAACAGGCTTTGGATGCAAACCTAAATATGATTTTGTGGAAATTTGAGCAGTTCTTCACAGTGGGTTTTTTTCTCTTACCAAATAATAATTATTGCATTGTTGTTTTTCCCCTTTCCAAGATGTAACACAAGTGAAAGCCATTAGAACACTAGTCCCTGCAGATATTGAACTGTATCTTATAAGAATGACCATTGCACTGCTGAAGAAAGGGTACAGAAGTCAGCAGCTGGGACAGCAGGACGATTCAGAAAAGCAAGGGCCAGCTAGAGAACCTTCATGTCTACAGACGACGACAGTATCCTCACAGAAGGATGGGGAGAAAATTATGTGGATTAAAACAAAGGTTTGTAAACAAAGTTATACAAAGAAAGAAAGCCACTGTCAAACTAATTATGCAAGAAAGAAACAAAAAGTGGTTTGGCGTCAGTGGTGTTTTGATTTATATCCATTGTCCCTTTGCACTCAACTGCGCTTGCAGTTGTTTCATTGCCTAGCAATGGACAGAATTTCAGTTCTGTTCCCCCATATTTTTGCAGCAATATGGGATGCTGTGGGGCATCTCCAGCTTTGCAGCCTGGCAGGAAGTCGCCCTGGGCCATGTGGCATTTCCTGATGCTGCATGGACCAATACGGCCTTGCGGGTGAATGTCACAATGAGAGGAGGTCTGGTTGGCCTCCCTCAATGCAACAGTCATGCACGCAATGCGCAATGCATGTGTTGTCACACACACTGCATGGGTTACGTCAGGCCCCACCCCCCAGTGTCGGGCACAACTCTGTGCCTCTGTCGGTCACAGTGGCCTTTGCAGGACACAGTAAGCCAAACCATGGCTTACCAAAACCTCCCCCTCCCCCCCCGCAAACTTGTAGTTAGCAGGGAGAAAGCTTAAGCACGAGCCTGGGTTTGGACAACATGCTTAGCCAAACTTAAAACCATGTACAGCTTTGAAAGCCAAACCGGCTCCTTGAAGCTCCCTTAGTTATTGGATAATATGTTCACAGCAGTCAGTCCCAGATGTCTGGCCCCTGCGTGTTGGAGGAAAAGTAGTTTCTGGACACATAATAATAATAAAAATAAAAATTTATTATTTATACCCCGCCCATCTGGCTGAGTTTCCCTAGCCACTCTGGGCGGCTCCCAATCAAGTGTTAAAAACAATACAGCATTAAATATTAAAAACTTCCCTAAAAAGGGCTGCCTTCAGATGTCTTTTAAAGAGAAGATAGCTGCTTATTTCCTTCACATCTGAAGGGAGGGCGTTTCACAGGGCGGAGGCGCCACTACCGAGAAGGCTGTCTGGTTCCCTGTAACCTCACTTCTCGCAATGAGGGAATCGCCAGAAGGCCCTTGGCGCTGGATCTCAGTGTCCGGGCTGAACGATGTGGGTGGAGATGCTCCTTCAGGTATACTGGACCGAGGCCGTTTAGGGCTTTAAAGGTCAGCACCAACACTTTGAATTGTGCTCGGAAACGTACTGGGAGCCAATGCAGATCTCTCAGGACCGGTGTTATGTGGTCCTGGCGGCCACTCCCAGTCACCAGTCTAGCTGCTGCATTCTGGATTAATTGCAGTTTCCGGGTCACCTTCAAAGGTAGCCCCACGTACAGCGCATTGCAATAGTCCAAGTGGGAGATAACTAGAGCATGCACCACTCTGGCAAGACAGTCTGCAGGCAGGTAGGGTCTCAGCCTGTGTACCAGATGGAGCTGGTAGACAGTCGCCCTGGACACAGAATTAACCTGTGCCTCCATGGACAGCTGTGAGTCCAAAATGACTCCCAGGCTGCACACCTGGTCCTTCAGGGGCACAGTTACCCCATTCAGGACCAGGGAGTCCCCCCCACCTTCCCGCCCCCTGTCCCCCAAAAACAGTACTTCTGTCTTGTAAGGATTCAATCTCAAACTTTATACAGACAGTCCCATGTACATGCATTGCAAGAGTCTGGATGTAACTAGAAGATGAGCACTTGTGGCCATGGGCATAGCATGGGGGGGCATTGGGGGGGGGCTGTGTGCTGGGCGCCCAGTTTTTGAAGCGGCACGAACTAGGTGCCTCCACGCAGGTGATGGTTTGATCCAGTGCTCCTCTGCCTGCCAAAGACTGCATTGGCCGGCCAGGCTGCCCCTTGCACAGGTGGGCAGGCAGTTCAGCACATTGCTCTGGTGGGGGTGGGGCCACTCTGGTGGCATTGGCTGGGCTGGCACCCCCACACCTGGGACACATGCCATCCCGTCCAGTGCACATGTGTGCCCCCTTCCCGGCGTGCGCCCTGGGACGTCGGCAACTGACACTATGTCACTGGCTAGGTCATCTCACTCCAAGAAGGGGCATAGAGGCCACCCTGAGCTGAAGCTAGTACAGGCATAGGCAAACTCGGCCCGCCAGATGTTTTTGCGACTACAACTCCCATCATCTCTAGCTAACAGGACCAGTGGTCAGGGATGATGGGAGTTGTAGTCCCAAAAAATCTGGAGGCCCAAGTTTGCCTATGCTTGAGCTAGTACGAGGCATTGTGAGCTACTGATGCCGACAAACTGTGTGGTGGCCCTGCCGCTACCAGGTCCTTAAAGGGGAGCACCGCCTGCTCTGGAAGGAGTCAAAACACCACATCCTTGGATTGCCAGACTTGTTCACCAGCAGCTGTGGGGCTTCACTTTGTTAGCCCTCACCCAAGCCCATCACTCACTTCCAAGTACAGTGGTATTTTGGGTTACTGAGGCTTCAGGTTACAGACTCCGCTAAGCCAGAAATAGTACCTCAGGTTAAGAACTTTGCTTCAAGATGAGAACAGAAATTGTGCAGCGGCGGCAGCGGGAGGCCCCATTAGCTAAAGTGTTACCTCAGGTTAACAGTTTCAAGTTAAAAATGGACCTCCAGAACAAATTAAGTTCTTAACCTGAGGTACTACGGCACTTCTTCAGGGTATCCACTGCTTCACAAGGGTCTGAAGTAAAGAGAGAGAGAGCGGACTAATTGCCACCTGAGCTCTTTGGAAGGAAAATGTAATAATACTGTTTTCTTTTAGAAGCATGGCTCCACAGCTGCACCTGGTGGGAGCAAGGGAGAACTCCAGTTACTCCAGCTTCCTTCCAGTAAAATTCTAACTTTGCTGGTATAGCAGTTACCCTTGATTAGTATTAATAACTGTGTGGTGCTAACTACACGGGAAAAATCACTCCAATCTTAGTGATTAATTTATTACATATGTTATATATTGCAAATGAAAATATTTAGTAGTAGATAACCTCCTGAACTGTTCTGCTTGGATGTTGAAGGGAAGCCCATTCCAATGACTTGCATGTGGGGAAGGAGGCAGAGTTTCCAACCTGGCTTGTGCACCCTTATCTCCAAGGTTTTTTTTAAAAAGGTTACCAGCTTCATTATCCACTCCATGAAATTAAGTACCTGCTGGTCTTATAAAAATAAAGGGTCATATGAAAATCCAATTTCTAAGCTGCTGGCTCTTTATATCTTGAAAATTAGCATGGAAATCAGGGTGAAGATGAAAGGAGGGTAGAAAAACGGGCTGCAGAATATAAGGTGATGGTGGCTTCATAATTTAGTGGAAGGCGAAAAGGGTACTTTGTACCATGGGGTGGGACGGGAGGGTTCATACATGCAAGCCAGGGTTGCATGAGCTTGGATAGTTCAGTTGGTTAGAGCGTGGTGCTGATAACACCAAGGTTGCAGGCTCAATTCCCGTATGGGACAGCAGAATATTCCTGCATTCCAGACTAGATGATTCTCAGAGTCCCTTCCAATTCGATGATTCTATGATGGGAGGACATGGAGGTTGATGGTAAAATCAGCGCAAAGCAGAGCTGCCGAATGGGATGGAGAAGCTGCTTTGGAAACAAGGTTGGAAATGTGAAAATAGGGTTGAGATGGTGAATGCATTGCAATTGAGGAACCAATTTGGGTCAAAATTATGACACAAAGGGACTGGAACGATCAGTTTTAAGGATTTCCTCTTCCTTTTGATGAGACACTATTTTGCACTTTTTATCTAGTACATTTTAACAACAATTAAATTATACCAGTGTATTGATACACTTCTTGGTTTTCTTCAAGGAACTTACAGATTCTTCATTTTGGGTAATCACCTCTGACATTATAATTTTGTATGGGATAGAATTCCAGGAAACCTAAGTATCCATAAAAAACCCCATGTAATAAAATCCTATTATTCTTTCTGTGTCTGTTAACTGTTTTGGAATCCAACACACACCCCGCCCCGGGTTGATTTAATTTTATTTTTGTATTTTCTTTTCCCTCTCTTTTGGTTTCCCCTTTGATTCTTGTGTTCCATCCATGAATATATTTTCCTTGCATAGATCAGCTTTCCCACAGGATTTGGTTGTGGGCTTTCTTTTTGGCAACTAATTGTTTTAGCATAGTTGAAGAACGTGGAAAGCATTACAGTGTACATGGGGCTCATTGTTTAATGATAAGATGAAGCACCTGCAATGCAGGTTTTTGTTCCTTAAAAGCAATATCCAGTCTTTCAGTAAACTATGAGTGTTTGGTCATACAAATTACCAAATGAACAGTAGAAAGTGTTACGTGCACAGCATTACACTGTGACTGATTTTCATGTTAAATCATTTTCTATTTTGGTGTTTTCGTTCAGTAGCCAATGGAATGTTTGTCATGGTTTTTCTTTCAAAGGCGAAAAGCAATAATGAAGAGCAAATTCTTGGCGCTAAACCAAATGTCCAGAGCCATCAGAGCGCTATCAAATTGGCCTCATGGAATGAGACTTCACTCAATGCTGAGGAAGAAGATCTCTTTACTGATTCCCAGTCACAGGTAATGTGGTCAATATATCATATTTACATTTGTAATTATTGTGGTAAGAATTTACTTCTGCACCACATGTTCTTACCAGACAACAACTACCAGAATTTTAGAAGACATCTGAAGGCAGCCCTGTTTAGGGAAGCTTTTAATGTTTAATGTATCACAGTATTTTAATATTTTTTTGGAAGCCGCCCAGAGTGGCTGGGGAAGCCCAGCCAGATGGGCGGGGTATAAATAAATTATTATTATTATTATTATTATTATTATTATTATTATTACCCAGGTGAGGGAATACCTTTAAATAAATTACAGAACCAAGAGAGTAACAGCAATCTCAGTGTCCTGTAGAGACCTGGTTTATTAAAACCGCACAAGGAATTGCTTGTCTTTCCTCCTTCCCTGTATAGTCCTTGTAGCTTAGCATCTTGTCCCCCACCCTGTTGAATGGATTTGTGGGTATAGCCTACAGCAATCTAGGAAGGCAGTCTTTCCCAAATTCTCTTTTAGCCAAATTCCTGGCTTTCCCCTGCCCTCAGGAGCTCAGAATTCAAAGTTCCACCATTCCCTCTCACACAAAGGTGGAAGTGAGGAACCCAAACAAATGCAAAATTCCAAACCATAGCTGAAATCATCATCATCTTTATTAATTAATTAAATTTGTATATCACCCTTCACCCAAAGATCCCAGGGCAGTTCACAACAGAAAAATACAAAATGCCAATACAGAATAAATAATAAAACAAAAACAAACCAATAACCCCTCTCCCACAAACACATTTAAAAAGCCATAGAATAATCAGCTGAACACCTGGTTAAAGAGAAACGTTTTCACCTGGTGCCTAAAGATATGTAATGAAGGCGCCAGGCAAGCCTCCCTGGGGAGACCATCCCACAAATATGGGGCCACTGCAGAAAAGGCCTGTTCTCATGTTGCCACCCTCCAGACCTCTCATAGAGGACACACACAAAGAAGGGCCTCAGATGTTGATTGCAGGGTCCTGGTCAATGCACATGGGGAGAGGCAGCCCTTAATCATGCATAGATTTGATTAGGTTTCTGGAGAAAGTAGTGATGTAAAAATTGTGATACTTGATTGAAAATTAGATATTCAATATACAGATTTTGTTCTAACTGTCCCAATATTATTTACATTTAACTTTTTAGATCAGGGGTCGGCAACCTAAGGCCCATGGGCCACAAGCAGCCCTTGGGGGTCGTTTAAGCGGCCCATGGACCCCCGCCGCCTGCTTGGTTGGCTCCCGTGCGCTGTGCTAAACTGGCACGGAGCAGAGTGAGGACCGCCTTCTGCGATGCTGGCCGGATTCCCATTGGCTGCAGGAAGCTGCTGAAGCCAATGGGAAGCTGCGCACGCCTCCTCTGAGCCGGAAGGAGCGCCGGAAATAGCGTTTGCACATGCCCACTGTGGCGTCTGCAGGGCCGTGAACTGGCCCAAGCCACTAAAACTTTGCCGACCCGTTTTAGATAGAAAGCATTAGGCTTGATTTTTGTGTGCCTGCATTTTGTGACTCTCATAGGCTGCATTCCACCTCCTTATCTGACCTCAGAGAGGCACAAATGACATGGCCAGCCAGAATATTTTGCTATGTCTGTTTTGATTTAGCACTGGGATGTTAATCCAGCATCTGTCCTTGAAGCTCTTTGACATGTTTTGGGAACCGGAAAGTAAGATAGCAGATTGAAATGTCAGCAGCCCCTAGTGAAGGGCTGCCTGCCAAGGTAACAGAGGTTAAAGTGCAAAACCAAAAGTTGTGGGACACTCCAAGGAACTTGATAGAAGTGTGGAGTAATGTATCTTTATATCCACTTCCTCTGCACAGGCAGGCTGGTAGGAACACAGGCAGTTGACAGTATGTGCAAATAGTGGTATGCAATAGTGGGGGGAAATGTGTTTGATTTCTTCTTTTCTTTTCTAGACATTGTCTCAGCCTTCCAAGAGGAAGTTACCAGGGTGGATTAGGACTCCAGGAGAAACTGTTCCTCGTAAAACTCCCAAGAAATCTAAGGCTGGAGGAAGCAAAGGGCTCTTTGGTTGAACATGGA
This sequence comes from Podarcis raffonei, assembly GCF_027172205.1. NCBI lineage: Eukaryota > Metazoa > Chordata > Lepidosauria > Squamata > Lacertidae > Podarcis > Podarcis raffonei. The sequence goes on from NC_070618.1 coordinate 7,770,403, forward strand.
GATATCATAAAACTATATTTAGATATAAAAACTGGATCAAAATTTTATACTTCATTCACTTTTCTTCACTCAGTCTGACTCAGTGAGACATTTATGAATATCTCTTTTTCAAAATACAGAACATTGAGAGGAAAAACTCTGTTCATTTTTTACCACACGAACCTATGACTGGATGGGCTTAAAATTAGCCCCAATTATTGAGTTGGTTCATATGCCGGGCTTACCAGGTTCTGAACCTTGAGGTGAAGAAGAAAACAGCAGTGGATTAAATCAGATTATACAGTGTTGGAAGGCTTGCACCTCTGTGTACCACTGAATATTGGCATGCTGAAGAGTTTCAGTAACTTTGGGGGAAAGAACACAGAGTACACTTCGAAGAACAGTTGAAGCCTGGGAACAGTGCAGGTAGCACCTGTCTTCTCCAGCTGCCCTGTTAGTGATATCAGTAGGATTATTGCTGCATAAAATGGGCAATCCCACATTTTTTCTTTTTGTGACCATTTCTTTAAGGAAGGCAAAAAATGTAACCCAACCGCAGTATATTGTGGTGCATAACTTGTGGTGTTAAATTGTTAATATATTATTTTCTATAACTTCCACTATTTTTTGCACTTTCTTATAAATAAAACTTGTTTTTCATTAAAAGTTATTCTGTTTTGTCCAGTTATGAAGGTTGATGGTGAGATGTAGACAGAAGTTTAAAAATTATTTTTAAAATCCATGCTGAAGAATTATAGGTATTTTCTAATGAATTGCCACCTAAAATAATTTAACCCTTACTCCTTAAGGACCAAAACCCACCACCCCTTCCTCTATGCACACACACCAAATTTGACTTTTTATCTCATTCTTCTCCAGAATTCATGGATACTTAATGTATTTGAAGTACACTGGTACCTCAGGTTACATACGCTTCAGGTTACATACTCCGCTAACCCAGAAATAGTGCTTCAGGTTAAGAACTTGGCTTCAGGATAAGAACAGAAATTGGGCTCTGGTGGCGCGGCAGCAGCAGGAGGCCCCATTAGCTTCAGGTTAAGTACAGTTTCAGGTTAAGTACGGACCTCCGGAACAAATTAAGTACTTAACCCGAGGTACCACTGTATTTAAATCTTAAGAGCCTACAGAAACAGAATTTCTTTTCGTCTGACGCCTAAGTGACAATAAAAGGGTCTCCAGGCAATAAAGGGGTCTTTTTTTGGGGAGGAAGTTCCAAAATTTAGGAGCCACCAAAAGCTCTTTCTCCAGTTTATGTGCTTCATCAAACGCAGCCTTGCGAAGCCAAACGTTCTCCAAACACAAAAATGATAGCAGATTTCAATTCCTCACGCCCCCAAAACGTACTTTTAAGACCCCTGCAAAAATTAAGTTTCTCCCCAAGACCCGCCTTAATCCCACCCCCCACCTTGCATGCCAACCAATACGCTTTCTCTACTTTAGCACCCAGTAATAGGAGTGGGAGGGGAGAGGAACCCTTTTGGTCCGCGCATGCGCCTTTCAAACAATCCTCCCCCCACCTTCCCCGTTGCCGGAGCAACGAAGGGATGTACTTCCGGGTTCATATTAAAAAAAAGAGCATCGCTGAGGTGACGTCACGTCGCGCCTCGCGAGCAGGATGGGAAATGTCGGCCGAAGACCTGCGCGCTAGGAAGCTGAGCCAATAGGGAAGCAGCACGAGCCGCAGGGCTCAAGTTGGTTTCCCAAACCCGCCCCCCTTCCCACAAACACTCTACCCGTCTCCCGCCCACCCCACTCCCGCCGTTGGGGTAGTCTCGTGCGCGAGGTGAGTGGTTTGGCGCGCGGGGGCGCGCGCGCGCGCTCAGCGGCACCCCGGGATGGGATTGGCGGCTGCTGCTACGGCGGCGGCGGCGACTCTGGTTTGCCTCGTGGGGGGCGGGCTCGGGAGAAGGTGAGGGTGCAGCCCGGCAGCCCACCTTCCCGGGCGGAGTCACCGGGGCATCCCCCTTTCCTTCCAACCCCCTTGTGGGAAGCGGGAATATTCCGGGCATGGGGAAGCGTAAGGCGACCACGAGAGAAATTTCCCTCAAAAGCGGGGGTCACTTTTTCCTCAGGCAACCGTATGTCCGGGTTCGACTACCCAGGCTTCCCTCAAAGGGGCTCCGCTAAGGAACTGGCAGTTTGAAGAAGCCGCTCCGAGCTCCCTCAGTTAAGAGGTCAGCCGCCCTGCGCGCGCCCCTCCTCGCAACAGTTGAAGCAACAACGGCAACAACCCTAACCCTGTGGTTTTTGAACTGAGGGGCGGTTGTGAGGAGGGGCGCGCGCAGGGCGGCTGACCTCTTAACTGAGGGAGCTCGGAGCGGCTTCTTCAAACTGCCAGGTCCTCCTTGGAGTCCCTTTGAGGGAAGCCTGGGTAGTCGAACCCGGACATACGGTTGCCGTGCGGAAGTTGAGAAAAAGTGAAAAGTGGCCCCTGCTTTTGAGGGAAATTTCTCTCGCGGTCGCCTTACGTTTCAGAGGCACCGTCATCCGCCCCACAGGACTGTCGTTCCCTTCCTCGAGGAACCCTCAGAAACCTTGCTCTGTGGTCGCGCACAGGGGCTCCCTGACGATTTCCAGGGTTCCTCAAGGATAAATACCGCCAGCAGTTCCATAGGCACTCCATAGAGCAGGTGTGTGACCCATATGTTTTCAAAACTTCTCAGAAATAGGAGCTGGGTAATGCTTAATACCCCTGTAACGTAAGCGGTGCTATTGCCTCACATTGCAAAAGGTCTCAGGCAGGGAGAATAATGGTCTGCAAGGCCATTATCTCAGTTTCGGAGGCAACCGCTGCCTATGCAAATATTCCAGCGTGTTTCACTTGCTCACCTTAACTTTCTGGTGAAGTCCTCTGTATTTCCCAAGTGTAACTGTGGACTCCCGCTAGAGATGCTGCTCTGAATATTTTTCCTGGTAACTCAACTTGGGATGAGGGGAAAGCTGACTTACAATTCTTCAGCTGCCCATTTCCCTTTTGAACATAGAATAAAAACAGGATGTTGCCTTGGAGCAGTCTTGGAAGGCTCCTAGTGGTCCTTCAGGGCTGAGCAAGACATAGTAAAAAGTTTTGTGCTTATGAGCACACACTTGCCAGTTACCTAAAACTGTGGAACCCTCGTGACCAGGAAAGTTAGTGTATTATAATGGCTAAATATGTGATATAGGAAATCCACAATTCACATACTGCCTCTGCTGAAAACCTACTAGATGGTCTTGGGCAAGATGCTTTCTTCAGCCTTACATCTGCTGTTTGAAGATAATGCTTATGAGCTTTATGGCATGGATTTAAGCCAAGAAGTAGTGAAATAGTGCTTTGAGCAGCTGCTTTGAGCTGAGCATTCACCTTCCTGTGGTTCGTGAGGAAAACATAAGAAGATTTGGCTTCCATTTTCAAGTAATTGTGATTACATGCTATATCTGAACCAAGAACTATTGTTAGGGTTTCATATGGTTTAGGAGACTGAGCCAGGATCATGAAGCTTGGCTCCTAAAACATGCTTAACACAACCACAATTTATCTGTGTTCACACATAATAAGTAACCAAGATTAGTTGAAAATAGGAGCTAATGCTTTTGGAGGGAGAAGTGAACACACAGGCTGGAAGTTCACCCAGACGCTTCCCTGTAGTGTTAAACTATAATTTAGTTTTCTTTATTTACAGTACTTCTATCCTGCTTTATAACTCATAGAAACTTTCAAAGTGGCATACAAAATATTCCAACAATAAAAATCAAATTCAAGTGTGGTATTAGGAACAGAAATAATGTGGCAATCCCGTGGTACTATGATTATTCAGGGGGCATTTTCTGCCCTCATTCTTAGTCTTCCATGGTGTTGCCCTTCAGCCTCTGCCTACTAGGCTACAGTTCCCACTGATGTCCTCTGAGGGAAATAGAGTGGGACTGACTAGCTAGATTTTGTTCAACCCATGGCGAAGGCAACTCTTCCCATGTTAGCGGCTGACAATGTCTGAACGCAACTATTATGTATGATGTAAAGCTCTGTATAAATACAACACATTTTTACTAGTATTTCACTTTTTTTGACAGAATTATGGATCCAAGCTTGCTAAGAGAACGAGAACTTTTCAAAAAGCGAGCGCTCTGTACTCCGGCTGTAGAAAAACGTCCAGCACCCTCTTCTGATTCCTCATCTTCTAAGAAGAAGAAGACAAAAGTAGAGCAGGGTGGATCATCAAGCTCAAAACAGAATGCAGGTTCGTGGGTTCTGCTTTTGGAGTTTAAACAGAAACTCTTCTTCTTATGTCCTTTCCTTCCAGGTCATTGAGCTTTATGTATACATAACGATTTGATTAACGTGTCACAATAAATCACAGCTAAAATAAATGTGAGTGTGCAGTGTGCAGTGTGCTGGTATATGCTACTGAAATCTTGCATGTTTTATGCCTCACTACTGCTGCCGCACTGCCACACCCGGGTTTGTGGCTGATTTCTCTCCAAGCAAACCACAAGTGACAAGCCAGGAATAAACTTTGGTCTCCATTGGTTTCTCAATTCATGGAGAAAAACAAACCATAAGCCCTAGGTTTGGACAAGCCAGACTATGGTTTGTTTCCTGGCAGGAGTAAGGGAGGAGTGAAATGCCTGCAGTTTTAGTAGCATTCACAAGCTCACTGTTCTTTTACATTAAACCATAGTTTAATTGTGGCTTAATGTTTTTAAGGTGTTTTACCACTTGTTTTTTGCTGCCCTGGGCTTCTTTGGAAGAAAGAACGGGATATAAATTAAATAAATAAATAATGTGCAAACCAGGGCACCTTGTATGTTTCTTCTAATGGTAGTTCTGTGGTGGGGGGTCGGGAACAATTTAGATCAGTTAATTAATGACTTGTGGATGGAGAAGTTGGACTATACCCCTTTTCTCAAAAAAGACTACTACTAATAATAATTGACATAACAGAAATGGAACCGTGGGACTGTTTTTCTTGGTTTGTGGTGCTCCTTCAAGAGAGAAGTAGTAATATCTGAACTTTCATGCAGCAGAGCTGTGTTGCTAAAGTGATTCTAGCTCTCATGATAGTATTTTGTTAGTGTTTATAGTTTTTTTAATACAGGTTTCAGTCACATGAGTGAGGCTACTGTGTATTTCTACTCTTAAAAGAAAAAAATAAATCAGTTAAGATTCCAGTATCCCATTTCTGGGCCTTTATGCTGTTAATTATGTTATATCATAGCCTAAAAATGTGAGAGATGGAATTAACCCTGGCTTATTGAGATTTCTGTTTGAGTGGCAGGTTTTTTGCAGCTGGTAATAGGAGCCCATGCAGGCAAGATAGGAGCAGTAAGGTAAGGAGACTTGCTGGGCGCTAGCAGCTGGACAAAGGAATAGAGTAACACTATGCTCTAATAAAGCAAGCCTCATCATTCGACCAGCTCCTGTTGCATGATTGCCATTCTTTCTTTCCTCCAGACTTCCTTCCACAAGTCAATGATCATACACTTTCAGAGCCAATACTAAGAATTGCAAAGTTGGTGCTGCTGTTGATGTAGAGTCCTATCAGCCAGCTAAGCAGTTGTAACTTGCAGTGTTGAGTATTGCTTAGAATTCACTGAGACATGCCTGTGGTTAGGAAAAGACTGCTGTACCACTCACCCCATGGCAGAATCAGTTCAGTCGTTTCCTCCCCCCCACCTCATTAAACCAGATTGCAGAACTAAATGTTACATGAGCTTGCTGCCAAGAACTGCTTGTCCTGTCATCACCATGCTGTGTTCCCGTGCTCTGCATAATTGGATGGCAGCAATGGGACCTCATAGTGTAATGATGTCATGGCATCAAGCTGTACTGTGTGTTGTACAGATTTTGGTGGAGGTGGGAACCCAACACGGGGCTACTTAGATTTGGTGCCAGCCTTGCTTTTCTTGTAAGGCTTAAATCCTCTCAAAGTCAAGAGCAGGAAACAGTTCTGTTTTCATATTAACAGAGTTCCTTCCTTGCCTGACTGTTCCAAATATAAAAGGAATAACAGCGCATACTGTTGGGTTTTTCATGTTTTTTAACCAAGTTGTCAGCCCTACTGTGTAGATGCAGGGTTGACAAATATGCAATACAGTCAATAGTCGCGCTGGTATGCTTTCAGACTCATGTATTGGCATAAGGCTAGCTTTCATGGCATAATGCTTTCATCAGATGCATGGAATGTTACCCTGGATTGCCAGAATATTATATATATATTGTGGTGTCTAAAGAAAAACATGTTAGCAGAGAGGTCAGAGGAGATGGAATACAAAAAATGCCAACAGCAGTAATTAACTGCAGTGATGTTGATAAATGTCATTGAGTTGGTAAGTTACAGATCGTAATTAATTTACCAGTCTAAGAACGACTTCTTGAATGGTCTCTACAATTATTTTACATACAGCTAAAATCTCATGTATTTTTCACTGTCAGTACTTAATGCATTTTATTTTCTTTTGACCTCCCTGCTAACATAATTTTCTCTCTCTGCACCAGGGACAGCTAACCAGCGGTTCTCCAGTTGTTGTTGTGCTCTCAACTCCCATCAGCCCCAGCCAACAAGGCCAATGGTCAGGGATGACATGAGTTGTAGGACAGCAACATCTGGACTCCCAAATGTTAGCCACTCCTATACTCATTCTCTGATGGAATGCTTGTACCATAATGAATATGTGAAGAACTTTAAATAATTGAAATGTACTACATAAATGATAAAAAAATGTTGTTTGCTCATCTAATACCTTCAGATGTGCAGAATTCTAAAATGGTTCTGTGTTACAATACTTCTTTGGGTTTGATAAGCTTTCAGACTATGACAAATACTTTAAAAATAGAATCAGTCTTACTGCTATTTTTTACTGTCTCTGCTGTTTTTATACACTTTACTTTTTTTTATATGTTATTACTTGTTGCCTGCCTTGGGAAAGAAATAATGAATGACAATAATATTTATTTTTAAAATAAATAAATTAAGCAGTAGACATAATTGGTCAGATGAACAAAATTTTACTCCAATCTAGTCAACAGGTTTTCATTGTAAAACAACAAAGAAACTATTTTTACATAAAATCCATTTTCACATAACACTGTGATTGATCATCCCAGTATTAAGCATTTTGTGAACTCTTCAAGTTTCTATCCACCAGTGGAAAAAAAATGGTGCTAATGATATTTAAGGCTAAGCAGAATCTGACTTGCTTGGTCAAAAGTTGCAAGCAGCTTTATTATAATATTGAACATAGGTTTTGCTGCAGGTGCTAGCAAAACAGTCCATTGCTACACCACTTCTGTTTCACGTTTCCTGAAGCTGTCCATCATAGATCTAACAGGGTTTGGTTCATTCTCCAAGTCTTTCATAGTTTTGTTTTTCACACAGCAGCAGCAGTCAAGCAGCTCATATAAGAAAGCTAGCACCACCAAACATATTACAGTAAATATAAATATGACCAAAATGACAAAGCAGGCAGTGTTCCAGTTGTCATGGAAAGGATAAATCTTCTGCACTTGAAAACCAAGATATTGGTAGAGGGATGTAGTTTCATTCCAACGGCTATTGTTGAATGTTGCCATGTTGAGAGAGTCTTCCAACTTCCGTCTCTGCACCAGCTCTGTGTGTTGAAATATACAAACGGGAAAGTTGGTGATTTTCCTTTGTTGTTAAATTTTTATGCTTTTTCCCGTCACCAACACAATAGAACTGTTTCTTTCTATGTAAATAGTTTGAGAAAGGTTGTGTTGTTTAATTGGCTAATTGTTTGTTCATGTTTCTTGCTATAGTTTTATATAACAGTGTTGACCTGCAGGTACATTAATTCAGTTTTATTTCAAATAAAGCAAAGTTTTGGATTATAGTGCTTGCTTTATGTTTCTTACTGTATTGCAAGACTGCATCAGTCATGCGTAGGACTAGACATTTGACTGGACAGATACTGTCAAATAATGGTCATGTATTTTGAAATCAACTTTATTAGAACAAAAAACAGGTTTGACATTTTGCAAATTGTAAAAACAAGTTAACCTCTTCCCCCCCCACCAACCCAATTAACTTACAAAATGGTAATTGCTATCATTTTTAATGTTGGGTAAAGTTTGTGTAAATGTGAACCATTTACTGATCAGTTCTCTCAGTTTCATCCTGAAACATGGTCAGCCTACAGTTGTTTTTTTAAAGGTAAAGTAAAACAGAAAGATAAGCCAAGTAACAGCAACTATTGAAAAACAAAAAAAAGTTTTTAAAAGCACTTGTGCAGGCCATAAATTCAAGTTGAAGTAATGAGCAGTCCTAGGCAGTGACCGTTGCTACTATTGTAGTTGCCTGTGGATAAGCAGCAGTAGAAGCTTTCTCTGTGACTGCTATAGGGCTAGGGAGCAAGCAGACTTCACTCTTGATCTTGCTAATGAATGACACCATGATGAAATAAAAAGGTAAATTGCCAGCTGTACAATGGCTAGTTTATACATAATGCTAAACCATGGTTCATTTAGCCAAAGTGTGGTTTGTTTGAATGTCCAAACCTAAATCAGCAGAGTGACTATGGTTTGTTTTCTCGCAACAAAGTGTGATGTAAAACCATGGTTTATTGTTGGCTAACAAGTTGACTTACTAACTTTGCTTGGATGTTATGTCTGCATCCTTTCTTAGCCATAGTTTGTACGACCACCCCACTCACTAAGCCATGGGTTGGCAAACTAGGCCCGGGGGCCAGATCCGGCCCAATCGCCTTCTAAATCCAGCCCGTGGTCCAGAAATCAGCATGTTTTTACATGAGTAGAATGTGTGCTTTTATTTTAAATGCATCTCTGGGTTATTTGTGGGGGGGCATAGGAATTCATTATTTTTTTCAAAATACAGTCCAGCCCCCCACAAGGTCTGACGGACAGTGGACCGGCCCCCTGCTGAAAATGTTTGCTGACCCCTGTAAGCTATAGAGGCATGAGACAAGAACAGTTGGAAAACAAACCAAACATTGGAGAAACAAACCATGATTGCCCACCTATGAGACAGTTTGTGGTTTGTTGGACATACAGTGGCTTAAACAAATCATGAGTTAGCATTACATGCTAACACAGTCAATGACAATCTTGACTTCATGGAATATTTGGCCATATTTGACTGTTTGGCTGACTGGCATGCCAACCTTAGTCATTTTGTTTTGAATTAAGTTCTAGTGTTTAGAATATAATTCTTTCTTCATAATTCACATCACAGTGTACTTCTATGCAGAAGTAAGTCCCACTAAGTTCAATGGGGCTCCATCCCAAGTAAATTAGCATAGGTTTGCAGCTTTAGAGAACTTTTTAAAGGTCACCAAGATTTGTGTCTAGATTAATGTCTACCCATACAATGGAAATGCCCTTTACTCCCCTCTGCTCCCCGCATATCCTTCCAAATCTGCACCAATAGTATCTCAGACCTTTGGAGCAGATTTGGGGCTGTATTGTATACAAGAAGTCCATTCTGCTTGCATTTAGGCATTGTTGATTTTAGCCCTGATTCCCAGGTTCAGAACAAACCAAGGTGTTAAATCAATTTCTTACCATGGCTTGTTCAAAGACTCCAAAACAACAGTTTCTTGGTTTAGAACTATGGTCACTGAGAGACTTCTGGGTTTAATTACTGTACACTGCACAGAGGAAAAGGAAGGAGCAGCATGTGCAGGGGAAAGGCTAGCACATATTTCAGCCAAATAAGTTAAGATCTGATCATTTGAACAAGGCCTGTATGTCTTCTGGGTCATAGTAATGCAAGTAGTACAGATTAATGTTGGACACTTCGTATACCATATTTTTCGCCCTATAGGACGCACTTTCCCCCCTCCAAAAATGAAGAGAAGATGTGTGTGCGTCCTATGGAGCGAATGCAGGCTTTCGCTGAAGCCTAGAGAGCGAGAGGCGTCGGTGCGCACCGACACCTCTCACTCTCCAGGCTCCAGGAAGCTATCTGCAAGCCTTGCACACCCGGGGGGAGTTCCCCCGGGCGCGCAAGGCTTGCAGGCGGCAGCCTGCAGCGCGGAGCACGGGGCGCCCTCCGGAGGACGCCCCGTGCTTCGCGCAGGTGTCGGCAAGCCTTGCGCACCCGGGGGATCTCCCCCTGGGAGCGCAAGGCTTGCGGGCGGCAGCCTGCAGCGCGGAGCGCCCTCCGGAGGACGCCCCGTGCTTCACGCAGGTGTCCGCAAGCCTTGCGCGCCGGGGGGGACACCCTGAATCAGAGCGCCCCTCGCGCCGGGCTGACATCGGCCAGCCCCACAAGCTCGGGGGACAGTAGGGAGGCGCAGCGCCACCATCCCACTGTTCCCCGACCTGATTTTGGGGGGGGGGAATAAAGGGATTTTCCCCCCCCTTTATTTCCCCCCCAAAAAAGTAGGTGCGTCCTATGGGACGGAGCGTCCTATGGGACGCAAAATACGGTAATTCTCTGAAATGACAGCTTTTGGTACAAATAACTTGGGGATAAGAACTTGTTGAACTAACAATTTGAATTGGAATATAAGAAGGGGAGGTGTGGGGAGGTCAGGGAAATATGTTATAGAAAAATAAGGATTGTAAACTTTATGTGTTTTTAACTTTTTTTGTTTTTTGATTTTTTTAATGTATTAAAGTGGAAAATTTCAATAAATATCTTATATAAAAAAAAAGATTGTAATTTCCATGACAGTCATACTCTCGAGGTCAAAACAAATGCTAAAATCCTTTTCTAGCCCATGTTTTTACCTAAAGAGTAAAATGTAGGCTAGTGCTATTAATCACAGTTCTATTTTTAAATGAGTTTGATTAACACAATAAGGTCCAAATAACTTTGCATTGTGTGCTATTTGTTGGTACTCTCACATTTATAATGGTGCCTCTCTCTTTATTTGCTTAGATTGTTGAACTCTTTATGGTCTAATTGTAGGAGCTAATGAGATAAGAGTTAAACCAGTGGCTCTCAATGTGAAATACAACTTTTAAAAAATGAGATCTCAGTTTTCTCTTGAGATCTCTAGAGAAAGACAGTAATTGGCACAGGGAAAGTCTCCATCGCTGGGCCTTGGAAGACAGAATTCTGGATTGACTTGGTTGAGGAGAGGCTTCCCCAGTCAAATCGAGAGAGAGAGAGAAATCCTGTCTGCTTGTGGGAAGCAAGCTCCCGTTGGACTCCTCACCTGCAAGCATACACCACCACAACCCAATGAGAGAGCTCAAAATGGGGGTGGGGAATTGGATGGAGCTGCCAAACCCCCACTCACACCCCTTTGGCTGTGAGACATCCTCCACACACAACCCACAGCTACCATCGCCAAAAGAGAAGACCTAATAGAGGCCATTGGGGTCGCCATCTCAATATTAGGACGACTCCCAAAACTGTTCTAGCTCTGCTTTATTATCTGTGCCCACAACAGGCAGGGAATGCCATGGATCCCAAGCCTCTAGGCCCCTTTTGCTCAACATTGATCAGAAAAGTAATATTGAAATGTCTTGGCCAACATGGTCTCTTCAGCTGCATGACAGCCCCACTCCCCACTCACATGAAGCCTCAGTAGCAAATGCAAGAGAGCTTTGGACTACAGCTTTGAGCTCCACACCCAGAGCTTAAGGAGCTTGAGCATCTTGTTTGGGAGGGGCCTAATGTTCTCCATTCCTGTTGTAGAATGGGAGAGCACTGATATTGCTTTTGTGTCTTCGATGAAAGCAGTACTAGACTACAGTTCACCCACCAGTCTAGTCATCCATCTGCTGGATTTTTCTGCCTCACATGGCATCATTGAAGAGCAGGCAGTGTTAGAAACCTGGATAGAAAAGCTAGGAGCCAAATGGCTTCCTGGGACATGGGTTGTAGGCTCCAACACAGAACGTCTAGCTATCACTGAGGGGGTGGGATGGCAACACTTTTTATTTATTAATTTGATAAGCATGAACTAATACGCAAGTCACACAAGTGACACATTGTTAAGATCGCATTTTTAGCATAAACTGTTAATACATGCTTAGATTGGTGTTTAGAATAAAAATACTGGTACCATACTTCAGTTTTCAAAACATTCTACTCTTTATTGTTAAATTCCTTAACTTATTGTCTATCCTTATCATATACTTTGAGGCTTCAAAGCACATACATTTCAGTGATCCTTGAGTGTCAGCCAGGCACGAAAAACGGCACCCAGACTTTTGGAGGTGCTCACAAATAGAGAATCTTTAGGCACAAAATGCGCCTGGCACCCTGCTAATTTCGAACCCTGGCAGCTGGTAAAACTTGTCACAGAAAGATGGCTGGACTTGGCTATGGAGAGCTTCTGTCATTTCTTCCAAAGGCAGTTTTAGTGGAGACAAAAAGACAAAGCTACTTTGGTAACGCACTACATAGACATAGGCAAGAGTCTTAACTAGTGAGAACAGCTTTCCTTTCCAGCTCTCCACTGGTACATAGATTGCCCAGCTGTGTGTTGAAAATATGAACATGAAAAGCTACAAGTATTGGGATTTATTGAATTTCCTTGAAAGAATTGCCATGAGCTTAATTTGGTCAATTTAATTTTGAAGCAGGACCTACAATGTGCTCCAGATTATCAAGAGCAGGGGAGAAGAGGAAGCAAAACACCCACAATAAAAAGAGCATTTGGATTCCTATTGTACTTTGATCCTGTCAAATAACACAAGATACAGGAAAGAAAAGAAAACACCTAATTGCCCACGGTGCCTCTAGCAAGTGCTTGTGCCCAATGATGGTAGTAGAGTTCAGTGAAAGAAATTGGGCCATGTTTTGAAGGTTCCTGTTTAGCCACAACTGACACATAGCTACCTAGGATCCAACATTTTACTGCTGTAAATAGAGGCAACAGAGCTTGGGAAGTATATAAAATTATGAGCAAAGTGCATGGCCTAAATTATTAGAAAAGTCTGATGAGTCCATAGGTCATAAAGGTATTGTTGTCTACTGATTGCTTTTCTATGAAAGGAATCCTATATATCTATTTAGCCTAAATATCAACAACCTGACATATTTTTGGGGTGTGTGATTAATGTATGAGGCTGTGCTTCATTTTAGTTGAAAAAGCAGAGTTCAGTGGTTAAAAAAGCTGATTGTAATCAGACTAATGATTGCTACTGGTGGTATTATGTTGTTATAAATTTGTACAAAGATTTAAAAACAACACATTTAGGCGAAGGGTGAAATATAAACATAACTATTTAAGAGAGCTTCAGACATGGCTATCAAGGGAGTAACTGCCTTTTATTTTTAAATATTACTTGTGCCAGGAGGATTAGCCCTGATACAATGTGGTATAAAGACATGATGGTGCTTAGTAAATCAGTAAATGTATTACTGTCCAATACTGATTGTTTTAAGAATGGGCATTTGTATTTACATGCTGACAATTATGCTTTGGAAGGGTTCTTTCTTTTACTACCTTGAGATTAAAATTTTGAAACAAAATGTTTGGCTTTACAGTAAGGTAAATATATATATGTATGTATGCACTTGATTGTGTGCCCACACAATCAAATGACAGTTAAATATTTCATGATTATTTGTATGTACTTTCTGCTTGACTTATTTTTACTTAGCCATATGGAAAGCAGTAAAAGCACATGACTTGCAAAGTAGGTTCTCTAGGTCATGTTAAAGAAGTTCCGTAAGGAAACATACGACAACATGTTTTTAAGGACAGTCTCTGCAGTCTTATACCCACTTATCTGAGAGTAAGACCCATTGAAATCAGTGGGGCTTACATCTGAATAGACATGCATGGAATTGTAATGTTAAATGAACCAGTACAACATAAAACTTAACAGCTCATGTTTACTCTGAAGTCCCTCTGGTTTCAGTGGGGCTTACTCCCAAATTAGAGGATATAGGATTGCAGCCCAAAACAATAATCACTTCACATTTGAACTGGCAGAATCCCATTGAATATGTCAGTGATCCATCTCGGAAGAGGTACAATAGCTAAGTGCTAAGGGGTTAAGGCTAGTCTAAGATTCCAGCTTAGTGGCTTTGGTTAATAGCATTTTTTTGTGCAGTTTAGCGATAGTTTAAATTTGAAGGCAAAAGAATCTTACTAGCACAGCCTTATTTCATATTTATTAACAGTAGCTTTTACGAGGCAAAATTAGATTAATTAATAGGTCACACGTCGCCTCAAAGGGATTTTGATCACAGAATATTATCTGGGTGTGTTGGGCTCTCTCTGTAAGATGGATGGTCATCAATTCTTCATGAATGCACAGATGGTAAGATTCTCTATTAGCACAAGAGAAGCGTCTCTGCATTTAAGCAGCACATAATCCAGCTTTAGATGCAAGAGAAAGTAAACAGTTTGTATTTTTTTTAAAAAAAATTGTAGATAGGGGTCTTGCATGCTTTGATTTATTTTTTAAAATCTGTTTTGCCATCAGAGAATAATTGTACAACAGTTTAAAAAAGGTATAAACCTACCTCTTTTTAGAAAGGATGCTGGAACAGTGCTGATCTGCTGTTTAATACAGCCTCGGGTACAGCTAAAATGGAGCTCTGCTGCTATTGGCTGAAGCAGAATGCAGCTGACAACTTCCTTTATGCTCATTTGCATCAGACCCCTACTCGAGGAGGAAATCATTCATAAATCTGAAATGTAGAGGGTATCAGTCTAGATCTTCTTCCCCTGCCTTGCCATTCCCCCAGAAGCTCCTTTAACCATTAAATATATTTATAAATAATGTGGCCTTTTGTGCTTTTGCTTTGATCCGAGCAAGGCACTTATTGTGTTAATGCCTTCAGGTTTCTTTGCTCTTTTAATGACATACCAAGCTGGTGTGAACCATCCATAACTAGTCAGATCAATAGAAGAGAATTACTGACTGATCTAAATTTTCATATATTATATGTACACTCACACAGACACACCTTTTGTCTTTTCTGCTTTGTCAACCATTTATGGTAAAAGGCATTGAAATATTTGAAACTGCAGCAGTAGTTTGTGAATTGCATCCGTAATATTTACGTTTTTCTTTTGTTGTTTTCTGACCCGTTTCTATAGCTGAAGTAGACAGGGAAGACCAAGTGATAGTTATGAGAATTACAATATGTTTTGAATTCTTCAAAATGTGTCCAAATTTGTTATTCTGTCTTTCTTTAAAATATTATAGGCTGTTTTTCTAGCATCTTAAGGCAGCTAGCAAAATACCAGAAATGATTATTAACAACAAAAAAGAAATAAGCCAAAAACAGAATAACCTCTGGAAAATTAGAAATTTAGGTTTTCGTTTCCCACAAAATATATCTGAAAATAATGCCAATGTTCTGTTTCAGTGGATTCATATTACAATTTAGGAAAGAAAACTGAATTTGTTATCACTTTGACTGCTTGTATAAAAGTGATTAAAAAAACCATCATGCTAAGTAGTTTGGGGTGTACATTTTCCTTTACCTTTTCAGAAGGAAGTACTCCAAGGAAGAGAAACTATCAATTCCAGTTAAAACAATATTTCATTTTAATATAACTGACTATGAATATAAAGGACTCTGTGAATTGAAAACAGAGACATTGTTAACTATGAAAATCCTTTAATAAATCAATTTTTTTAATTAAAAAAAAATAGCAAAGCTAGGCCAATCTGAAATAAAGCAAAACAACAACAGCAGGTTAATGGCTTGGGAATGGGGTTACTAAATTTGCTTTCAACTATACAAATACGTTCAAGAACTCTGTACCATCAGATGTATGGTGAGGGGGCATGAGAAAATAGAATCTTCTTGGCTGTGGGAAGAGATTATGGAACCGTCTCCTTATGGAGGTATTCCTGACCCAATCACTGATTGCCTTTCCATAAGAACAGAAGACTGTTCAACTGTAGCATTCTTTTAATTAACTACTGCCTTAGTTATAGTCTGTTCACATTATTTTAATAATTTACTGATGGTTTTGCTTGTAGTTTTGTTTTTATTGTATTTTTCTATTATGAGATTCCTTGGGTACAGTTTGTAGAGAAAATCAGCCTGTGAATTGTTATACTGCATAATAACTGAGATAAATCTCAAATTTTCATTCATTGCCAGGAGTCT
The DNA here is from genome assembly GCF_027172205.1 of Podarcis raffonei. NCBI lineage: Eukaryota > Metazoa > Chordata > Lepidosauria > Squamata > Lacertidae > Podarcis > Podarcis raffonei. The sequence goes on from NC_070618.1 coordinate 7,786,401, forward strand.
GATTTTTACCCTAAGTCAGTCTAAAATACATTTATCCAGTTCACTCAACCACTTTGTTTGATACAGTAATTGCAGAGACTTTCCACTGGGTCAGATGTGGTAAAATTATTTTTAGTTAATGGTCTTTTCTGGCACATGAATCCAGATAAGATTGCCACATGTTCAAAATTTCCCGGACACAGCTGGGATTTTGCCATCTGTAACAGTGCTCAGGCAGAAAACTCTTTTGAGTGTCCAGGAAAATCTGGACGTATGCCAACCCATGTCAGAAGTGTTGGTTTTTTTTGCAAATTTCCTTTAAAATAATTCCAAAAATAATTTTTTGTTTTATTTTACTTTTGTGTCCGGATTTTCACTTTTTGAAATATGGCAACTCTAGTTCAGCAAATGGGTTTGCTGTTGGAAACCCAGGCCCATTGACTTGTGGTACTAGAATGAATGTTAGTGGGAAGGATTTGAGAGAGCTGGCAACTTTTCAGAGCCTAAAGAATTCAGTGGCCTTTTCTTGCATGTGGGATCTAAAATATATGCTTATTTGGCTTGGTTAGTGCTACAGAAATTGGGAGGCAGTTTAATTTCTATTTACTGTCTGTAAGACATGGGACAATTAGGGAGATTTTATTTATTACTGTATGTCATCTCATATCCTGCTATTTCTGGGTCTGGTGGACCCTCAGCTGCCTTCTAGACAGATAAAAGGTAAAGGGACCCCTGACCATTAGGTCCAGTTGGGGCCGACTCTGGGGTTGCGGCGCTCATCTCGCTTTATTGGCCAAGGGAGCCGACGTACAGCTTCCGGGTCATGTGGCCAGCATGACTAATCTAGACAGATGGTTGTACCTAATAAAGTTGTTTGGTTAGTGTAAGATTTCTGCTTGCGCAACAGGACTTATTCTCTCGTCCTCCTGTCTCTCCCACCATCTGATCCAGGGGGTTGGGGAAATGAATTTCCCCTCCAAAAAGATGCAATGAACAATATATGAATCCAATCACATAAGGTAAAAAAGTAGCAGAAAAATACATTAAAAAGCAGTACAGTGGTACCTCGGGTTAAGTACTTAATTCGTTCCGGAGGTCCGTTCTTAAGCTGAAACTTTTCTTAACCTGAAGCACCACTTTAGCTAATGGGGCCTCCTGCTGCCGCCGTGCCGCCGGAGCACGATTTCTGCTCTCATTCTGAAGCAAAGTTCTTAACCCGAGGTACTATTTCTGGGTTAGTGGAGTCTGTAACCTGAAGCGTATGTAACCCGAGGTATCAATGTATCAGAATAAAAGCATCAGTATTCAAAAGCTATCCAGAATAGGTTTTCATTGCTTGTGGAGGCTATACATTGGAAGAGAATTCCTTAAGTGTGCTGTTGTGCTTGAAAAGGCCTGGTTTCTCATGCTCCTCTGCTTCATTTCTGAAGGCATGAGGACTCAGAAGAGGAATTGCCTGGGCAGGCACATGTGAGATAGGTAATGCTAATGAACACAATCAGATAGTACAGTTTCAGCTCTTGTGCTTTTAACTGTTATTAATTATCTTTCATGTGCTTCACCTAGAGACGGTTGTTTAGAAGGCTATCAATAAAATATGGTAATAATTATTTACTAGTTGGTTGAAGCATTTATTGTCTCCAGTCCCCTTCACATGCAGTCACCATGCCACTGAAGTTTCTGATAAATAACCATTTGGCCCTACCTGTGTTACTGCTTTACCTTACATGCTTTTTATCATTGTGGGATCACTCCATGGGAATATGTCTTCTGCAGAGCTTCATGTGCATGGAACCTCATTCATGCTGTGTGGAAGGCTTGAGGCTCATTGCTGGTAATCTGTAAATATCGTTAACACCAAGGCTGCCAAGTTTTGCAAAACTCCCAGTGTAACACAATTTGTAAAGAGATACTCCGCTTTTAAAATGTCACAAACAGTTTATTGATAAAGATTACTCCTATGATAATGAAATGTGCTTTGAAAATCTTTGTTTCTCCAAACATGTAATAAGTGCTGTTTCTGAAAACACTGTAACGCATATGAAAACTGCTAGGTATTGCTCGTAGCTTTTTCTTTGTGGTTATGGTAACAGAAGGGTATATTTAGCCTAAATGAGAACATGTTTTTCCTTTGCAGATCACAGCAATGGATCTTTTAACTTGAAAGCCCTTTCTGGTGGATCTGGCTACAAGTTTGGAGTCCTTGCAAAAATAGTAAATTATATGAAGGTATAATCATTTGTTTCCAATTATTTAGAACAATAAAGTGTGCACCTTCTAGTATAATTTCCTTAATCTCAGCAGCAATATTAAATGTATGTGATAAGGAAAATGGCTAGATGCAAAAAAATGGCATATATCTTGCAGGCATAACTCTGCTGCTTTTGGGGAGGATACTATTCTGTCTGCCAACTGAGGTCTATTGTTTCCTGCTTAATCCTTAAGAGTGGGAAATGGGAGTAGGGTATCAGCTAAGCTCTGCCTTGAAGGTTTCTGATTTAAGCACAAATATGACCATACCTAGCAGCACACAACAACCACAAGCTGATTGATTTCCTCTGACAGTTGGTATCCTGGAAACCTTGTTCCCTGTGCAGAAATGACTATAGAAGTTAAGAGGTGCAATTTTGTTTATAGGCCTCTCACAGACTATTTAAACCTTGGGTTAAAAGTGCTAGTTTTAATAGGGAATAAGTAGGCATAAGGGAAATGTGAGACACTGAAGTAAGGATTTAGTCTTTTCTTCATTTGCATAGCAGTACACAACATATCTGTGACTTACATATTTTAAAGTAACCACAGACATTAAAATATAAACTCTTGTGATTTCATTGTTTGCAGCAATGAGATAAAAAGTATAAAAAGTATTATTGTGGCTAGCACCTGGCTTGGAATAATGATTTTGCACAAGTTAATTTTCACTGTAGTTACAGTAAGGACATTATTCATCTGAATTAATATATATACCTTAGTTCATACAATAAAAAAATGGGTGAGAGGCTGTAGTCCAATGGCTTATTAGACCTGCTGGTCCAGTTGTAATTTTGTGGACAGAGTAAGATTACATTTATTTCCTTTGGATCTGCTGGTGAAAGTGAATAGAGCTATGTCAAACTCTGCAGTTCTGTTCTCATTTGGTAGAAGGTCTAACTACATTGTGCAGTATGATGTTATTACAACTTACATTGGTTGGAGCTTCTTTCCCCAATGTGCACTTTGATAAGAGTTAACCAAACTCAGTTTTGACAGCCCTGCCCATTGTTGCAAAGCAGGAGAGCTACTTGGTACAGGCTGGTTGGGGTAAGAGCCAAGCTGTATATCAATGTGCCCTTGATCTTGAGATTTCACCCACCTGTTTACCTAGAAGCTGGTTTCCTTTCCTATGAGCATAGGTACCATTTCAAATTTTAGAAGGGCTATCAATAAAGATCCAAAACCTAGCAGCTAAATTCCTGTAATAGCAATGCAGTGTTGCTGAAATGCTGTTGTAACACATTTGTGATACAACACTGGCCTATTTGTTGGTACACAGCATTCTGAGCATTTATATATCGATATTTTAAAAAAATTAGTGGATTTGATTGTAACACATGCAGAATAAGAATAAATACTGAGAGGTAAATTACTGGAGCTGAATCTGTGAATAGTGTCTCAGTTCTTTAACTAAAAGAAATTGCATTTCGTTGCTACCCAACTTCAGCACATAGTTTATGTACTCTTAATGTTTTACTTCAAAAAATTAATAGCAACTCAAAGTAGTTATGATTTCTTTCCCTAGACGCGGCACCAGCGTGGTGATACACACCCATTAACTCTGGAAGAAATATTGGATGAAACACAGCACCTAGATATTGGACTGAAGCAGAAACAATGGTTAATGAGTGAGGTAACGAAAGCAACTATTCAAACTTCTAAGATAAGGCCAGTTCAAATAAGCATTTTTATCAAATATTAACTCATATTGTTCAGTAATCGTATGGCTGTAAGAAGCTGTCATACAGAGCTTTAATGAGCTATCAAAAGAGACAAACTTACCAAGTTGTTAAATTACTCTTTGGTAAATATTGGTTCAAGTTATTGTGAATATATTTTCTGTAATGTTTAATATTACATTTTCCCTAAAAACTTGATGTCTAAATGCTATCTAATGTGAATGCATCACGTTAAAAAAGCTGTGGCACTCTTCAAAGCATGTACATTTGTTAGCATAAATTTCCATTTCATATTGTGTGTATGCTAATTGTGGAATAGTTTTAATGTTGAGTGCTTTATAGTAATAAAAGCTTAAAAGATCTGCATTTATTTATTTAAATGTGGATTCTCAAATGTTACAATTGCAGGCATATTTTACTTTCACATACTCTTATAATATTTCCCTTTGGCTCTACAAGATGCCATCACTTTTAAACAGTAATTAAATGTTTAGCAAAGTCTAAACATAATCTGCTCTTGACTAGACATGTGCTAGCAAAATCAAACTGCGGCTTGTTGCCATATAACACACCTCCACCCACCTACTCTGAAACACCTGCCTTTCCCTATTGGTTCCAACAGAGTATGCAAGCTGTTCATCTTCATGCTCTTCTTCCAGCAGGGACATTCTGAGTGAACCAGGGTCTTCAGGTCACCATCAGTACTATTCAGTAGCAACTTGACTTGGCCAGAGTGGGCCTTGCTTTGGGCAGGGAAAATAGCTGGTGCTTGGAGGGGAGCTCCCACAGTCGGGTAAGAGAGGTCAATGTCTCCTGGGACAGTCGCCAAGCACCTTCATCCCCAGGCTTATGAGCACTTCAACCATCCCTACCTGTGAGTGAGTTACCAAGATGCAGTTTTCTGAGAGACTCAACCATTTCAGCTTGACAAATGAAACAACGTGTGTGTGTCCCCCCCCCTCACGAGCTGTTCTGGGGGTTCTCCCAACCCCCCCAGGGCCAATTTCATTGGGGTAGTGGTGAGAGTGTTTTCCTAGTATATTTTAGAGTTTACAAGCAGACACAGTCCTACTCGCCTCAAATTCATATTGCACAACACCCATGCTGAGAAGCAGAGATACTACAGAATAACTTTCCTTCAAGAAGTCCTGGAAAGAGGCAAGGCCAGAGTGATGGCTCATTCAGAGACACACCAGGCAGCCTCCTGGGCAGGCACATAATTCTGCTTGATCTCTGCACTGACAGTGACTGAATATTCCAGTTGCTCGTGATGCCAAGACATCATGCAATTTACATAATCATTGGGTGGAAAGAGGCTGATCAGGTGAGTAATAGAGGCATGCAACATGAAGTTCCTACTTTGGGCCTTTAATTTATTGTGGCTCTTCAATATGCAGTTTTCTTGTGGTAGGCACTCCTGGTACATAATTTAGGAATTACTGTTTTAACAAAATGTATACAAAGCAAATACATGGCATCTTCTGTAAAAAGCTGAAAACATGTATTTATATTACAGGCCCTTGTCAACAATCCCAAAATAGATGTTATAGATGGAAAATATGCTTTCAAGCCTAAGTACAATTTGAAAGACAAAAAGGCCCTGCTTCGGCTCTTGGATAAACATGACCAGCGAGGGCTAGGAGGAATACTTCTAGAAGATATTGAAGAAGGACTGCCTAATGCACAGAAAGCCATAAAAGTAAGCAACACTCCCTAGTTTCATGTTAGGAATTTGTTTTTCTTATTCTGCAAAAGCAAACTTGTTAATTGCTTTTACTTTTCAATAATATGCTACAGTTCAGAACAACTTGTGTGCACTATCTGGGCAAGGATCTATTTTTTTCCTGAGAGATACTCAGAAGCTTCCTCGACAATCCCGCCCCCTGCAAGTTCTTTCAGCTCCCCTGAGTTCTTACAAACACTGCTTAAAGGAGAAGATGGAAGAAAGTAGTGTACACAGCACCATTTTTTATTTTTAAACGAACTGATACAAAACATCCACCCTTCTTTTTGAACTGCAGAGTTCAAAGAACAGTTTGGCAATTCAATGTGGACAGCTTCTGGTAGAATTTAAAATAAAAATCAGGGGTCAACCCTCTGAATCATAGCCATTGTTTTACTCATGCTAGCAAATCAGTATAAAAGGACCTTTGCAGTATTGATTCGGGGGCGGGGGGCGGGAGTTCAATGAGACTTACTCCCAGGTAAGTCTGTATAGGATTCCAACCTAAATATACCAGTTTTACAAATGAGGAACTGATGCTGACAGAGAGTGAGTTCCTTAGGGTCCTCATCAGTTCAACTTGTGGTTGAGAATGCTTTTGAATTCTGGACTTACTATTAAAGAACCATGTTGGTACTTTTAATGCTAAGCCAAAAGCTTAATGCATACTCTTTTATTCACAAAACTACATTAAGTAACTGAATCACAGCAAAAGATTTTGCTATTTGTTTAGATCACTGATTTAGACCATCTGCCATCTTAAAGACTCCGAACATCTTACAACACAACATCTAGAGGACTACCTAATAAATCACTTTTTCTGAAAATTCCATTAATATTAACACATTTAATTATTAATAAATTTCTATACCACCCTATCTCCAAAGATCACAGGGTGGTTCGCAGCATAAAAATACAACATGAGAACACAAAATACATAAAAAACAAACAAACCAATAACTGTCTCCCCCAACACATTTAAAAGGCCATAGATCCGCCAGAGGCCTGTTCATTGAGAAATATTTTTGCCTGGCTCCTGAAGATATGCAATGAAGGTGCCAAGTGAGCCTTCTTGGGGAGAGCATTCCACATATGAGGAGCCACTGCAGAAAAGGCCGGTTCTTGGGTTTCCACCCTCTGGACCTCTCATGGAGGGAGCACACCTTCAAACAGCTCTTACCGTAATGACAGGTGTTTTGAGAGCTGCCTGCAGTTATGTGTCTCATGTGATCATTGGTGCTAGATTTTTACCTAGCAGTGACATTCAGAGTGAACAGCTGGCTTCCAGCAGCTTTCCAGAATATATGTATATGTAGGCTGTGTTTATTAATATATATGATAGAGATGGGCTAACTCCCCCTCATAATTAATTGAATTAGTGACTAGAATTAGAGTGTTCTTCCTTTTGCTTCTACAACTATAAGTCAACAAACAATAAGACACACACATTAGAATTTAGGATTATTCACCTTTCCCTTGTTTATAAAAGTGAACACTGTGGGGATAAATAATTTGTATCTTTCAAAAATCTGTTGTTATGTGAGTTACAAGATGTTTTGCCCATTCACAAAATGCTTGCAAATTTTGTTAATTGTTTATGTCATAGGCAAAATTAATGCAAGGATCCATCTCATATTTATTCTAAATGAGTTCCAGTGTTGAGCATCCACGCGTATCTCTTAACAGATTCAGTTGTTGAGGATCTCAAAAGTACTGGAATTATCAATGCTTAAGTACACTTATGTTTCTGTGTTTACATTCGAGGCTTTAGGGGACCAGATCATCTTTGTTACACGTCCTGATAAGAAGAAAATTCTTTTCTACAATGATAAGAGCTGTCAGTTTACAGTGGATGAAGGTTGGTTTTCTAATTACAGCTATAAATATATGTATGTCTAGGGAAAGCATATTCTAGATATGGGTTTAGAATAGTTTATTACTGGGCTGTGAGACATTTGGTCAAGCGGATGTTGCTAGACTACAACTTTCATTATCACGGACAAGTGGCCGTGTTGTCTGGGGCTGATGAGAGCTGGAGTTCACCAAACCTGATACCACACTCATGGTGTCAAATGTTAAAATGTCACTCGCGTGTCTCACTTCATCTGATGTTGTACAACTTGAACCTGAATGCTAATACTTCTAATATTTAAATTCCAGAGCCTAAAATACTGAGCACACTCAACTTAGCAGTGTGCTGGATGTTGGAGACCCTTGAAAGCAGGTATCATGGTCTAGGGCAGGGTTTCCCAACCTTGGGTCTCCAGCTGTTTCTGGACTACAATTCCCATCATCACTGACCACTAATCCTGCTAGTTAGGGATGATGGGAGTTGTAGTCCAAAAACAGCTGGCGAGCCAAGGTTTGGAAACACTGCTCTAGGGCCTTTTAGGCTCCCTTGCATACAGCCACATAGTCCCCCTATCCTCTTATGAAAGGGAAACATGCAGGCAAAGATTCAGCTGGTACATGTAAACTTGTTACTTTATTCATAGGAAATAACGAATTGAGAGGAGGCAAGTATGAGCCATAACTTAAAAATTCTATCCCAGAAAAAAACAACCATAGTCAAGAGATTTGAGCAGCTTCTATGAGGAAAGATAAAGTGGTTGGGATTTTTTGTTCAGGCAATCTTATGGGAGGAATACGGGAACAGGATTGTGCAGCCAGTGTAGAATTAAACCCTGTCCTCCTGTCCATCAGCGGACATCACACCACCTGGTATGTGTGTGTGGATTGGGGGAAATGGCCTTGCAGGCCAAATTGGACCTCCTGGGAGAGGGGCAAGTTTTCAGATAACTGCTGGGAATACACAGATGATAAGACTGTTCCCTACATATAGGAGTGATTGGTAGGCTTTTCATAAAGCCTATTTCTCGCTTTCAAAATTTTATTTTAGAAGAGTATGAGAGAAAATAATTTTAGATATGGCTAAGCTATGAATAAAGTGGGATTGTTCTGTTTTCTGAATGCTTTAGAGAAAGCATAGAAGCCATCCGGCATATGTAGTAATGTACTGTTTTTATGTACTGTTTGATGATGATGTCATTTTTGTCCATTATGTGCTGCATTGTCATCACCATTATCATATTTTATTTATGAATTATCTAAATATAGTCGGTGTTGCACTTCTACCTGATGTTCAGTCTATTTAATCTCAATTCCTTTGCAATATGGGGTGTCAGTAATTTGAAACATGGTTGATTTTTAGGGCTTTATGTTTATTTTCAGATAACAAAATTGTAATTATTAGCTTAATGTTTAAATTTAATATCACATGATAGGATGAATGCATAGCTGTGTAAAATGTTTGTGAAAGGTTAGAGTCTTCATAATTTGATCTGTAGATGGCAGCATAATCTCACATTTGTAGTTTGCTTGCTCTGTTATGGAAATAATTGTGTATAAATTTTGTTTTGGAATCTGTCATGGTACATTAACAGTGTGTTTTTGTGACCTGTGATTTTATCATTTATCTGATTTTTTTAAAGCTTAAACTCTGCTAAAAAGATACTGTACTTAATTCTTTCTTTCAGATATGAATAGTCAGCAACGGCTATCATAGGATAACATATTACAGGATTTATTTTAGAACAGTGGTTCCCAATTAGCTCAGTACTGTGGACCCCCTGTTTTTCAAAAGCCAAGCCATGAACCCCCTACTTTTGAAAATATTTATATCTGTATAGTAGTTTTTGTTATGTGAGTGGTGTTGCGAACCCGCTGGGTGGGTTACACAGACCCCTTGGGGTTCATGGACCACCAATTGGGAACCACTGTTTTAGACCATTACAAAATATATATCAAGTTGGCATACTCAATTCTTAAATACTAGAGCTTCCTTGATATAATGCCACATGTGAATGATAACTTTGTAGTGAGCTATTCTCTCCTTATAGATAGGAGGGCGTATGGTTCTGGGAATCAGAAAATCAGGGCTGATGAGCATTTTCTGAACAGCTGGGACTTTTCTCTAGATCTGCATGCATCTTCCTGCCTTTTTTAGGGAATGCAGGGCTTTCTCACAATTCCTTTTTTATTATTTCTGTTATTATTAGGGTTTTCATGTTACTACAATAAAGCAGAACAATCCCTTATCCCTGCCCCCTCTACCCCCAGTTCTCCTCTGTTCCTCCCTCTGCTCTTGTGCTTTTCCAGTTACAGCATTTTCATTTCTGATGTTCAGTTGTTTGGTGTTCGGGTTTACATTTTCAGATAAGGATATGGGCCAATAAATGTCAGTGATGTTTGGGGTCCCAGATTAACAGTTGTTCAGTTAGAGAAGTTTCCATCCCTATGTTGTGCTCCCACTTCTTCAGGTTGTGAGTATTTTTCTGTGAAAGGTTCCAAAGCTGTGTTCCCAATTCTCTTGGAAACTAGTTTATGTAGTTTATAGAGCAGCATTTTCTCATAGGCAGCTAGCTGTAGGAGAGGAGGTCTTGTATTCAGTTTTCCATATTTGGTGTGATCAAGCCTTTTCAGTGTTGGAGGGTTATGCATTTTGCTGCCTGTGTGACTTAGTGGAACCATCTATTCTGTATTTTCAATAATCCCCAGGTATGTAGCCAAATAGGATGTTGGTACCTCCAATTATCAGGAATTTGTCCAGGACCAAATTAATTCCATTCCCAGAAGGTTTTGATTATTGGGTAGCTCCATAGTTGGTGGGTTAGGTGGGCTTCTTACTTCTCCAGCAGTCATCCATGGGTGTAATGCTCAAGCGTTTTAAGGCATGCCAGTGTCCAGTGGGCCTGGAGGAGTGTTTGTTGTTGTTGTTGGATTGATCTCAGTCCAATGTCATGGGTGAATAGTTTAATGCCACTGTACATAGGACTTTTTCCCACTGTGCAGGTGTTAGGTGGGCTTCTATTTCTTTGTTCTGCTTGTGTCTAATTGGGTTAAGATTGAGGCTCAATGCGTTACATATTAATGTGTATAAGCACTTAATTGAGTTTTCTCAAATGTGAAGGTATTCTGTTTGCAGAAGATATGGTTGCACTCAGTGCATCTGGGACAGATTTTGCTTGAATTCTCAGAATTGCTAGGCGGCTGCAGGAGGAAGGTTAGATTTTTGCAGAAGTGTCCCAAAGGTTTTTAATTCATTATTCCATGTTATGATCTGTGATCTGTCCTCTCCCAGATCAAGTTCATATGTTTTATGGAAGTGCTTCTTTTTTTTAAGGCAAAGTTATTCAAGTGTTTTCAACAGTGCTGTATTTCTGAGTTGTAAGAGTTCTCTCTTCTGGTAGGCTTGTTCCCTGTTTCTTTTTCAATGCCTGAAATACAGTACAGTGGTACCTTGGGTTACATACGCTTCAGGTTACAGACTACGCTAACCCAGAAATAGTACCTCGGGTTAAGAACTTTGCTTCAGAATGAGAACAGAAATCGTGCTCCGGCGGCGCGGCGGCAGCAGGAGGCCCAATTAGCTAAAGTGGTGCTTCAGGTTAAGAACAGTTTCAGGTTAAGAACGGACCTCCAGAACGAATTAAGTACTTAACCCGAGGTACCACTTTATTTCACTTCCTATATTACAAATGTCTCAGCAAACACAAGAATTGCATTTACTGTCTTAGCAGCTGTGAGACCTTATACAGTGCATTGTTGAATTTCATTTTTATTATGCCAGCTCATGAGGTCATCCATCTCATCCCACATAATGCCCATCTTTGTGTTTACAAAATCTCTGCAACTGTTTGGGTGTGCAAAACCTACCACACTCCTCTCAGCCCAAGATTGCTGATCAAAATAATATAAAACAAGTGAAGAACTGCAAAAACTTGAAAATGTATTCATTTCAAATACTTTCTCTTCTACCTTTTCCTTATTCAGTTTAAAATACTCTGTAAACTACTTGCACACTCCGTTCACATGTCTCGTGTTCCCCTCAGTTACACAAACACTCACATACTGATTGGCTGATTCACCAGGCAGAGCTGCTGAGCTTGTGGCTGCTCCCCTTAGCTACTAACTTGATCACTAAGGGGGAGTGTAGCCCCATCAAGTACAGGTTGTACAGCTGAACCAAGATCAACAGAAACCTTAAGCAACAGTACTCTGGGTCAGACACGTGTGCCCTCACCAGGGGCCGGACACGGAAGGCAAAGGAGCCTGGAGCCAGCCCTCACCACTGAAGTGACACCAGCCACCAGAGTGACACCGGTGCAGGGCTTGCTCGAGGAGGGCAGTGTCAGCAGCACCCCTCAATGCGCCCAGAGTAATTGCCCCGGAAGACCCTCTCCCCCTCCCCCCCGCTACACTGCTGAGTACTGCTGCCTTTTCTCGATTAAGCCTCAATTTGTTAATCTCCAACTAGTTCCATTACTTTCATATTAAATCCAAAGGAGGAAAAGTCAGAGGATTTCCTTGGTTAGCATCACATCAAAAACATGAATGCTTGGTATATATGGGAATACCTGAAATGGCTTCTGACTCGTGTTTTAGGGTTTTATTGATGGGTTGTGCACTGGGTCTGTTGACAGGCACTATCGAAGTTAATTACCATGGAATGAAGGGAAGTGGAATTGTACCAGTCACAGCCTTGATAAAGGCATTCCAGGAAAGCACTTAAAACGATATATGGAGGCAGGTTATCAGACCATTGCTGCTCTTTGAAGCTTTGGGCCTCTTCTTCATTTTCTGTGACCCATAGGTGAAGATAGCTTTTTGGTTAAAAAAACAACACTAATGAGACTTGGATAGAAGCATGATGTATCTTTTGATTTGTTAATCGTTTCCTTTATGCTCAAACTAGTTGTTATAGGAAACGTGTGTCTGCTGCCAACCCATCTCTCCCCAGCTGTACCTACGGAAGGAAAACACATGAGAACAATGCGTTCTGTCTCCACTCCACCTCATTGTGGGAGATGTGGAGGCACCAAATGCAATGACTTCACATCACTTATCTTTCACTTGAAGTTACTGGGATGTCAGTGGGAGGAGATGCTGGTGCAGCAGCTGTCTAGTTTTAAGGCCACGTACATTAAAGAAAAATGTATGGTACCAATCATTAGAATGTACTGAACTGATACTCACTAAGCATAAGTGCATATGCATTTCTTATAAGGAAAAAGAAATTCTGAAAAGGTTGGGAGACTTTTCTGAAAGCAGATGTTCTGAAGTGACCTTTTAACCAGCTTCCAGGAGTGTTCATCATTGACCTTTCAATTCACTACTGTAATTTAAAACCTTATGGTTTGTCTGCCTTGTCATTGACAGTCTGGCAAAGCAGTTTTTCACACTGCTTAAAACTCTGCAACTTTTGAATTGTGAATGCAATGAGAAACATTTCCTGTTTGTTTATCCAGTGCTGTGTCTAATTAAGTATTCTTATTTTGGCATTTTAGAATTTCAGAAACTGTGGAGGAGTGTTCCTGTGGATTCCATGGATGAAGAGAAGATAGAAGAGTATCTGAAACGCCAGGGAATTTCTTCCATGCAGGAGGCTGGACCAAAGAAAATAGTAAGAAAATTGCCACTTTTCCATGCTTCGCTCTAGTGTTGAGTCAGTTAAGGAGAACTTAATCTGGACAGAATTAATGCTTTGTTACCCTTAAAATAATCAGGTTACAGGACAACAATCAGTATTTGTCTTGCAACTAATAAATGAGGTAATTGTCTTCTGCTTCTTCTCCCCAGGCCTCTTTGTCCTTCTCCTACCATTAGGTATGCTTGCCTGAGATCTGGCAAATGGTTACAGCAATTTGATCCCTTTATGGACTCAGTAAAATCCATTCTTTTTGCATGGTGCCATGACATTAGGGTTAGGCTTGATTATAAGATTAGTGCTGGGAACTTTTAAAGGTTATTCCTTATTTCACTATACCTGGGTCAAAATGTAGCATTTCTTTCATCCATGTACAGTCCTCATTTTGTTCAAAATCATTTATTATGACTATGTTAACATGTACATACATGGAGGTTTAAAGGAGAAATAATGAAGGGAGTGTGTTCAAAAGCTCTGAGCAAAGCACACACTTGTACCACCCATCAGCACACCTTCATGCATCCCCTCCCCTTTGCACTTTCCTTTCAAATCATGGAGGTCTGAAGAAGTGCGGGGAATTTGAAGGTGTGGTCCCACCCGCCCACTAGCTGATGTATGACATCAGGGGTGGTGTGGGTGTGACTCCCCCAAAATGGCCTCCATGGCCAAATAGGGGGTAGCCTGGAGGGCCACGATTGGTCTGCAGTCCAGAAGTTCCTCATTCCTGCACTAAGTCATGGTTTAGTGTTGGTGTGTTTCTCAGGCAATCAAATTCATGGAGAATTGATATTTCAACTTCCATTAGCCGTGATAGGTAAAAATAAATTGTCATGTTCAGTGATACTGTGTTTCTGGTTATCAGGAGCCAGGGCATCCATCAGAGATAAGTATTACTGTCATGCCCTGTTTGTGAACTTCTTCTTGTTGTTTAGTCGTTTAGTCGTGTCCGACTCTTCGTGACCCCCTGGACCAGAGCACGCCAGGCACTCCTGTCTTCCATGGAGTTTTCTTGGCAGGGATACTAGAGTGGCTTGCCGGTTCCTGCTCCATGTGAGCTTCTTAGAGGTCCCCATCTGGCCACTGCTGGCAAGAGAGGATGCTGGGTTAGATAGGCCTTTGGTCTGATCCTGCAAGGCTGTTTGCAGAAAATGTTTTAACAGGATTATGATTATTCCTTCTTTTTCCTTTTAGGCTCCAATTCAAAGGAGAAAGAAGCCTGCTTCTCAGAAGAAACGGAGGTTCAAGACTCACAATGACCATTTGGCTGGAGTTTTGAAGGATTACTCTGATGTGGTTCCGGGCAAGTAGAGGACCTTCTGGAAGGAACAGTTGTGAGCTTTGATGCAGATGCTCAGTAGCTCTGAGGGACGAGTGTCCTGTGTATAATGTTAAGTGGTTCTACCCCCTCCCAGTCCTGCAGCAGCCAAGAAGAACCAGCTCTTGAGATAAAGGATGAACTGTTCATCTAGATTTATCTTATTGGCTAATATGAACTTGGATCAGAGCTGTTCACTGTCAATAGACCTCTGGTATTGGAGTTAAATATATTCAGCATGTAGTGCCAAGGTTCGTATTCACCATTTAAGTCTTCTTTGAATAATTTTTTGGGGGTTCTGTGGGTATTTTCTTTTATTCATCGGGGTTGACTTACAGATAAAATGGAGTGTTTGTTTTATCTCTCAAGGAAACATGTTTATAATAAAATACTAGAAAGACAAGGCATTTCTTTTGGGGTATATTTCCTTGCCTGTTAACTGAACTACAATAAAAGCTGATGCTTTCTATCTTGCGGAAATAAAAATGAGTGGGGGTGGAAGTGTTAGGATACAATTTAAAATGGTCCTCCATGTTCACAAAGCATTTTTTCCATGGGTCATTCTCCTTATTTATTATTTCACAAAGACCCTGGAAACCTCCATTAATTTTTAGTACAGAGTTTCAATTGGTCACCTGTGCCAGCAGCTCTACTCAGATTATGGAGGGTAAGCAGTTTACTGGGTTGAGTCATTTCTACAGTTCAGCCTGTGTTGGAAAGCTGCATCTCATATGCCAGGCAAAACCAATCCCCAAAATCATTTTGTCTAGCATGCTACATCCATGCTAATAATAGGTTTTTACGTATTTTTATTTGTTTCCTACATTTATATCTTACATTTCCTCCAAGGAGCTCAGGGTGATGAATTATGGTTCTCCTTATCCTCATTTTATCCACATTACAACCCTGCGAGGTACGTTAGGCTAAGAGACTGACTGGGCCAAAATCACCTGGATAGCTTCATGGCTCAAGCTCCAGCCTCCTCCTTCCATCTTAACTGCACTGCAAAAAGAATGGGACATAGTGGCATTCTTTTTCTTTTTCTAAAAAAACCATTGATCCACCTCAGGACTCGAATAAAAACTGTGTGTACGGAAGGTGAGGAATCAGGTATTCTTGCCTTCTCTAGCAATTTTTTAAACACTTTTTAGAGAGCAGGCATCCTCCTGTTTTGACAATCAAGATAATAATTTAATGAAAGTCTGTTCCTTAACTCTGGATTATTTTCAGTTTAAAACTGAATTATTTCAGTGTAGTATTTTAAGACTTAGGATATTGTGTGTGACTTTCTCAGAAGAGCTTGGTCTCTTCTCTACCTAATCATCTGACCTACAGCAGTTATGGAGTGATCAGGAACATCTTGCCTGTTCTGCCTGTCGGCTGTGTGGGAAACAGAAATAAATGAAGGTAAGAGTATTTTGCTTAATGCTACAGCCTAATTTACATAATTAAAATGAATAAAGTGTGTGTGTCCCAATCTAGAAAGCCTGTCTGTTCTTGCAATGGTGTTTGCAGTTGAGATTGAGGATAGTTCCACTGCCAGTTCTGACTTTAGATAAGGAATTGTCACGTGCAGTAATGCCTCTTCAAATGAACTTACGGTAAAGGAGAGGCTTGTATCAGGCATGTATTCTTCGAGGTACAAAGGACCCAATCCATTTAGCTTTGAATGTTAAAAACTGGGCCTAGAGGTCTACAACCAATCATAGATTCAACTTGCTGTCTGTCCCTAGCCACCCTTAAAAGCTTGGGCATCACAAATTGAGTGTAATTTTGGAAGTTTATTGGGTCGGCAATACAAATACAGATCTGTTTGATGCTGCTCTACAAATTGGTGTAACAGAAGAGTAATTTTATTTCCTCCCCTGATATTTATAACTAGAGGCAAGGGAAGAGGGGGGGAAGGGAAAACAGAATAAAAAGGAAGTAGCAGCAGGATTTTGCATGGTTGCCTGAGAGAACTGACATGAAGTAGTTTGTAATGCATTTGATCTATAATTCATCACAATCCTTCCAGGCTTTTAGAGAACGGAGGAGAAAAAGGCAAGTGAGCTTAGACAAATTGTGTAAAGAATGCCCATTTGGCTTTCCCTGTCACTTTCTATAAGTGCAGGCAGATGGTGGTATGGCACAGGGGAGTGGCAAGCCCTTGCTGCTTGCTGATGGAAAGGGATTCGAGGTTAGGGATAACCATGGAGATAGAGATGGCAGTGACATCCAATTACTTACAGCTGCATGGCTCACACGGAGGTAGCTGCTAATATGCTGGATCGGATTCCTTGGTGTGCTGTTGCCTAGAGACTAGCAGCAGGCATATCCTTGGCTTGATTAAAAATAGGTGTTTTTCACCAACGGATGCCTTCAGTCAAGTTAGAATTCTTCTTTCTACTATTAGCAGTGCCTGGTACAACAGGTTATCTCTTGGTTTCAGAAGCTAGAAATTGGAAGTTTCATTAATAGTAACTATTATTAAGATGGGAAGAGAGAATTCACTCCTGAGAGAAGGAAGTGGCGTATGTGTACGGAATGCTCATTCCTCAGCTAGCTCCCAGCCCCTTAAACTGCTTTAGGAGGGGAGCCTATGTAACATCTGCAACACATCAAGGGAGTGAAATAGGTGTGTTGGGAGGTGGGAGATGAGGTGGTTGACTTCAGCTATGCCAGCACAGCACCACTATTGACTTGTTCCAAGTTCCATTAGGCTGGCTTCCTGTATTTGTGACCCACCAAACTAAATGTGGCCTCCATTAAGTCTCACGGTTGAGAGATGTAAAATCAGACTAGTTCATGAGAGATTCAGGCACTGCTTCCTATTGATGATTCTGCAGTATAGTTTGACAATGATACCTAGGCAGAAAGCTGTTGAGAGCGTTGAGTGCCCACCATGAATGAAAGGGGGTGAAAGGAAATTGTAGAGGTGAGCGATTTTTCTGCATAGGGGAGATAACTTACTACTTCATATATATTCAAGGAAATAAGAGTTTAGCATTCTGTTCCCAGCTGCCAGATGACTATAGGAAACCCGTAAACAGGGCCTGAGTGCAACAACACCCTCCCCACCTGCAATTCCCAGTAAATGGTATCCAAGAGGCATACTGTCTCCGTCACAGATGTAGAACTCCACTATCGAGGTCATTATTCAGTTTAAAAATGCAATAAAAAAGCATAAAAGTAAAATATGAAATAAAAATAAAACAGGCACTTAACTGCTTATTGAGAGAAATTTATGACAACAGACAAGTATCACTTGCTAAGATGAAGTGCTGGTGACAACTGTGATGCTAGTTTTGATATCTCATGGCACAGAACACTGTAACTGTACATGGAGATTAATAAGGGAGACTCAAGCATTGCACGTGTGCATTGCAGCTCATTTCATCCAAAGTGGTGGTTCATAGAGCCCTGACAGGGTGTTTTCAGATATTAGGATACTGCCCTGTGATGATTCCTGCTTATTTAGCAGGTTTTGTGTGGCTTCACATATCTATTAGATGCCTATTCTGCACCCATTTGTTTCCATGAGCACCAGTTATCAATAGGATTTTCCATTTACCGTAAGTTATTCATTTCCCCCTGTACTATGAGCCATGCTCACTTCCCCCTTGTCTGTGGTGAACATTTCACCAATTTATTAACATGCAATGCAGTCCTGACATTTTTGCTGGAAATAATGTTTTCCTCAAACAGGTAATCAGATAAGGAGACACTGTAACAGAGGCCACTGTTATTTAGGCATAAGTTATAATCATAGTTTCTTTATTTTTAGAAAATTACAATAGAAAAGTACCTTTAACAACATTTTTTTTAAAAAAACAAAACCATAAATTGGAAGCATCTTCTGTTTCTGCTATTGCCAATAGGAGGAGATATGGAAAAATCAAGTTTTTTGCTGACAAAGTCCGACACAATTCTGTTATTCAGCCACCCGCTGTCACATTTTAATTCTGTTCTCAAGTCTTCCATTTAGTTTTAAGAATAGGTTTTTACCTACCCCCTTTCCCCTGCAATTTTAAAGCCTCTGACTGCTTGACATTTGTCACTTGTCTTCCCTGCAAAATACTGCATTCTCTTTAAGACAATGAAGTCATTTGTTCTCAGGAGATTTAACAATACTTGGGGAAGCCCATTTGGAAATATTTAACCGTATTAAAACAGTTTCCTTGTTTAGTCAGAACTACCAGTATTGTTATGGAAGTAATCGTATAGCTGTATCATGACTAGATTGCAAAGGAGGATAGGAAGCAAGAATCTGGCATGTGGAGCATATCATTCAGGAAAGAAGGAAGCTCATCTGTTGGAAGTTTTGTCTTCTACACCAATAAATGATCCAGGGGCCCTGGCCTTCTCTCCACATCATCATGGTACTCAGAGGGACTGGTTCACATAATCATCTTTTGACGACAAGGTCAATTCTAATTTATTTATTTTTTTACTTCTCTGCCTTTTGTGAAGCAACTGTCTTTGTTACAACACTACAGACAGATATCCTGATTGACTGATTTACAGGAAGGTTGTCCAATAGTGCCTAAATCATGTAACCAACTTCATTAGCAGGTCAGAGGACAGCGTACAAGCTGCATTCACTCAACCCACATATCACACCTGAAAATGGTGGCATGAATCAGGCTTGAGAAGGCAGATGACTAATCGAATCCATTGTGTCCACACCCCAGTTGACGGCACAAGCAATCCAAGTAGTTGTTCAGTAAGAGAGACGATCACATGCAAAATCAAACTGGTACTCTCTCCCAATACCTCAAGGGATCCTGGCATTCATCTTGGCACTGGTGGAGCGACACTTTATACAAAAGTAGGTACACAGGGGCTGCTGAATTCCTCTATCCCAGAAATGTCTATGTATAGACAGAGGGCAGACATCAAACTAATAGAACAATGGCGCTGAGTTGGCTCTTTTTATGTGAGTTTCACACAACCTGGCAGCCTTGCACACACATGGAGGATGTTAGTGGCGACATTGGAAGGTCAACTGTTGTATCCAAGTTTGGCACTTCCTAGAAAATCTGTACAGAAGAAGAGCCTTAGATCTGGATCCAGTGACAGAAGGCCTTTGGTTTTCTGCATGCATATGGGATAATGGCATGAAATGAACTTAAGCTTTACTGCTCAATGTTTCAGTCAGCTTCACAGACAGCAGCACCACCACCTTAGCAGAACCAATCCTTCCTGTACATGGAGCAAAGGCATGCAAATGTACCCTTATTTCTTTTAAAACAAGTAGACTAGGAATGCTATGAACCTACTTTACAGAAGACATTTCCTCTGTGGCTCTGCCATTCAAGACGGGTTCCCATAACCCAACTAGATGCTTTTCCTTTTCTACCAAGGAATCCTACTGGTTACACAACGGCATGTTGGGAACTATGTGTCTGAATGAATACAGTATGCAGAGGTAGCTGCAGTCATTTTATTGTGATGACTGCACTTTTTCTAGCTGTTGCAATTATGAAAATGGTCTTAGTGCACAGTAGAAAGCCATAGAAAAAAAGCACATCTCCCCCATATAGTTTTATATCAAAATATGTGACCACAGATAAAATACAGCATAAACCAGCTGTCAGAACTGCCAGTATACTGCTCAGCACACGGTAATATATCCCAAAGTTACAAAGACATTTGCATATCTGATTGTCTTGCTTGATATAATTTGGCACAACTGGGAGAAGCACGTACCACAGGAATACTTCATATGTTCAACACACATCCTCTCAGGTTCCCCGTCAGGATAGCCAAAGAGTCCATACAATTTAACAATACACTTTTTAAAAATCTGAACAAGATTTAAAAACATGCCTTGAACATGCAGCTTAAAAGGACAGGGAAAGAGAAATTTTCAATTACACGCATTCAAAAAGTCAAGAACGTAATCAGTGATCCAACCCAGCGTAAGATCTTTCTACTTAAAATGCTTAGTATAAAAATACTTGGTTCTCTTTGTTGCTTTGTTTGAAAATAACTTTTTCAAACCAGATGTTCAGCCATGCTTTTTAGAATTCGCACTCTTCCTTACAATTTTAAACAGCATAGAAGAGGAAAACATTATTATTACTCAGTATTTTTACTTTACTTCTAAAAGAGCAGATGTGTGATAGAGGCTGTGGCAAAGTCTTGAAGGAATCCAACCTTGTGTGAGGTTTTTTCAAGCCTGTAAGAAAGGCAAGAGGCATCAGTTAGAAAAAGGCAATCACAATCTTGGAACGATGAGAAAGTGGAAGAGTCTGTGGGTGTTCACGTACATATGGACACCTAGATTTCTAGGCCAGGGGGTTTCAGGCACAAGGCACAGGGCCCCTCAATAAGAACATTGGGAGCACCTTGCTGAAACAGATGCAGTGCTGACAAGTAGGATACCCCTCCCCTCTATGGAATCTGCTAGTGGAGAAATTGACAGTTCTGCTCAAGACCTTCTCTTAAGAGCAGAACAGAACCTTTAGCACTCAAAGAATAATGTGTGAACACAGGGCAAAACAGAATAGAAAGAAGGTGAGGGTGGATTAAATTATGTACAGGAATTCTTTAACTTTCTTGTGTCGTAAGACCCTCTGTTTGGATTTGCACACTGATTTCACTGTATGCATGGGCTCTGGGGGTGCCTCTTCCTGTGAATGCATTTCTCACTCCTTGGCAGTGAGAGAGGCATGCTTCTGCCCGATTCCAAAAGGAAAAGCAACACCAAGTGTTACTGCTGAGCTCAAGCCAATTGAATTAGCAAGCTGCTATCTCAAAGAAAGCTTCGGTGCGGCCAAACGCAAAACAGAGCTCTTGTATGAACAAAAGCTTTGCCTTCTGAAGCTATGCTATATATCAGGGGTCGGCAAAGTTTTTGTGGCTTGGGCTGGTTCAAGGTCCTGCAGACGCTACGGCATAGCTGTCAACTGTCCCTTATTTGGCGGGAAACTCCCTTATCCCAGCGCTGTGTCCCACTGCTGTCCCTTATTGATGATGTCCCTTAAATTTCCCGGGTTTCAAAGGAAGCAGCTCCTCTCCCTCCCTCCCTCCCTCCCTGCCGGCCAGGGAGGAGGGAGGCTCCAACTGTGTTGCTTGGCCGCGTTGCTCATCCAATAAGGAGTCTAAGAACAACTGGGGGGGTGGAGCTTGCATGCCTTGTGCCAATCAAATCGGCCGCGTTACCTGGGGACTCGCCTTTGCTCAACGCATCCCAGTGGAGAGGTGACGGTGGTTTTCCTTGCTGCATCCCCTTTGCCAGGTTGCTGCGCTGTGGGAACCACCGCTTGAGGCTTCGTTTGGCTGCTGGCTGGGCTTTCTGCCCTGGAGCTTCCTGCAGCCAATGGGAAGCGGGCCAGCGTTGCAGAAGGCGGTCCCCACTCTGCTCCATGCTGGTTTAGTGCAGCGCATGGGAGCCAACCGAGCAGGCAGCGGGGGTCCATGAACCAGTTAAACGACCCCCATGAGCCGCTTGTGGCCCATGGGCCTTAGGTTGCCAACCCCTGCTATATACTGATCGCCCACAGCAGCAGCCAACTGGTGGTTTTTCAGTGCAAGGTTATTTCCAGCTAGCACTGCCAGCTTGGTTATATGCCAGGGAAGATGCATATAAACAGCATTTATTCAGCAGAGTCTCTTGGCTCAAAGTCAAGATGATCCAAGATGAAAATGGAGGGTCTAAGGCTTTTGGTTGCACTGCTTAAACTGTTTGGCCCATCAAATTAAAGCATATTTTCACAACCAGGTCCTCACTTACCCACCACACTGCAAATTTGAAGATGGAGGTAAGATACCAGTAGCGACTTAGGAAGAACGCATTAATACCCACAAGACAGATTGTAGCCGCCATCACACACCTGGTACCTGCACAACAGAAAGGTACATGCACTGTCAGAAACATTCATGCTTCTTTAGAATGTAATATGACGAGGACCATCTCTAAAGATGTTAAAAGGAGATATGAAATCATGTCTTCAAATTGCAAGAGAGTAGATGCACAACACACAAAGGAGTTATGTTACCAGAAATACTGCCACAATCATCATCTTAAAACTTTTAGCATTGAATTCATCGGTGGGACAGTTGGTATTATTCCCCATAATGGATACAAAGATTCTTAATATGAATAACTCCTTATTGAAAAAAGTTGGTACATTATAGGATTGTTTGTTTGTTTCTTTATTAAACTTAATAGCTGCTTGTCACCCAAAGCTCTCCAAGTGATTTACAAGAAAGAAAAATGCACAATACATAGCCAGGGCTTTTTTTTCAGGGGGAACTCACCAGAAATAAGTTCTGGCACCTCTCAGGTGGGCACCATTGCCATTCTAAGAGAATGAGTGAATTCCAGCACCTCTTTTTCTAGAAAAATAGCACTGCATAGGCCCTTGGATATATAAAATACATAGGGCCTTCTTTCCCAGTGAGTACACTGACTGGACAAATGACAGAGATTGGATACCTTAGCTTCTTCTGTGTTTAATAGTGAAATCTGAAGATTGCTTCTATCTAGGAAAATCCATTTATAATAGTGCAGGAGATTGGAGAGAGTTCTCAGCACAACCTCAACATACAAATCTGCTAAACCACAACAGCTGTAGCTGAACTAATTAGACATCAAGAATATAAGCAGCGGTTTGCCCTGGATTCACTGTGCTACGTGCATGAGGAATTATAATTTCAGGGTGAAAACCGACTGAGCCTTTACTCTTGACAACGACTTTCAAACAATGCTGACTGTACACTAACAATACCACATTTGTCCCTTTGTCAGGAGTGCTCTGATGGTGTTTCCTGCTTGGCAGGGGGTTGGACTCGATGGCCCTTGTGGTCTCTTCCAACTCTATGATTCTATGATTCTTTTTCCTCCCTTGTTTTTTTCTTTTCTATGACAACCCCAGCAGTGTTCAATTTTTTTCTAGCTTGAAAAGCACCACTTTTGCAAATGACACAATAACAACAGTCCAGCTTAGGGACAGAGTTAGAATGCTCCTATGCAGCCAAAGCCACAACTAAGCTGAACTCCCATCAAATCCTTCCTCCATCCGGTGTTCCCAGTTGCACAGTAGCTTTATTAACTATGTTTTCTTTAAAGTGCCCCAGTTTTGCTGAAGTTTGACCTGTTTTTCAAAGCACGAGAAGGCTCCCTTCACCCAATCTGACCAGCATCCCAGCTCCAACACCCAAAACATTGTTTTAAATAAAAAGGGCAGCTTGATACTTCTGAGAAGGTCACAAGCAACACACCATGGCTATTCCTCCTTTCTTCCCTCAGTATCTGGATTCTGGAAGTCTACCTCTGCACATCAAGAGACGGTCATTATATTTGGCTAGTATAGCCAATAAATTAACCAAAGGATAGGCCGCTCAATGGCTACTCTTTCCACTGAATGCCTTTTGGGTGAGGTTATGGTGATTTATTTATTTGCCAGTCTCCTTTTGCATTTGTCTAAAGGCAATTTACGAACATGCCGTAAAACACGGCTAAAAATAGTTTGAACAACAGTACAGAAACAACAGCTAAAGGCAGATGTCCATTTTGCATGGTTTTTAAATCTAAAGCAAAGACCTTTTCATCCAAATGGGTAAGTTTGTCAAAACAAAACAAAGTCTTCTACTGTTTCTGCAAAGTACAGGTTAAGTGTGCTCCTGTCACAAAACAAGGGCAGCCCTACTGAAAGCCTTCCTTTCAGTTACTGTGCAGAAAGTTTCTGATATTTGGGGGACTTTGAGGAAAAACTCCCCTGCAGAACACAGTGACCTACTTGGTATGTAAGAGAAAAGGTAGTCTCGATCTTGAACTTGGTTCAGTAGCAGGATTGGCTGCTGGGAGTAGGTTTGCTCCCGTAAGCAGCCTAACTGAAACTGCAGCCTCAAGGGTAGCCTCCTGCCCCGCAAGAGCACTGCAGTAATCCAACTTTGAGGTTTCTGATAACAGACAACTGTGGTCCAGCTGTCCTCCAGGAACGGCTGCATCTGCTTTACCAGGTAAAGCTGGTAAAAGACACCCCTAGCCACTGAGGACACCTGCGTCTCTAGTGTACTAATGCTACATGCCAGGGAGCAAATTCTTATGGCCAGTGCATCATGTATACATGTTAATAATGCTTAGAGAGGCAGGTGCTTGACTTGTTACATCAGTCTCAGCACTTCTTAAAATAGAAGCCTTTTGTCTTCTCTTATTGTTCACATAACATGCAAAATCATCGGAGGTGAACTCTTTCTTTCTTTCTTCACTGAGGTTTTCCTATTGCAGCAGCCAGCTTGCAGCTGAGGGAACTGTTCCCAAATATGGCTGTGCGTGCATCTGGAAGGGGGAGAACAATCCACAAGGCCTCAAGCCTCATTTTTGCATGCATCTCTTGCTCACTGATACGCTGGTATGAAAACAACTCATTGGCTCCCTCTCTCTAGGGGAAAAAAAACAACCACCACAATCCAATAATCCTAGATAAATTTGGGCTTTGGAAGATAAAATCACTATATTAGGGAAAGGCCATTTGCTGAGTTTATTCTTAAAGGAAAACAGCAGCACATTGTACTGCTAACCACACACAATGAGGTTTGGGTTTTCAGATGTCAGAAGATTAAATGGATTTGTGAGTGTGGATATGAGACGAAATTTTGAAATTATTCAGCATCACAGTACAATAGTTGGTATCTACGTTAAAGCAGGCACTTATTGTCCTGAGATGCTGAACAATTTCAAAACTTTCTGGGGTGGCAGTTGGATATGTATTTCTAGAGCTAATAAATCAGAATATAAGACGAGAAGTTTCACTGAATACTGCCCTTTGCTGCTCATATTCCCTTGAATGAACAGATAACGAGTGTGTTGGGAGAGATCTCATGTATATTCTGCTGACAATGTGTGACAATGAAGCCCAATAGGTATATAGCTAGTACTCTGGCTGAATGGACGGTGTACTTAGGACATGCCCCAGAGTCCTCTGCAACACACAGTGAGACCCAGCTGATATGGAAAGTGTTCTCTGCCAATAGAAGGTTTGAAGAACACTGTTCTAGAGCAACCAGAACTTTGGCGTATGAAGTGCTTCCTGAGATTCTGGAACCAGCATTCTGTAAGGGAACAAATTTTGCAGTTCTCTCCCATCAGTTCAGCCTCACTACTTTCTGTCCTTGCTGGTTTAGTTTTTAAGACATCCCAACCTATTTGCAGCATGCAGCTCCACATGCATCTTTCACCCTCAAAACTCATGTCCTTTAATAACCCCACTGATTTACAGCTCTCCAACTTTGATGTGCGGCCAGTGAAGTTTTCATTAATTTTTAAGAACAGCAGATTTGTTTTCTTTGGCTGAAATGGGATGAAAAACAGGGAGGGAAGATTATTGGTCTATTGCTCTCTGCTGCTTTACAGAAAAGCAGGAGGAGACAGAGAGGCTGCATGTTGGTTGCTTTTATCTTCAGAGGGTCAAAGGAGTTTTTTGTGTTTTGGACACAAACCCCATGCAGTGTATTTTTACTGCTCAATCAGCTATCCAATCAGACTCTGGGGTCAGTCCCAGACTCTTGAGGATCCCTCCCACATATCACAGGAGGAAAGAGACAAATAAATTCAGCCAGTGTGGTGTAGTGGTTAAGAGCGGTGGACTCGTAATCTGGTGAACCGGGTTTGCTTCCGCGCTCCTCCAGATGCAGCTGCTGGGTGACCTTGGGCCAGTCACACTTCTCTGAAGTCTCTCAGCCCCACTCACCTCACAGAGTGTTTGTTGTGGGGGAGGAAGGGAAAGGAGATTGTTAGCCACTTTGAGACTCCTTAGGGTAGTGATGAAATGGGGTATCAAATCCAAACGCTTCTTCATCTACACTTAAGGTATTATTTATGCCCCAGAAATAAATGGTAGAGGTGGGTGATGTGTGATTATGCAGACACTAATCGCTGCCACCCAAGGCAAGGGGAACATCGATTCAAAGCGCTGGATTTGACGTAGAACACCTTAAATGGCTCAGGACCACAATACGTCAAGGACCGCCTCTCTCCATGTGAACTTATCCAGCCCCTGATATCATATTCTGAGGCCCTTCTTCATGTGCCTCTTCCTCGAGTGGTCTGGAGGGTGGCGACACAAGAACGGGGCCTTCTCTGCAGTGGCTCCCTGCAGAATGCTCTCCCCAGGGAGGTTCGGCTGGCACCTTCATTATACACCTTTAGGAGCCAGGCAAAATGTTCGTCTTCAACCAGGCCTTGGCCTGACTGACATCCTATACTCTTTTAAATGTGTTTGTGGGAGAAAGGGGTACAGAAAACGATAAAAGAGTTTGGTCAACAGCATGAACCAGCTCCCTTTCGTTCTAAAAAGGTTGAATGTTTTTCTCAGAAAGGAGATTGCAGGGAGTAGGGGGGTGGCGGCATGGAGGGAGACTACCTGCAACCAGTACAGAAGGACTAATTTCAGGCCCAAGACTGCATGACAAGCAGAGAATGAAAGTAGCCACATGGCTCCCACCAATCCATATGAGACAGAGGAAGTGAAGAAAACAAAAACAACACAGCGCTTGTGCTCCCTCTTGTGCTAATCTGGAGCATTTTCACAAGGTCTTTATCATCCACTTACACAGTATTCAGCAGAACTGACGGGACTTCCAGCCCTGAGAAGTAGCCTCTGAGGGAGGGAGCCAGCGCATCTGGAGAGAGACAAAAAATCAAAACAAAAGTGAGAGACAAGACTTGGAAGGCACCTCAGCCTCCTCGGATGCAGGACTCACCTTTGAATCTCAAGCAACCCGTTCTTGCATCTAAGTTAATTTGAAATTTACACCCCACCTTCTTGCAGATGCCCCAAGGCAACTAAGCAAAGCAGGAAGATTAACAACGGAATACCATAACAACAACAGAACGTTAACAAAATGTATCACACTGGCCTTATGGATAAACTGACAGAGCTAGTAAGGAGGAAAGGACATAGGAGCAGACTTGAGCTAGTAGAGAGATGGAATTGTTTTATTAACTACTGGACTCGCCACTATGATAATGTGAGATTAGAAAGGCACCTGTTCATACAGAGTACATGGATTCTGTAAGTTTTATACTTGTCTCTAGAGCATCAGGGGACATCGTAAATCTGGAGATGGAAGAAGCCTTGTACACGGCTGTTCTGTAATATTTAATTTTTTTCCACCCCTATAATTATGTAAAGTCTTTTTTATCATTTATCCTTTATTAAGCATTTATTTTGTCTGCAATTTTTGGTGTTATTCGATCGTGTCCCAGTGTCCTGAGGACGACATTATCATCATATTATATTATATTATATTAATACCCCGCCCATCTGGCTTTGTTTCCCCGGCTACCTAAAAGTTCATTTTGATGTCTCCACTGTTTGCTTTTGGCACTGTTACTTTGTGTGTGTGTGTGTTTCCTTTTTATCTCTTATAATAAAATAAACACACACACACACTATTGTAGCTTTAAAAGTGAACAGATGAAATCAAGAGCAACCCAATACCATTAGAAGCTCAAGGGAAATGGCAGGTGTCTGTCCTGACATGACCCACTTTCGTACTGTGCCTCTTACCTTGAGCAGCTTCACCACAACCTGGTGCCCTCCAAAGTTGTTGGGCAACATCTCCCATCGTTCCTGACCATTGGCCATGCTGGCTGAGGCTGGTGGGAGTTGGAGTCCAGCAACAACTGGAAGACACCAGGTTGAGGAAATCTGTTCTAGTGGGACCAGATGGAAGATCACTGGGCACATGCAAGAACATGCCCCTCTCAATATTTTCTAGAATGGAGACAAAGATCACAGGTCCCCAAGTGCCGCAGGAGAGTTCCTAATTAAGTTTTCAAATCAAGATAGGGCACAACAGGCACCCACAGTTCCACTCATACAGCAAAATAGCTTTAAATTGTTATAGGAGAATTTTTTTCTACATTTTATATACAAAACCCCAAAAGAGAAATACAAAATTAGTATAAACTGAAAAAAAGACAACACCAACTCTATTCCCGAGCTACACCACCCGTGGAAAGTTGTCATGTTTTGCAGCAAAACACCTCTAGTCCCTGGGTCACTATCGGGAAATCGGAGTGGATTTGAGAGCTGAACCAGACCAAACATTCTTCAGATGCTATACCCAGCCCATCCAGACCCCAACAATACTTATAAATTTAGACATTTCCTGGCAATTGACACCAGCCATCCCATCAAAACAGATGCAAGTGTTGCATTAAGTGAGAAAGCAGCCAAAATGAATCAGAGCCTTCAAGTTGTGCTGGTGGTGTCAGTAGGGCTATGCTAATTTCAGAGTGTGATATATGTATATTCTCTATCGCATGTGTACACACAAACATTTCCAGAAGCAAGGATTTTTAAGAAAACAAATGTTCATTATAAAATTTGTGGGCATGCAATATGCCTTGCCTCCTTATTTTAAACAAAACAGGCACGTTCATTTTTATTTGTATGAGTCCATCTACTGAAAGTTTCACCGAGATCATATAGTGGAAGGGCTGCCAAACTGGCCCACGGACCACCAGTTGTCCACAAGCATCGTTCAGGTGGTCCACAAGTCTGTGGATTTGTGGCTGAAGGCAGGAGATGGCACATCAACTATCACATTAATTCGCACTGGTTTTTCGTTGTATTTTACCACTTCTCTCTTATTTTATTACACTTGGGAAGCTATGGAATTCAAATGGTAATGCAGCAAGATACAAAATATAAGAAGCAATAGAAATAAAATTAAAACCAAACAGCATCTAGCACACTGTATTGCAATTGCTACAAAAGGAAGTGGTCTAGCAAGACCCTTAGCAATTCTCATGTGTGATATTTGGGGGGGGCGGGGGGATGAAAGCAGTTACATATACTTAAACATCCAGTCTGACTACCACTAACTTTTCAATAGTATACTCTGAAGAGTCTCAACTACCAGACAAGAAGGTTGGTGGGGGAAGAAGACTCATAAGGACTCTGGGAAAGGGGGTGCCTTACCAGAAGCAAACCCTAGTAAAGGTAAAGGGACCCCTGACCATTAGGTCCAGTCGTGGCCGACTCTGGGGTTGTGGCGCTCATCTCGCTTTATTGGCCGAGGGAGCCGGCGTACAGCTTCCGGGTCATGTGGCCAGCATGACTAAGCCGCTTCTGGCGAACCAGAGCAGCGCACGGAAACGCTGTTTACCTTCCCGCCGGAGCGGTACCTATTTATCTACTTGCACTTTGATGTGCTTTCGAGCTGCTAGGTTGGCAGGAGCAGGGACCGAGCAATGGGAGCTCACCCCGTCGCGGGGATTCGAACCGCCAACCTTCTGATCGGCAAGTCCTAGGCTCTGTGGTTTAACCCACAGCGCCACCCGTGTCCCTTAAGCAAACCCTACAAGACCCCTAAACAGGACCAAGAAAGAGCTCCTGCCCTACAAGACAATGCCTAGATGACAAGTCCAATTACCTCCTTGCACCATCTTTTTCCAAGCCGCACAAAGCCTGCCCTCCCATTTAGAGCAGCTGGCCCCTTCTGAGTTCAGTGCACAAATGAATAAATCAGACAAGAGGGCAGGGGTGAAGCAAAGCCAGAGACTGCTGCTCAGATTATCTTTTGTCACGTAGCAATTAGAAGTGTGGGAGGAACATACAGCAAGTTCCAAAGAGCCAAGTTCAGTTGGTTTGGGAAAGAGCGCTATAATCCCAAACCTTCATCCCTATGGCTGCAGAATCTATCAGGGGGCAGAATTCAGTTCACCACAAGAGGGAGCTCTCTCAGTCATACCCCTCCACCCGCTTCACCTTGCTCTGAAACTGCAGCAAAAGACATTAATGAATTCTTCACCAGGCAATGGTGCTTCCATCTGCCCTGCCCCACACTCCAGCCCTGGAAGACTTTCCCACACCATGAGTTTGAGAACAGCAGCAGCAGCTGAGGAGAGGAGTTCAGGTATATTTTTTAAAAAATAGTTTTATAAGTTGTGTGTCCTTGTCACTCAATTTTACCCTTTTACATGGTTTTGTATGTTTTGTGGTATTTTATGCATTGCGATTTGCTGTTATTTTTATTGATTATAGATTGGCAATTCTCTATTGTGGTTGATAAGTGTAAACTGATTATTATGCGCTGATGTTTAACTTTACGGTTTTACTATTAGATTCTGGTGGATTGTTGAATGTTGCTGTTTAAAGTTATTGTGACTTTTTATATTGGATTAGATTGTTAGCATTAATGTTTTGCATTTTATTATGTTTTTATATGTGTTGGAATCCACTCAGAGTAGCTGAGGCTACCCAGCCAGATGGGCAGGGTATAAATATAAAAATTAAAATTAAAATATTATTATTAATGAATTCAAAGCCATACTATGGTTTGGGTGCCTAATTCCAATCACACCCACGGTGAAATCTTAGGTGCGCCTTCTATTCAGATGAATGTCCCACTGGCTTCAACACTGGAATTCAAACTCAGGAGCGTGTAGGATTGCAACCTAAGACTTGTGCAGATGATTCTTTTCTCAAAGATACGGGTCATGTACAAATGCAGTGGTGAAAGACAAGTGAACCTTTAAACTATCTCTGTCTCTCGTTTCAAACAAGCAAACAAACAAACAAACAAACAAAAAAAGACTTCTGGGACAAAATCATTACTTCACTGCAACAGCAATGCAATGTAACAAGCAAATGGAGCAGTCCTAGTCGCCGCTGCAACACAAAAATAGCAGAAGTCCACAAGGATCTTAAATGCTGTCAAAAATTCACACGACAAAGAGGGATTCACCTGGGCCCTAAAAATTGTAATGACAGTACCATGCAAACATGCCTAGGGAAAGAGTTCTGAACATGGTACCCCTTCTATTCTGCCCCCCCACATGCTTTTTTCTCTGGCAGCTACACCTCAGAGAAAGAACACAATGTAGTTCCTCCAACACCACCTCCACCCCTCTCTCACACACATTTGTAATTACTATGAGTAAGTTCCATGATTTTTCTGCTTGGTACGACAAGGCAAGCGGCAGGCTAGTTTAGAAGAACAGCCACCTATTTAACTGAACAGTGGTGTTGGCGTGGGAGGTCGTGTATGCAAGTGAAATGGCGGGGAAAGAGGGCTTCTTTACACCTTGACGTAAACCGTATCCCTGAAGTCTCTGACCAAGAGGTTGTACAGAACCCAAGTAACTCCAATAATTCCTTGGGGCTATTCCGCGCTACACCCAGGAACAGACTCACATGTACATTTGACAGGGAAGCGAGCTAGTCCTGCGTGACACACAAGTCTTTTCAAAACATTTGCTTGTCTCGTTCATGCTTCAGAAGCCTTAAAGGCTATGCTTAATGGTGCGGCGTGCAAAGCAGTCCTGGCACAAACTGCTACAGTGTCCTGAACCACCAGCTGACCCTTTTCCAACTCAGTTTCACTGAAGAAATGCAAAGGGAGGGGAAAAAACATTATGCGGAGGCCTTTACTTACAGAGTTTTCTGCCTCTAGGTCTGTTGGGCCAGTCAATACTGTACGATCTGTACACCTGACAGGGCTTGTCACCAACTTAAAGG
Source organism: Podarcis raffonei (assembly GCF_027172205.1). Taxonomy (NCBI): domain Eukaryota; kingdom Metazoa; phylum Chordata; class Lepidosauria; order Squamata; family Lacertidae; genus Podarcis; species Podarcis raffonei. The sequence goes on from NC_070618.1 coordinate 7,818,298, forward strand.
AATCCAATGAGAATTAAATGTGCCCACATGAGCAAAGGGATAAAAATAGTTATTTTTATGCTTTTAGATGAAGTAGCAAGCACCATCCTTAATTAGTCAAAGAGGCACCTCCTCGTGTGTTCAAGAAAACGGTGAACAACTTTCCTAAAATGGTGTGTGTGGCTTTAAAAAAAATTAAATACACTTACGTTTGCCTAGTTAATCAGGGAACCTTGTTACTTGATCAAAAGTTTTAAAAATAGAGTAATCTGCCTGATTAACAATATTACAAACCCAGTACTTGAGAGGCAGGGAGAGTGAGGAAGAAAGGAGACAGAAGATATCGAACAAGTGTGAATTTGAATGCTCACTTTTCCTTAAACGGCACCATTTGAATCCAGCCCTGCAGTACAACTGGGGGGGAAGCACCCCCAGCCAATGACCATCCAGCTTGTTTTAAAACCTCAAGCAAGGAAGAGCCCTGCCCCCTGACTTCTAAGAAGTTTCAATTTTTAGCTGCTCTTACCATCAGCAAGTTTCTCCTAATATTCAAGCCAAATTTACACCCTTGTAAGTTAGGTAAAGGTAAAGGGGACCCCTGACCATTAGGTCCAGTCGTGGCCAACTCTGGGGTTGCGGCGCTCATCTCGCTTTAGTGCCGAGGGAGCCGGCGTACAGCTTCCGGGTCATGTGGCCAGCATGACTAAGCCACTTCTGGCGAACCAGAGCAGCGCACGGAAACGCCGTTTACCTTCCCGCCAGAGCGGTACCTATTTAACTACTTGCACTCTGACGTGCTTTCGAACTGCTAGGTTGGCCGGAGCAGGGACCGAGCAACAGGAACAAACCCCGTCGCGGGGATTCGAATCGCCGACCTTCCAATCGGCAAGTCCTAGGCTCTGTGGTTTAACTCACAGTGCCACCCGCGTCCCATCCCTTGTAAGTTAAGCAACATTAAATCTAGTCTTGAATGAGTCTTTCTTCTATTTCTAAGAGCCATTCAAGTATTTTGAAGAGTGCTATGACATCTCTCCTCAAGGCTTCTCTCCTTCAATCTTTCTGAACAGGATTGCTTTCCCACCAGCCATCTTCACTGCCCCCTTTGAAATAATTCCAGTTTGTCTCCAAGTTTGGTGCCAGGAACTGGATGCAGCAGTCCTGGTTAAGATTTGACTAGCGCACAATCAAATTGAACTATTACCTCTCATCGCAGGGGTAGGTAAGGAAGCTTTCGGCTTCATCTCTCCCTCCCTTTCCCCTTGGGCAAACTTTAACAAGAGGGCAGAACCACTCACCAGTCAATCATCTGACATCATAATGACATCAGGGGATGGGTGTGGTGTGAGAGTGGTACCATCCATCTGTCAGTGTTGGCCCACAGGAGCTGGGTAACAGCAGACAGCGACCAAGCAGGATTGAACTCCTCTCACACTGGTTTGCAGGGAGTTCAATCCTGCTTCTTGCAGCATTTGGGTACTTGAGGAAACCTCTTGCATGTGCAAACTGAGGAGGATTGAATGAATTTTATTATTACGGCCACAGACCAGTTCCGGCTTACTCAGAATATCAGGAAAATCATAAAACACAACAGGAATACGTTGAATTGCAATTGATACGATACAGATATAGCAGCAGTTAAAAATATATATATTAAATCTTGATCACTAAAATATAACCTAAAATTGTCATTTAAAACCTGAATCATTTTGAGGAGGATTGAACTCCCCACACATAAAAAATGGCAGTTTACCATTCTATCAAGGCTATTTTGAATTTTATTTTGGTTTTCTGACGTCCACCTCTCAACGTTAGCTGTTCGCATCCTTCTGTAATGGAAGATAACGGAGCACGCCTCCAGGGAGGAAGTTAAACGACTGGAGAATCCGAGAGCCTGCTGTGGATGCAAAGACCGGGAACTTGTAACTGCTGCCTCCCAGACTGCTTTTGTTGTGTTAGCAGCCCCAAGTACCCTTCCCCAGGGCACAAGCCTGGGCAGAGTTTATGGAGGTCCTGGGCTGCCCAGACAACAAGGAAACGGGCAGCAACCTTTTTACATGCATCTGAATGACACATGGTCATCACTGTGGACCTGGAAGCGGCCCAAAAACGGGGCAGAAAGGGGTGGGGACTTATGCACAGTCCGCCAATGCATGGGATGATCTCAAATGCAACCGCTGGACAAATGGCGAGCTGCCTAGAGATTTGCTCAACTATTATGGCGCAAAAGGCCTGTCTTGCAAGAAAGACCCACATGGCGCTGTGCAAGCTTGCCCTTACTCCCCTCTCGATTCCACCCACCCATCGATGGTACAGCCTAGTTTGTAGTGGACTATTCTTGTTCATATCCCACCACTCGCCACAGTAATAACTAGCTGTGGCATCACTTGGTTTGTCAACAGATTCTATGGCAGAGGACCACATGGGTTTGGGAGGTTACCTGGTGCTCTGGTTGTGGGCTGCCAGTGCCTGCAACATTCAGGATACCAACCACTGCTAATCCAGGCACATTGGAAGGACCGGCACAACCAACGCAGCCATTGCTGTGCCCAAATTTCTCAATAGAAAGCACTTCTTCTTTGAGTCTGTTGCTTCCATCTTACGCCAAACGTGCTTTCCAAGTGCTAAAGCAGATTAAGACATAGTGGCTTGCAGTGCCAGGAGGCAAGCACAAAATATCTTTCTGGCACTTGGACTAACAACAGCACATGGCCTGCCCAATCTAACACCTACAAGCCATCTATCGCAGCCCAATTGCTCTTTGATGATCCTTGGGGTCCCTTCCAAGACTACAATTTATGAATTGCATGACGCCCAGGGAGTCATTTTGGACAGAACAGCAAATATCCACATGTGATGACAATGTATGAAACAGCAACTGAAATGACAACATGGGAAATGAGGTAAAGGTAAAGGGACCCCTGACCATTAGGTGACCGACTCTAGGCTTGCGGCGCTCATCTCGCTTTATTGGCCGAGGGAGCCGGCATACAGCTTCCAGGTCATGTGGCCAGCATGACTAAGCCGCTTCTGGCGAACCAGAGCAACGCACGGAAAAGCCGTTTATCTTCCCGCCAGAGCGATACCTATTTATCTACTTGCACTTGACATGCTTTCGAACTGCTAGGTTGGCAGGAGCAGGGACCGAGCAACGGGAGCTCACCCCGTCGCGGGGATTTGAAGCGCCGACCTTTTGATCGGCAAGTCCTAGGCTCTGTGGTTTAACCCACAGCACCACCCATGTCGGTACGGCTAAAAACAGAAAGAAAACAAAGCAGGAACATATCCAGTGTGCAATGTACAGTAATTTGGATAGTACTATTCCAGTTTTACGTCTATGAAGAAATCTCAGCAACTCCACAATATGTACATTTAGATCTACCAGCAACATGCAAATGACATGATTACATCTTTCTGATCTGGACTTCACTGTGGATTCAATTTCATATCCAGGCCAGGTCTGAGCACTAAGGCAGCACAGGCTGTCAATACATCTTGTACTTGATACATTAACAGCCCACCTTGGGTGGAAGACTGACAGCTGTGATGCTAAGCCTCACCATTGCTACAGGATAAAGGTAAAATGTAAATGACATGCAGCTACCTGCAAAAAACCCCAAGTGTTGGGGAAAGTGCATTAGGTGCTAAAACTGCTGTCTACCCAGGAAGTCAGAAGTGTTCTCTTCCCAAGCAATCCCAAGCTCCCATTCTCAGCACAGGCAGGAAACCACCCAGCTAGAATCTTTGTCGTCAGTGTGGGCCTGTGGTGGAGGGAGATCACAGTCCAAAGTACCCTAATATGGCCTGGCGTGTGGAAATCAGAAGCACTAGAAACCGCATGCCTTGCCACCTGAATGTTCAGAGCTCTTAGAAAGTGCAAGTTACGGATTAGTTTGTTTTGCTGCCTAGAGCAGCTCAACAGTTGTGCATTTAGGGATGGCGTGGGGTAGAGGAAGTTCACGCATGTAAAAAAATTAAGTGTGGAGTGGAGAAGGCAGAAGGGAAAGAGTAAAAAGAGAGATTGGAAAGTGGTGGGCTTGAGAAGAGACAAATCCTTCAGTAATGGAATACTTCCAGGAGGAAGAAGAACAAACCAAACCGGATAAAGACAAGAAAGTAGAAGTTTGCAGCAAGGCGATCCACAATAAACACGCACACACCCAGATTTGCAATGCATGCTGACTCTGCAACCCTTACAATGCAATGCAAGGGATCTGCAACACCTTACGGAAAGCCTTTTGTTTTGAGGAAAGACGGTGCCAAGAAGGACCTGCCCTTTTAAATTCCTCCCTGGCCGCCATTCCATCACTCCTCAGCTTGTGCCACAGGTCTCCCATTGTGTCCGTCTGAAAGTCTTGCGCTCTCGCCCATCCCCTACTAGCGCAGCTGCCCCCCCCCCCGAAGATTTAATGGGCAAATCTTCCCGGGAAGCACACCGCAGGGTTCTTCTAAACTTGTAGGATGTGCCGAGCTGCACGGGAGCGCTCAAGCGTGCAGCAGTTCAGGCCAGACATGCTCCTCAGCGATTACCGCCATCCATATTTAATTACTTTTCCCTCCCTTTGTTTGTTAATTTTTAACTAGAGTGCGCCGGCTCTCAGGGGCCATTAGGAGTCCCAGGCAGCAAGGTTCAGCGAGCAGAAAAAGTCCTTGTGACAGAACATACATTACTTGGCATTCTTGCCTCCCACTTTGCCAGAGAGGTGTGGAGCTTGGGGGGGTTATTTTCAGTCGTGCGCTCGCAGTCCGCCCCACTGCAGGTCGTGAATAAAAGATAGTGTTCCATTTGAAGCTTATTTCCCCTTTCCCTCCATGTCAGAAACTGTTTTCCTCAAGCTCTGGTTGCGTTCTCATTTATTCTTTCCCCAAGTTTTCAGGCTGTAACTTTTATTCTCTTTTAAGAGGAGGAAGGCTGTGGCTTGGGCAAAGGTTTCATTTCCTCCAGAGTGCCATCATACTCCTGTCTTCATGTTCAGTTTTGTGTATTACGTTAGCACAACCCGGCTGGAAAATTGCAGAGGAGAATACACACCATCCCCGCCTCCGCAAAGCTGGGGCCATCACTGAAAATGAGGGTTGCGAGACTTGCCCTGTGACTTCCAGCCCAGCCAGCTGACACGAGAACCTGACCTATCTAATGTGCCAGAAAAGAATAAGATATCTGCTTCTTGGTGTGTATACTGCAGGTTCAGGACCTGCCCTTTTGCACTCTGGTAGGATGAACTGGTTTAGCTACAGACCGTGGGCCAAGGACCACTCAGAGAACCCTAATGGCCTCCTAGGTGGCTGCCTCTCCAGCAACGAAAGTGCCTCTCAAAAAATAAAAAGGGTGCTTGCTACTTTTAACCAAGAAGAGAGACTCAGGCTTCAGAGTGGGGAAATTTTAGGAAAGGGACATTTTCAAGCATCTTGTCTTCCACTAGATTTTCAATTAAGGTAAGAAAATATAGTGTTCTATGACAGGGATGTCCAACAGGTCGATTGTGATCTACTGGTAAAAAAGGCTCAACAACTTTGACCTGAACCCCCAAAAAGGGGGTAGACCACTGCCAGTTTCTAATTCTGTTAGTAGATCGCAGTCTCGGGAGTTGGCGACCCCTGTTCTAGGAGAAACAAGCAAAGCAGAATGACGGTGCCTAACTTCAAGTAAGTTTGACTACTGCTGTAAGATTCTTTTTTTAACCACGCACACACAACTGGTTAGCAATAGCTTCATGTGCCTTCAAAGCTAAGCCCTTGCCTAAATGCTCTAGTTCAGGACTACTGTTCCAGAGAAAGCTTCAGAAAACCCCTGGTCCCCACATGCCACTGTAACTAAGCCCAAGCCTTCGCCATTGGAATAAGACACATTCTTCCCCTTGTTAACTCCCACCTCCACTTTCCTCCCCTTCCTCTGTGGTTTCCTCATGACAAATTACAGATTGTAAACTATCTGGGTAGGGACCTGCCCTTTTGCACTCATGTAGGATGAACTGGTTTAGCCACAGACAATATTCATGGGAGACAAAAAAACTGCCAGAAGGCATTCCATTCGAAAGATTTAAAGTTGTATTATCTCCTTGTAATCTTTACAGGTATGGCCAGAAATTATGCAGATTGCAACACCAGTCAATCAATCATGGCATAAGCTAGCCTGGCCAAACCTTTATTCCTGTCTTTTAATAATGCACACTGCATACTTCTTTTCAAGAGCACTGAACAGCTTGCGCTGGCCTCCCAAGTCAGGTCACTTGAGTTTCAACAAGGCTTTACAGCACTGGGTGCATTCAGGCTGATTACCAGTGATGGACTTTAAGAAGAGATATGGCCTGGATTAAAGAAGCATCAGATGATATTATCATGCTTCACCATACAGAATGAGGTCAGGCTATCTTAACTATGGTCCATGTAGCCACAGAATTTACCAAGGTCCATGAATCCAGGCACTAAAGAAGATTAAGAGCTCTCATCAAGCTGTAAACACTAGGACTTGATCATAATTCCTGAGGCTGGAATAAACACAACACCTAGCCTGGAATTGGAAGATGAGATATTTACTTGAGGTTTCCTAAAGTTCTCTGTTTTAGAACCGTATTTGATCTCTTTGTGAAAACCTGCTCCCTGCCCACCCACCCCGCAACCTTACCTAGTGGTTATGTTGTGTTCGGTCCTCACTAAACTGTCCTAACATCCTCCTGCTAGAATTTAAAACTACAGTCGTACCTTGGTTGTCGACCGCCTTGCGACTCGAACATTTTGGCTCCCAAATGCCGCAAACCCGGAAGTGAGTGTGCCAGTTTGTGAACGTTCTTTGGAACCCGAAAGTTCGACGTTGCTTCTGCAGCTTCCGATTGAGTGCAGGAAGCTCCTGCAGCCAATCAGAAGCTGCACCTTGGTTTGCGAATGTTTACGGAAGTTGAATGGACTTCCAGAACGGATTCCGTTCGAAAACCAAGATGGTACTGAGTTACAGGCAGGAAAATGGATCTCCTTACTGACAAATGTTCAATTGACCCATATACCGACTCTAAAATATGTCTGATCCTTGTGTTAATGCATCATGTGTTACATTATTTCACAGTCAGGTAGGTAGCCGTGCTGGTCTGACGAAGTCAAAACAAATTAAAAAATTAAAAAATTGTCCAGTAGCACCTTAGAGACCAACTAAGTTTGTTCTGGGCATAAGCTTTCGTGTGCATGCACACTTCTTCAGAATTTTCAGTTTACTTCTTAACATGTTTACTTCTTAACATTATCCCACAGGTATGCAAATGTGCGGCTGATTTCAGCATTTGCCAAAAAGGGGGGAGGGGTTATGAGCTGCCCCCCAATAGCTGGAAAGCCATTGGCCAGGTGGGAATTTAACAAAGTGTACCTAAGATCCCTCAAAAGAATGTCACAAAGACTAGCTTGCCAAGAGGCAAGGGGGTTTTCCTTCCTAGATTTCTGACTGGGTGAAGCCATGCAATAAAATTCAAAGCTCTTGGCACAGAGATATATTTAAAAATGTATACTCTGCTTAATCAGCCCTGTCGGCCTCTTGAAGTGGCAATGAAATCATCACTTCAGTGAACACAGAACACCACATAGCAACAACAGAGCCTGAAACCAACCAAGCAGAACTGCAGAGAAACAAAAGCAACTTCTTCCGCCAACTCCAGAAAACCAAAAAGGGCCACCCAAACAGGAAGACCTTAACATGTTTCCTAAAAGCTGGGAAAGGGCAGCGTCAGCCGCGCAGGCCTCCCAAGGCAGACTCTAAATCTCACTGCCATCGCCCACGCCTCCACTAACTAGGTTCACAAAGCGGTATCTCACTTGCACATCTGTATGTTTCCCCATCATGTCTTAAGATATGCAAACCTCTGAATATCCAGGCTCTTTAAGGCTTTAGAAGGTCAGTACCGGCACTCTGAAATGGGCCACATACCGAGAACCATTGCAGCTCTTTAATGGGTGTAATAATCTCCACTCCTGGACAAGAGCCTATTTTCTGCAGCTGTAACTTTCAGACATTTATCAAAAGGTTGCCCCTATAGAGCACACTGCAATATCCAAGCCTGCAAGAACACCCCATGACTTATTTCTTTAGCCACTAGAAAAGAGAACAGCTAGCCAACATGGAGCTGGAAAAAAGGCACTCCTTGCTGCCAATGAGCTCTGAGTATCAAGTAACAAAAGTAGGATCAAAGGGAATAAGCTATAAACCTGCTTTTCCTGCCGAAGTGTGACCCTCACCGAAAAACAGCCTGAACGCTCCTTCCCAGCTCAACAGGCCTATTGTCAGCATCTTGTATTATCTGGGTTAAGTGCTGGTTCATTAGCTCTTCTGTAGCCCAAAATCATGTCCAAGCGACAATTCAGGATTTTCTCTGACTCGCTGGGAATGGAGAACAATTCAGGCAACTGGATTACAAGCAGTCATATGCACATCGCAGTTAAGTTTTCGCTCGTTAACTTCGTTTTGCTACAGTTCAGAATGTGTATGAAGTGCCGTATTTTTTGCTCTATAAGACGCACCAGACCACAAGACGCACCTAGTTTTTGGAGGAGGAATACAAGAAAATAAATATTCTGAATCTCAGAAGCCAGAACAGCAAGAGGGATCGCTGCGCAGTGAAAGCAGCAATCCCTCTTGCTGTTCTGGCTTCTGGGATACCTGCGCAGCCTGCATTCTCTCCATAAGACGCACACACATTTCCCCTTACTTTTTAAGGAGGGAAAAAGTGAGTCTTGTAGAGCAAAAAATACGGTAACTGCTCACAATGCAAATTCCCCCATGTGACTTAAGAGGCCATGTGCATGTACTCTGACAGACTTTTGTTCCATCTACCTCCCTTCTCTCTGGCTTTAGAAACACACGTGTATGTAAACACGCTCTTGCACACCTTCCCCCTATCCGTTGTAAAGACAATTCAGCCTTGGGACTTTGAAGCGAAACTGTGGCAAAGGCAAGCCTGGGAAGCAGAGTCCATATATACAAGGGGGTATATATGTGTGCAAAGACCCGGCAGGTATTTCTCGCTGCCTCGTGTGAACGGAAGTGAAATTATTCGAGGAGAGAAAGGTGTTCACGGTTCTATCAGGCAGTGGGGTGCTGTCAATTTTTCCTAAGTCCGTTCCCCAGTAGTCCCAAGGAGAATGTGTCAGCTTGATCGAGATGTGATCATTAATACCTCTCTGGGGTGCCTGTTAGCCAGACAGGTGTTAGTCGTACGGGGTGCACTGGAGAGGATCAGGTGGTATAACGTGGGTGAAGGTGTGACTGATTGGTATAAATTACCTGGGCATGCAGTGAAGCAGGGTAGGTGAAAGCAGGCGGGGGCAGAGCAGGTGCTAATTCCGCTGGGTAGAGAGGGTACGGCGCCCACACTTCAGGGCTACTGGGGTAAAGTGCAGGCACTGTGAGCTCATCTGCAAGAGAAGAATAAGGAGAGTTCATGGTTATAAAAACAGCAAATGCAGGAAACAAAACGGCAAACACAAGCAGAGCTCAAGGAGGTCCCTCCGACTCCCTCTGCCTTCTCCTTAGGAAATGGAATCAGAAGAGCAGGTACAAAAATTCTAAGTTTGCAACTTACGTTAAGGAACAGGGTTATTGTCCGAAAGGAAACTGGGTGTTTTGTCAAATGGAGAAAGAAATACAAAGCAGTCTACAGCTGTTGTTAAGAGGTGGAAAGTGAGCCACTCAAAAGTATTCTGATGAAAGGATACAGATTCTGGGTGAATGAACTCTTATGGCTGCGGCACTTTGCATCCTGATCTATATACACATCATAGTAAGCCATAGTTAACTGTTTACCGTGGCTCCTGCTTCGCTCTTCCCCTGGTGTGAGCATAGGCAACAAACCACAGTAGCCTGTTACATCTAAACCAGGGATCATAGCTTGCTTCAAACCACAATGTGAAGCCAAGGTTGTTCTTGGCCTGCCAATCATCGTCAAGATTTGAACTCAGGACTTCCTAACTCAGAGGTTGGTCTCAGCTACCCCACTACATTTGTCTCCCCAATGAAAAACAATCCAGTCATCTTAAGAATGGGAGGGAGAGGGGGCACACAGAATGCCATTCTGCACAGATCAAAATAAAGAGTCTATATGATAATGAAGGTTATCTTCTACCCTTTCACAGCAGTACAACAACATATCAGTGGTTCAGGTACCTTATGGAAGTTACAATACCAGCATATTGCTTCTTCTTCCTTTGCCACCACTCATGAAGGCCTCCTACCCAGTGCTTCTCCCTACCTCCACTAGTCACCCGTCCCTGAAGAGTTTAGACGAATCCAGGGCACTCAGGATAACTACTCATAATTTCAGCTCCATCCTTGCTTTGCAAAAAGAAAGGTGCAATTATCCATTGACAGTTTTGGTTGCCGTTTACTGTGCCGTTTCCAGATAACCTTTTGAGACAGGTCACCTGAAAAGTACACATTTCTAATGCAATCCTGCCAAAATGGCAATTATCATACAGGCAGTTTTTTATTTTCAGTCTTTTCCCTAACAATGCCTTGCACCGAACTTGAATTTTTCATAAGCACCACCATGCCAGAGCTGAAAAATCCATTGAGCCAACCACCGGGCGCCAAATACCTCTTTCCTGGTTGCCAGCTTAGACTTCACCATTCTGTATATGAAACATCCAAGAACAAATGTTTCCATAACAGCAGAATCCACATGCCATGCTGGGCTGCAAGAGTGCAGCTCCCTGTCTTCTCTGGAGCTTGTGAACAAGCTACCACTTTTCTTAATCTACTGGGTAGTGAGGAAAGATGCATCTCAATCTTAATCGGGTTCGTTTCAAAATGATTTATGTGTGCCTCCTCCATGAGAGGTTTGGAGGGCGGCAACACGAGGTAGGGCCTTTTCTGCAGTGGCTCCCCGTTTGTGGAATGCTCTCCCCAGGGAGACTCGCCTGGTGCCTTCATTATACTCCTTTAGGGACCAGGCAAATACATTTCTCTTCTCCCAGGCCTTTGTCGAATTAAACAATCTATGGCCTGGGGTGTGTGCATGTTATTGTTTCCATTTGTTATTGTGCTTTGTGTTTTTATATTGTAAACCACCCTGCGAACTTTGGATGATGGGTGGCATGGAAATTTAATAAATAATAATAATTATTATTTCTGAGGTTGGAAGAGGCTTGATCCATTTCTTCCAGTACAGCTGAACTGGTCTTTGTTACAAGCCCAGCATCAACTCAGCCTCTCTCTTTTTTTGCCCCCCTCCCACCACCAAACAAAGCCCCCTAAAACCAACTGCTGGTGCCACACCAGTCAGGGAGAAGTGGGGGCTTATTGTCCCCTCACTCCCACTCAGGGACAGAAGAAGAGGATGTGATCCTCTGCTAGGACTGCTCCCCTCCCCAGTTGTTTGACAGCAGCAACCCGAGAGTAGAGTTGACAACTATCAACCTGTTACTGTATTTTTCGCTCCATAAGGCGCACTTTTTTCCTCTTAAAATTTAAGGGGAAATGTCTGTGTGTCTTATGGAGCGAATGTGTGGTCCCTGGGGCTGGGGGGACGGGACCCGGACTTCCCTCGCCAGCCCTGACAAGCTCTCCCTGACCTGCTCTTTGAGGCTGGCGGTGGCTTTCCTCAAAGAGCAGGTCGGGGAGCAGCGGAAAGGCTGCTCCCCGAGCTTGTGGGGCTGGCGGTGGGGGAAAGCCGTGCTTCCCCCACCGCCAGCCCCGGGGAGCAGTTGGAAGGCTGCGCGCAGCCTTTCCGCTGCTCCCCGACCTGCTCTATGGGTCGAGCAGCTCTGGGGTAGCCCGCGAAGCCTCCGCAGGGCAGCGGGGAGCCTTCATCCCGCTGACCTGGGGAGACTTCGCACCGCTATTCCTGGCTTTTGCGGGAGGTGGGGGAAGGGACAGAGCGAGGCTCTGTCTCTTCCCCCACCTCCCGCAAAAGCCCCCAAGAGCCACATATTTTCCCCCCTTGAATTCTCTCCCCCCCCTCAAAAAAAGTAGGTGCGCCTTATGGTCAGGTGCACTTTATGGAGCGAAAAATACAGTACTTCTCCTCCTATCACGATTTGCTTTGCCCAAGTGCCCCTGAGCTTCCTTCCAGGTATGAGAGGAGGTGGGCCATGCATCAGGGAAGGTTGCAATCTCACTGAAGGAGTCTTGAGCCATCCGCACTACCCTCAGATTTAAAGAAATCCTCTTCTTCCACCCACAAGACACCATGGCAGAGAAGATCCAAGCAAAGCCCCAGTGGGAGCTGACAGGGAGCTGCACTTTAATTACAGCAGAGATTAAGTGTTTGTCCTGTTGGTTTTAAAAGCAAGATAAACAGTGAAAAGTTGGCAAGGGCTAATGCTAACAACGTTCCCTTCCGCCACTCATTCCTAAGCTTTGTGGTCATTCTCGAGCAGAGAGCAACAAGCCTATAAATACACGCAAGAGCTCCCGAACCTTCCCCGAAATATGTGAGCCAGGAGGAGTTTAGCAAGAATGCAGCACTAAGGGACGCTGCCATGTAACCTGGGCCCCTCTTTCTGGAAGCTGCTCTGCTGGAACTTGCAGAAAGGGCACTTGCAGCCACACATACCCTTCAGCTCCCTTTGTGCCTCTGGCATTTTGTCCTCTTCCTGTCCTCTTCTCTCTGTTGACATTTTGGTTGCAAGCTCCTTGGGGTCAGGGACTATGAAGTGCCACGTGTTCAGATGGAATGCTATCATCGTTGGGCGTCCCAGGGGCCATTTCCCAACATGTGAAATGTATAATGGGAAACAAAGGGTCGAGCCAGGCAAAACAACAAAAAGTCGCATTGGCTCAGCTACAAAACTAACCCTCTATGAGCAATATGACACATCCGGTGCAATAATGTCACACCACATGAATACTCTGGGAGACTGACAACTATTGTAAAGAGAGTTGAAGGCATTCGTTATTGGTATTGGTGTCTACACGTGTGTGCTGTTGTTGTTGTTTTTCTTCATCCTACCATTTTCTCCAGTAAGACTGATTTTGCAGGTTCTTGAAGTATTAAAATGTACGGCAAACCTCTGTTGAACCAGGAACAATACTGGAGCCAAAAATGAACACGCCTCCAAGCATACATAACATGAGCCAAAGTGTTACAGTGATGACCATTTGCTCAATCTTTGAGATACAGTGGTACCTCGGGTTAAGTACTTAATTCGTTCCGGAGGTCCGTTCTTAACCTGAAACTGTTCTTAACCTGAAGCACCACTTTAGCTAATGGGGCCTCCTGCTGCTGCCGCGCCGCCGCCGCGTGATTTCTGTTCTCATCCTGAAGCAAAGTTCTTAACCCGAGGTACTATTTCTGGGTTAGCGGAGTCTAGGTACCACTGTATACAGGAGTGATCTGCATATCGCATCAAACCATAGCCTAAAACAAATCAAGGTGTAATGCATGGGTAGGCAAACTAAGGCCCAGAGCCGGATCTGGCCCAATCGCCTTCTAAATCCGGCCCGCCGACAGTTCGGGAATCAGCGTGTTTTCATGTGAGTAGAATGTGTGCTTTTATTTAAAATGCAGCTCTGGATTATTTGTGGGGCATAGGAATTCGTTCATTATTATTTTTTCAAAATATAGTCCGGCCCCCCACAAGGTCTGAGGGACAGTGGACCGGCCCCCTGCTGAAAAAGTCTGCTGACCCCTGTAACCAAGCAGCTTCCCAGTGCACGCTCCACACAGTGCACAAAACAAACCCGTCAAGAAGACATGTTGTCCAAGCCTGGGCTCATAGGTTACTTCCTTGAAACATGCCACAAGCAGTAACCAGTTTGCTTTGGGTTGTTCACATAATGCTCGTTCACATTAAACCATGGTTTGCTGTAAACTACAGTTTAATGTGACGTATGAACTAGACCTGTCTTTACCAAAATTGGGAATCCCAAATCTGTTCCGTTTCCTATGCTTATTCAAGCTACTTTTTCATGATTCTAGCAAACGTATAGAGAAAATAAAATACAAAATTATGTTACACATTTATGTTGCTTTTCCCTCTCAGGCAGTTTTACCTTGCACTGTCGAAAATGAGGACATCAGGTCTGTCACGTAGTCGTGACAGTCGTATTCCAGCAAAGAGCAAGCCAAGGCACAAACGGGATGACACACGTGAGACGCACCGTGAGTTTATCTAATAGCAAATTTGGCAACCCCTACCTATCAGAGCAGCAGCAAATCAGGGCCACCTCCAGAAAGCTAGATGTTTCTGAATAGATGGAGAGATCCCAAGATATTCAGGAAATGACTCATGTGTAAATAAGGGAAAACAGCAGAATAACCCAAACCTTTTGACGCAAAATGGCTCAATGGGAACAACAGTATTCCATTCTCCTGGGGCCATTTTGTGGAAAACGGGGATGACACTGGCCTGCACTGAGTGCAACTCTGCTGCCGGTTGAAGTGGAAAAGTAGAAATAATAGGTTTCAGACAGAAAAGTTGCTTTGTATTTTGTTTTGTTTTTTGCAATATGCACCACTTATTACTTTCACTAAATTCTCATTTGACATTTGGTTACCCATTCGCCTAATTTTAAGCCACACTCAGGCTTTGCCAGATGTCCAATAATTTGGTGTCCATCAGCCAACTTCACTGCTGCCCCGACTCCAGATCGTTCATGAACAAGTTAAATAGTGCCAGTTCATATGCTTGGGGGGGGGGACCTCATTGCTTATCCCCCCCCCCACTATGACAACTGTACATAAAATTCTGCCCTCTGCTTCCTATTATCAGTGACTTTGCGTTATGTGGACCTGCTCTCTTATTCCATGACTGCCAGATGTCTTCAGGAGCCCATGGCAAGACGCTTTTATCAAAAGCATTTTGGAAGTCCACCTTCCAGATCAACCCTATGGAGTCCTGATTTACAGCCTTGAGGTCTGGCTAGGGGGAAAGCAACTTGGGAGAAGGGGAGGGGGAGCATTCTTTGGGGAGAAGGGGCTCAAAACTCACACCCCTGCAAAACTCCTTTTGCTTTGCTTGAAATTTCCCCCATTTCCACTTTATAGCTGCTTGGTGCAACCAACATTCTAAGACAGAGACTGTGGCCACAGCACCCTTAAAAATGCTCCCTAAATATTGTAGATAAACTTGCCAAAAATTCAGAGAAGTGCAAGGCCAGCACAGCCATTAGGCAGGGTGAGGCCGCTGCCTTGGGCGGCGGAAGTCCCCAAGAGTACCCTGCCTGCCCTGCTGCCAGAATTGGCACCAATTTGGGGCAAGATCTCACTCAAAGTTGATTCCAATAACAGAGGTGGGCAGCATAGGCACTTCCTGTTTCGCCACAGGTGAAAACTGCAAAATCCAAAGAACTACTACGCTCCAATCCACGCATTAGTCCAGGAGGTGGAGATCACGACAGGTCATATAGGAATTTGCAAACAAGTCGAGCATTCCTATCTAAGGCACATACCACTGCTTGCTCTTTTATGACGAAGCACAGACACACACACTCACTCACATACTTACACGGCTCCCGGGTAATGAACTGAGGTAAAGTGTTGGGGGTGGCAGGAGTGCTTGGATTTGGTGTCCCCACTAATTTGCTCTTGGCCATCTTCGTGTTGGCCTTGGCGAACTCTAGCCGGAGCGTCTGGGGAATTTCTGGGTCAAAGCGGATTCCCTTTTTGCAGAAAGAGAAAGAACGAGAGTTAGTTCTTTCTGCAGCGATATCACGGTTGCACTGAAAGTAACAGACAAGACTTAACTGTAATAGAGAAACCTTTTGTAATAGATAAAAGACATAATGCGGCAGAAAAGGTGTGAGTGAAAACAATGTAGAGTGGAGGGAAGGAAATCAGCTTATGAAACAATGTAATTTCCGTATTTTTCCATCTATAAGATGCCCCCATGTATAAGACACCCCCTATTTTGGGGGCCTCCAATTTAAGAAAATGGGGAGAGGTGGCCCCTGTGTATAAGACGCCCCCAAATTTTGGACATTATTTTTTAGGGGGGAAACCTAGTCTTATACACGGAAAAATACAGCATTTGATTTGAAGCTTATTGTGAAAATGTTTGAATAAAAGATTATACACAATTTTTTTTTGAAAAGTAACAGATAAGACTGCATACAGCATGAGAATACAATAGAAGCAGCATCATACGAAGCAAATAAATCCAGAAAGAGGATCATGGCATCAGGTCTGAGATCAGCACCAGGAATGTCACAGCAGGACCCAGAAGTATTCCTGGAAAGTGGGAACAGTGGGCAGCTTCAGCCAGCACGTTCCTTCACAGTCTGCCCTAGTAAAAGAAGCTTTTTATATAAAAAAAGAACAAAATGTTCCTGGCCCACCACCTGATAAGTTTTACTGGGGTATGTGTGTACCAGGGCACTTTGCCCAGGGCACCCTCAAACATGGTGCCAAGTCTGCATAACATCCTCCTGAGAAATGCAAACCCAAAGCCACTGCCTTAAATAGGCATACGACAGAATGGAGTGGGATGGTGCATTCAAAAGGCTCCGTAAGAGAAACTTCACCAGCGAAAATGATTTGGTTAAGAAGCAGCATTTCTTCAGTTTAACCTCCACAGTTCCAAGGAGGATTGTGACAAACTGATTCACGAGAAATTTACGGGCGTAGATGGCCTAGGAAACAAATCCATTACAAAAAGGCTGAAGAAATTAAGACGTGTTAGCCTATCAGAGATCAAGACCAACTTTTCTCCCTGTCTAAAAAGGTATACAAATGCAGGGAGACAATCATTTATGTTACCCATCAGGAAAATATATAAAGATCCATAATGAAGGTGTGCAATATTTTCCTTTGGAGCCTTTCAATAAAATATTGGGGAAAGACACTTCTAGTCTTTTGAGGAAGTAGGTTTCAACAGGATAATGCTAATGATAATATTTATACCCCATTGATCAGGCTGAGTTTCCCCAGCCACTCTGAGCGGGGGATGACAACAATAATTCAATAATAATTTCACAAGTCTGTCCAATATCCTATAAGCATTGATATCCTATACAGGCAACTCCCCATTTGGCGTGTTAAAGGCACACATGTCCATTGATGCATGCACCATTTTTTGCTCCGGAAGGGTGCAGGGCAGAACAGGGCATGCTTATGCATGTCCCACCAACATGCACAGTGCCTCGGAACTCAACACCTGTGTAAATGGGGAGTTGCCTGCACTGCAGGTGTCAAAAACAAGAGTTCATGATTGGTATGATATGAACCAGGCAGTTCTTTGCTCACAGCTCAGGTTCTTATAATCCTAGCCAAACTTCAATCATGACTTTAACTGTTAAGGCTTCCTCCTTGACAGTTAAGTAACCTGGAATTTGCAGTCCATGTCACAAAACTAGGTTCTAGGAAATTGACATAAGTGTTAAACCTCTGTCAGCAATGCACTTTTGAGTTCCAAGATGCCACTTCTTAAATTTCCCATACGGAAAACACATCTGTATATGCACACATGCATGGAGACTCATGTGAACATTCCATAGCAAGTCCAATTAAACTCTTAAGTTCTGAATGTTTATTAAAACTGGAGATGAGCTAATTGTTTGTTTAGTGCATTGACAAAAAAATATTAAGTGCACCTCCATACGGTGTGCCGTCCAGGATGGAATCAGAGCTGCAAGCTGTTCTCTGTATGAGAATGCCCCAAACATAAGACTCAGAAGGAAATGACACACCCTATGTTTTCCGAATGTTATTTTTGTTGGTCCTAGAAACAGGACACTACTGTTTGAACCTAATTTTTCTATGCATCACTACAACATTGCCAACAGAACGCTGCAACTTGATGTGGGTGGATAAGACTGATGTCATGAATTAAATTAACAAGAGAAGTGGGAGAAGATAAACAAAGCCTATGAAAATGTGAATCTTTAGGGAGACGGACTCTGGGAAATTAAATATTGAGAGAAAACTTGTGGGATGAGGCAATAAATAAAGCTTGACATCTTCACTCTCATTTTTAATTAAAGGCACACACAATTATGTTAGCTGGGCTTGCAAATTCTTGAAATAAGCTACAGACAAAAATAAAGAGTCCATTAAGGTTGTGAAAAAAATAAGCAGCTGTAAGCTTTGGTGTTCCATTACGCTGAACGGAGGAAAAAAGGCAGGAACAGTTCAGCCACCAAAGCTCAGTATGGAAATCCCATGTATCTGTACCCTAGATTCTGGAAACCTCTGAACCCAATCTGCCCATTGTAGTAATAGATAGTGAAGGGTCCCTGATGAATAAGTCATAACTACAACAGTGAGGCAGAGGCTTAGTGTGATTTAAAATACAACCCCACACCCAACTCCCACCAAAGGCATTTTTTTATAGCGTACAGAATTCAATCATGTGATTTCCCCACTTGCAGGCATACAGGTCAAATACAAGTTTACCCGCCTGAAAAAGAACCAGCCCTACAATAATAGATTTGCACAGCTGACTGCCCCAGCAAGAGATGCTTCCAAAGTAGTGTGCCAAGGAGGTCAACATAGGGAGGGGCCATATCTCCATGGTAAAGCAATGCTTTGCATGCCAAGTTTGCAGGTCCATTCCTGGGCATCTCCAAGACCTCTACCACAGATAGATGCTCCCAGTCAGGAGTAAGCAATGCTGGGGCTGTATGGACAAACAGCGACTCAGTTCTGAGATTATGGCTGCCTACTAGCAGACAATGCATGTGAGGACCATGGGATGTGTTAAGTCCAAGGACAAAGCTCCTCCTTGCATGTGTACTGCTAAATGAGATTTCATGTTGGGTCTAAAACCCAATAACCCATCACCCATTAAAAAGACTACCCTGTTGGTACCCTCTAATTAGCTATAATGAGGCAACATCTAGCAACATATTGCTCAACTCTCTCTTGGCATTCAGCAAGGGGCAAAACTAGGCTTTATTTCACCTGGGTCAAAGACCCAGTTTGGCGTACACACACTCATGTGCATTTGAGTACAAACACACATAGGCCGGGAGCCTCAATGGCGCCCTTCTGGAGACTTCACCCGGGGCACTAGCTAATTAATTCTACAATACAGATTAACATCAGCTTCAGCCTTTAAAAGTATTGAAAAGCAACACCAGCAGGGCAGAAATTGCGAATGGGAGAAGGCGACAACACTTTCCCCCTGGAACTGTCTCCCCACAGCTGCTTCCTCTCCTGAAGACAGAGTTCCAGACAACGCTTACAACAGAAACGTGGGCTTGAAATGTGTCCCATGTGGCAGTTTGGGATTAAAAGGTGGTCCTACTGTGCGCTGTTTAAGGTGGACCCTGGGTCCTGCTTCTGAAAAGGTTCAAGGCGACAGATGCCACAGAAAGAAGACGGCAACAAGTACAATCAAATTACATACATTAACGCATGGAATGGTCACCAATGAAGATCTGGGAGGGAGGAGTCCAGGGGCAATAGATCCCAAACCAGGCTGATGAAGTGGGCGTCACTGCCTCACCTCTCAATCCAGTGGCTCTTAGCCCAGAGAGATGTGCTGATTTTCTAGAGAGCTCACCACAAGGAAACATTCATACATAACAGTGTGAAATGGTACAGTCCAAGGGAAAGTGTGGTTGCTTCTTGATTTGGCTGAATGTGGCAACCCTTCCGTCATGGAAAATATGCCTGAGCCAACTATGATGGAACATTAACTTTTCACAGTACAACTTCACCTTACCTCAAGATGCATTGTTCATGCCCAGTGAAGCTGTGAGGCTCACATGTGTTCTATTCTAGGACCAGTATTATTTTAATGCAAACTGAAGTACGTACCGTATTTTTTGCTCTATAAGACTCACTTTTTCCCTCCTAAAAAGTAAGGGGAAATGTGTGTGCGTCTTATGGAGAGAATGCAGGCTGCGCAGGTATCGCAGAAGCCAGAACAGCAAGAGGGATTGCTGCTTTCACTGCGCAGCAATCCCTCTTGCTGTTCTGGCTTCTGAGATTCAGAATATTTTTTTTCTTGTTTTCCTTCTCCAAAAACTAGGTGCGTCTTGTGGTCTGGTGCGTCTTATAGAGCGAAAAATACGGTATCTGTTTTTTAGCAGGCCTTAAAACATGGGTGGGCAAATTAAGGCCCGGGGGCTGGATCTGGCCCAATCACCTTCTAAATCCGGCCCGCAGACAGTCTGGGAACCAGTGTGTTTTTACATGAGTAGAATGTGTCCTTTTATTTAAAATGCATCTCTGGGTTATTTGTGGGGCATAGGAATTCGTTCATATATTTTTTTCAAAATACAGTCTAGCCCCCCACAAGGTCCAGGGGACAGTGGACCGGCCCCCTGCTGAAAAAGTTTGCTGACCCCTGCCTTAAAAGTTTCCCTGTTCACTTTAAACCGGGGGGGGGGGGACATTGCACCCAGAAACCAGCAAGTAAGAGTCAAGAAGCCTGACAAAAAATTACAGACCTAGACTCCCTGGGAGTCTGAACCATTCAACAAAAAAACATCAGTTTCTTGTTCCAAATTAAAGTTCCAACGTCCTTTTAAAACCTCAGAAGTTTAAATGACCTAATTTGTTTGGCAGCAAAAACTGGGGCCATAGGCTTTAGAGCAAGTCACATTCCTAAAACATCTTTAGTATCAGCACCATATAAGGCAGTCTGTATCCTGCTCTGCTTCACTCTTATCCCCGGAGATTAGCAGAGCCAAGAAGATATTGTACATAAAAAATGAAGACAGGAAAACAGACTAGGGAACCAGTGTACTTGCTGCATGCTTTTTATCCTGGTCTGAAAAATTGTTCCCTGCACTCAAGATATTTTTGCTCTTGAGGGTCATCAATAATGAGGTTAACTCTGTACACACAGAACATAACTATATTTCCTGGCAGCTAACTCCCCTCCCACCCCACACAAGACAAAGAAACAGTACAGTGGTACCTCGGGTTAAGTACTTAATTCGTTCCGGAGGTCCATTCTTAACCTGAAACTGTTCTTAACCTGAAGCACCACTTTAGCTAATGGGGCCTCCTGCTGCCGCCGCGCCACCGGAGCACAATTTCTGTTCTCATCCTGAAGCAAAGTTCTTAACCTGAAGCACTATTTCTGGGTTAGCGGAGTCTGTAACCTGAAGCGTATGTAACCTGAAGCGTATGTAACCCGAGGTACCACTGTACTTTAAAACGAACAAAAATCAGTGTCGGAGCGAAGGCATTCTACTCTTCGGGAATGCTTCTCCCCAGTAACAAGGTTTTGCTGGGGGAGATCAGTTTTGAGGGAAACTCATTCCTCATAGGCCTGGAGACACACTTCTTTATAATACTGCTTTCTTGAGTACCGGGTACAACTTAAAGGAATGCCAATGTGTAGAGAGAACTCACATATGAGTTGTCATCACTTGACAGCAACGACACCAAGAGATTATCTTCACATCTGACACATCCGGCATGGATGGGTTTTTCTCTCCAGCACAGGGCAGCTACATTTTAGATATCTGTCTGCGTTCATCCATAACGTGATGCTGACAAGATCAATGAGCTGCATTGTTTCAACTCCATTATCAGGCAAAATTCCTACAAGGTAGCCTACACAGGAACATTTAAAAGAATAACTTGGAGCAGTTTCACAAACCTAAAGCCATTTGCGCTTCTCACTCAATGACCCTGAGCCGCAGAAAGCTTAGTCATGTATAAGATTTACTAAAATCAATGGGTCTGAAGTCAGTCACGTAGCAAAGACATCTCCCATCTTCTACTGAATGTATTTATTTATACTAGCATTGGCATCACATCCTCCTAGTCCATGGGTAGGCAAACTAAGGCCTGGGGGCCGAATCTGGCCCAAAGGAGGGGCCGAATCTGACCCAATCACCTTCTAAATCTGGCCCACGGACGGTCCGGGAATCAGCCTGTTTTTACATGAGTAGAATGTGTCCTTTTATTTAAAATGCATCTCTGGGTTATTTGTGGGGCATAGGAATTTGTTCATTTTTTCTTCAAAATGTAGTCCGGCCACCCCACAAGGTTTGAGGGACAGTGGACCGGCCCCCTGCTGAAAAAGTTTGCTGACCCCTGTCCTAGTCCTTTGCCCTCATGAGAGGCAGTGATGGCCACCAACTTGGAGGTGTTCTAGAAAAAAAGGTGCTGGTACTGTGTACCCTTGAGTACCCCCAGAAAAAAAGCACCGAGTGAAAGGAACTTGCCCTGTGTCCACACCTAAATTGTGGAACTCTGCTTGGTGAGGTTTGTCAGGCCCTCTGTTATTTTTGTGCTTGTTTAGGCTAGCTTTTTTCTGATAGGTCAGATTTTTATTTGTTGCTTTTGTTTAACTGATGTAACTGTCTTTGTCTTAAGCATATTATATCCTCTGTCTTAAGCATATTATACTGTTATATTACGCTTCTCATTCAGTGACCCAGAGCCGCAGAAAGCTTAGTCATGTATAAGGTAAAGGTAAAGGGACCCCTGACCAGCTTCGGGGTCATGTGGCCAGCATGACTAAGCCCCTTCTGGCTAACCAGAGCAGTGCACGGAAACACCATTTAACCTTCCCGCCGGAGCGGTACCTATTTATCTACTTGCACTTTGACGTGCTTTCGAACTGCTAGGTTGGCAGGAGCAGGGACCGAGCAACGGGAGCTCACCCCATTGTGGGGATTCGAACCGCTGACCTTCTGATCAGCAAGTCCTAGGCTCTGTGGTTTAACCCACAGCGCCACCCGTGTCCCTTTAGTCATGTATAAGATTTACTAAAATCAATGCGTCTGAAGTCAGTCACGTAGCAAAGACACCCCCCATCTTCTACTGGATGTATTTATTTATACTAGCATTGGCATCCCATCCTCCTAGTCCATGGGTAGGCAAACTAGATCCAGCCCAAAGGAGGATTATACAAGTTCATGAAGGATAGGGGCAACAATGGCTACAAACACCAATGGCTAT
Organism: Podarcis raffonei; assembly: GCF_027172205.1. Taxonomy (NCBI): domain Eukaryota; kingdom Metazoa; phylum Chordata; class Lepidosauria; order Squamata; family Lacertidae; genus Podarcis; species Podarcis raffonei. Next base: position 7,841,058 of record NC_070618.1, read on the forward strand.
ATATATATCTAGTCCACCAGTTGCAAGAGATTCCTGTGAAAAGCCCTGGTCGTCACCATGAACAGCCTGAGTGTCAGCCTGGGAGGAGGTGAGGTAGAAAAGAGAGAGACAGGAAAGAGTGCATTGGACGAAGGGCCAGAGAGGCTGAAGAGACAGACATGGAGAGCCGGCATCAGAGGGAGTTGGTTGTACTAAAGAAAACAAGGCTCTCTCCTGTCACATTTTATCCTCACAAAACCCTGTGAGGTAAGTTAGGCTAAGAGAAGGTGACAGCCCAAGGTCACCTAGTGAGCTTCATGGCTGAACAGGAAACTGAACCCATGTCTAGGACCCAGGTCCTAGTCCAACACTCTTAACCGCTATAGCAGACTTGCAATGGAGATGGGCTTGGGGTTCTTCTGCCTTGCAGAATGTTTTGCAACCATGAGTAGCAGAGGTAGAATTACGTAAAATAAAAGGAAATGCATGGAAGCTTACTTAGTTTGCATGACGTATGCAGACTGAAAAGTTCATGTTACTTTTGCACGCTACACTGGTACCTCGGGTTAAGTACTTAATTCGTTCCAGAGGTCCGTTCTTAACCTGAAACTGCTCTTAACCTGAAGCACCACTTTAGCTAACGGGGCCTCCTGCTGCCGCCGCGCTGCCAGAGCACAATTTCTGTTCTCATCCTGAAGCAAAGTTCTTAACCTGAAGCACTATTTCTGGGTTAGCGGCGTCTGTAACCTGAAGCGTATGTAACCTTGAAGCGTATGTAACCCGAGGTACCACTGTATTTGTTTCTGTTCAATTCACGAGGCATGCACCTTTAGTTATGCAAACCTGCAGACAGACTAATTCAGAGCCATCTGAAATCAAGATCGACATATCCCTGCCTGCTTACTCAGGTGGAGAATTCACTCTACAGGACTGCATATTCAGTCAAAAACTGTAAATTTCAGGCAAAATACCTCCAGGCAGTTTTTTTTTCAGGGGGTACTCAAGGGTACACCTTGTTGTTGTTGTTGTTGTTGTTAAAAAGTGTGACACTTACTGTGATAACTTCATGGTGAATACCGGCACCTATTTTTCTAGGGAAAAAAGCACTGCCAGCAGGGATTAGAGCTATGCTTTAGCATTTTGCATATGGACTGGCAAACAGAACCCCAAAATTGTTTATTAGGATTCTGTACTTAAGGTGTGAGCTTAAGATATCCAGTCAAATCTCCTATAAAGAGAGATAACTCCTCACTACAGATATAACAAACTGGGTTCTTCAGCTATGTTAGTCCTCTTCTGAACTAATTTCCATCCTCCTGCACTGAACTTTAAAAAACCCTGTGTCTTTCCAACACATTTTAAAGGTACATTAAACTTGGCTGAACTTTGTTTGCACTCAACAATATCTGAGCGATCTCACTGGCAGAACACAAAAGGGAACATCTGCTCCACCTAATGCCACCTGAAGGAAGACTAAGGCGTTCAGAAAAATCACACAATAGTGTAATATTCCTGCTCCTCAACCCTAGCATAGAAGGGCTATTTTCTGCCCTGTATAATCCATGACTAATAATAGGAAAATTCCCCTTTACTATGATGGATGGAGGATGGTAGCACAAAATGCAGGAAACTTTTTACTTTCTTGCAAAATCCCTCTCACTGGGGATTAAGCTATTAAGTACTAATGCAATCGTGAAGCTGAGGCTCCAATACTTTGGCCACCTCATGAGAAAACTCCCTAGAAAAGACCCTGATGTTGGGAAATATTGAGGGCACAAGGAGAAGGGATGACAGAGGACAAGATGGTTGGATAGTGTTCTCGAAGCTACCAGCATGAATTTGACCAAACTGCGGGAGGCAGTGGAAGACGGAAGTGCCTGGCGTGCTCTGGTGCATGGAGTCATGAGGAGTCAGACATGACTAAACGACTAAACAACAACAACAACAACAACAACTAATGCAATATTCTATTTCTCCCCATCTACACAGGTGAAAGTAAAACACAAACACTCAGGGATACTGCTCCCTCCTGTTTTTGACAACGTAGTGTCTGAGGTGATGTTTCATCCCTTCTCAACTGTGGCTCACACTCGCAGCCTGCTTGCTTCATTCCACACAACGCAATGAGGCCTCTGAAAACTGAGGTGGCCCCTGTATGTACACCACTTCCTCATTCTCTTGACCCTTTCTGGTTAAGGCCTGGGTTTCAGCACTAAGACAGATCTGGTCTTGTTGGTGGATGGATCTCAGTTATGGAAACCAGGCATTCAGCCTGTCCTGGGTGGAGCAGCACTCTCCCTGAAAGAGCAGGTATGTAGTCAGGGTGCCGCTGAAAACCCTGGTGGCATCAATGGCAAGGATTGTCTATTTCCAGCTACAGACAATTTACCAGCTACAGCCAACTCTGCCATCTCAGCTAAGTCCAATCATTCTAACAACCGTAGTACAGATGTCCACATCCTTGATGGGCTTCCATCACCTAACTAAAACACATGTATTTGGAGGTCTTGGGTTAAACTTGCTCTGGGTTTAAGGATTGCCTGCACTATAGTTGCTGCTGCTGCTGCTGCTGTTAATTTTGGACGGTTCCAGTTTTAAAACGTGGTGCGATTTTATTATGTCGGGAACTGCTTCGTAACAATACTCTGCACAGCTTTGCCTTGTGTTTTGTTCATTGTCATCCCCACCACTCTCTTAAATTCCTATGCTCTGTTCTTCAAATGAGTGAGAATTTAAGGATCCCCATCTGCAGTCTCAAGTGCTACACGGCCAGGAGAAGTTCCACCACACTGTTCTGCTGCTACTGCAGCTCTGCTGTAACACAACCCAGAAGCTTTTCATATGGCACCAATACTCACATTCAAAGCATTCTTAGCAGCTTCTGCTTCTGAGCGACTGTCGAAACTAACGAAGCCCACGGGCTGGAAGAAAATGAGAAAATCAGAGGTTAGGGGTGGGGAATTATTGTTGAAGGATGAATAAAGAACCCAGGGATAGGAATATTCACACTTCAGTGATAAAAAAAGTTACATACTGCTGCAGCTACTGTAATCCACTGAATTAAAAGATTAATCAAACAGAACATTGGTGATTATCAGTTTTAAGTGGTGAGCTTGGAAGTACAAGGTATAATTGCCTCTTTTTTTATGGCTATTTTGTGTTAAAAGGAAATGAACACATTAAGGTTTAGTTTTCCTTCGGTTAAAAGACACTTTATTATCTTCAACCTGTTGGCAGTTCTATAACGTTACTGTATGATGCTTTTGAAAATCTTTGCTGAACTCCACATAAACCCAAATAATGTTTAATAGCCCACAAGACAGCCAAGGTGAATCTAGACTGAATACAATCAGGAGATTTATGGTGTTTGAAACTTTGTGCCAAAATTTCATACCATCTCATACCATCTCCTTAGTTTTAGAATTTCTCACGTTAACCATACACCGCTGACATTTATGTTAACGATTTCACTGTGTATTCGGCTTACCTGCTTAGATGTGAGTTTAATAAGAGAGCCTTCATAACCCTGCAGGAAGAAATAAAAATTAGTCTGGCCAAGATAAAATTTAAGATCAATGCTAGATAAATAAATGTGAATATATAAAAACAGGACACAGTACATTTTTCCCTGAGTGACTTGTTATTTGGCTATACTTAGAAACAGCAAACTTTAAGAGGAAGGTTTGTGGGAAAGATGCAAGGTATTTCATTTGGCTCCAAGGCAGAAGTCTTATTAACAGTAGGAGCTGAACTCTCCTACTCTATCCCAACTCCTAAAGGTGGGCTTAACAGCATGGTTTTTAAGGGTGCTTATTCTTGCTGGAAATACGTGTCGCCTACTGTTCTTGTTTGAGAGGGAATAATTAAACAAAAATAGCAAGCCTGAAAACCTTTGCACACTTACTTAGAAGTAAGCCCTTTTGAGAGACCATCTTGGCTGTAAGTCCTGGAAGACCTGCTCCTTGCCTTGCAGGCATTTTTCCAACTGGTCTGGGAGGGCAGGGCCCGGACTGACTCCAGCTACAAAAGCTGAGGCTGCTGAACAGACTCTTTGGAGTTTTTTGCTGTTATTGATATTATTTTTTGTATCTTTTTTTTAGATCTTGTTACAAGTTATGTGGAAATTGTTCAGTTTGGTTGTGCACTTTTTGATGTTTTATTGTTTATGACTACTTTGGTTATGTTTGTAGTTATGTAACTTTTTTATGTCGTAAGCTGCCTTAAGCATGGTTTTAACTTTGGAAAGGGAGCATGCAAATAAATTGATTGATTGATTGATTCTGAGCACAGTAGGGCTTCCTTCTGAGTAAACATGTGAAGCTTTGCATTGTAAAACCCATCCAAACTGTGAATTATTAGAATATCCAGAATTTTACAGTAGTACTTCAATATGGCTGTGGTTTTCTTGCTTGGGTACAAGCTTTTCCACTGCAACTGGGATCACCACACATCTGAATGCCCCCCTTCTCATATAAACACCGTGACCAACCAGATGCCTCAGGGTACAAACAAAAATGTCAAATCTGTGCACAAGGCAGAAGACGAGAACCTAGAACTCTTTGCCCCAACATCACATGTGCAAGGAGGGTGGTTTAAAAATATATACACATACACAGTTGGTGGAACATTCAAACGTAACATATCTGCATTCTTAAATCCAGGCTTACTATATGACTACACTGGATGTTTAGAGAAGTTCTTTGATTTTTTTAAAAAAAACTCCTTAAAAGAGAATCAACATTCAAGTCTAGTGTCTACTTGCAGATGTAAATAAAGGGTGATACAGATTCTGGGATGGTATAAAATAAGGGTTAGCAAATAGGGGTTTGTGCGTCGTGGGTGTAAGAGGCAGAGAGAAGGCCAAAAAAGGTTAGCTACCCCAGGTCTAAGAGAACAGGGTGTCCACTCTGCCCAATTAAATATGGGTGTCAGAGGATTTCATGTAGAAGATGAGGAAAATTTATATCCCTGCTCTGCTAGCAATAAAAGGAACATAGCTGATCGTTTGCAAAAGAAGGTCAAAGGGAAAGCTTGTGGAAGAGAATCTTCAAATAGCTTTACTAGGAAAGCTAATGATGCAAATCTTAAGCAGCTAGTGAGATGCACACCAAAGTGTGTGTGTGAAGTAACCATGAGGATAGGCAGAAGCTGAGAAATGTGGGGCACGTTCCTGTCCCAGATTCCCTATCCAGGTGGCTTTGTTCTTCTCATGGGGCTCCACTTCCTCTCTTGCCCTTGGGATGCCTTTCCCTCTGTCTCTGCTTCCAAAAATCCTACGCTGCCTCTCCATTTTCAATTTCAGACACTAGTTATGGTAGGTCCTGCTCAAATTCGTTCTTGACCTGTTCGCTTCCAGGCCTGTTGAGCATGGCAGGATTCAAGCTTTTCCCCGTTTCTAAATGTGAGGTATGCTTCTTAGGCATGCAAACAGGTCTGATGGAAGGGTGGGGATAAGAGTAATATGTCACAAAGCCACTGGTGGTTTTCATAAAGCAGCGGGAATCAGGGCTATCCTTGCATGCAAATTCTGCAATGATGGGACATTTACGGTGCTCCCTGGAAGCAAAAATAATACTTATGGGATGTTAAAATCATTACAGATTATGTCTGTAAGACCCAGAAACTCAAATTTAGTGAATCTATAAAGGTAAAGGTAAAGGGACCCCTGACCATTAGCTCCAGTCATGGACGACTCTGGGGTTGCGGCGCTCATCTCGCTTTACTGGCCGAGGGAGCCGGCATACAGCTTCCACGTCATGTGGCCAGCATGACTAAGCCGCTTCTGGCGAACCAGAGCAGTGCACGGAAATGGCATTTAACTTCCCGCTGGAGCGGTACCTATTTATCTACTTGCACTTTGATGTGCTTTTGAACTGCTAGGTGGGCAGGAGCAGGGACCAAGCAACGGGAGCTCACCCCGTCGCGGGGATTCAAATCGCTGACCTTCTGATCGGCAAGTCCTAGGCTCTGTGGTTTAACCCACAGCGCCACCCGCGTCCCTTCTAGTGAATCTATAGTCCAATTCATTTTCTGTCTGAAAATGGGACACATGCACATCTTGACTTCGATACAGAGGGAAACATAAAAGTAGTTGTACCCCAAGACACGCCAACTGCTGGGAAGCAGGAGGTACTTCAGCATTAGCTAGCCAGATTCAGTTTGCTACACACATAATGCCAAGACACTAATGTGTACTAAGGAAGTCTGGAGTTGGGACATTTTTACATCTAGTAGTTAAAACTTGGAAGATGGGGTTTATTTCCTAAGAAAAACCAGCACTGCAACAGAAAATAAACCAGGCTGGGCTGCAGGAATTCTGTTGCCTGGACTGGGAGCTGGAGGACTTCCAAGGAGCAACCAGGAATACGCATGTATGCTTGCAGGAAGCATACATAAGTGTGTTCATATTATTACATGTCGCTGAGCCTTCTTATGAATCCTTACTCCAAATCCCTATCCTCATTAGAGGTTAGCATTCACAACTTTAAACCCTGATCACACCAGTATGCTATTTATAATTACTCTATTCATGGGCTGTTGGCCAACTTTCACTTCATGGGAAAGTCATTGTAGCCAAGTTTTTATTTGAAATAAGATACCATGATAGACTGCATCCCAACCTTTTTCAGAATCCAGATACTGAGGAGCATCGTCTGAATTTCTGACCGCTACTCCAGAAGAGGCAATTACATATTATTGTGCCGATTTACCATTTATAACAAACAGTAAACGAACCACAAGTATTTACGTAAATAAGGACACTGGCACTTCAGTTCCAGGTTCAATAGCAGGGTACCTTGAATGGTCTGAACAACAAATAGAGTTCCCGGGGCTTGATGTCCAGAGGCAGGCCGCTGACAAATAGCGTTCGTACCTTTAACAAAAACAAAAGCGAAAAGGGCACACGTCAAGAATATTAAGGCAACTTAACCTTGGTTTTTTTCAAAAAATGAAGAAGTTCCAAATAGTAGTTTCTTCAACCTTTAAAGTCTGTTCACAAAAATTACTGGCCTACCTGCCCAAACATATCTTGTTAGCTGTACAGTGGTACCTCAGGTTAAGTACTTAATTCGTTCCAGAGGTCCGTACTTAACCTGAAACAGTTCTTATCCTGAAGCACCACTTTAGCTAATGGGGCCTCCTGCTGCTGCCGTGCCGCCGGAGCACAATTTCTGTTCTCATCCTGAAGCAAAGTTCTTAACCTGAAGCACTATTTCTGGGTTAGCGGAGTCTGTAACCTGAAGCGTATGTAACCCGAGGTACCACTGTATATGACAAATCAACAGGAAGTATGTGGAGAGTGACCTGAACTCTTAATTTACAAAAGCTTCCCATCTCTGAGCACAAGGGATTCTTACTTACTGCAGGTGACCTGGAAGGTCTAAAGATATTTATTAAAGTTTTATAAAGAAAAAAAATTACAAAATAGAAAAAATACAGAAAAAAACAAGAAAGAAACTACATAAAGTACAAAGATACATAAAAAATAAAATACAGAAAAAATAAAAAGACAAAAGAGTAATTAAAAACAAATCAGTTTTTCAAATTTTAAATTTCCTTTGCTTATTTCCTTGACCTCCTCACACCTCCCTTTTTTATATTCCCATTCACAGAATTAAATCAGCAAATCCTTACCCTCTTTCTTTTATCTTAACTCAATATCTCAACATGTTATAACCTTATATTTTCATCCGTTATCTGTCCCTTTTTTACATATTCTTATTAACCTTGTTACTAAGGCCACTTAATTTCAAACCAACATCATTTAACTTTCATTAATTTTACAATATTTCTGCAAATAGTCTTTAAATTTCTTCCAATCTTCTTCCACCAGCTCTTCTCCCTGGTCTCGGATTCTGCCAGTCATTTCCGCCAACTCCATGTAGTCCATCACTTTCATCTGCCATTCTTCCAGGGTGGGTAAATCTTGTGTCTTCCAATACCTTGCGATGAGTATTCTTGCTGCTGTTGTAGCGTACATAAAGAAAGTTCTATCCTTCTTCGGCACCAATTGGCCGACCTGGAAGGTCTAAACCTTCCTTACAAACACAAATATGAAAATGGCTTCAAAGTCATCAGATGGCAATGTTTCATTTCCCCAGCCCTGTTTGTTAATTTCAAATAATAACTCCTGCACATCCTGCAACATTAAAAAAAAACAACCAACAGAATTACACTGATACTAAAGCAGTTTCTTCTGCAATGGAAAGAAAGTGCTAGTGGATCATAGCCATATTTTGCTGCAGTCATGACTTCAAGCTTCTCTCAACAATTACTTAGCCAGAAATAAATAAATGTTTACCCATTAAAGCAGCATTAACCCCCCACCCAGCTTTAAGCAGATGACTTAAAAACTACTGCCAAGTGTTGGCTTCCTTGTAGATGCATATGAAGTAACGCAGACTTCTGCAAATCCGGAAAATTTATACCCATAGCAATGTAAAATGCTCTACCAATGTCTATATCCGCGTGCAAAGTTACTTAATAATGCTATGCAAGAAGAAAATGTATGCTGCAATCATGTACTCATGGTTTCAGAAACAGCCTTAGCTCAGAGTATCTTTGAAAACATCTCCCACAGAATCCTCCCTCTAGCCAAAGAACATCTGGGAGACCCTGTTCTGCATACAGCTCTTTATGATGTCAGTTTATGGGCTCCTGAGATAGGACTCTTATTTGTGGTACCAAGAACTGCTTCATGTCCTCTCCAGGGAGGCTTGCCAGATTATCCTTCTTAGCACTCAGAGGCCTGGTGAAAATCTACCTATCAGGCTTCAAACATCTAAGTAACTTCAGGTCCATAAGCTTGTTAAATAATGCATAAGCTGCTCCTTTCAAAATACGTTTTTCAGGCACAACTGAGCCAGAATCTCTTCATTCATGTCAGGCCCTAATGAACAGATTCCCATACACCCCTGAGGTCCTGCATTTTCATTTCTTTTTCTCTCCCTCTACCTCATCTAACCTTGTTAAGTTCTTTTGGACTCACTTGCATTGGAGTTACCACATTTCCTCTGGCTTTGGAAATATCAAGAAAGCATTTTAAACTTGAATTTCATACGATGTTCCTTTTTTGGCTACACACAGGGCTTTTTTTTCAGCTGGACCTCACCAGAGTTTAGCTCCGGCACCTCTCAAGTGGGTGCCATTCTAAGAGAACAAGGGAGAAGAAGAAGAGTTTGGGTTTGATATCTACCTGAAGGAGTCTCAAAGCGGCTAACAATCTCCTTTCCCTTCCTCCCCCACAACAAACACTCTGTGAGGTGAGTGGGGCTGAGAGACTTCAAAGAAGTGTGACTAGCCCAAGGTCACCCAGCAGCTGCATGTGGAGGAGCGGGGAATCAAACCCGGTTCACCAGATTACGAGCCCATCGCTCTTAACCACTACACCACACTGGCTCGTGGTGAGCTCCAGCACCTCCTAGAAAAATAGCACTGGCTGCAAATCACCCTGAGTTCTACTTTTCTTTACAAGGCTCTCATACGTTTTATAGATAAATAATGAAAACTTCCTATGCCAAGTCACAGTGTTTTGCAATGTTTCTACCCTATCACTTGCACAAAGGTTGCTGTTGTTTAAGAAAGAAGCCGGCTGTCAAACGAGTCCTCTGTTTAGGGCTCTGTCATCAGAAAGTACTCCCAGCCTGTTTCCTGGTGTTATAATTTCCACGGGTTGCAACCAATGTTTGGAATCTACTGTACAATCTCCCTTAAGTTAGGAATGCAAGTTTATTCCAGACTCATAAAGAGCTGCTCATATCTGACTATGCAAGATAAAAGTGCCCAACTGTTGTTTGTCCACCCCTATGCTCCACCAAACCAAACATTAATTTTCTGAAGCGTGCCAGAGGTCCTGAAGGATTAGGAAGGCACTGATCGGCACATTAGGCAGAATGTTTCAGCCTGGCTGGTACTGTTTCCCATTAAGAGAGATGTGCTTGCTTCAGCTTGGTGAGGAAATCAGTACCAATTTGCCCCAAAGCAATGTGCTGCTTTTGATTCAGCAAATATGAAATGAGTGCCCACTCCATAGCCTTCCATCCTATTTTTTCACATCTCATAGTAGGAAGAGGAGGAGAAGTTGCGTGTCGAGGTCCCCAGGGCCACCCCAATAACTCACACATCACACAGAATTTTTTGTTTAAGGTTTTTGGCATAATTTTGGCCACAACTTTATTAAAATACAAAAATGTGAGTGGTTGCTTAGGCATTGGTTGCGACTATCTGCCCCCACCATGGGGGACAGACTGACATTGCGCACAATGCGAAAGTCAGAATAGGGGAATACACTTGGGGCTAGCGACGGAGCAGGTAACCTCCCCTCAGCCCAAATGCAACCAGGAGCTCATTGCTATGGCCCGAGTCCCCTTGACAGAGTGGACAAGAAATAGTTAGCCCCCAATTCCTTTAACGGAATCCCTCGCAGCAGAAGCATTAGAGGGGCAGGCACAGCCAATCCATGCCCCTCAACCAACCAAACCATAAACCAATGCCTAACTGCAACCTTACAAGTTGTGATGATTTGCTACGCAGTAGGCAAAAACCAAATGGCACCAGCCAATCCGCCAGATGGACAAAATTCCTACTGGGCCCCTGCCCCAAGAGCAGACGACCCCATGACAGGCATAGCAAAGTCAAAGCGAACAACCCTAATTCTAGGGGGGGGGCAATCCGATGCACGGGCGAAAAGAGGAAGCCCTAGCCTCGTGCATGGAGTTTTAGCACTTCTGGCTGTCAATCAACAAATGGCAACATTAACTTCTTCCCAACAACAAGGGAAGCCTCAATTGCATCAGTGGCCAACGATCAATTAGCCCGCCCCCAACTTTGGAGTGTCCTGGTGACCCCCACCGCAACACGTGCTCTCCATGAAGGAGAACACACTTTAACAGCTACTCTTTTCTAATATGTTCCGGAGCAGAAAGAGACTCTACCGTCTACCCCAACCAATCAAAAGTTGGCCAAAGAAAGTTTCCTGACCAGGATAACGTAAAGGTAAAGGACCCCTGGACAGTTAAGTCCAGTCAAAGGTGATTATACGGTGCGGCGCTGATCTCGCTTTTCAGGCCGAGGGAGCCAGCGTTTGTCCACAGACAGCTTTCCAGGTCATGTGGCCAGCATAACTAAACCGCTTCTGGCGCAATGAGACACCATGACAAGTGCCAGAGCGCATGGAAACAGTTTATCTTCCTGCCACAGCGGCTCCTACTTATCTACTTGCACTGGTATGCTTTCGAACTGCTAGGTTGGCAGAAACTGGGACAGAGCAATGGGAGCTCATCCCATCACGCTGATTCGAACCGCCAACCTTCCAATCGGCAAGCCCAAGAGGCTCAGTGGTTTAGACCACAGCACCACCCTTGTCCCTCTGACCAGGATAACATAGACTCTGACCCCAACATCCCTCTCTCTCTCTCCAACACACACATACCTCTCTAAACAGACATCACCAGCTGTCCTGAGACTCTGCCTTTTGCCAACTATAAAGATAATCATTGAGGATTCAGTAGGACATAAAAGAGACCTCACAGAAAGGCACTTTCATGGCTAGAGGCAAAGGATTTTGTCATCCCAGACGTCTGAAGGCAGTTCGATAGAGAGAATGCTGCTTGTGGTGTGTATACTGTTACAAAAGTTGGGTCCCTCCTGCTCTCTCCGATGAGCGGTGGCAAGTGTCCAGGGGGTTCCAGGCACTCGCCCAGGGTCTGTGTTCCTTTGCAGAATTGAGACATGGCAGAGACTGCTGTAGCTTTAAGAAATATGGTTTGTTCACCTATTTACACCTTCAATCTGGATGAAGGGAGTCCAGATCTTACAGTGTTTCAAGAGGGGACTGTACCCCACAGCACTGCAGCCACAGAGTCCAAGGCATCTCTCCCAGTCAGCTTTCAGCCAGCCTGCCCAAGATGGATCCCAGTCCTTCTTCTCCTTTCTTTCCCCAGAACACCTTGCTAAAAAAAACTTCTCTTTTCCTTTCACCTCACATCCAGTTACCCTGGCAACCTTCCCAAACCCCAGCCTCTGTTCATACCTCAGGGCAAAGGGGGAGGACAGTTCTCTTGCAATGCCAATGGCCCTGTATTGTTTCTTAATGGCCCTAGCTTGGCCAGGTCTTTTTGGCTAGCTCAGGAATTCCTCTGCAGCTTTTATTTCTCCCTTCACATCCCAAATAATCAAAATCATGCCTAATTTATATGATTTGGGGGGGTCCCCCCCCGATCTATAACAATACTGTTTCCACTTTTACCTCTGTGAAGATAGGTTTGGTAAATATTTGTACATTCAGTCCTCTCCCGTTTAACACCTTATTTGACCATCAGCAAGAGAAGACTGGGACACGGGTGGCGCTGTGGGTTAAACCACAGAGCCTAGGACTTGCCGAACAGAAGGTCGGTGGTTCGAAACCCTGTGAAGGGGTGAGCTCCTGTTGCTCGGTCTCTGCTCCTGCCAACCTAGCAGTTCGAAAGCACGTCAAAGTGCAAGTAGATAAATAGGTACCGCTCCGGCGGGAAGGTAAACGGCGTTTCTGTGCGCTGCTCTGGTTCGCCAGAAGCGGCTTAGTCATGCTGGCCACATGACCCGGAAGCTGTACGCCGGCTCCCTCGGCCAATAAAGCGAGATGAGCGCTGCAACCCCAGAGTCGGCCACGACTGGACCTAATGGTCAGGGGTCCCTTTACCTTTAAGAGAAGACTGTCCCCCATCTCCTGCCTTATGCAATTAGCACAATTCCTTCATCAGGGTAATATGCAAACAACAGACCGAAACAGGTTTGCTCAAAAGAGGGGCTGCTCCCGACAGAAGGTGAGGACGTTTGTTTTCATTTGGGTGCCTTTGTCTTCTTTCTTTTCTGTGCTAGTTAAGCAGGGTATTTACATTTAACTTGAGCCTACAGTTTCAGTCAGCGAATTTACCAAGCACTTAAAACTGAGCAACAAAGGGTCTCTTCTGGCTTGATGTAATCATGGTCCAAATAGTAAGTGACCCAAGTTCTCTTCTCTGTAAATAAATTATACAGTGCAAAGGTGAAATTCAAGCTCCATTGCTCTTTAGAAGCAAAAGTCTAGCGGCGTGTTCAATGGAAGAACACCAAAGAGAGATGAGATCAGCAATTAATAGCCTTTTAGTCAAGGGGGTAGGGATAGACTCCCACACAGCTATACTTGTGTAAGCATTCTTATATGCAGTAAGGATCCAGCCCTGCTGGCTCAAGTCAAGGAGCCATGTCATCCGGCATTCCATAGCCAACAAGAGCTACCCATGTGCTTCCACAAAGTTTAAAATTAGGGCTCTCCATTATTGGCTCCCAGAACCTGGACTATGCTATCTCCCTACACTGAGGCTCCATTAGTTATCATGAAGGATAATTTTCATTGACAGACCTTTCCTCCATGAATTTGCCTTAAAATTACCCACCACTAAGCCCATCTCAAGGGACACGGGGTGGCGCTGTGGTCTAAACCACAGAGCCTAGGGTTTGCCGTTCAGAAGCTCGGTGGTTCGAATCCCCGCAACGGGGTGAGCTCCCGTTGCTCGGTCCCTGCTCCTGCCCACCTAGCAGTTTGAAAGCACATCAAAGTGCAAATAGATAAATAGGTACCTCTCTAGCAGGAAGGTAAACGGCGTTTCCGTGCGCTGTTCTGGTTCACCAGAAGCGGCTTAGTCATGCTTGCCACATGACCCAGAAGCTGTCTGCGGACAAACGCCAGCTCCCTCGGCCTACAGAGCGAGATGAGCGCGCAACCCCAGAATTGTCCGTGACTGGACCTAATGGTCAGGGGTACCTTTACCTTTAACTTTTTAAGCCCATCTCAGACTCTGGTTATCATGTCCGTAAGTTAATTACCCATCGAGCACATTAATTACCCCAGGAGCACATCACAGATAGGGCTATGTGATATATTGTCCAAAACCAGTTCGAAGTCCATATCACAATATCTATCGGTTTCATAATTTTTGACCTGGCGATATACTGTGAATCATGATGCCTAGGTGTGTGCTATGATGCCTAGGTGTGTGCTATTCAAAAATCACGATGCGGTAAAAACCGTGAAGCCAGCCAATGCCTCTATATAGCTCCACCTTTATATAGCTGTATACCATGATGTTTAGCTGGCGATATATCATGATGTTGAAAACCAGATATCGCCCAGCCCTAGTCACAGGTATGGTTCTGCAAGATCCATTTCTCCCACACTACAGACTGAATCAGGACACATGGTTCAGAAGTCTCCTTCTACATCCTAAAATGTCCCTCACTTGAATTGGCCTATCTTTGCTATCCCAGAAACACACATTTCAAACTGCAGCCAGAGGCAGGCTAGCAACAGAAACCCACCATATGAACTGTTTCCCCCCTTTCCCCAGCTCATTCCTGAGTGTTAAACACAGCAACGTCCCAGTGCTTGAGCCTGTCAGGATTCCTCAATTTTGTGAAGGAGTACACAAGGAATTTCAAAGCCTTCTAAAAATAATACATTTTTTTCCGAAGAGTGCATTTTTTCGTTCTTCACCCTCTACCCTCCCTCATCTCTTATTATTCTTTCTGGTATTAATGAGGTATTCTGGCCAAGGGCAAAGCTGCCCCCTAAATCTAGCTTTTCCAGACATGTGTTATTTTCTAGAAAGCGAAGTATAATGTTCCCTTGTCCTTAGATATCTGCCAGAAGCACAACAGAGACAGAAACAAAGACTTCAAATGCCTTTGGCTCTTTGCAATGACTTTTTTGTTATTATTATTTTTAAATAAAAAGACGAGTTCTTGTTTTCCAATAGATTTTCACTGAGAAACCAAGAATTTGCCTTTTGTCTGGCCTATTTTGTATAAAGTATGAGTTCAGACGTTGCCTAGGACCTTGTTCACTACAGCGTCAAGCGGCCTCATAATCCACTTATTCAACTTTTTGACTCCACCAAATGTAATGTCTTATACCGAAGAATAAAATTAAAATGAAGAACACATACAACTTGGCAGAGTAAGTTAATGTTAGTAAATAACATTGGTCTTGGAGGTTTATTAAGAAATTCTCTTCAGTTCAATGATTTACTCCAATTCAAAACAAGGCAGCTAATCTCTAAACCCTTGTCAATAATTAACAGCTGTCAGCAAGTCTAAATAACCCTACATGAGCAAACGGCTCAATGGCTTCCTCTTAGTTTGGTCCTCTTCAGAGGTATCTGATATACCCTTATCGCAATGGAGTCAAACATCTTAAGAGGTTATGTTCTGCTGAAGTCCACACAGGAGCCAAATGAAAGCCAGCAAGTAGCTAGTTCCAATTATATGATAACTTTCCACATGCACAAGCCCCAGTACCGTGGTACCTTGGTTGTTGAACGGCTTGGCTCCTGAACAATCGGCTCCCGAATGCCACAACCCCATAAGTAAGTGTTCTGGTTTGCAAACATTTTTCAGAAGCTGAACGTCCGACGCGGCTTCCGCAGCTTCCGACTGAGTGCAGAAAGCTCCTGCAGCCAATCGGAAGCCTCACCTTGGTTTTCAAACAGTTCCGGGAGTTGAACAGACTCCTGGAATGTATTAAGTTCAACAACCAAGGTACCACTGTACTAGTAAATGGGCTCTCTCATCACCAACAGACATTTTCACCCATAAGTCAGGGATATGTAACTGAGGCAGCCATATGTGTCATGCAGTAAGGTAGGGCCACCAGCCCAGTGCCTGCAGATCCCGTGGCACCTCCAGGCAAGGGCTCCAGACCGTGAGCTTTCAATCTATTATTATTATTATTATTATTATTATTATTATTATTATTATTATTACAACAATGTATTGCACATATCTAAGCAACTGGATTCTATCTCCACCAAGCCCTTTGAGCAGGAATGGAAATTCTACTTTGTGCACATTTGTTGCAACTGAACCCAACATGAAAAGGTCACATTTCATCCTGCAACTGATGCCTGATTCAACAGGCATCTCTCCTCGCAGGGGCTCCTGGAATCCTTTCGACAGGGCAAAAGAGAATAATGATAGCTATCTGCAAGATCCCGGTTGTAATGATACCGAGGTCATGTATGACTGCCTAAAAAGGGAGCTCAAAGTGGCCTGAGAGCAGTTGCATCCCAACACACTTGGTGTCCCCAACTCCATTTACCATAGTGAAACATGGGGTGAGAATAAACATCACAAGCAACTATCCTTCTTTGTAACTGCCTTAAAAGCTGGAGCGGGGACCATACCATCTTCAAGCTTCAAAATTAGCAGGTCGCCAGGCACATTTTGCGCCTAAAGATTCTCCATTTGCGAGCACCTCAAAAAATCTGGGTGCCATTTTTTGTGCCTGGCTGACACTCAAGGACTACTGAAATGTGTGTGCTTTGAAGCCTCAAAGTATATGATAAGGATAGACAATAAGTTAAGAAGTTTAACAATACAGTAAAGAGTAGAGTGTTTTGAAAACTGAAGTATGGTGCCAGTATTTGTATTGTCAACACCAAATTAAACATATATTAACTATTTCGGTTAAAAATGTGATCTTAACAAAGTGTCACTTATGTGAATTGCGTATTAAGGTAAAGGTAAAGGTAAAGGTACCCCTGCCCGTACGGGCCAGTCGTGTCCGACTCTGGGGTTGCGCGCCCATCTCGCTTAAGAGGCCGGGGGCCAGTGCTGTCCGAAGACACTTCCGGGTCACTTGGCCAGCGTGACAATCTGCATCTGGCGAGCCAGCGCAGCACACGGAAACACTGTTTACCTTCCCACTAGTAAGCGGTCCCTATTTATCTACTTGCACCCAGGGGTGCTTTCAAACTGCTAGGTTGGCAGGCGTTGGGACCGAGCAACGGGAGCGCACCCCGCTGTGGGGATTCGAACCGCCGACCTTTCGATCGGCAAGTCCTAGGCACTGAGGTTTTACCCACAGCGCCACCCGCGTCTTGCGTATTAGTTTATGCTTATCAAAATAATAAATAAAAAGTGCTGCTGGCCAACACCCCCCCCCCAACATGGCGACTAGACATTCTGTTTTGGCACCCAAACCCAAGTCCCAAGAGCCATTTGGCTCCTAGCTTTTCTATCCCAGTTTCTAACACTGACCATCTGCCCTGCAAACAGCTATAAAAGTATGTGCTCTGAATGTTCTGAAGTGCTATGTAGGTACAAAATATTATTATATAGAACCAACGTATTTGTAGTCTAGATATGCACTGCATTTTTTTGCTTCTCCAGAATTACTGGGTACTGTTCTCTTCGTAAAGTCTGGTCAAAGGCATTACATGAGTATAACAGTAAGCTTCAAAACTGCTTGAACTAGCTCCAGTGCAATCTTGGATGGCCACTACAACAGAGTCCCGTACACAGAAAACTTTGTATTTGTGGTCAAGCTCAGGTGAAGACATCACTCATTAATCTGCCCCTTATATAGAGACTCAAGAGATTGCTTTCTGAAATCTTTGTTCACACAAGCAAGAGGGTACTAAGTTTGTCATGGCCTTTGGCTAGAACAATAAACTTATGAGCAAAAAAGGGAAAAGGGCACTAGAAAACTTGCACTAGCACATGGCAGAATCTGTACCGCACACTGGCGGAACGAGCTGGTTGCAAAGATCTCCATTAAAGTTCACCAGGGGACAGTGGAAACAAACCCCTAGCATAGAGATTCCTGGGACTAAAAGAAGCTGGAGCCATGTAATCTCTTATAATTTCTTTGGCCAGGGACCAGAACTTTAGGACAAGATGTCAAAATCCCCATAAATGGAGAAAGGAGCCGATGCCAGCGCATCTGTATATCAGCACTAATCTGAGATGTTGAGTTTCCAAGGGTTATGAGCACAGGGCCAAGTCATTTTAACCTGCATTCCAAATCCACATCAGATACCCGACACTGTGACATGCAATGCCTGGGGCCTCTGTTTATTTGCAATATTTAGATGCGGCTTCTATTTCCACTGGTGCTCTATGGACATGAAAAGTTTTGTTTGCAAACAATTCCCTTAATGGCCTCTGCACAGTATTTGACAGAAAGCTTTGCATTGCGAACATCCCAAACTGAAAAGCAGCCAACTTTCTATATAAAAATAGAGGGAAAAGCCTACTATAGACTCGGCATACTAGACACAGTTTGACACACCTGAAATCAGTGTGCAAGCAAAACATTAACCCTCCCTTCTGTTTAATGAATGCTTGCAGGACTGTCTTATAAAGAAAAGACCACAAAAATATTTCGTAGCCTGGCTGCCTATACGTAACCATTTGTGACTCCAAAGTTATCTTTTCCCAGTTGCCTGCAGGAAATGTGCTAACACTCACATCACAGATAAACTGCACAAGTGACTATTCACAAGCCATTTTTAAGAGACTGTTTGCCACTCTGCAAACATGCTCAAGCCATATGGCAGGGGCAACTGACATATATTTGTAGACTAAAACTTCCATCATTCTTGACCACCAGCCATGAAGGCAGGGGCTGATGGGAGCTGCGTTCCAACAACACCCCAAGGGCACTGTGTTGGGTGCTCCAGGAACACAGCAACTCCAATGGTTGCTCTGACCAGGTGCTTGAAACACAAGCAAAAACATCTGCAGAAGAAAGGGAATGGAGGTTAAGCCAGAGGTCTCACTCTGCCCATTTAAAGCTCTACAGAACGTGTTTGGGTGGGATGGGGCAGAGTAGACAACCTACAACAACCCTATAAAGTGAGCCAGGACTATCATACAAAAGTGCAACACTGTGACCCTAAAGCAGGCATCCCCAACCTTCGGCCCTCCAGATGTTTTGGACTACAATTCCCATAATCCCTGACCACTGGTCCTGTTAGCTAGGGATCATGGGAGTTGTAGGCCAAAACATCTGGAGGGCCGTAGGTTGGGGATGCCTGCCCTAAAGGACCAGCTATACAGCCTTGGAGTCATTTTGGACTCACAGCTGTCCGTGGAGGCACAGGTCATCTCTGTGTCCAGGGTGGCTGTCGACCAGCTCCATCTGGTTCATCAGCTAAGACCTTACATGCCTGCGCCCCGTCTCACCAGAGTGGTACATGTTCTAGTTATCTCCTGCAGGAATAAAAGGCAGAAGAGAAGAGGCATATACACCACCTTGAGCACCTTGGACGAAAGGGTGGCATGTAGATGTAAGAAAGAAAGTGAGCCAAGTGAGGCTGTGAATGCGGCAAACCCGTCTCTGAATCAGAAATGGACCCAATAAGGAATGGAATGGAAAAGCAAATCCAGACAAGGCAGAAAAAGTGCTGGTAGGTGATTTAGTGGACTGGAAAGGTGGTGTTCAACCTGTTCTGAAAGGGCTTACACTCCCCCTAAAAGAATCAGATTCGCAACTTGGATACCAAACGGGCATCAATGGCACAAAGATCCTTCCACCAAGTGAGGTGCCCTCCAGATGAGTGTTGGACTGCAATATCCACCACCTTTGGCCATTGATCATGCTGCTGCGGATCCAGGAACACCTGGAGGACACGGCTACTCCTGACCTCCCCAAGATGATTTATGCTCTGGAAAAATCCATACTGGACTACTATAACATGTTCTCTTTTTACAACTGTGTTCTCTTTTCTTGCAGCTCTTCCCTGCACCCCTTTAGGTAAAGGGAAAGGGACCCCTGACCATTAGGTCCAGTCATGACCCACTCTGGGGCTGCGGCACTCATCTCGCTTTACTGGCCGAGGGAGCCAGCGTACAGCTTCCAGGTCATGTGGCCAGCATGACTAAGCCGCTTCTGGCAAGCCAGAGCAGTGCACGGAAACGCCGTTTACCTTCCCGCCAGAGTGGTACCTATTTATCTACTTGCACTTTGACGTGCTTTTGAACTGCTAGGTTGGCAGGAGCAGGGACCGAGCAACGGGAGCTCACCCCGTCGCGGGGATTCGAACTGCCAACCTTCTGATCGGCAAGTCCTAGGCTCTGTGGTTTAACCCACAGCACCACCCACGTCCCACTGCACCCCTTTAGACATGCTCAAATGCTCTCCTTTATATTATAAGAACTCTGCGCAGAGAGACCTGCAGCTAAACTACATCAGTTGCAATTGCCTGACGAATCTTTTAAAAACCATGAGCAGACTATGGAGAGCCTGATCGGAACCGAGGGTGTGACGAGGGTGGGATTAAGTCTTTATTCCCAGGCCATAGTGCCAGGGTGCGGAATATCAAATACACACCCAAGTTGCTATTAGCCCTGAAAGGAAAAGTGCCACTGGGATGATTGGGAACTTTCCTGACAGGTTTCTCCCCTACACACACGGTCTTCGTTAGGCCCTCCAGTGGCTGCTATTTATAGTTTTTAAAATACAGTCACACAACTGACCCATTTAATGTCATATGCAGTTTGGCCCCTAGACTGTTGGCAGGAAGGTGTTGGGATGAAGCAGCTCTGCTGCTGCTGTGAATGTGTTAAGTCTTTGCAGGAAGCCATGCGAGCAATAAATCAGGTCAGGGTGGAAGTCACGCCTCTCCTCCCAGGGTGCAGAGATAAAACAGAACCGCTGAGGCAAGTGCTGGAGGAGGAGCAGAAAGAGGAAAGCTGAGAGAAGCAGGAGGGGAATCATCAATATGCATTCCATCCCATGCTCAGAGTGAGGAGTTCAAGGGAACAGAGGCTAGAGCCTGCGAAAACAGTGTCCAAAGAAAGGTCAGAGGTGGAAAGGATGCCGATGGAGCCTTCACACTCTGAGCACATAAGAAGGCAACAAGAAACACAGGTATTTGATTCAGAGTCCTAGTGGCAAGTCTGTAAGGAGAAATTGGTGTAAACTAGGGCTGGGCGATACCTGGTTTTCAACAACACGATATATCACCAGCTAAATAAAGGAAGATGAGTGCCGCAAACCCAGAGTCGGTCACGACTGGACCTAATGGTCAGGCGTCCCTTTACCTTTACCTAAATATCACGGTATCTTGTTATATGACGAAATATATATGGGGCGGTGGAGGGCCTTGCTGGGCCTCCCCTGCAGTGGCAGAGGATTCCGCCATACCTCCCTGCAGCAGCAAAGGGTGCACCGTGCTTCCTCACAGGAGCAGAGGGCCTTCATGCACCACGCCCCCCCCCCCGGCAGAGGGTCCCACCAGACGTCCCTGCAGCAGCAGAGGGCCTTGACAAGGCTCCCTGCAGCAGTGGAGGGCTTTAAAATGTAAAGAGGTACAGTGGTACCTCGGGTTACAGACGCTTCAGGTTACAGACGCTTCAGGTTACAGACTCCGCTAACCCAGAAATAGTACCTCGGGTTAAGAACTTTGCTTCAGGAGGAGAACAGAAATCATGTGGCGGCGGCGCAGTGGCAGCGGGAGGCCCCATTAGCTAAAGTACCAACTCCTGGGAAGCTGTCAAGTCTCCACCTTTTGTTCCCAGGTATATTGCCTTGTTGAAACACTTATCACTATGTTATTTCAATACCGGTATTCAACAATATGGCGATTTATTGCACAGCCCTAATGGAAGCCCAGCGGAAGGGTCCAGTGATGAAAAGGGGCTCAGAGATCTTGTAGCAAAAGCTCCACCCAGTATACTTTGAAATATCTATTGCTGCTCTGAGAAGCGTCTGGGTGAGGGGTGATGGATAAATATAGAGTGAATATAACAGGAGGGCTCTTAAGCTTAGCCTTCTGCCTGACATGCCTAGTTCTCCATGAGTAGGAAGATGTGTTTAGAGGCAGAAGTCGTTCAGACATACAAACTGTGTGCTGCCTGCAGTCTGAAGCGATGAACCACACGGTTCTGCTGACCATGCAGCTCGGCTCTAGAACATCTGTACCCTATTTCCAAACTGCAAAACATTGTCATGGTTTTCGATTAAAATTTCCAAGTGTCAAGACGAAAAGCCCTACAAGTGCATACTTTATTATGAAACTCAATAACCAAATTTAAATAATAACAATTAATAATGGGGAGAGAGAGAGATGAGCATGTTTGACCGTGAGATCACAGGTACCGAACATAAGTGCTCTGAGAAGTGAGCTGAAAACAAGCCTCAAAGAGAACTGTCATCTCCTTAGCAATTATTCTTGTTTTCTTAAAAGTTGAATCTCAGGTCAGCCAACTTTCAAACCATAAAACATTATTGCTCTTTTCGTCAAGTCAATGATGAGCTGGGGCATGAGATGGGAGAAGGCATTTTACTCTTTTCTTCCCCCAAGGATCTTCTTATTTGGCTTCTATATTGAAAGAAAAGTTCTATTTTTAGTTCCTAAGATCAGGAGTATTGCACAAAAGGGGATACGAACGAACTATATAACTCCTCGTTTAATAAAGGTCTCAATGCTTATTCTGGCAGAGCCACAGGCTGAAGCGAGCCTCTATGTATTTTCTGAAGCCCTCAAGATACAGAAACATAACAATGGGAATCAGAGACGTACAAGGAGCTCTTGCTAGCCATGAACAGATGAACGGTGGCCAAGGAGTATAGTTCTATATATTAAAATGAGGAAATACAGCACAGTGATAGTGAACCAATAAGCATTTTAAAAGATAATAAAGAGATAAATAAACGTCGTAAGGATAACTTTTTCTCCAACTCAGATTCTAGTAAACCAGAAGTACAGGGGTACCTTGGGTTACATACGCTTCAGGTTACATACGCTTCAGGTTACAGACTCTGCTAACCTAGAAATAGTGCTTCAGATTAAGAACTTTGCTTCAGGATGAGAACAGAAATTGTGCTCCGGCGGCATGGTGGCAGCGGGAGGCCCCATTAGCTAAAGTGGTGCTTCAGGTTAAGAACAGTTTCAGGTTAAGTACGGACCTCCGGAACGAATTAAATACTTAACCTGAGGTACCACTGTAAACACAAAAACCACAGCCTCTAGCCTGGAAGCCAGTTTCTGCTTTCCCACACTGGTGCAGACCTTTGCAGGGATTCAGCAGCAGAGAGAACATGGACCAAAGCTCCACTAGTCTATACCTATATGCTTCTGCTTTTTCCAAAAAGATGCTGCAGCCATTTTAGGAAGAAACCATGGAGGGAGGTTAAGAGATCACGGAATAGCAATGTTCCCATAGGAAATAATGGAGATCATCAACTCGTTATGCAAACGTTTGCCTAATGAACAGTTTCCTGGGATCACATTGTGTTTGGAAAGTGGGACACATGTGTGACTCCATATGTAGGATGCACATATGTGCACTGAGAATGCAAATACATTAATAATAATAATTTGCCATCATTCACCCTAAGATCCCAGGGCAGGTTGCAACACTTAAAACACAATGTTAAAAACAGAAACAACTTACAATTGCAAAAAACATACACTGTCCTACTCCATAATCAGTCACAAAGATATACTCTGCAGGGTATATTTGGCCTCAGTGCTAACTTTATTTTGCTCTCCCACATGCCAGGCAGATAAGTTGTAAGTTGTGGGTGAACATATCAGACAACACAGCAATTCTTCAAACAGCTCTTGTTTATTCACAGGCCAGAACAGAACTGAACTGAAGGGTTCAGCCAGCCTGCTTATATAGAGCTCAACTACAAAGCAACAGTAACAACTTTCTGTAACTATCCAATCACTGAACATCACTTTCGATCCCTTATTTGCATATGTGGACCTGAACTATCTACAGTATCCCCCTGCTGGCCCAGGGTGAGAACTTCAGTACATAACAAAACCAATGTCTCGTAGCAGGAGGGTATTATGCCAAATGCAAAAACAGTGAAGAAAAAAACGGTGCAGATGCGTTTTTTTTCAAAACAACGTGCTTCAAACTCTTAAAAAGAGCACCCTTTGTGTAAAAGGATTACTGAAAGTGCAATAAATATATGGATAGCTTATTGAACAGCGAAATTCAAAGCTTATTTTAAACTAAACAAAGAACTTTCCATCTTTCTAAAAAAAGAATTCTAGTTTGAAATGAGTTGGCATCTTGTTTTGAAAACACTGGGAAGAATTCAACCTCGCGTTACGTCAGCACAAACATTTCAGCTCTCCAGAAGGGGTTTTCCTGATCCCCAATCCAAATTTGGGCGGGCAGGGAAAGGAGCAGGTGGAGAACAGGTTGCATCACACAAGGGGAACTTCTTCTGTTGAATCCCACCCATTTTGTTTACATACAGTCAGGTTTTTTTGCTCTTTTCTTTTTTTAATGCAGCCTGAGCCCAAATCTCCCCTTGCCATCTCACAAGACGTGCAGCATCTATGGGGTCAAGGCAGGAAGGAGACAGAAGAAACAGAGGACTCCAGATTCCAGTCACTCAACAGAAAAGGAAGCAACATTTTCATGTTGGAAAGGAACTCTATGGAGGGTCAGAGGGAGGTGGCCCTAGAGACAAGAACATTTGTAAGCAAAATGGGGCAGCACTAACTGGGTCACAGATGCATACGACTCAAGGTTAGCAAGAAACCCACTGATGTGGGGAGTAGAAAACAGTTCTTGGCTATTCCGTTTTCCTTGAAATATTTGCCCAGTCCTACTATGGGCAGCAGCTTATGTCAGGTAGATAATTGTAATATTTTTTGCTAAACACACACTGAAGCTTCTGCTAATTTATTTGCAAATCAGGACAGAATGTCATCAGTGATATATTTGAGACTTGTATTTCTAGGCTCAGAAATATTAGTCTCCTGAGGCTCATAATGCTCACCTCAAATACAAGGCTAGGCATTACAGCCCTGGAAATACAGTGGTACCTCGGGTTACAGACGCTTCAGGTTACAGACTCCGCTAACCCAGAAATAGTACCTTGGGTTAAGAACTTTGCTTCAGGATGAGAACAGAAATCGTGCTCTGGCGGCGCGGCGGCAGCAGGAGGCCCCATTAGCTAAAGTGGTGCTTCAGGTTAAGAACAGTTTCAGGTTAAGAACGGACCTCTGGAAAGAATTAAGTACGTAATCCGAGGTACCACTGTACAGTCATACCTCTTGTTATGTTTGCTTCAGGTTAAATCTTTTCAGGTTGTGTCCCGTGGCGACCCGGAAGTAATGGAACAGGTTACTTCCAGGTTTTGCCGCTCGCGCAGGCGCAGGCGCTCAAAATGACGTCACGCGCATGCGCATAAGTGGTTAATTGTGACCTGCAAACGCGCAGACACGGGTTGCGTTCTGCTCGGGTTGCGAACGGGGCTCCGGAACGGATCCCGTTTGCAACCAGAGCTACCACTGTACTTTCCTGGTTCAGATTTTAATCCAAGCAACAGAACAGTTATCTACCAAGCTTTCTCTCACCCAGGCAGCCCATAAAACCATACCTCACACCCACCCCTCAACCCCCTCCACTGACCTGGTTGGTGTTCCACTAGCATGGGCATAAAGGAGAAAGGAAGGGTCAGTCGCTTTCTCTCTCTTCTCCTTCCTCTGCTTCTGGTCACCAGTTCACTAGGCTACAAAGAGCTCCTGGGAAATATCGTTTTCTCAAGGGCACTAGATCAACGTGAATCATTGGAGCCAGTTCCTAGAAGCTGAGGTCCCTTTGTCCGGTGTTAGAAACTCAGATACAGTGGTACCTCAGGTTACATACGCTTCAGGTTACATACGCTTCAGTTTACAGACTCCGCTAACCCAGAAATATTACCTCAGGTTAAGAACTTTGCTTCAGGATGAGAACATAAATTGTGCAGCAGCGGCGCGGTGGCAGCAGGAGGCTCCATTAGCTAAAGTGGTGCTTCAGGTTAAGAACAGTTTCAGGTTAAGAACGGACCTCCGGAACGAATTAAGTACTTAACCCGAGGTACCACTGTATATAAGGTAATCACCTAATGGTACCTTAACCCTAGCTTACAGTCTCCACAATGGAATGTCTAGGCACCATTTTTATTATTATTTATTAAAGAAAAAGCCTCAGAGTGGTTTGCAACACATTTAAAACATCAAATAAAACAATCCAAAATAAAACATACAAGTTCCCTCACTGATTAGTCCAATGTGTGAACTGACTCCACAGAAGAACATTCTGGTCTGAGGCAATACAGAAGTTCTGCAATAGCTGATTTACACATGAAGCTTATCACTTGATATTGCTATCACCACACGATGAATGTGCAAGCATTAATCATAGTTGCACTGGAACATGGTCAGATTTACACCTCAGGCTTCAGGAAGGTTCTGCGGCTGCAAGCACCCAGTCTCCTTGGTATCAGAGCTTTCCTCAGCACATTCCAAGTCAAAAATAAGCAACCACACTAGTGTCCTTGGCAAACATTTGACACCTGATTGACCCAACGAAAACTCCCTTCTCCCTAGCTACTCTGCAGTTTTCAAAAACCCAAGAGAATACCTGTTCTCAGTTTCCTGTACACATCCTTGTCAAGGATTTGCGAGTTCATCACTTTTAGAAGACTTGCAACACAAGGAGGAAGATATGGTTAAGAGGCCTCGCTTACTCAACATTCCCTAACAAAACTACTAAACTTAAAATATTCAGATGCATTGTGTGAGAGACTGCAATTCACCAAGTGCTTTTTATTAAAAAAATAACTCAGGGCCCACCCATAAACAGAACTCTTCCTCACACACATGCTCAACAGAGTTTTCTTACTTTTCTATTAGTAGGTTAAAAGGGTGACTGCAAGGCACCACTAATTTGGGCTCTTGCTTTCTGATCCATAAAAGGAAACATGCCCCTTTTTTTGTATCTATTGCCCAGCAAGGCAGTTTTATATGGGAGAAGGGGCAGATAGTTGGTGTGAGGGCAGCTACCACTCCCCTCCAACCTATGGCAGTGACACTGTGTTTCTGCAGAAAAAACAAGCCCGGCGCCATTTTGAAAGAGGGGCTCTCTTAATGTGTTCCAGCTTCTGTGCCACAGTACACTAGAGGCTTTGGGTTCTGGACACCAGAATTAAACACAAGCAGTCTAGTGAAAGTATTTGTGGATCACTGGGGACTTCCATGGCTACAGCCTAAAAATAGTCACCATGTCACATTGGAATAGCGTTTGCAGGACACAGAACTTTAGAAACGGAATTTACTTGGCTTGTCACTTCATCAATATTAACTGTACCTGGTTTATTTACTCTAAAGTGAATGATACAAGTTCTTATCTTCAACTGAAAGGACGCCTAACTATGTTTTCTTTCACTCATCCTACATCACCTTTACCTCTCCCCTCCCATTTTTTCTCTTCCTTACAGCACCAGAGCTTTCCAAGCAAGCATTGCAAAGGCTGTAACCACCTGGAACGCACAAACAGCGAGCCTGTAGACACGCCACTAAAACAAACTTATAAACACAAGTAGGAGGAAGTATTTTGTCTAGAACATGACAGAAAATGTATGCTTGGGGTTTAAGGGAGTGAAAGATAAAAGTCTCCAAAATTTTAAAAGGAAATGTTGGCAAGCAACATGGGTTTGCAATAATTTAAGACTGCAGTCTTCCTTCTCCTTGAGGAAAACGCAATTTTACCACAACAGCTAAACAACATACAACATACTAAAACAGCAGAGGCAAATAGTTCTCTGTGTGTCACTGCTTTTTTCAAGTAGGGTACATTCCGTCTCTCTTGGAACAAGTCCACATAAAAACGAACTCCATTAATGGAGGGCTTGTACCTCCCCCCCCCCTTCTTGGTTTAGATTATCAGGCTCTGTTTATGGTTGCTGGAATCCCACAAGCCCACTTGAAGCAAACAAGAACTTTCAGCCAAGGACCTTAACAGGCCCTCCAACATAATGTCATCATCACAAGCCTCGTTTCTGGGTCTCTACCATATAGTCACCAAGGCTACAGATGTCTGGTACCCAAACAATCATCCAAGTTTTAAAAACAATTCTTCCCAGTTCCTGCCTTTGTAGGGTTTGGAAAAATTTTAAGGGGGTGGGTGAGCGGGGAAATGTATTCTTAGCTTATTCAAGGACCGGGAAAGGGACAGGAAAAGGTCAAAAATCAGTTTCCATTTCCAACATATTAATTTCTTTTAATATTAATTTATAGAATTCAAAGGAGGTATCTTTTTTTTAATGATATGGATATTATGACATGTATTGATATGATTAGGCTGCTCTGAAGTTGAATTTTATGGAATTATTTTATTGGTATGAGCTTCAAAATACATTTTTCTTAATTGTTTGTTTAGTAATTATTGGATCCCTCTACAGCACGTGCTGAAACTGTCTTCTTGACCATTTGACCCACTATTGGTCTCGTCCCCTCAATCCACTGGAGTCTGTCTTCAAACACAGGGGAAGTCCCTAACTCATCGAGGGGTTGACACCCATCAACTACCCTCACCTGGTTTAGCCAGTCAGTAACACTCCACTGTCTCTCAAGACAGACGGGTACCAGAAAAAAAAGAAAAAGAAAAACCTCCACAGTCTTGGTAGATTTTTTTAAGAAGTCATTATGACACAACTGAAATACTACCACAAGGTGCCAGATTTCAGACTACATTTAAGTCTCTTTTTCAATACATGAACATGCCCATCTAGAAATTTAACTAGCCCCCATTCTATTTACAGTATTTGTCCACAAACTGAGGGGTGGGGGAGAAAGTGGTAGATTAATAGCACAGTTCTATGCATGTCTACTTAACAGTCAGTCCCAAAGAGTTCAATGGGGCCACTCTGCAACGTGGTATAGGTTTATAGCCTTCTCCACCTGCCATCCTATTTATCTATGATCATTTAAGCCAAAAGAAAGGCACTGGAAGGGCATTGCATGTCAGGAGCTAAATCCCAGGATGATAATCTTGGGTTTTTCCAGTTCTGGTCTAGCAGTGAAGTCTTGAGTGGCTGCATTAACGACAGCCAGAAACCAAAACACACGTCTATCCAGAAATAAGCACCTCTGTGCTCAAGTTGCCAACAAAGGTCCATATAGTTAAAGCTATGGTTTTCCCAGTAGTGATGTATGGAAGTGAGAGCTGGACCATAAAGAAGGCTGATCGCCGAAGAATTGATGCTTTTGAATTATGGTGCTGGAGGAGACTCTTGAGAGTCCCATGGACTGCAAGAAGAGCAAACCTATCCATTCTGAAGGAAATCAGCCCTGAGTGCTCACTGGAAGGACAGATCCTGAAGCTGAGGCTCCAGTACTTTGGCCACCTCATGAGAAGAGAAGACTCCCTGGAAAAGACCCTGATGACGGGAAAGATGGAGGGCACAAGGAGAAGGGGATGACAGAGGACGAGATGGTTGGACAGTGTTCTTGAAGCTACCAGCATGAGTTTGACCAAACTGCGGGAGGCAGTGGAAGACAGGAGTACCTGGCGTACTCTGGTCCATGGGGTCATGAAGAGTCGGACACGACTAAATGACTAAACAACAAAAGTGCTCAAGTGTACACAGGACTACACAGGGGATGTATTAAGAACAAATCAAGAGAGGAAATATCCAAAAAGCAATGAAGAAGGCAAGGGTTTTTGCCTGCTGCACTCTTGAGTTTTGCAGTTGCTTCTCCAGAATATTTTCAGAATTTCCAGAATTTTTTTCTGTTCACTTTCTGTTTTTCTGTTCACTCTAAACAGCTTCAAGACATTTGGGTGGGGGTTAATCTCCCATCTTCTGAACTTCCCCCTTCATGTTTTCCCTCTTGTTTTTGCTGTGGATTCGCGTACCTTCTTAGAACGTACGACAAGCCTTTGGAAACTTGGAGCTGTTTCAAGTGATAAATTTA
Organism: Podarcis raffonei; assembly: GCF_027172205.1. Taxonomy (NCBI): domain Eukaryota; kingdom Metazoa; phylum Chordata; class Lepidosauria; order Squamata; family Lacertidae; genus Podarcis; species Podarcis raffonei. The sequence continues at coordinate 7,870,550 of NC_070618.1, forward strand.
CTTTAGAAACAAGAGATAAACTTATGTTACAAATACTTTTCCTAGCTGCTTTTGTTTTAAAAATTAAAATACACGGAGCGAACGAACTTCCACTTAGAGAACACACAGCCACCTATATTTTATTCATGGTGGTGGAGCGACGTGGGATAAAATCCTATACATATCTGTTCAGAAGTAAGCTCCGTTGAGTTCATTGCCCCGCTGATGTATATGGGACTTACTCACAGGAAAGTGTAGGATTGCTGCCAAAGGGTGTGAGCCAGAAATCCTCCAGTTCAAATCTCACCTCAGCCATATCTCACTAGGCACTCTTAAGAGGCAAGCTACAGTTCATTTAGGCTAGCTCCTCTCTCTCCAATACAGAGATTATACTCATTTTATACAGCATCATAACATATTTATATCTATCACTAACCCAAACGTTAAATGCTCAATGGCGAAACAGCCCCGTTTTAGAGCAGAAAAAGGATGAGGAGGTCTGACAGATACCCCTACTGGTCACCTTCCGTTAGGAACATCCTGTCGCGAGTCTATTTCATATACAGCACTACCCTGAAGTAGTTATGGATCTTTTAACTGGTTTTTGTCTACCAAAGAGACTGGGTAGAATGAAACTGATTTAGATTAGATTATTTCAACAATGAAGTTTTCTTTTACTCTGTTTTGTAACTCTGAATACTATTGCGTGGCAAAAAAAGATACAAGTCCTTACTAAAGTACTATCTGAAGACATCTGAAGGCAGCCCTGTTTAGGGAAGCTTTTAATGTTTAATAGACTATTGTATTTCAATATTCTGTTGGAAGCAGCCCAGAGTGGCTGGAGAAACCAATTCAGATGGGTGGGGTATAAAGAAGAAACCCATTCAGATTGGTGGGGTATTATTATTATTATTATTATTATTATCATTATTATTATTACTACTACTACTACTACTACTACTACTACTATCTGCTGTTCTGCAGCTTGAAAATGTCACCCTGTGTAAACCATTAAATGTTTCTGATTTGGAATTCCTGGCCAATAGCTGTTTCCTCTACAACCATCCAAAGTAAATGAAAGCTTCAATACACATGGCAAGTGCAAAGCAAACTTTCAGATTTCTTTGAGTTCAGAGGGGAAGCTTACGTCTTATCTCTGGAATTTTGTTAACCTGCAGCATTAGCCTATCATTAAACAGCAATACATACCAACTAGAGAAGTAATCTAATGCCATCTAGAGCCCAGATTACTAACCAACCAAACCAGTTCATTTTTTTAATGAACTGAATAATAAACTTTTTTTTATTTTAAATTTTTATTTGTATCCCACCCTCCCCGGCCGAGACCGGGCTCAGGGCGGCTAACATCAAATATAAACACTGATATAAAATCAAACAATAATTAAATCACCTCTTAAAAACAAGTCAGGATAAAATTAAAATCTGAATTAGATGGCTTTCTGCAGTATTTGGGTTGGGAACAGTAAATGCTCATCAGACCCAACTGTGTATACTGATCTTATATGGGCCTTCCATTATATGAACTCCTTCCATCTGCAGGTTTGGCCAAGAAAAGCATCGACTCTTTGGAACATGGATGCAGAAGAAAAGCACACATGTGGAATCGTGTTTCCATAGCACCCCATAAGGTTTAAATATAAAGTGCATGGCCCATCAAAGTAATTTTAAGGCATTAAAATAATTACAAACATAATAAATATTTTTTTTCCAATAGTTAGCTGGGTATAAAAGGTAAAGGTAAAGGGACCCCTGACTATTAGGTCCAGTCGTGGGCGACTCTGGGGTTGCGGCACTCATCTCGCTTTATTGGCCGAGGGAGCCGGCGTACAGCTTCCGGGTCATGTGGCCAGCATGTCTAAGCCACTTCTGGCAAACCAGAGCAGTGCATGGAAACACCATTTTCTTTCCCGCCGGAGCGGTACCTACTTATCTACTTGCACTTTGACGTGCTTTCGAACTGCTAGGTTGGCAGGAGATGGGATGGAGCATTGGGAGCTCACCCCGTCGCGAGGATTCGAACCGCCAACCTTCTGATCGGCAAGCCCAAGGCTCTGTGGTTTAACCCACAGCGCCACCCGCGGCCCTTAGATGGGTATAGAGTTCCACAAAAATGAAAGCGTACAGTTTCCCAACTACACAGAAATTATCTCTTAAAGACCTAGAATTCACCAATTTGTCTAGGGTTGCCATCTTTCAAAAAGTGAAAATCCAGACATTGTTTCTTATGGCCAAATCTGAGCTATGTCCAGGAAATTCTGGGTACATGGCAACCCTAGATCTGTCATTAAAAATCCAGTCACAGGATTAACACATTACCATTGCAATAAAACACACGTTTCTTTATGATTTATTGGTTCCACAAGCGGAAGATTCTTAAGGAGCTTTAAGTCACTGGCATGCTTCTATTACTTCCTAGCTTTGAACATTCAGATCTGTAGCTCTGCCAAAACCAAAAAGTCATTAAGAACCATATTTTAAAATTACAGCTCTATTATGTAATAAAAAAATAAAGCAGTCTGTTGGGTCTTTTAAGCGGGAGCTTTCAGCACTGCACATACACACCAAGATATATCTTGCAGTTAATAGCATTCTTACTAGATTTTGATCTGCTCCCATTCATTTCAATGCGCCTTGAGGAGCATATCTCACGAGACAGGTGCGTCAATTTTCCACCCGGTCTTCTGTAAGAGTATCCAAGACCTGAAACCCAAGGCAGTTACTTCTCTTTACGTGGAGGTACAATGACACCCCTCATAGCCAATTCAAATGTACATATTAAGCTGCCTCATTCACATGTCACAGCAGCCCATCTTAACCATGGTGCCATCATGAAAATGCCTCTCTCCTGCTCACTGCACAGCTCAGACAAGCTGTTCTGTAGTTTGTCATATTGTGACTTCCTCGGAAGTAAAAGTCCACTGAACTCAGTGGGCCTTGCTTCCCAACAGACACATACAGAATCATGAAAACATCACTAAAGTGAAGCATTTTGGGTCTGAAAGTCTTAACTCCATGCAATTTTCCTTACCAAAAAGTGGACTCAACCAATATTTATCGCAGTCAAAAAGGTCTTACAAAAAATAATACTACTACTGACCTCCATACATGCTACTGCGGGGGGAGACACTAAAATCCACAATGCCAACAGCCATGCTTAAATGAACAATTATATCTAGTAGAGTAGGAATGCAATTTTCCCTCCTTTTTACTATCCTTGTGCCCTGTAATCCATATCTGGAACTTATTTCAGATTGGTGCAACACTGCAAAAAAGAAGCAGCATACAATATTTCTAGGCTTCGAAAAAAAGAAAACACTTCCCCAAATTGCCCACGCCCGATCTACATTGGCAATTTTGGGCATGTTAATTGATGGGGTAGCGAGGACTGATACTTGTCTGACTTATCAAACTTTCTCCCATTCAGAGAGGCTTGTAACTTGCCAGAGGCCTGCAGCAATTTTACAGGCCTGTGCTGAAGTTATAAGAGGTTGTTGTTGTTTTTAGTGTTCAAACTCAGATGGATGAATTTCCATACATAATTTCTCAGCTTCAAGAATATAGGAATTATGCAGGTCATGTTTACGCATAACCGCCATTGAAGAAATGAACTGATTTATATACATATAGTTTCAAAATTGTACAGGCACCAAAACACAAACATATACCTCAGTTAAACAGATGACCACTACGTTGATATAATGTTGCCTGCTCCCTTCATCTTTGTAACAGTCCCTGTAACAGAACATAACTCAACCCATCCCCCTGCTTTGCATATTATTATTATTATTATTATTATTATTATTATTATTATTATTGACTCTTAACTCTCAAACCCAGCAGCCATTCCGATGAATTATAACATCTCATTTCAATGTCCCAAAACCAGAGCAGGTAAGATTCTGAGATGACTGGGTTTTTTTATTTAAAATATCACCTATCTAGCACTCAACAGCAGATCCTTCAATGGAGTAGAAACCATTACCTGGTTTTGGAGACGTTCCATTTTGTTTCCAAGTTGATAGGCACTGTTATAGGGAATGATGGCATCTGACAGGAATGTGTTCCGCAGGGCGGGCACAACTACCAAGAAGGCCCTTTTCCTGGTTCTCTGTAACTTTATTTCTCACAGTGAGCAAACCGCCAGAAGGCCCTCGGAACTGGACCTCCATGTCTGGGCTGAACAATGTGGGTGGAGACGCTCCTTCAGGTACACAGGGCCTCAGCTGATGTGAAGGGAAAGTGAATTTGCTTGGTCCAGGTGAATGTGAGAGTTCTCTCACACAACCAAACCCAACACTAAGCAGGATCGTCCCTCCCCACACACACCTGTCATAGAATCATAGAGTTGGAAGAGACCACAAGGGCCAAATTTGGCCCACAAGGATTTGGCCTACGGAGTCAAAAAGGTCCCCTAGTACTGCTATAACACTATCCTAGAAGTTGAACATTAAGAGTCAGGGGAATGGTGTGCACCAAAATAAAAAACCCTCCTCTCTTCCCCATACTATACTTGTCCCGCTACTGAAAATTGCTGGTGGTCTTAGCAGACCACTTAATGATTCTTGAGCCTTCTGCAGCGATTATAATGTGCTGTGCTAGAAGCTGTGTGACTTTCAATCGCATTTTTATTGCTTCCTTGATTTCTTACATTGTATGTATTTTATTGTACTGCAGTTTGAAATCCACAGAATTCAAATGCTAAGTGTTCTTCACAGACATGCTACAAGCCACCTGTGTGAAGCAGTGATCCTTCAGACCACAGTTTGGGAACTCCTGCCCTACTGTTCAAAAATAAAGCACTCGGATTCAGGGGCTGTGACCCAGCACCAATCCTGAGCTGTTTAGCACCAAGCAGCGCAGTTGCGGAAGATTTCAGGAGAGTAGGAAAGGGGGGGAAGGTGTCCCTTGCCAGAAGCAAGGCTTCTGGAGCCTTGAACAAGACCACTAATGATGCAGATGGAACTTAACTCTATTTCCATCTGTCAGCTTAGTCAAGTGAAACTATGCGGTTCCTGAACTAGGGTTTGTATTTGGTGATGGGTTGGATGAAAGCCAATAAACTGACGATGAATCATGAGAAGGAGTAAGTGGTTCTCATGTCTGTGGAATCAGGCAGGCAGCTTTTTCCAGATAAGGTTGTACTCACCTTAAAGGAAAAGGTACGCAGTGTGCAGGCATTCCTGGATCCAGCATTGTCACCATTAACACAGGTGGCCTCAGTGGCACAGAGTGCTTTTTCCCAGAGCCGGCTGCTTTGCCAGTCACTCCTTGGCAGTGAACAGTTTGTTCACAGTGACCCACATTCTAGTAACCTCCCAAGGGAATTGCTGCAATGCACTGTACATGGGGCTGCCACTGAAGACCACCTGGAACTGTTCAAATGGTGTAGCTGGGTGGAATCTTATCCCACTGATTCTATTCTCTTCCAAATCCAATTCAAAGTGCTGGCACCTGCATCTAAAGCCCAAAAAGGCTTGGGATGAAAATACCCAAAGGAACACCTTTCCCTTATGCTAAGCTGCCTGTAACTATGATGTCTTAAAAGGCCTTTCTCTGAATTTGACTGCTGCGGGTGAGCCCATGGTGAGGAATACAGCTTTTTTGGTGGTGGCACCGGGAATGTGGAATGCCCTTCACTCACAGCTGACATCATTCTAGCACCAGGTTTAAACTCAATTATTTGCCCAGGCATTTTAATGGCTGTTTAGCCTGACCTGTTGCTTTTAACTGCTTTTGTGTACTTTGAATGGTGGGTTTTTATTGTTGTGTGTTTTGTATCCCATCTGGTATGTGAATAGATGAATGGAAGACTGTAAATATTTTTTAATAACTACAGCAGTTAAATAAATATGAAAATGTATGTTCACAAAGATACTGTTGTTGAGCAATGAGCTGAAAAGAAGAAAAAGGCATCTAAAAGGGGAGGAAGAGTCTGGGAACAAGCTCTCATGAACAGAGTTTATTTCATCTGATGCATGAAAGATTATCCTCCTATGGCCAAGGGGAGAGAGTGTATACATACATACATGCATATATTACAGAGGTATAAACAGAAAAACAGGGAGGTCAAACAGCTATGAAATGTGAATAGTACAGCTTGCAATAATTCTACGTAATATACTGTAAATACAGAAGGTAAATACCATGACCTTTCACAACAGCATTAATTGGTGATAAACACAAATCATCCAGAACTTATCAAGAGGTTTGATTCTTTTTGTTTAACCTTGATTCAAGACAACAGTTTCACGTCCCATGCATGGGTGTTAATTAACACAGCAGAGATAGGATGATTGCATTATCATCACCATTTTAGCTTGCTATGAAATCCACATCTGGAACTCTGTAGGTCTTGTTGACTTTTTTAAAAAAGTGGATTGCCAACTTTGGGGGGGGAAAGGCAACAAGACCTACAGAGAATGTGAAGGTCCAGAACGCAAATCCTACATTGACCTAGACTAGCTGTCTGAAATGTGCACCCACTTCATGCCAAAGCTTTCTGATCCAGCCAAGAAGATATGCATATGGGTCTCCATAGCTAGGTTCCTTACCGCACTGTGTAATCATACATCACAGTGGTACCTTGGTTCTCAAACTTAATCCATTCTGGGAGTCCATTCGACTCCAGAAACCATTCGGAAACCAAAACACAGCTTCCGATTGGCTGCAGGAGCTTCCCGCACTCAATCGTAAGCCGTGGAAGCCGCGTCGGACATTCAGCTTCCAAAAAACATTCGCAAACTGGAACACTCACTTCGATTTGTTCGGGACCTAAGCTGTTTGAGTACCAAGGTACCACTGCATTCACAATTTGGATTCAATTAGATTGCTCACGCCTATGTGTAAACTAGCTCCATAGCAGAGTTTTTCAAAGCCAAATCAAATACTGAAAACTACCACTGTTTATGAAACAATATAAATAGTAAGATGAAATATGAGCACACAATATTTTTAAAGCACATCAAATGCACATTTAAGGCACATGACTCCCCCCCCCCGAATCCTGGGAACTATAGTCCCCCCCCCACATATCTACAATTCTAAGCACTATGTGTGCTGGATGCGCTTACAATGTATAGTAAAGATCTGTCCTATGACACTCATATCTACACTTGCTAAAATTACAACTTCAGACACACCGAGCCTGATATCTGGGAGGAGGGGGGGCTTAAGCACAGGCACTGACACACAAAAAATCTTCTAAATTGCAACTCAGAAAGGTAAAGTCACTTCAAACGGCAACAGAACTTGGAAATAACAAAAACTGATATGCCACCAAGAAAAGATACAGAAGATTAGCAATACCTGAAGAAGAATATACTTGAACGTTTGCCACCCAGCTCAGGGGAACGCCACTGTCATTTTTGCTGTATATCCAGCAACAACCAACTCAACGTGCAGAGAGCCTTACCATCTGGCAGACAACCAAAGAGCCGTAAAAACTTATACCAGTAATTCAGATGGTAACTCGTTTTTAATAAACAAAAAGACCATACTAGGTGGTAAATTACTATTGTATTGACTCAGCATACCTAGCTATCATCACAACAAGACCTGGTCCTTCCATCAGAAGGGAGTTCCATTTGCACTGACGTGAGAAACAGTCCTTAAGAGTGATGTTTCAGGCACCAACTATATACTACACAGTGGTTAGAAAACATCATTTCAGGCAATTTCTCCCTTTCTTAGAAGAGTTATTAGAAATGACTAGTCTCTTTTTCAGCTGCTAGAATAACTACAGGTCTCGGCCTTCTGCTCTATTTTAAATCGTAATGTTTGATGAAAGGTTCTTATGGCGCCAATCCCCTGTTCTCCCCTCAACATGCACTGTTCTGACTGCACGTCTGTTCTGGCAACTCTACACACAGTTTATCAGCCTAAATGCAAGTCATGAACAAGACAGGTGCCAACTGTTAAGTTGTGGGTGAACATATCAGACGACACAGCGATTCTTCAGACAGCTCTTGTTTATTCACAGGCCAGAACAGAACTGGGCTGAAGGGTTCAGCCAACCTGCTTATATAGAGCTCAACTACATGGCAACAGTAACAACTTTCTGTAACTATCCAATCACTGAACATCACTTTCAATTCCTTATTTGCATATGCGGACCTGAGTGGAAACTATCTACAGTATCCCCCTGCTGGCCCAGGGTGAGAACTTCAGTACATAACACCAACAACAGCCCTGAAGGCTCCTCAGTTTGTTAAGTGATGCTGGAGGTTATGAGGGACATTTGGCTCGGCAAAGAGAGGTAGGATCTGGAGTTGAAAACCTGGACTTACATCTTAGCCATGAACTTACTGAGTTGTCCTTGTAAAAAAAAAAAAATGCACCTCAGAGCCAAAGTAGAAGAGATGAAGAAGATTTGCTATACTTTTCGTTTACTTCAAAGCAGCCGCTCCTTGTTGAGGAGGGTTCTTCATTTGATCAGGGCAATAGCTCCAGGGCCGTGGTTCTCGACATGGGGCACACGCCCCACAGGGGTGCAATTTGATTTGGGGGGGGATTTGGAAGCTTGTGTAGACCAAATTAATGGCCTTTTAGGCTTCCTCCACGTGAACAGGAGTTCACTTTTTTAGTAATAAGAATTATATGTCACGGGGGAGGGGGGGTACCAGGATTTTAGAGATGCTTAGGTGGGGCATAGCCAAAAAAAAGATTGGGAACCACCAAGGAAGGTGTGTTTAACCCTTCAATTTATCCACACAGAGATGCTATTACCCTATGGGGGGGGGCAGTGACAAGAGATCTTCCCCCACAATTTGGCTAATAGTTTGAGCGATGGGGTTTACACTGACAAAATGGTACTAGGGAAGAGTTAAATACTACCAGTACCATTTCCCGGATCACACTAGGAACACACGCACCCTGGAAGTTTCGAAGTACAGTGGTACCTCGGGTTAATTACTTAATTCATTCCAGAGTTCTGTTCTTAACCTGAAACTGTTCTTAACCTGAAGCACCACTTTAGCTAATGGGGCTACCTGCTGCTGCCGCCGCACCACCACAGCACAATTTCTGTTCTCATCCTGAAGCAAAGTTCTTAACCTGAGGTACTATTTCTGGGTTAGCCAAGTCTGTAACCTGAAGCATATGTAACCTGAAGCGTATGTAACCCGAGGTACCACTGTAAAGAAAAATATATTGGGATATCCAATCACAGACCTCCCATGTAACATGTACTTTGGTCCTCCACTTCCATTCCCTGTGGAAGCAGCAATCCACCTCACAGACTTTTACATTTCCCTAGCCCAAGGAAATAAACTAATTAAACTCTGCATAAAATATATATCAATAAATTAATGGTAGCAAACATGTGCACCTTATTGGGCAGAAACAGGGGGATAATGGAAGAATGCAAACATATGAATGAAACAAGCTGGTGTGTACAAGTGAAGGATGAGATAATTAATGGAAATATGGTCCTTCATCAGCACTACGTCCGATTTTCGCTTTCACCCACTTCCTTTTTCCACACTGCCCATTTACCATAGTCTGACATCAGAATGCTATTTCTCTACATACAAAGTTAAGTACAAGTGAATTTAAAACACTGAAGTATAAAATCCACGACTGATACAGTACACTGAACAGTTACCGTATTTTTCGCTCTATAAGATGCACCAGACCATAAGACGCACCTAGATTTTGGAAGAGGAAAACAAGAATAAAAATATTCTGAATCCCAGAAGCCAGGACAGCAAGCAGGATCGCTGCGCAGCGATCCCGCTGGCTGTCCTGGCTTATGGGATAGCTGCATGCAGCCTCTCCCGGGCAGCGGGATGAAGGCTCCCACTGCCCGGGAAAGGCTGCACGCGGCTAAGCCAGAACAGCCAGCGGGATTGCAGTGCAGCGATCCCACTGGCTGTCCTGGCTTCTTGCTTAGCCACGCATAGCCTCTCCCGGGCAAGGGGAGCCTCCATCCCCTGCCCGGGAGTGGCTGAGCATGGCTAAGGCTCCCCCAAGAGCCGCTCTCCCTTTAAAGAGCGTGCGGAGTGTGTGTGCAGCTCTTGGGGGCTTTTCCCCGAAGAGCCGCACACATGCTCCATGCGGCTCTTTAAAGGGAGCGCTGAGCAGAGCCTCCCGCCTGCATTCGCTCCATAAGAGGCACAAACATTTCCCCTTACTTTTTAAGAGGGGAAAAGTGTGTCTTATAGAGCGAAAAATATGGTATCTGTTTCAGAAGCACTGCTAACCTGCTGCACAGTTGCCATCAAACTTTAGGCTGAAAGCTCTTTGAGATAGGGACTTGTTCTTTGTTTGAGGTTTCTGCTGTAAAGAGGCACTGATGTCAGCACTACCTCCAAATGGTTTATCTATGGTAGCACAGATCTCTAACAGATGTGAGGTTGCCAAGATTTAAGTCACGTTTATATAAAGGAACCATAAACTGTAAGGTTGGAATAGGGTCAGAAGTTAATGTAATCCTCTCCCCATGCCCAACACTATTAGAAGGTCCTTAGAAAACTAATACCACCAAAGAATTGGCACACAGGTGGTAGGTGAAGCAACAGAAGTGCCTCTGGACTCCCATATTCTTCTTCCATCCTTAGCTTCCCATTCATTACTTATTTGCTGCCAATGGTGAAATGATAGGGACCAGGAAAATACTTAGGTAGTGCAGCACAAATAACTTCTTTCCCCCCAAACCCACTGAAAATGCTCTCCATTGGGACTTCAGGAGCCAAGGACGTCCCAAGGCTGACACCAGAAGCCAAAAGGACACACACAGCATCAAAGCCGTGTATGAATGTCTTGTTACAATACCTTGTTACACATCATCACAGGACAACAGGTTGCACCATAAATATTTTCCGAGCCACCACCAGATTTCGCCGCTAACAAGACTATTAAATCATTAAAAATTCTTCCTTCAATTAAGGGGATAGGGCAATGAAGAGTCTCAACCACCAACCCCATTAAGAAACATCACGGCTGCTATACAAGGCAAGCTTATGCCGAGTTTAAGCACACTGTAGGAGTTCCCAAAAGGGAACTTCTACTAATACAAAATTTTCAAAGTTTGTCCAAACCATGCCTAAAATTAATTAATCAGTATAGTAATTAATGTTCATACATATACATATTTCATAGCGGTTTATGTTGCAGATCGCAAGCACTATCTGGTTAGTACTTGGCAGCAACCTGAAAAACAATGCAAACTTTATAATTTTCATTCTTATCTATATGGGCAAGTTATCACGTTATAACTAAACTGATGCTTAGAAGCCTATATATTGTAATAGATGAAGAAACCTACATATTCGTTTTCCTATAAATATACGGTAATTCCCACAGATAGGCAGAATGAACACATGATACAAGGAAATGTTTTTCTTTTAAGAAAATGTGTTTTGTTTCATGCAACCACCATTCATCCTTCTAGGATCTGTGAATCAGCAGCACTTCATAATAGGCTTGAAGTGTTAATCTGGGTAGTTTACTGCCTTAATTCTTTCCCAAAACAACAGGTTCCCAGCCTGGGTAGGATCTGGCCCAATTGCCTTCTAAATCTGGCCCACGGACGGTCCAGGAATCAGCGTGTTTTTACATTAGTAGAATGTGTCCTTTTATTTAAAATGCATCTCTGGGTTATTTGTGGGGCAAAGGAATTCATTCTCCCCCCCCCTCCCGAAAAAAAATATATAGTCCGGCCCTCCACAAGGTTTGAAGGAGAGTGGACCCCTGATGAAAAAGTTTGCTGACCCCTGCTCAAGAGTGACCATCTTTCTTTATTTCAGAGCTGTGTAGCAAAACAACAACAGCACCGAAGAGTCTTATGGCACCTTAAAGACTAACAATATCATTCCGGCACTAAGGTTTTGTGGACTAGTCTACTTCAAGGAAAAGCAAAGTTTCCTCCAGTAAAATGCCTAAGGTCCTACTACACTGAGTTTTGACTGTTTATCACCCTGCAAAAAAGACTGTGAACAGAAATGCTGTAGGTGTTATAAATTCACAGGCTACCTATCCATTATAAGGTTGTAATATTCAAATCACACACAGGGAGGTTTAAATTGAGTAGACAGTCTATAAGTGGAATTTGGTGGTTAAGACATAAAGCATGGCTTAGTACCTCAAACTTACAAGAACTCACAAGTATTTCAAGGAAATCACTTATGTTATGAGATATACAATCCTATGAGATATGCAACCCTACCTAGGAGTGTTTTCCACTGAACAGTATGGGTTTGCTTCTGAGTAAGCATATAGGGTTGAACCATAAACGGGCAACACAATACAGCACAACAATCTCAAACGATGGAAATCACTCGCACTGCTTTATTATTGAGTTAAACCATTTACCCATATTGCCAAACCGCATCGCCAACTTAATTTGCGTGTTTTGCCACGCTTTGCTTTTTTTGACTACGACCTTTCCCCAAGGTGGCTCTGAATTAAGATTTGCCCAAGTGCAAGTTCTCTGCATCTTAACTCATCGGGAAAGAATGCGCTCGATACGTTATCTATTAATCAGAGCGCGCCTGGCTTGCTTTTTTTTTTAAAGGAGTACTCTGCTTTTAATGCGCGTTTTCACTGTGGGGAGTCGGGGGGCAACTCGGTTAGAGGGAGAAAGCGCACGACCACAAGAGAGAAAAGGAAGGAGAAAACACAGTGATCGCCTCCCGTGCCCCCCCCCCACCAACCATCCCTCTTTCCCCGTTCAAACTAAGGTCAAACTTAGTTGCTTCGGAGAACCTTCGGCGCGCCTTTCGTTTTCCATGCGTTGCGCAACCTCTCCAAAGCGGACGGAGCGAACAGCTTCGGTGTCAATGCGTTTTAAGGGACGGGCTGGTGGGTGGCAGGGATGGGGGGTGTCCGAAAAGCTCTACGGCTGCCCTGCTTGGAAGTGCTCCCCCCCTTCCCCCAAAACTTTTCCCAGGGCTCCCCGAACAAGCCCATGACGCACGCCGCCCCTGCGCTCCAAAGCAAAAGCCCGGGAGGCAGCGCCTTTGGCCCGTCCGCCTCCCCTCCGGCAGGTACCTCTTCCTCCTGCAGGTTCGGCTCGGCGGGGCTGTGCTCCTGCTCGCCTTTGGCGCTGTTCATGGTTCCCTCCGCCGGTCCGGAGCGCCCTGGCCCGCCGCCGCCGCCGCCTCCTCCTCCTCGCCTCGCCTCTCCCGTCGGCGGCGCGTCTGGGCTGAGGTGCTGCTGCTGCTGCCGGGCAGGCGAGCGCGCCGAGGCGAGGCGAAGAAGCAACGGGGCTCTCGCCCTGGCCACCAGCAGCGGCAGCTGCTTCAGCAGCATGCAGGGCTTCCCCGGCGGCGAGAGAGACCCCGAGCGCGCCGCGTGAGGGGCGGGAAAGAGGCGGCGGCGGCGGCGGCTTCTTCTCCGTGGAAGGAAGTCGTGAGGGGAAGAGCCGCGAGCTCCTCGCCTGCGCGCCTGGCTCTGGTTGGCGGGGAAGGTGGCTCGCGCGCCTGGCGCCCACTCCCTGGGACGACGTGGGAGGGAGCGGAGGAGGAGGAGGAGGAGGGGGGTGTTGGGGGTGTCGACTAATCGCGAGGGAGAGGAGAGGAAGCCCCCTCAGCAGCCCTCTGGCCCCAGCACGTGAAGAGAGGCGGGTCAGAAAGCAAGGCGTCGAGGCTTGGGGAAGGAGGAGCTTGGCGGGGTGATGACTCCCAAACCCAATGGCAAATGACAAGTGGTCGTGTGAACTTGCCTCGCCGTAGACTTGAAGGGGGACCCACCAGGGGCATCTAGTCCAGCCCCCTGCCACGCAGGAATCTGTCACCCCTAGTGGGGCTCGAACCCAGGTTGTTGGCGTCCGCCTGTCTGTCTCTGGCGACAATGGAAGAGCATGCGCCTTTGGGGGTGAAGTCAGACAGTTGGAAGGAACCAACTCCTTGGGGGTCGAGATCCCTTCAAACCACCCCCCCATAAAATGTTGGAGGGGGCCACAGTTGGGATACAGTGGAACCTCAAGTTGTGATTGTGATCCGTGCGGGAGGCACGTTCGCAACCCGCAGTGCTGCGTCTGCACATGTGCAGTCGCGGTTTGGCACTTCTGCGCATGCGCAAAGCGTGATTTGGTGTTTCTGCGCATGTGTGAGCGCCGAAAACCAGAAGTAAGCCATTCCGGTACTTCCAGGTTTGGCGCAGTGCGCAACCCGAAATCGCGTAACCTGAAGCATCTGTAACCCGAGGTACCACTGTACTGAATACAGTTCTGGTTGCCTCACCTCCAAAAGGGTATTTGTACACTTGGGAAAAGGGCAGCCAAAATGATCAATGGGGTGGAGCAACCCCCACCCCCATGAGAAAAGGCGGCAACCTTTGGGACTTCCTGGTTTATAGAAAGAAGCAAGTGAGAGGTGACATGATAGAAGTTTATAAAATCATGCATGTGAGGGAGAAAGTGGATAGAAAATGGTTTTCACCCTCTCTCAAAACACTGAAACTTGTGGAAGGTGAATTTTGGAAGATTTAGGACAGATAAAATAAAGTACTTCACGCAGCACATCGTTAAAACTATGGAAGTTTCTCCCACAGGAGGCAGTGATGGGTGACTTTTAAGAGTATTACACAAATTCATGGAGAAAAAAGCTATTGATGGCTACCAGCCACGTATAGTAAAAGCTATGGTTTTCCCAGTAGTGATGTATGGAAGTGAAAGCTGGACCATAAAGAAAGCTGATCGCCGAAGAATTGATGCTTTTGAATTCTGGTGCTGGAGGAGACTCTTGAGAGTCCCATGGACTGCAAGAAGAGCAAACCTATCCATTCTTAAGGAAATCAGCCCTGAGTGCTCACTGGAAGGACAGATCCTGAAGCTGAGGCTCCAATACTTTGGCCACCTCATGAGAAGAGAAGACTCCCTGGAAAAGACCCTGATGTTGGGAAAGATTGAGGGCACAAGGAGAAGGGGACGACAGAGGACGAGATGGTTGGACAGTGTTCTTGAAGCTACCAGCATGAGTTTGACCAAACTGCGGGAGGCAGTGGAAGACAGAAGTGCCTGGCGTGCGCTGGTCCATGGGGACACGACTAAACGACTAAACAACAACAACAATCAGTCCCTGGAAACTGCCGGAGGGGCGAGGGCTCTTGTGCCTTGATCCTGCTTGTACATTTCCCACGGGCATCTGGGTGGCCACTGTGAGAATAGGATGCTGGATTTGATGGGCCATTGGCCTGATCCTGCAGGTTCTTCTTACGCAGATGATTTTCCCTATTAATTATCATTATCATTTCTACAAGCACAGATAAATAAATCAGCCCACCAGTTTGCATCAAATCCAAAAGTCATTAGATCTAGGAAGGCTTCACGCTGAGGCTGATCAACATGATACCTGCCTCATGTCACTAAAAATAAGTCTGAAGATCAGAAAGGATTTATAATGGTTCTAACATTTCTAAAGGCACAGCTCACTGCTGACAGTACAGCACAGCACACAAGTGGCTCCTTTGAAGCCGTTTCAATCTGTTGATTCAGTGTGTGAAGGAGGCTGCGTCTTCATATTCTTTGACTTTTATTTATATGACAGTAGTTGAAAGAACCACATCCCAGAAAATCACTAGAATATCTATGTTAATTTCAAACACACATACATGCCCCACAATATTTTGACATTATGGACCCAAAAGAGTGCTAAAATAATGTATTTTAGGGTCAAACTAGAAGTGATATATGAGAGCTCTGTAAAAGGAATTTCCAATGTTTTTTTTCTTTTGCAAAACGCAGCCGAGGGGAAGGGCACAATCCAGACCTGGGCTTATGCAATGAGGAGAGTTCTTAACCTTTCCTTCCATACTGTTTTCCCACTGAACCCCCAAGCTGTTCTTTTTTCCCTTATTTGAAAAATAAATCTGGGCAACACAAGTTTTCTCAGTAAGGGCAAAATAGCACTGCGTAGGGTTTGGGGGTGGGGAGAGATGCAAGGAAATTATGCAGAAGAGGGGAATCTTACAGGCCTGCCGTCATGTGCTTTGTACATATTTCAGATAAGGGTCCTTCATGGCAGACTTTCCAGAAAGGAAAAACAATGTGGGCATTCCAGTCACAGAACTTTTGCATCACATCCAGCTTGGTGTTTAGACTCTGTTTCAGAGCGGGGGGGGGGGTGTTTCCCTAGTTGTAGTAATGTAAGATAGCAGGAACAGGGAGACACACTAAGCAAATAACACGCCACAGACTGTTTCTGCTAGGTATTACGAGGCCGACCAAGTAAGAAGACAGCATCATGTCTCTTTTTACATATGAGTGGCTTTTGGGTACTAGAGGTAACACAATACCTATCACCACTATGCTTCATTTTCTAGTACACTGGTACCTCAGGTTAAGTACAGTGGTACCTCGGGTTACATACGCTTCAGGTTACATACGCTTCAGGTTACAGACTCTGCTAACCCAGAAATAGTACCTCGGGTTAAGAACTTTGCTTCAGGATGAGAACAGAAATCTTGTGGCTGCAGTGGGAGGCCCCATTAGTTAAAGTGGTACCTCAGGTTAAGAACAATTTCAGGTTAAGAACAGACCTCCAGAACGCATTAAGTTCTTAACCTGAGGTACCACTGTACTTAATTCGTTCCGGAGGTCTGTTCTTAACCTGAAACTGTTCTTAACCTGAAGCACCACTTTAGCTAATGGGGCCTCCTGCTGCTGTAGTGCCGCCAGAGCATGATTTCTGTTCTCATCTTGAAGCAAAGTTCTTAACCTGAGGTAATATTTCTGGATTAGCGGACTCTGTAACCTAAAGCGTATGTAACCTGAAGCGTATGTAACCTGAGGTACCACTGTACTATCAATTAGGAATATTTGGTACCTTAGACCCAGGCTGTGCAGCTTTTACTCTGCCAATGGCCACAGTGAAAGGAGGGCAAAACATTTTGCTTTCTGCCACCCTCTTTTCTCTTTCCTTCTGCAACCCCTCCCCTGCCCTTACACATCAGACAGCCAGGGGTGGGACAGATTGCCAGAGGTCTTAACTAAACAGCCTGCAAAAAGAGTTTTGACATTAGGCCAAAAGCCTCGTGCAACCTAGTGCCACAGGTTATCCACCTCTGTCCTATACGGCGTGGTTTCCAATCTGTGTTCCAGTGAACCTTGGGTTTCTTTAGAGAACTTAATAATGTGTGAAGTATACTCAGAGTCAAGAGTGGATTTCATGCCCTTTATTCAGCTCATAGTGGTGAGGAGGGAATGAAAGTCTCCTCAAAGTATCTGCTTTATATACATTATTTACACAATGGGCTGCACGTGATTGGCTAATTCCGGAATTCTCCTGTAGGCCAATCAAGTTGTGGATTCACTTCCACCTGGAGCTGGATTGGGTGGCTCCTGCAGACCAATCATACTGCTGCATTGTTCTAGGACCAATCAGACTGCTGCATTGTTCTAGGACAAATCAGACTGCTGCATTCTGAATCCTATTGTTCTAGGACCAATCAGACTGCTGCATTTTGGATCCTATTCAACTCAATACATAACAATGTCTTTGTCGCTTAGGCCACTTCTGGCAGATGAATTTCGCTGAAAGACAGCTTGCCCAACGCCACCACCCATCTTTCCCTGAATATGCTGGTTTGTTTTCCTTTCTTTTTTTAACTTAGGTCCCACTTTTTCCCTATGGAGAAGAAAATTTCAAAACAGCTTACATCAATGAACTTGTACATGCAACAAAACCAAACCCACAAAGACACATTAAGCTGCCGAAAAATGCCAACATCATAAAAAACCAAAATATTTCCAAATCAACAAAAACAATGACTCATCAACCAAGTGAAGATGTAGAGAGAGACAAAGAACCAATTTGTTCATAATTAGAAGAGGGCAGCAATCTTTGGACATTGAGATTATGGATTGGGAAGAAGAAGAAGAGTTTGGATTTGATATCCCACCTTTCACTCCCTTTATGGTGTCTCAAAGCGGCTAACATTCTCCTTCCCCTTCCTCCCCCACAACAAACACTCTGTGAGGTGAGTGGGGCTGAGAGACTTCAAAGAAGTGTGACTGGCCCAAGGTCACCCAGCAGCTGCATGTGGAGGAGCGGAGACGCGAACCCGGTTCCCCAGATTACGAGACTACCGCTTTTAACCAAAAGGAAGAGCCTTTTACCTCAAGAACACTGTCAGTGCACAACACACAGGGACAGTGATATTTCCAGAATAAGGTGGAAGTGGGCGGTGTTTGTTTGCTCCCTGTCCCCTGAAACACTAAGAATGATGGAGTCATCTGTCTATCAGTTTGTGCTTGATGGCTTTATGGGCCTGCTGTTCCTATTTTTCTGGCTATCCTTGGAGCACCGTGCATAAAGGACAAGGTGCCAGACAGCATGAAGGGGGGGGGGAGGCATCTGATTCTACCTTTCTCTAGGAGAAACCCCTGTCAACCTGCACACAACTTTTATCTTCAGGGATGAGATGTGCCACACTGCAAAGCATTACAGAAATGTCATGGAATAGCCCATATATGGCAGTCAAGAACAAGAAAACGACTTGGAGTTTTCCTTAGCAGCTGTAAGGCAGCGCCTCTTTTTAGCTTTGCTTGACTTTTGCCAGTATTTATATAATTGCCAAACACTTGTCCAGTAAGTTATGGTATTTACCTTAAAAGAGCTGGGATCCTTCCCAGGCTCTGTCAGAACAAATCTCCTTGCAATCTACTTTCCTTCTCTCTCTCCCAGATAGCTTCTGGAGTAGGTGTGCCGTCCAGGTCTCCCTGAAATCACAGCTGTACAGAGAGCAACATACTGTTACATTGGTACCTCGGGTTAAGTACTTCATTCGTTCCGGAGGTCCGTTCTTAAACTGAAACTGTTCTTAACCTGAAGCACCACTTTAGCTAATGGGGCCTCCTGCTGCTGCTGTGCCGCCGGAGCCCAATTTCTGTTCTTATCCTGAAGCAAAGTTCTTAACCTGAAGCACTATTTATGGGTTAGCGGAGTCTGTAACCTGAAGCGTATGTAACCCGAGGTACCACTGTATTAAGGTTGAAACTTAGAAAATATGTGAAACCACGGATATTTTAAAAGAAAATTCAATACAAGTTGACAGCATGGTGGGACTTCATATATTTATGAGTTTGTGGGGGGAGGGAGTTCCTTCTAACCCC
This sequence comes from Podarcis raffonei, assembly GCF_027172205.1. Taxonomy (NCBI): domain Eukaryota; kingdom Metazoa; phylum Chordata; class Lepidosauria; order Squamata; family Lacertidae; genus Podarcis; species Podarcis raffonei. Next base: position 7,889,601 of record NC_070618.1, read on the forward strand.
TGGTTCCAGCAAATGTTAAAACATAAGCCCAATGAGGTGATCGCCTGGGTGATGGGGCATTAAGAGAACAAAGGCAAGGGAGCTCTGTGCCAGATAGAAAATGGGTGCAGCACCTCCCTGAACTCAGAGATAGGTAAAGGTAAAGGGACCCCTGACCCTTAGGTCCAGTCGTGGCCAACTCTGGGGTTGTGGTGCTCATCTCGCTTTATTGGCCAAGGGAGCCGGCATACAGTTTCTGGGTCATGTGGCCAGCATGACTAAGCCGCTTCTGGCGAACCAGAGCAGCACATGGAAATGCCGTTTACCTTCCCGCCGGAGCGGTACCTATTTATCTACTTGCACTTTGATGTGCTTTTGAACTGCTAGGTTGGCAGGAGCAGGGACCGAGCAACGGGAGCTCACCCCGTCGCGGGGATTCGAACCACCGACCTTCTGATCGGCAAGTCCTAGGCTCTGTGGTTTAACCCACAGCGCCAGAAGGAAAGAACCTGTGTTGGGAGCTGAAATGCAGTGATATGGGCCAGAAGCAAAACAGCAAGCAGAAAGTGAGCCTTGCAGGATCTCTCATTGACTCCAAGGATGTGGCTGTGGGAGAAATAAGAGCCTTTTGGGGTGTTAATGCTACTCAGTTGGTATAACTGTAGCTGGCCTCCCAAGACATATGAAAATGTACTTTGGAACTCTCTTCTTGGGAAAGTTAGACTGATTCCCTCCTTCTTGTCCTTCCACTGGCAGGTGAAGGAAGACCTTTTTATTCTAGCAGGTCTTTTGGAACTGACTGTTTTTAAGGAAAGGGCTGGTGCTGCAATATTTTTGTTGTTGTTGCTGCCTGTATTTTTAATAGAATTATAAGATACATAGTTTTAATGCTAATACAGTGGTGCCTCAGGTTACATACGCTTCAGGTTACATATGCGTCAGGTTACAGACTCCGCTAACCCAGAAATAGTGCTTCAGGTTAAGAACTTTGCTTCAGGATGAGAACAGAAATCGTGTTCCGGTGGCGTGGCGGCAGCAGGAGGCCCCATTAGCTAAAGTGGTGCTTCAGGTTAAGAACAGTTTCAGGTTAAGAACAGACCTCTGGAACGAATTAAGTACTTAACCTGAGGCACCACTGTGGAATTAAAACTAGCAAACGTAAAAAAATAAAAAAGATAATTCCTTTTCAATTATCATCTTTTCTATGTTTTTAGCTTTCACTACTTTTACCTGTGTTTTTGTATTTTTATCTGTAAGCTTCCTCGTGAGTCCCAGTCTGGGGGAAAGGTGGGATATTTAAAAATATAACAGCAGCAGCAACAACAACAACAGCAAATTCTGTGAGTCAGCCTCTTCTGGCAATGTCTCTGTGTTACAGTAAGGTGGATTTTTTTGTGGTTTTTTGAGAAGGATTATCACATGAAAGGGGATCTTCAGTCTTCTTATGTGTCTATGAGTTGGTGATGATGGATGGGCTCTTGAACAAGCAGTCTAATTTCAGGTTTCTAGCTACTTTAGCTGTCTAGCAAGTGCATTCAGACAAGCTGTGATGGAGAAGCTAGAAAGGCTTCTAAGTTTGTAAGGTTTTCTTTTTAGCAGTGGGGGCTGGTGCAAATGGGGCACTGCCCCACCAACCTCAGCCTACCCTAGACAGCCCCAACCTGCCTGTCTTATGAGTAACAGCCACTTAGGGCATGATTCTGCCTCTGGTTCTGCCTATTCTGGTCTCCTTGCCTTCTGCCATATCTGTCCCATTGGACACCTTTTATTGGTTGTAATAAATATTCAGACTTAGGATGAAGGAGGGAGGGGATGTGGCGTTAAACATAAAGCAGGCCAAATTTCTGTTCAGTATGATTATACTGCTGAAGGGCTCCAGAGAGCCTATCCTACATAAGATGTAACATTTGAAGAGCAGTGGAACTGGTCTGCATGGGATTTCAGTTTGTTGAGTCCATACAGGCATTTTCTCCCTCCGGGATCAGATTGCACAAAATTAATTCTGCAAGTTTGTAACTAATGGTGGATCTGAGTAGCACAGATTGGCCAGCACCCATGTCGCTATAAATATACCTATCACCTGCTAGCAAAACTTTAAAATGATGTTCCCATCACTTTTTATTTGCATTTTGTTGCTTTTATTAAATTTAATAAGGGAGAATTAACATATAATTGTGTGATTGCCTTCCCCAGTACATGCCCACTCAACTGCTTTGATATGCAGAATTGGCAGTGTAGCAGGTGCCACAAAACACTTGTTCCACAGTTGTGAGAAACCAACCTTTTAGTATGGCAGCACCTATACTTTGGAATATCCTGCCTATTAACATCATGCATACATCTCTGCATTCTTCTCGTCATCTTCTGTGAAGGCAAGCCTATCTAGACAGGTAGATGTTGATGACTTCTTTTATGCTTAATTTTAATTATTTTATAATATTTTAAATTGTTTTAAAATTTCTTTACTTACATTTTTTAATAGTTCTTGTAAACTGTTTAGAGGTTTTATTTCAATCAAGAGGTATATAGGTTTCAATAATAAGATAAAATACTGTATAAGCAAAATAAAAAAATTCCTTCCAGTAGCACCTTAGAGTATAAGTAATAATAATAATAATAATAATAATAATAATAATAATAATAATTTATTATTTATACCCCGCCCATCTGGCTGGGCTTCCCTAGCCACTCTGGGCGGCTTCCCAAAAAAAAAAAAATTAAAATACTGTAATACATCAAACATTAAAAGCTTCCCTAAACAGGGCTGCCTTCAGATGTCTTCTAAAAGTCTGGTAGTTGTTGTTCTCTTTGGCATCTGGTGGGAGGGCGTTCCACAGGGCGGGTGCCACTACTGAGAAGGCCCTCTGCCTGGTTCCCTGTAACTTGGCTTCTCACAGTGAGGGAACCGCCAGAAGGCCCTTGGTGCTGGACCTCAGTGTCCGGGTAGAATGATGGGGGTGGAGACGCTCCTTCAGATATACTGGACCAAGGCTGTTTAGGGCTTTAAAGGTCAGCACCAACACTTTGAATTGTGCTCGGAAATGTACTGGGAGTCAATGTAGGTCTTTCAAGACCGGTGTTATATGGTCTCCTGGAAGTACAGGAGACAGGAGCTCTTTCCCCCTTCGTCAGGGCCAGGAACAAGGGCCACAAAGAGCAGAACAGTCTAGCCTTAGCTATTGGACAGATAAAGAACTGCCGCTTCCCTCACTTTGCTAGAAACCATTCCTGCTCCAACTAACAGTTGCTCTGGGATTGCTGCTGTTGTCACCTGTCCATCTCAAAAGAAAACGGAGTGTGACTCAGGAGGTGAAGTCAAACTGGTAGAGAATCACAGTGCCTGCTGTGGCTGCAGAGACCAGTAACTCGTAACCGCTGCCTCCTGCATTGTTTTTGCTGCATTAGCAGCAACAAAGTGACCTCTCCAGGGTGCAAGTGAGCAGTGTGTATGGAGGTCCTGGACTGCTCAGATGTCAAGACCCTGGGGTGCCGATAGTCAGGAGTGCCGCGGCCTGCGGGCAACACTGGCCTCTGTCCCTCTTTCCTTCCCTCCCTCCTCTGATGCCCTCTCACGTCTCTGCCTCCCAAAGGCTCGCACAGCTGTTCATTGCAGCAGCCCTGGCTACAAGCTCCGCAGGCGAATGGTGCATCTGGGAGACACATCTTCTGGGGGCAGCTCAGAGATCAGGGACGGCAGCAGCTGCTGACTAAAGGACTCCTAAGGAGAGGGGAGAGAAGGCTGAGGGAACACAAGGAAAGGTGTTCAAAAAAGGGGTAAGAACCTGCCTGCTCTGCAGGCAAGGGGTGACATAACTGGGTTCCTGAGCCCCACAGGGGTGCCACAGAAAGAATGTAGTTGGTCAAGGGAGCCGTGGACTCAAAAAGGTTGAAAACCTCTAGTCTTAGGGACTCAGCTCCAGATTTGTGTAGGTTTTACTCCTTAGCCTTTTCTTCTTCTGAAGATGTCCCACAAGGCCATGGGTACAGATTTCCCCCTAGGGTTTACTCCCAACTTAGCCCGGGATAGTACACACTTACTTAGAGGTGGTACAGTCAAACCCTGGTTGTCGAACATAATCCATTCCAGAAGCCCATTCCGCTTCCGAAATGTTAAACAACTGAGGCACAGCTTCTGATTGGTTGCAGGAGCTTCCTGCACTCAAGCGGTTTGATGTTCAGCTTCCGAAAAACTTTCAGAAACCGGAGCATTTAGTTCCGGGTTTTCAGTGTTCAGGAACCGAAACGTTAAAAAACGGAGGTGTTTGGGAGCCAAGGTATAGAGTGTATAGAAATACATAACTTCTATAACATGTACAGTGGTACCTCAGGTTAAGTACTTAATTCATTCCGGAGGTCTGTTCTTAACCTGAAGCACCACTTTAGCTAATGGGGCCTCCACCTGCTGCCGCGCCGCTGGAGCACAATTTCTGTTCTCATCCTGAGGTAAAGTTCTTAACCCGAGGTACTATTTCTGGGTTGGCGGAGTCTGTAACCTGAAGCGTATGTAACCCGAAGCGTATGTGACCCGAGGTACCACTGTATTCCAAATCAGGGCAGTACAGATGTTTGAAGAGGAAACTAATTCAGCATAGGAGAGGAACATAATAATAGCCTGCAGGATCAGGCCAACGTCCCATTTGGTCCAGCATCTTATTCTCACAGTAGCCAACCAGATAACTGTGGGAAACCAGTAAGCAGAACATGAGCACAACAGCACTCTCCGCACTACCGTGGTTTGCAGCAACCTGTGTTTGGAAGGAAAAGGCCAGCAAGATGAACATGTCTGTGTTAGGGATGCACGCATTTCCCCAGGCTGTGGTCCTGCATGGGAAAATAGGGGTTTCATAAGTGCCCAAGAATGTCTCTACTTCCATCTTCTAAACCAGGGGTAGGCAACCTAAAGCCCGGGGGCCGGATGCGGCCCAATCACCTTCTAAATCTGGCCCACGGATGGTCCAGGAATCAGCGTGTTTTCACATGAGTAGAATGTGTCCTTTTATTTAAAATGCATCTCTGGGTTATTTGTGGGGCCTGCCTGGTGTTTTTACATGAGTAGAATGTGTCCTTTTATTTAAAATGCATCTCTGGGTTATTTGTGGGGCATAGGAATTTGTTAATATTTTCAAAATATAGTCCGGGCCCCCACATGGTCTGTGGGATGGTGGACTGGCCCACGGCTGAAAAAGGTTGCTGACCCCTGTTCTAAACTTGAGAGCCTGCATTAATCCAACCACACAAAAGCCAGGAAGCAAGTATAATCAAATAGATGGCCAGATTACTTCTTCCCTATGTGTGTCAAGCTGTTCACCCCCCCCCCAACCTTGGATAGTTGTTTTTCATTGTATTGTGACTGTGTGTGTGTGTGTGCGTGCATGCATGCATAGGAACTTGGATTGTGACATACAGAAACCTGAACTATTGCACCCCACCCCCCACCGCAACACTGTGTAGAAAAACATTAATTTGGCAGAACGGTCCATTTCCTTGAGAGAACAGGGCATTGGCCCGACAGCAATTCCCCCCCCCCCTGTTATTCTAGCTACTGTAGTACTGTTCTCTTTCCAGTGGAGAATGGGCCTCCCGCTGGTATGTATAGAAGATAAACAATTGAGAAATTGAGCAGTTAATCAAAGCAGTTCTGAGGCACAGAGACCTTGGGGTGAGAACTTGCGAGTTTTGGAATCTGAAGAGCAGAACGGCAAAGAACAAGGGGGAAACTTGAGGGTTTGCTCAGTTTCTGAACCCTGGGGGTAGAATACTGGTTTAGGGGTGGTGCCAGAACAAATATGGGCTGAATCTGGCAGAATTTGCCAGTCATAATGGATGGGCATAGCCAGAGGGTACAGCTTCCCCTCCCCCATAAATCACGTAAATAAATAAAAATGCTTAAGTAACTGACCAATTGCATCACGGATAACTCGGTTCTGACCCTCCCTAACATAAAGCCTGCCCCTCTCAATAAATCCTGGCTACTATGCCCAATGGAGCCTGGCAGAATCTGAAGTTTATTATCTTTTCAGACACCTACGTATATTGGCTTAGTGTGCAAGGAATCACTTTGGGCCCTCGGCAAGCAATTCAGTAATCGAAGGTGGAGGGGACACACGTCCAAAAAAACACAGAGAGATTTGGAAGGAGGGGGAAGCAGAGAGAGAGAGAGGGAGGGTGATAAATCGGGTCCTCCCTTAAAGAGGGCACGTATTGTGGTGAGAGCTGGAAACCAACACCCTGTGTTGTGGGTGGGTACAACTGGTCAGCCACAACACCGGATTGGTAGGTCCCTCATAGCTGGGTGCAATCTGGCCAATGGGATGCAGTCCAAACAGTTTGAGGGACCTATTTTTACCCATGCACGTGACCCAGAGCTTCTTCTTTCGGCACGTGCATTCGGAACACTCGCCCACCTCTCCCTACTTTTAGGGCTTTGCGCTTGACCTTGCTATGTCGTTGTGTGTCATCTGTCGTTGGGACAGGGGCACGGCAGGAATTTTCCCCACTTGGCTGATTGGCTGTTGCCATTTGGGTTTCACCTGCCACATAGCAAATCGTCACAACTTGTAAGGTTGCGTATAGGCTCTGGTTCAGGTGATAGGGATGGGAGAATGCTCTCGCCATCCCTATGTGAAGGGTATTCCGTTAAAGGAATCCAGGGACTCGATGGTTTGGCCAACCCCTGAGAGGGGGTTGTGCCCGTGACTGAGTCCAGGGGGACATTTGGGTGGCAGAGTTAGCCCGTTCCTGGCTTTCCGCTTATCCAGGTGTTCACCCTTGGCTGACCTATTCTGGAACCCTGGGTCAGCGCTACCTGCATGGCAGAGAGCTAGTCGAACCAGAGCCTATGCAAACATTCACTTTCTGTCATCAGTAAAGTTGTGGCCTAAATTCTGTGAAAAACCAAAACCAAAATTTGAGTCAAGTGTGAATTTATTTAGTGGGGAGGTTCCTGGGTCTGAACATGCAAAGATGCAATCCTGCAAACTCCTCACACATTTCATTCTGGCTATAGTCACCATTGTATCTAGCTCCACCCACTCTTAACACTACACCACAATGACTCTAAGCATGAAACCAGGTAAATAAATACACTATCAAATTACATATGGTAGTCATCAAGGCATAAATACAAATGCAATAATAAAATAAAGAAAAATTCTCAGTTATCCTTGTAAGCCTTCACTGCGCTGGTTTCCATATAAGACTGATGTTGTTTTGTCACCGCAAAAGCAAATGAAGTCCTTTTTTCCTGTTGTTATTTTCCTATTACTATTGCCAAGCAAAAGCTCCATTTTCTGACTTGAGTGCTTAAGTCCAGTTAACTAGTGAGCCTTGATATACAGTAAGCTTGCAACTTACGTGGGGGGTTATGTTCCAAGGATCGCGCCTAAAGCAAATATCGCCTATAGGCAAAACACATTGGGTTCAATGGTGCATGGGGTTGTGAAAGTCATTTTTCCCAGAACGCTGCCCCTTTATTTATTTATTTGCCATATGTGTAAAAGCTGAATACACACAAGTTAAATGAGCGCAAGTTGTGATCTTAAAAGGTAAAGGTAAAGGTACCCCTGCCCGTACGGGCCAGTCGTGTCCGACTCTAGGGTTGTGCGCCCATCTCACTTAAGAGGCCGGGGGCCAGCGCTTTCCGGAGACACTTCCGGGTCACGTGGCCAGTGTGACGAAGCTGCTCTGACGAGCCGGCACCAGCACAGCACACGGAAACGCCATTTACCTTCCCGCTAGAAAGCGGTATCTATTTATCTACTTGCACTTTGAGGTGCTTTCAAACTGCTAGGTGGGCAGGAGCTGGGACCAAAAGATGGGAGCTCACCCCGCTGCGGGGATTCGAACTGCCGACCATGCGATCGGCATTGCAATGAAATAATAATAATTATGAATGAGTTAATAGTTTTCGGTCACTGACCAGAGTGATAATAACAATTATAATGATAGAAGTATCCAGTTTCAGCTCACCACATCTTTAAAAAAATAATAATCATGTAGCTAGATGAAGTTTAGCAACAATCAGCTGAAATTATGATATGGTTGGGACATCCCGCAAAAGAATATTCATCCTATCAATGTTTCAATGTATTTTAATAGTTGCTTTTTCTATGTTTTTAGTGGTTCTTTTTATCTGTAAGCCACCTTGGGTTCTATCAGCGTAAAAGGTGGGATTTTAGTTAGCTAGTTAGTTAGTTAGTTCAAGTCTTTGGAATCGTTTGGAGTAGGAAAAAATGCTAAAATTTGTGGACGTGATAGAACTTTATTAAATTATGGCTAGTATGCAGAATGTAGACAGTGTCTCCAAATTTCTACTAGAACTGAAGATTAGCAATACATTTGGACTTGACATGAGAAAATATGTCTTTGTACAATCCATATTTCACTTAATAAAGCGTGCGTATACACACACACACACACACACACACAGAGGAAGTTGTGTCATTCCATAAGGAGAAAAAGCCAAAATCTGTGGTTAGGCAATAGCTTTAAGACAAATCAAAATGTGACAAAATAGTGAGCAAGCTTTCTCCAACAATGCTGTGAAACACTGCAGTTACTAAATAAATAACTTACTACCTTTTTTCACTTTGTTTTTTAAATTTTATGTGGGCAGGGAAAGAGCACTGGGGCTCTGCAAGATATCCCAGCGACTTGCCGCTCGTAGCAGAACACCAGATCAAGATGGTTTTTCCAATGTTATTAACCTGTATCTTATATGACACATCAGAAACAGTGCCTCAAAAATCCCCTGATGCTCTCTAACGAAAATAGATAAACAGGTTTCTCTTCCTCTGTGGTTGGAGAACAGTCCCTCTATTGTTTGAGGATTCCTGAGGAGTTTTGGTGCTTCTACTGAACAAATTCCTTTCTCATAAGTGAGGGGCCCTGGAGACTCCTCTGTTTAAGGCCCAAGGGACACCCTTAAAAAGTGCTCCAACTAGCAGAAGCTGCGTTGAGGCTCAAGGTGTCATTTTACTTTGGCCCCTGGGACTTTTGTCTCTACAGGCATCTTGTTCAAGAGCAACCCTTCTCTTTTTGAATAGCCCTGCTCTCTTGGCTGTCCTCACGATCCCTGGATTTAAGCCCAGTGTTGCCTTAATCCACAATTTCACAAATTGGCAGGCATAAGCAAGCATATTCACTTCTGTTGACTGAAGCATTTGCTTCCTCTGCTCCAGCAGACAGTAGCCACTCCACCACAGCCCTTTGGGGACCAGTTTCAGCATAACCTCTAGATTTTCAGGCCCATTTACAACCTAACATTATATATATCCTGGGAATGATATATAAGTGAGAAGCTGAGTATTCTCTGTGTGAGAATACTCCTATTAAACCTGGTTATATTAAAAGGAACTCCTATTAAGCCTGGTTATATTTGCAGAGTGTGTATTCCTTTAGCACAGGGGCTTCCTTGAGATGGCTGAAAATTACTGAGGCTCATCCGTTACAAAATGGTGGAACCAGTTATAAAATGGAGGCAGAGCTTGGCACAATCAGATGCCAATTAACAATATCACTTTCTACCAGTATCTATTTTGTATTATAAATTTTTATTACTTTTACATAAAAGTTATACACCATAAATGTAACATTTTCACACATTTTTTAAAAAGGGTTCTTTTGAACCTTGAGACCTCCTCCTTCCCTCCCTCCATGGGTTCCAATTCTAAATTTCATTCCTGCATTTTTTACTGTAATCTATCTGTTATATAATCATAGTATCCAAAATCCATGTTACATGACAAGCGTCATTTTATTCCTGCCAATTTTTTCAACTGTTTACAGTGATCTCTCAAAATACGTTAAAAAGTTATTCCAGTCTTTTAAAAGCATTCGGTCTTCCTGATTTTTGATCTTTCCCTTCACTTTCTACCAATATCTAATCCAGTTTTGAAAATGGCTCATTCTTTGCCACGGCATTTTTCTTGTGGCAACGGGTTCCATAGCTTCGCTTTGCTCAAGCTAAATGCCAGCGTTTGGGGTTTTTCAGTCTCTCCTAAAGCGGCAGATGCATGGGGGACTGGCAAAACCACGTGATTCAAAGGTGTACCAAAGAGTACACATAGTAGAAACATTCATGCCTTGTGTCCAACATACTTTGTAGCATGAATATGAATCGGGACCAGCATATTAAAAAACCCAGGAGAGTAGGTCCAGAGGTGTAACTAGAGGTATACTGGCACCCCTGCGCCACCTCCAGAGAAGAAGAAATGAAGTAATTCGATAACCACAAATTCCTCTTAAACTGGGTGTTTAACAGCACAATCCTACAAAAGTCTACTTAAAAGTAAAGTCCACTGAGTTCAATAGAGCTTACTCCCAGGAAACTGTGTGCACAGGACTGCGGCCTAAATCTGGCAAGCCAGAGGCAGGAACTTCTCACAGTGTCTTTCTTTCTTTCTTTCTTTTTAAAGAATATTTATTAAATTTTCCAATTTTTTAAACAAACAAAAACAGAACAAACAAAAACATTAAAAAAGACATAAAGTTCATAAATCATACTTTTAAATAACAAATTTCTCAGACCTCCTCATACTTCTCCTCCTTGTATCCCAATTAAAGTTATTTGTTCAGCAAATCCTTCATTTAAAGCATTACAGCTTATAACATTACCTTATTTTTCAAACCCTTTTTTCCCATCTATGTTCCTTTATATCATTACAGCTAGAAACCACTCAGTTTCAATCCAACACCATTTAACTTTCCTTAATTTTGCAATATTTCTGTAAATAATCCTTAAATTTTTTCCAATCTTCTTCTGCTGACTCTTCTCCCTGGTCACGGATTCTGCTCGTCATTTCTGCCAGTCCCATACAGTCAATCAGTTTCATCTGCCATTCTTCCAGAGTGGGTAGATCTTGCGTCTTCCAATACTTTGCAATAAGTATTCTCGCTGCTGTTGTAGCGTACATAAAGAAAGTTCTGTCCTTCTTTGGCACAACTTGGCCAGACATACCCAAGAGAAAGGCCTCTGGTTTCTTCAAGAAAGTATATTTAAATACCTTTTTCAATTCTTGCCTTTTCTTTACTTCCGACTAGGCACCAACAGAAAGGCATGGACTTGGAGGCTGCGCCCCAGGGCACACTTTACTCAGAAGTAAGCCCCAATGGCCCTTGCTCTCTGGGGTAAACATGCAGCGGAACTAACCTGCAAACTGGATGTTATGTACTGAAGTTCTCACCCTGGGCCAGCAGGGGGATACTGTAGATAGTTTTCACTCAGGTCCACATTTGCAAATAAGGAACTGAAAGTGACGTTCAGTGATTGGATAGTTACAGAAAGTTGTTACTGTTGCCATGCAGTTGAGCTCTATATAAGCAGGCTGGCTGAATCCTTCAGTTCGGTTCTGTTCTGGGTCTGTGAATAAACAAGAGCTGTCTGAAGAATCGCTGTGTCGTCTGATATGTTCACCCACAACTTAACACTGGACAAGGCAAGGAAGAAACCAGAGGAAAGCAACTCGGCTGTGCTAAATTAACAGCTTGACAATTCTCTTTTTTTTTTTTATAATATTTTTTATTACGTTTCTTTCCAAATTTTATACATTACAAACAAATAAGGAGTTTACAAGAAACCATTTTTTTTTTTTTAACAAAAATCCCAACTTGGACTTCCCCACCCCTTCCGATTCTGCGTTCTTTATATTAACAATGTCAGCAATTTGTTACCTTATGTCATACCTTATTGTAACTTTTACATGTTATGTATCTATATTCAATGTATTATGTCACAATTTTTATACCTTTAAAATAAACGTAACATGTTCAATTTCATATTATCTCCTTTTCTCTTTTATCACTTAGTTTACTATTTACTTAATCATAATTGCTAAAGCGTATCATTTCCAAATCATGCACCGTCTTAAGATTCATACAGTTTGTAATACTTTTGCAAGTAGTCTTTAAACTTTTTCCAGTCCACCTCAATTGTTTCTACATCCAAATCTCGGATTCTGCCGGTCAGTTCAGCTATCTCCATGTAGTCCATCAACTGCATCTGCCATTCCTCCAGCGTGGGTAAATCTTGTGTCTTCCAGTTCTTTGCGATGAGTATTCTTGCTGCTGTACTAGCATACATAAACAAAGTTCTGTCCTTCTTTAACACTTTCTGGTCTACCATGCCCAACAGGAAGGCCTCTGGTTTCTTGGGAAAGGTATACCTAAATACCTTTTTCAACTCATTGTAAATCATTTCCCAGAAAGCCTTAACCTTTGGGCATGTCCACCAGAGGTGAAAGAAAGTCCCCTCTGCTTCCTTACACTTCCAACATTTATTGTCAGACAGGTGATGTATCTTAGCTAACTTGACTGGGGTCATGTACCACCGGTATATCATTTTCATAATGTTTTCCTTCAAGGCCGTACTGGCCGTGAATTTCATTCCGGTGTTCCATAACCTTTCCCAGTCTTCAAACATAATGTTGTGTCCAACATCCTGTGCCCATTTAATCATAGCAGATTTAACTGTCTCATCCTGTAAATTCCACATAAGCAGCAAGTTATACATTCTAGATAACAGCTTTGTCTTTGGTTCTAACAATTCTGTCTCTAGTTTCGACTTTTCCACCTGGAAACCAACTTTTTTGTCCATTTTGAAAACCTCTTGAATTTGAGCATAATGTAGCCAATCTCGCACCTTATTTTTTAGTTTGTCCTGGCTCTGCAACTTCCAATTGTCTCCAATTTTTTCAGTCAATTCCCAATATTTCGGCCAATAGGCCTCCATATTGGGTCTTTTTCGGGCCTTGGCCTCCACTGGTGATAGCCACCTCGGAGTTTTACTCTCTAGTAAGTCTTTATATTTCATCCAGACTGCGAAAATTGCTTTTCTGACAATGTGGCTTTTAAACAATTTATGTGCTTTAACCTTGTCGTACCATAGGTATGCGTGCCATCCAAAAGCATTATTAAAACCTTCCAGATCTAGGACATCGGTGTTTTCCAACAAAAACCAATCTTTCAGCCAGCAGAAGGCTGCAGCTTCATAATACAACCTCAAGTCCGGCAGGGCAAACCCCCCTCTTTCTTTCGAATCTGTTAATATTTTAAACTTTATTCGGGGCTTTTTGCCCTGCCAGATAAATCTAGATATATCCTTCTGCCATTTTCCAAAGCAATCCACTCTGTCCACGATCTGTAAGGTTTGAAACAAAAATAACATTTTCGGCAACACATTCATTTTTATAGCTGCAATTCTTCCCAACAAGGAAAGTTTCAATCTTGACCAAATTTCTAAATCCTTTTTAACTTCCAACCAACATTTCTCATAATTATCCTTAAATAAATTCAAATTCTTGGAGGACAAATAGATCCCAAGGTATTTCACTTTTTTAACCACATTCAGTTCTGTTTCTCTCTGAAACCCCTCTGTTTCTGTAATTGTTAAATTTTTGGTCAGAACCTTAGTTTTTTGTTTATTCAACCTAAATCCCGCCACCCGACCAAATTCAGATATAAGTTCGAGAACTCTTTTTGTACTGGATTCTGGCTCCTGCAGTGTCAAAACTAGGTCATCTGCAAAAGCTTTCAGTTTATATTGTTTCACTCCGACCTCTATCCCTTGTACCAACCGGTCCTCTCTGATCATATTCAATAGCACCTCCAGGACTGAAATAAATAACAGAGGGGATAGAGGGCACCCTTGTCGTGTCCCTTTTTCAATTTTAAATTCCTCCGTCACCACATTGTTCACTATTAATTTAGCTTTTTGTTCTGAATAGATTGCATGTAATCCATTCTCAAACCCCCGTCCCACTCCCATCCCTTCCAAGTTCTTCTTCATAAACATCCAAGATATGTTGTCAAATGCTTTCTCCGCATCAATAAAGATTAACACCGCCCTTGTGTTCCTGTTAGTCTGCAAAAGTTCTAAAATGTCAATGATGTTTCTAGTGTTCTCATATAAATGTCTACCAGGGAGAAAGCCAGCTTGGTCTTTATGAATTACTTCATTTAAGACTTTTTTAAGTCTATTTGCCAAAATGTCTGCAAATATTTTGTAATCCACATTTAGGAGTGAGATGGGACGGTAGTTTTTAAGCTGAGTCTTTTCAGATTCTGACTTAGGTATCAATGTGATGAAGGCTTCTTTCCACGTTTCTGGTGCCCTCTTCCCATCCATAATCTGGTTACATACCTCCAACAAAGGTTGTATCAAATAGTCCTTCAGAACCTTGTAATATTTGGAGGTAAGTCCATCCGGGCCTGGAGATTTGCCTAGTTGCATATTCTGAATGGCACCTTCAATTTCCTGTGAGGTTATTGTAGAGTTCAAGATTGATCTTTTATCTTGAGTTATTTTTGATAGTCCATTTATCTTTAAAAATTGATCTATCTCTGATTCTTTCTGGGGCCCCTGTGCATACAGTTCTTTGAAGTATCTGTGGAAGCACCTCCTAATTTCTTCTGGTTTCTGTACGATCCTTCCATCAATCTCTAGATTTGTTATCGTGTTTAGCTTTTGTCTTTTTTTCAGCTGCCAAGCTAGCAGCTTTCCACATTTATTTGCTGATTCAAAAGATCTTTGCTTCATCTGTTTTATTTTCCATTCAATCTCCTGATTAATCAATTTTGAGTATTCTGCTTGGTGGAATTTAATTTCTCTCAGCACCTCCTTGGACTTTGGTTTGGTTCTCAGTTTTTTTTCTCCTTGGTGTATTTTCTCCAATATTTTGTCCTTCTTTCCGTTCCAGAGTTTTTTCTTGATTGAATTCTGTTGTATCAGAAACCCTCTCATAAGAGCTTTGCTTGCGTCCCAGATCGTTCTTTTTTCAACTGTAGTATTCAGATTTATCTCAAAATAGTCCTTTAATGTTTTTTGGGCCTTTTTCACAATCTCTTGATCTCTTAGTAGTGTGTCATTCATTCTCCATCTGAAGGAACCGGGTTGAGTTAATCTAAGTTCTATTTTCAAGGCGTTGTGGTCGGAGCATGTTTTTGGGCAGATTTCCACCTTTTTAGTCTTGGGTGCCAGCCCCCTGGAGGTCCAGATTTGGTCGATCCTTGACCAAGACAGGTGGGCCTCAGAGAAAAAAGTTCCTTCTTTACCTAGGGGGTTCTTTGTCCTCCATATGTCGATCAAATCCAGATTGTCAGTCAGTTCGAAAAAAGTTTTGGGCAGTCTGCCGTCTGATGTTAAGTTTTGGTTGTAAGACTTATCCATATGTGTAGACACCACTCTATTCATATCTCCCATCATTATGATGTTAGCATAATCCAGATAGTCCAGCAACGTCTCATGCAGCTTCTTGAAAAATTCTGATTTCCCGTCATTTGGGGCATAAATTCCTAATATCAATATTTTTTCTCCTTGGGTTTGAATTTCAATTGCCAAAATTCTTCCTTGTTCATCCTTAAATAGAAATTTGGGTATCAGGCTCTCCTTAGCGTAGATCACCACTCCTCTTTTCTTTACTTTGTCAGACGAAATAAATTCTTGGCCTAATCTTTTATTTACCAAAACCTTCCTGTGGAGCCTGGTCACATGGGTTTCTTGTAGGCAAATAATGTCCAATTGTTCTTTCTTCAATATGTGAAATAACCTCCTTCTTTTCTCCGGGGAATTTCCGCCATTTATATTCCAACTGAGTAGCCGCAGAACAGCTTGACAATTCTCAGTCAGCACTGTAACCTGTGCACTGCACTGAAAGCAAAAACAAAATGAAGGTCCAATCAGATTGAGACACTCAAGTCCCATTGGGTTCATTACAAGAGATCTATGCATGTTCATTTGGTAGAAACATAGAATTGTTCATTCCACTGTCGAACAGCTCTTACTGTCAAGAAAGTTCTTCCTGATGTTTAGTCTTCATTCTTGTAAAACTTAAATCCGTTGGTTCAGGTCCTACGCTCCAGGGCAGGAAAAAACAACTTGCGCCATCTTCCATGTGACAGACAGCCCTTGAGATATTTGAAGATGGCTATCATCTCTCCTCTCCTCTCCACCAGGCTAAACATACCCTATCCGTCATAAGGCTTGGTTTTCATATTAAGAGTCACACTATATGTTACAGCAAGTTCAAATATTAAACTGGTGATGCACTATCAGTGTTTTCAGATCTGAAAAGGACGGCTATGTATTAAAGCACACACATGGTGTACACCCGGTGTTTATGTTTTCCTAAAATTGATAATAAGGGTTTCGGACCTGCTCACTTGGAACCCTCCTACCCCTTTGCCCTTAGCTTACATCTGACCAACCCCCTCCACCTTTTAATACGCTCCCACCTCTCCCCCCACCCACCTAAACACACAGCTCACAGCACCCTTCCCCTCTTGCCCCACCCCTTTTATTTATTTATTAATTAAAGCTTTTATTTACACTTTTCAAGTATATACATTTCATCAGTTTTACAATCAATTCAACATTTCAAAGTTTGACTTCCTCCCCTCTTTCTGTGGTTCCTTAAATTTATTTTTTAATATCTTCTGCATAAAGGTAAAGGTACCCCTGCCCGTACGGGCCAGTCGTGACCGACTCTGGGGTTGCATGCTCATCTCGCTTAAGAGGCCGGGAGCCAGCGCTGTCCGAAGGCACTTCCGGGTCACGTGGCCAGCGTGACGAAGCTGCTCTGGCGAGCCAGCACCAGCGCAGCACACGGAAACGCCGTTTACCTTCCCGCTATAAAGCGGTACCTATTTATCTACTTGCACTTGGGGGTGCTTTCGAACTGCTAGGTGGGCAGGAGCAGGGACCGAACAACGGGAGCTCACCCCACCGCGGGGATTCGAACCACCGACCATACGATCGGCAAGTCCTAGGCACTGAGGTTTTACCCACAGCGCCACCCGCGTCCAATATCTTCTGCATATCCAAGTTCATTTAATTTTTGCTCATTTAATCACCTACTTTAAATATATACTCTTACGAAACTGCAAGCTATTACAGTAACCCTGCCCATGTTTTTATCTGTTTGCAATTTATCTGTAAACATTCCATAAACCATTTTCATCCTTTTATAAAAAGTTCTGGTTATCTTGATTTCTTATTCCTCCGGGTAAGTTTCGCCATTCCTGCATATTCCATAAGTTTTTGTATCCATTCTTCCTTCGCTGGGACTTCTGCTTCTTTCTCCTTTTGGGCAAGTAGCATTCTTGCTGCTGTAGTAGCAGACATAAATAATTTCCTATACAATTTAGGTACAGTCATACCTCGGGTTGAATACGCTTCGAGTTAAGCACGTTCGAGTTGCGCTCCGCGGCAACCCGGAAGTAATGGAGCGCATTACTTCCGGGTTTCGCCGCTTGCGCATGCGCAGACGCTCAAAATGACGTCACGTGCATGCACAGTAGCGACGAAAGGCGACGCGCACGCGCGCAGACGTGCCGTCGCTAAATACGTTTGCTTCTGGATGCGAACGGGGCTCCGGAACGGATCCCATTCGCATCTAGAGGTACCACTGTAGTTCTGTCCCTATAATTCCCAAAAAGAAAAGCTTCTGGGTTGTTGATTCGTTTTACTAGTTATTTTGAACATCCTTTTCAATCTTGCCCCACCCATAGCTGTCAACTTTTCCCTTTTCTTGCGAGGAATCCTATTCGGAATAAGGGAATTTCCCTTAAAAAAAGGGAAACGTTGATGGCTATGGCCCCACGCCTTTTAAAGGAGAGGGAGGCGCTCCATCCAGCTGTTTGCTTGCTAAACCGCTGCGCGAAGCGTCTCCTCGCTCTGCGCCAGCGCGCGCCTTGCTGCAAGCGGCGCATCCGCGCATCTCCGTCGGAAGTGCAAAGCGCGGCGGCATTTTGCATTTCTCCGTATATATCCGGGAAGGAGGGGCTTCTTCCTTCCTTCCTTCCTTCCTTCCTTCCTTCCTTCCTGGCCGGCTTGGTCCTCCTTCCGCCATGCCCAAAGTGGTGTCCCGCTCCTTGGCTTGCTCGGATACGCGCGACCGCGAGGAGTACGGCGAGGGCGAGAAGCCCCTGCACGTCTACTACTGCCTGTGCGGGCAGATGGTGCTGGTGCTGGACTGCGCGCTGGAGAAGCTGCCCCTGAGGCCCCGGGACCGCGCGCGCGTGATCGACGCCGCCAAGCACGTCTACAAGCTCTGCAACACCCAGGACGAGCCCGAGGGCGCCTATCTCCGCCGGGACGGAGGCGGCGTCGAGCGGCAGTGCCGGAAGAAGTGCGCGCGGTGCGGGCTGCTCCTCTTCTACCGGCACCAGCCCGACGGCGCGCCCGCCACCTTCGTGGTCGACGGCGCCCTGGTCCAGTTCGGGCAGGGCTGGGCCCAGAAGCAGCTGCAGCTGCAGCAGCAGCAGCAGCCTCCTCCTCCCGAGAAAGTGATGGTGACCCGTCGGACGAAGGACATGGGCAAGTGCGGCTCGGTCACCGTCTCCACCGTCGACGAGGAGGAGGAGGAGATCCAAGCCAAGGAAGTGGCCGAGTCGTACGCGCAGAACGCGCGCCTGATCCAGAAGCAGCTGCGCAGGGAGGGCGCTTGCAAGAGGCGGCTGCAGGAAGAGGCCGAGCTGGGAAGCAAGAAGGCCAAAGGGAAAGGCACTCTGATCGACAAGCAGTTCAAATAAGAAACGTCCAGAAAGAGGGATGCGTCGATGCTTGGGGGGGAAAGGGTGGGGGCACACCACCAGGGGCGTAGCCAAGGGGGGCTGTAAATCAATACAAATCTGAGGTTCTGCCCCCCCCCAACAAAAATCATGGACCCCACGCCTGTGTCTTTATTATTCAAATCCTCTTAGGGATGTTGCCTTTCACTCTGGGGAGGGTTGTGTGCACCATGTGCCTTCTGAAACATTTTCCAGTATTATTATTATTATTATTATTATTATTATTATTATTATTATTATTTTGCATTTCTAGGAAGCACCGCAGCCTTAATTTCCTAGCAAAAGCAAAGCAACCTTCTCCCAAGGGCGAGCAGAGAGGCGTTAGTCTGCCTCTGTTGTGCTGAGTTACGTTTTTGTTTTTGTATCTTCAGGTGTATATAGAAATTACCGTGTTACTGGCAATATGTCAAGTTTGTATTGATGGAGTTAGAAGCAAAATGTACAGAAAAATAGATCTTTAATAAGTTATTTTCATGTGGTGTGTCATTTCCAGCCCATCCCCATCGCCTTTGGCAAGAAGTTAAATTTCTTTGTTACACGTGCGCCCCACGTTTGCTTTGGAAGATGGGAGAGGGTTATTCTGGGGCTCCAAAGCAGTATTCCATCGAGATACTAAAAGCCTAACTACAGGTGGCGTTAAATGTGACTCAGCATCTTACATACAGGTTTTAAAAAATTAATGGTGAGGGGATCTAACCTTTTCTTCAAATGATATTTGCTCATGGGCCCGGGGACAGGGCAGCCCCTCTTCATCCAAATAAAATAAAAAGTGATTGAAGGAGTGGAATATAAAAGTAAGTTGCATCTAATTCATAGAGTATTCGGAAAAAGGATCCATCAAGACAACTGGATTTTCCTCAATGGTAGAGAATATTGTACAGCAGTTCAAATGGTCCAAAAAGTACACAAATTGCACACATAACCGCCCCAGAGATTTAACAAAGTAAGTTTGGGTGGGTCATTACAATATCACTTTTGCATAGGTTAGGGATCTTCCCTATAAGATTGGTGTTGTTCCAGAATTCTCCACTGCTGTGCAATGCTATATAGGTGCAATTTTTTATGAGCATTCCCTTATACCTGTGGATACTAGTTTATTTATTTTTTAAGTGGATACTAGTTTATAAGGTTTAGATAGCCATTAATCATTCTACTTATTTGCCTATGTTTTTTTCCGTCATTACGAAAAGTTCATGTGTGTTGCTGCCACATTGAATACATGAATGTTGGAAATTCGTAAGATGGCTGTAATTCACCTCCATATAATTTCCTGCGTGGAAAGATGGATTTTCTGGTTTAGAAAATCGTTCTTTAAAAAAACTTTACAGGTTGTAAAGTAAACCCAGTATAAAATCTGTGTTTGAGCCAATGCATATTGACATCTCAAGCCTATGGATGCACCATGAAGCTTCTGAGTTTTGCCCCCTCCCCGCTCTGCCCCCCATGAAATGATGAGAGTGGCTACCTCCCCCCCCCCTTTAATAGTACATAGAGCTAAAGGAAGAAGTTGGAAGAGTGATGTTCCTTCCCATTTCTCCTTTCACTTCTGTGTGCTTTCCAAGGCTGAGATTAATTAATACAACTGGATTTTACACAGATCCCTTGGAAAAAAACTAAATCTCTGTGCTGCAGTTTTTTCTGTCTCTATTGGGAGGGGAAAGGACCATAAATGACCAGAGGTGGTTGCATCCACACAGCACTCTCTTAAAAACCCCAAATGGGTCCACAGGCCTAAAAGGTGAGCAATCACTGAACTCTGAGATTGCAGCCTCAAGTTTTCTCTTCCACATTCTACCTGGTCAAGCAGATTCTGTAGGTCTGAACAGCAGCCATGGGGGGTGGGGACTACAATGTGTGCAAGGCAGGGAACCCTGGATCTACCACCGTACCACCTTAAAAGAGTATTGTGTATACACAAGCACAGCGGCTGCCTAAATATTTTGGTTCCCCTTCAAAGAAACGTCTCTGGGGTGTTGCCACTGGTCTGTAGCTGTGTCCAGCTGTCTAGTTGCTGATATTACTTGCTGTTCCCCCATCAGTTATCTTGACTTTTACCAGCCGGCTGCCAGAGCTCTGGTGTGTTTCGCATCACATGGACGGCTTGTCGGCCTGCCAATTAGGCTTTTCATCCCTGTGCTGTCTGTTGAGTTCCCCCCACTTTGAGTCGGCCTGATTTAGGACATCTAGGCGTTCTACTTATGGGATTGCTTTCCTTTACAAAAGAAAACTGGGCAGCTTTTGGGAGTTCCTGCGCCGGGTGCTACAGAGCAATAATCAGGGAGTGTTTGGGGGTCAAATCAGGCCTACTGTCGATCTCTCCTTAAACTGCTGGACAGAAGAGGAAGCTGCCGGCCATCCAAACCAGGCTACTAAGCTGTGTATAGATCAGGGGTCAGCAAACTTTTTCATCAGGAGGCTGGTCCACTGTCCCTCAGACATTGGGGTGGGGCAGACTATATTTTGAAAAATATAAATACCCTGCAAGCCGGTCCCGCAGCTGCGTCCAGACCTGGAGGAGGAACGCACTCTGCACGCGCGCAGGAGCGCGTCTAGGCGGCATCCACTCACTGGCATTGTTGACAAGAAGCAGCCACTCCATTGGCCTGTCCTCACAGAACTCCTAGGCGGTGTGCAACATGCACTGCGGGTCGTCGTCCGAGGCCAGGTCGGCGGGCAGGCCACGCATGTGGAGCGCTGGGCAGGTGGCACACAGCTTGCCCTCCAGCTGCTCCAGTGTGGCCACCAAGCGCACCACCAGCAGCAGGTGCGCCAAGCTCTGCCTGAAGCCCTGCGACGCGCCCATCACAATGCCCATGGCGCGGCCCAGACCCACCTCCTGGCCTCTCCGTCCATGGCTGTGCCGGGTTTACCTCAGCGCACAGGTGGCAAGGCTTCAGATTGGCTGCAGGAACTTCCTGCAGCCAATCCGAAGCTGCGCCAGTGTCGCCGCCCGCCCAGAAGCCGTGCCAGCATCGCGGAAGTCAGTCCCCACGCGGCAAGGCATCCGCAGTGGATGGGGACTGACCGAGCAGCTGCAGGGTCTGCGGGCCAGATTTACAAGCCTGGGGGGCCGCATCCAACCCCCAGGCCTTAGTTTGCCGACCCCTGGTATAGATGATTTAAAGCACACGCGATGCACATTCTTCCCTCAAAAGGAATTCTGTTTAGGTTTGCTGGAAATTAAACTATCATATCCAGAATTCTTTGAGGGAAAGTGTGTGCTTTGAACTTGAATCAAGTGATCCTGGAGAGCCAATCCCATGTTCCTGCCTGCTGGTGATAAGATACTTTGAGAACTTCAAAACTGGAATAGACAAATAAATCTCAGTGTGTATTTGCCATGAGAGCTGAATGGACCCTCCATGTATAGAGGAAGTTTGCTCAATGCCGGGGACAAACGAGTAGAATACACAGTGTGCCTCATTTATGAAAACCTTTGGCCTTCTAGATTTTGCTGAACTCCTGTCAGATCTAGAAAGCATGGGCAATGGCCATGGATTATGGGAGCTGTGGTTCAGCATCTCTGTGCCCATTTTCTACACATTTTCTCTCACACGCACACACACGTACACAAAGCGTTCCCTTCTCTCTTCACCATATACTGCACCACTGATGTAAATGCCCTGGGTTTGATGCAGACACACAAAAGCATTTTAGTCTAAGTCAGGCAGAATTAGAACAACCTAAGAGACTTTTAGTTCCTCTGGACCATTTGTACTGTTTGGTTTGACGGGCCTACTCCCTGGCAGTCCAATTTCCTGTGCTTTCCTCAGCATTGTTTAGAGTATTTACCCATTTTTTCCTCAACTCTGGGGCCTCTTGGAGGTCAAGCTATTCCAGCTTCCTTATCACAGCAATGTTAACTCATTAGCCTTTCCTCTAATGACTTTTCACCATTGGAATGTGGGGAGGGAGATGTTCATCTTTGAAGCATCGAGCTTTAACATCTCCTTAAGAAATCCTCACGATTAGCAGGCGTGTGTGTTATGAGAAAGATATGGAAACAACACGGAGGAGGGAATGGCTGGCTATTGCTGTTTTGGTAGATATATTTGGCTATGTCCTCAAAGAAAGTGACCAGGACACAAAGAACCGCACAACTTGTTCTGTACATACAAGCACACAATGGGCATGTGTGTTTCAGATTGTATTGCTCCACCAACAGCCTTCTGCATCACAGAAGAACGCTAAGAGTACTGCTGAATCACATTCACACCAAGGCCTGGGGGCAGCAAGCCCTGCTTTGGGTAATAATAATAATAATAATATTTTATTTATACCCCGCCCTCCCCAGCCAAGGCCGGGCTCAGGGCGGCTAACAAGCAATAATAAAAATAAGTTGAATGAATACAACTTAAAAACAAAATTAAAATACAACATTAAAATATTGAAACATTAAAATATTAAAATGTAGCCTCATCGCAGGAGGAGAAAGGAAAAAGAAAGAGGGGGAGGGAATCAAATTGGCTCCAAGCCAAAGGCCAGGCGGAACAACTCTGTCTTACAGGCCCTGCGGAAAGAAATCAGATCCTGCAGGGCCCTGGTCTCATGAGGCAGAGCGTTCCACCAGGCCGGAGCCAGTGTTGAGAAGGCCCTGGCTGTGGTTGAAGCCAATCTAACTTCCTTAGGGCCTGGGACCACTAGGCTATTTACGGACCTTGAGGCTCTCCGTGGGGCATACCGGGAGAGGCGGTCCCGTAGGTACGAGGCTCCTAGGCCGTGAAGGGTAGGGATCAAAGCGCAGCTGATCCCATCAAGGATTGAACCTGCAACCTTGGCATTATCAGCACCAGGCTTTAACGAACTGAGCTATCTGGGAAGCACTATAAGCTTTAAGTCAAAGGAAGCATGAGCTAGTACAATATGCTGCTTTTTTATGCTGGATCGCTGGATGGTTTCTTTGGGGAACCAAAATGATGTCCTCTTCCACCAGCTCCATGGCAGACGTTTATCCTGAAACATTGTTTTCTGTTCATGGAACTCAGCTTACAGCACACATGGCATGATTGATCACATCTTCACTGAAGGTCATCTCCTTCAGTTCTCCCGGTTATCCTCACAGCAACACTAGGCCGAGACAGAAACTTGCCTTGCTCAATGTCACCCAGTGTGTGTTACGGAACTCTTCATCCCAAATCCATCAAGTCTACCTACTAGGTCACACTCTCCAGCAATCACCCTTGTGTAAGAATAATAAATACTTTTGGAACACCCCAAGGGCAGAGTGCAAATTTTGTATGTTAAAAAGTCCTAACGTTTGTGGAGGCATGTCAAGGTTGTTTCTAAGGGAGAATTAATCACAGGGGCCAGAGAGATTTGGATTAGAAAATAGTAAGGGAAATCAAGGCTTCGGCCCCTTGTGTATACAGAGAAGCATGTTCTCAATTTGCAACTCTATTTAATGAGCCTTAGGGGCAGCATGAGGATGGCAGAAGTTCACACACTTGAGGTGTTCTTGAGATCTTGGTTCCCAGTCCAGCTCTCTGTGCATGCAACTGCTAGCCGCCCTAGATGCAGTCATGTATCGTATCACAGAAGAGGAGTTTGGATTTGATATCCCGCTTTACCACTACCCGAAGGAGTCCCAAAGCGGCTAACATTCTCCTTTCCCTTCCTCCCCCACAACAAACACTCTGTGAGGTGAGTGAGGCTGAGAGACTTCAAAGAAGTGTGACTGGCCCAAGGTCACTCAGAAGCTGTACATGGAGGAGCGGAGAGGCGAACCCAGTTCCCCAGATTACGAATCTACTGCTCTTAACCACTACACCACACTGACATCTAGGGAATTCCATGGAGCCGGAACAAGCACTCACACGCACCATTGGAAGCAGGCCTTTGCACAGATTGGGACAGCTATGTTTAGAGGATGCTAATGAAGTTATCATCAGTTGCAGAATATTTTTGTTTACAAAGCATTTTCAATCTGAGAGTCTATCTACTCACTGAGATCTTCAGCAAATGGTTCTCCATGAGGAGCTTCCATTCCGGAGAAACAGCTCAGGAATATCGCAGGGTTTTTGTTGTTTTGCCAGGCCTCATATATGCCTGTGAGAAAGTTTTCCATAATCGGAAAACCCATCTTGCTTCCTGGCACCCTAATTATGGCAGAACCTGGCAACTTCTGGGATTATTAGTTTGTGTTACGCTGATGGCCTCTGGACTAACAGAGTAGCCCCAGAGAATTGTAAAGTTGGAAGGGATCCCAGAGGGTCATCTAGTCCAACTCCCTGCAATGCAGGAATCACAGATAAATAATCCCTGACAGGTGGCCACCCAACATCTGTTTAAAAGCCTCCAGTGAATACAGAAATTAGGTATTGCTGTATTGGAAAACTCTCACCCTAGGGAAAAAACCCCAAAGGGAAGGTACAATCCAGATAAATTTAAGAATACTTAAGTACAATTAAAATCAGAAGGCCTTGCCCAGACACAATTAAGGGCTTAGTTCCTTTACAAGTTCCTTTACAGGTTTTAAGGAAGCTTAACTTTCCCTGGATTGCACATTTTGAGCAACTGGGGGAAAAGATAACAGATTTATTGGGGGCTATGACTTAAGCTGATTAGGGTCACAGAGCACACCTGAACAGGTTAGTCATAAGAAAATCCCACTCTTTTCAAGGAGCCTTACTCCTAAAGGGTGTTTAGAATTTCACACTTAGGTGTAGGATTGCTCAGTAAGGTACAGATACTCTCTCACACTGTCTAGAGTGCACACAAATGGCTCTGTGGATGGAGTGTGAGAGTGCATTATAAAACCAAAGGGAGGCGATAACCAGTCACAGCTGGATTACTCAGGGCAGCCTTTGCCAATCTGGTGTCCTTCAGATGTTCTGGATTCCCAACTCCCATTAGTTCCTGCCAGCACAGCACTTAGGGACTCACTCTTGCACCATTTTTGTCTGAAGAGAGACACATCTTAGAGAAATGATGAGGAGCTCTAATACACTTGAGGTGCAATCCAGGCCAGGAGTGAGGAACCTCTGGCTTCCCTCCAGACATTGTTGAACTTCAGCCACAGATTGGCCAATAGTTAGGGATGTTGGGAGTTCAAATCCAGCAACATCTGAAGAGTAGCCACAGGTTCCCCACCTCTGAGCAGGTAGTTATGAATTTGTAAGTTTCAGTGTGAGCATTAAGCATCTCCCACTGACTGCAGTTTTTATCAGCTAAGAAGAAGACAACCCACTGAGGGGAATACATCACACACAACATTTCATTTTTCAACATTTTAATAAATAACATTATGTTGCACAATGGAATGAACGAGCATGTAAGTTAAGTGAGTTAGCTCTTGCGGACACAAGAGTCCTGAAAGCACTGCAGTTCTGGTAAGCATGCTGGGAGAAGGGTGTCTTCAGCTCTTCACAGGAGTAGAAGTTGGTTTCATGGCTTTTTTAAGATGGTGATAGTTTGGCAGGATTTTCATTAGGAAGTCCAGCTGCAATGTTTGTGGCTAAAAAGAACAGCAGTGTGAAAAAATTGGGGGGGGGGGGGGAGAGCACCAGACAGGTGATAATACTGACAGTCTGAATTCATCTGCTTATGTTCTGCTCTACCAGGGAAAATAATTCATGGGATAAAGAACCAAAGCATCCTTAAAGACAACATAGGGGAAAGCAAATGATCAATTATCCAGAAACTTCATTTCTGTTTCCTACCCGCCCCCATCCTGGGAGTCTCCCCTACTCCCCAGCCAAGCTGAGAAAGACAACAGGCTTTTTAATCCTCTCTTGAGTGGGTCACTTGTAAGAGTCCATAATGCCTGGACCTTGATAAGCCACAGTTTGCAATCAGCTAGAAAACCAGAATTAGAAACGGATTGGAAACTGTGGCTTGTCAAGGTCCAGGCATCATGGACTCTTACAAGTGGCCCACTCAGAGAGGATTAAAAAGTGTGTTTAGGTTTGTGCCAGGTTTCGTATGACATTCTCATTGACAAATCAGTTGCTCCACCGCCACTGGCCTTTGCACCACAGACACGGGAGTGCTGAGTTGATGGGAAAGAAAAGGAAACGAGTGGCTCTCTGTTCTGAGTCATGCTGTTGGAGGAACAACTGGCGACATATCTGCAAAGGTTGACCTCCTGTCATGCACCTACCTGGGGCCGCTCAGTCTGCACTCGCCGAAGACAGTCAGCTCCATAGATGACCGTGTTTTCAGGGATGACTTCGTAGGTGTTGACATTGCAGCAGGCTCCAATGATGCAGCCGCTCGTCAAGATCACGTTCCTACCCACAAATGCTGCAGAGACAAAAAATGAAATGGCAAACAACCCACCTGGAATGAACAACGGTCAGGAAGTCTAATCAGTGGTCTGTTCTTTGGCCCAGCATCTCACCTCTAGAAACAGAGAGTATCCTCAACATAAGTCTACTCTCTGCTACTCCTCCGCAACATCCCAGATTTTTTGTCTTGTTTCTAGAACTCAACTTGTTTGAGATATCAGCTGATATCAGATTTCGGCTGCAATCATGTGCAGTCTCACTTCTGAGTACCACCCAGGTCCACTGCTTATTTCCAAGTGTACACAACCCAGGAATGTGCAACTACACTCTGGTCTTAAATTGCCGCAGTCTGTACCATCAAGCATAGGGATGAGGAGCCAGTGACCTTGCAGATGATGCTGGACTACATATCCCATCATCCCTGACCAAGCTGGCTAGGGCTCATGGGAGTTTTAATCCAGCAACATCTAGAGGGCCTTTGGTTACCCATGACTGCTTTAGGAGAACATGGGGAAACTCAAAATTAAGGAAGTTTGCAAATGGATGGTGTGTGTGTGTGTTTGTGTGCTGTTTCCAAAACTACTGTCTTAGTCAAACTTTTTTTTAAAAAAAGCAAGCCTGCAATTTTAAGCACGTTACTACAGATTTGCAATATATTTATCAAAATTGGTTTTTCACATAAACCATTCCAGTATTTTCAGATGTCAGAGTGGTCCTCAGAAGCATAGAGAATAAAGTAATACAACGCAAAAACTGGAAACAAAAAATACCCCCCTCCCCCGTTATCGATTTCCCACTTAATCAACATACATACCTTTGGACTCAATTACATTGTTGTCTCCTATTTTCATTGCCTGGGAATCTAAGTTCACAGTTAAGAAGAGTACTTAGATATTTAGTTTGCACGCTCCCTTAGCCTGGATTCCTCCTAATACAGTCCTCTTTGAAGAATCCCCATGTTTTGAAAAGGCGTTCAGGACAAGTGGCCTGCTTCAGTAAAGTGTGATTTGCAAGCTCCTGGACCAGTGGCCTTTAGTTGAATCAAAAGCTGCCTATGGACCTTTGAATGTGTGCTCAAAGGCTTTCATCAATGCTCAGAGCAGCCAGCTCTGTGGTCCTAGGTTCTTCTGCTAGGCTCTTACAAACTGCCACAGAGAAGGAATGCACAGTGAGTGGAATTCTCTCTGCTGAACAAGCAAAAGATCAGTGGGAAGTTCTTTGTGAGCAACCAATTAGCTGTTATGATTGTGAACGACCCTCTTGTTACAGCAAAGGTGCTCCTACCACTGTTCTGTGGCTTCAACAGTTATAAGCTGTGTTAGGCAGAAAAGGAAGGCGAAGATAGACAGGAGATTAAACGAAACTCACAGCTTGTTGTACTAGAAGGCTGTCAACTAAGTTTAAAACACAGCCAACATGGGGAATATTACAGGTAAGGAAAGAACAAGGGAAATTGTAATGATATTAAATGTGATGTTTTGCATTGCTTTGCTGGCCTTGTGGGAGGGTTGCTTTCGTTACCTGGTTTATTTAAGATTTCGTTACCTGGTTTATTTAAGATTGCTCATTTGAGTTTGGAACACCAGCTGCAATGGTTGATCCCTTTAGACAAAACAAAACAGAACTTTGAGGCCTTTTGTCCCAAGAGAGAGGTCACTGCTCACAATGCAGGGTTGCTTTTTTTCACATTAGGGAAACTAGCATGTGGTTACCATGTTTGTTGTGAATGCTGCAACATGCTGAGCAGACACATCTATTTTGCCACACGTTCCCTGTGAAATAAAAGGCACAGCGAGCCCATGCAGCACATTTGTGTAGTGAAATAAATGCACGCAGTTCTTGTATTAAAATATCATTGAGGTTTACTACAAACACACCCACACCCCATCATTATTAGAAAGCTCTTGACCTGAACATGAACAAAATGCCCACGGGTGGAAGTTGCTGGGAGCTAACAACACCCGTGGAATCCGAGATAGGTCATTAAACTCAGACAATTCTCCCATGTGAAAAGGGGTGTGTGTGTGTGTGTGTGTGTGTGTGTGTGTGTGTGTGTGTGTAAGTAATGAATCACTCCATCACTGGTGTTTTCATTGCTAAAGTAGCACTGTCCTGTGCAAACATACACTTTCTCACTTTAAAAAACACTGATCTTTTGAAGGATACAACAGCCAACTTCAAAGACGTTGTTGGTGCCAATGATCATTGGTTTGGCTCCCACCTCCTCTGTATCAGGGGTAATGTTTTCAGGATAGCTGTAAAAGGATTGAAACATGCATTAACGTTTCTACATCCCAAAAAACCATGTCTTCGTTGAAAGATTGAGAACTGTCTTTATCTTTGGTAGCTATAAGGTTTGGACAGTTAAAACTTTGGCAATGGCATTGGGCTGCTGCTTTTGATTCCACACTCTATCCCATGCCCCAAAGGCAAGTCTGTTTCTTCTGGAATACCAGAACAGGTGTAAATTTGAAAGAAGGTTGCTGGGCGAAACATCCACCTTTGCATCTACATAGCAATTTAAATATATCTGGTGGGAAAACTAAATTATGGGCAGCTTCCCAAAACATTTAGCTTTGAAAAATGGATACAGATGAGGAAAAGTCCTTCAGTATAGAAAGTACCTTGTATTCACCTTTTTCTAGGAGTTAGAAAGCTGATTGTTCAGACTGCAGAGCCAATGAGGACAGATGACTGTTGGCACAGTAGAGCAATATGCTCTGCCAGGCTAAAGAAGACACCAGTAGTGCTGTGCAAGTGAAGAATTCAGGAGATCAAACTATTTCCCATTTAATTTCTCTGCACTAAGAGAACACCACAAAATGCATATCAAAGAGAGCCAGTGTGGTGTAGTGGTTAAGAGCGGTAGTCTCGTAATCTGGGGAACTGGGTTCGCGTCTCCGCTCCTCCACATTGCAGCTGCTGGGTGACCTTGGGCTAGTCACACTTCTCTGAAGTCTCTCAGCCCCACTCACCTCACAGAGTCTTTGTTGTGGGGGAGGAAGGGAAAGGAGAATGTTAGCCGCTTTGAGACTCCTTAAAGGGAGTGAAAGGCGGGATATCAAATCCAAACTCTTCTTCTTCTTCAAAATACAGTGATACCTCTGGTTAAGTACTTAATTCGTTCCAGAGGTCTGTTCTTAACCTGAAACTGTTCTTAACCTGAAGCACTACTTTAGCTAATGGGGCCTCCTGCTGCCGCCGTGCCACCAGAGCACGATTTCTGTTCTCATCCTGAAGCAAAGTTCTTAACCTGAAGCACTATTTCTGGGTTAGCGGAGCCTGTAACCTGAAGCGTATGTAACCTGAGGTACCACTGTAGTGGGGTAAGGGGAATTTAAAAATCACGTAAAATACTGTGTGATCAAATTAAATGCGTACAACGGTGAACTACTGAAGGTATGCAAGGATTATAGGAAGCTTTGTTCTTTATCTTATTTCTTACACATGCTTTCTTTAGTGGCATATCCCCTCCACAGTGGAACATAAAATAAAGCACAAGGATTCAACATGGAGATTCACTACCCATCTGCAACAGTGCATTCATGAAGAAGCTTTGCATTTCTTTCCATTTTAACACTGAACTTACACTGTCCCTGCAAAACTGAGCCAATGAGAAGAGGCCGTTTAGGAAGATGCCAAGAAAAAAGAGCAAGGCAGGTGGCCTGGGAGATTTAAGTTTTAGTGGCTTTGGGTAGCACAAGGCAGCTTTCTATGTTGAATAAGACCAATGGTCCATTTAGCTCAGTACTATCTGCTCAGTCTGATAGCAGCTTTCCAAGAACTCAAGCAAGGGGTTGCCAAGATCTTTTTCACTGGTATAACCAAGGTGATAAGGGTAGGATCTTCTGCACACATAACATGTGGTCCACCACTGAGAGAAGCTGCAGGGGACAGAAAGCTATGATATGTATGCTTCGTAAGCTGACCAGAGTGGCTGGGAAAACCCAGCCAGGTGAGCGGCATATAAATAATAAAATTATTATTATTAATTATTATTATGATTATGATTATTATTAGTGTAGGGTAGACTGCATAATATTATGCTTGCATTTACATTTTTAAAATTAAGCTGGCTTTTGGCTGCATTCACTAAGGCCTTCCCAAGGTACACCATTTTGGCCCAAGAAAGTTCCACATTTCATACATACCCATTTATGATAATTGCCTGCTCTTCTATGAGGTTACCTTCCCCAATTACTATTGGTCCAGCTTCTGCAATGATCCGTGCTTTGGGGTGAATCACGGTCCTAGGCCCTGTAGGAAATACTCAAAAGTTTACTCCTGGTATAGCGGTTAGATATTTCTCCAACTACTTCATGAGAAAACAGAGCGTATGGGGCAGCAGTATCAATTTGTCTCAATACATGGTTACCATGGATGTACATGGAACCAATAAGAAATCTCAACCACCAACATTCTCAAACAGTGGAAGGGACTATTGGAACACCACTGCGCTGGTCCTGTGGGCTAACCGAGAGGTGAGGCCTGAGTCCAGTCTGAGGTCGAAGGTGCAGTATGGAGGCAGTCCGTAAAAGCTGAAGTTGGATGCAGGGCAGGTAGTCGGGTGAGGTCAGGAGCTTCGACAGGATAGCAGGACAGGGTTCAGGCAGGAACTGACAACCAACAAAGTTGCTCCTGCAACTTGGGACTGAGGCTGGCTGGCTTTTATCTGCCCCGAGGCACAGGGCGGCCCCGATCCTCAGGTGACTCGCCTCTCCTGGCCTGGAGGCAGGCACTCCTCCTGTGGGAACTTAGTTCTCTCCGCCTCTCTGCCCTGAGCCTCTGCAGCTCAGGAGAAGCTGGAGGGTTACCGGACCCAGAGGCAACCTCAGCTTCCCCTGACGGGGCTGAGAGTGGAGCACCTGCAGGCAATGGGTCCTCCACGCCCTCAGGAGCCGGAGCAGACTCAGCTGGTGCCTGCACCTGAGGATCCAGCACAGGTGAGGACCCTTCAGGCTCAAGCCCCAGCCCCGGCTCAGCTGGTTCTGGAGGCGGGGACTCCTGTGCAGGCTGGGATTCCTCAGGTTCAGCATCCGAATCCGAATCCCAGGCCATCACACCCACAAGCTTTTTACATTCTCAGCAAGAACACCACATAAATATGGAAGGGGTATTTCAGATCACAAACTATTTGCCCTCATGAGCACCTGTACTTCTGATCAGCTCACTAGTTGTACTCACTGTTCATCGTTGCAAACTATGAGTGGAAAACCTGTGGCCCTCCACATATTATTTGACTACAACTCCCAGCATCCCTCAAATTTGGGTTGGGGCTAATAGTAGTTGGGAATCCAACAATTTCCACAGCAGGTTCCCCACCCACACTGTAAACAAACATTGATCTTGTTTGTATTATCTTCACCTGCACAGTCAAGGGATTGTCTCGTACTGAAGGCAATGCTGCTTCACAACATTAAGCAATATGTGAGAATTAAGAGACTATTTGTAGACTGGTATCTTTAATCTGACAACAATTCAAATTAACTCTGGAGATTCTGACAACCACACAAATTACTTTCTCTTACCAATTGTCACATCACCTTTGATTTCACTCTCGACACAGACAACAGCCCCAGGAGCAATCTTTACACTGGAAAAGAGAACAACAACAATGTTTTGCATTTCCCTTGAAAGCACATGTATATGAAAATATATCCAGAATATTTCAAGCAAGCTTAGACCCAATCAGTGGCTTTTAATTCCAGATTAGGAGAGCTGGGTGCTGTTACCCAGATGTAACGGGGTCAGTTACAGTGGCTCCAAATTTTCCTTGATGGGCAATTCAAGAAAGGGGTGCTAAGAGAATTTAGGCTTGACAGTTCACCCTCATGAACTGTCCCTCATGGAGGGGGCTACAAAAATTAAGAAACCTAACCAGGGTTCTAGTAAAAAAACAAAATGTTTCACAAGCCTGAAGTCGGGGACACAGACAATGAGACTGCTCCACCCCCCAAAGGAGGAAAGCATTTTTAAACAATGGAATTCTTATACATGTCTACTAAAAGTACACCCAGTTGAGCTCAGTGGGGCTGACTTCTAAGGCAAGGGCACAGGACAGCAGCGCGTGTGTAACTTTCATGTCCTATTTTCTTTTCTCTACAAGGCAAAGCAGCAGGAGAGTGGGGTTGCTTTTGTTTTTATTAAAAAGATTCTCTCCCCCTGGTATAAAAAAAAGCAGCAGCCTGAATAAGCGGTAAAGCAAATGAATAAAAACTACGAAGTAAGAAGTTCCAAGCTGGAAAATTATCAGGCTAAGACCCCCCCCCCCTTTTATTGATCTTTCATATCAGATGCGTGGAGTCTTATCCTCACTTCACTGGTACGGGATCCGGAGGAGAGAAAAAGGGATATAGTGGCGCTGAAAGGCCATGAAACAGATCGGGCAGCAGCGGCTGCGAGACATTTCTACGCAGAGCCGAAATGCATACAAGGTAAAAAGAGACTAATAAACGGGCAGCCGTGGCAAATGGCGAGAATAATGCTAAATTTAATTCTGCATCGGGCAAAAGAGAACTGGGAAGAAGACCGGGGCTCCCGCCCACCTTCTTAGCCAATCTGCAGACCTGCCACCCACTAGGCCGCCGCTAAGCCCACCACCAAAGAGACCCGACCAGCTCGAATCTGCTCACCTCTTCTGCGCCTTCTCCGCCATCTTGTCCGCCCTCTCATCCATTGCTCGGCCGGCGGCGACGCAGCCCGCTGATACCAACGAGAAGGAAAGGAGTGGTGATCGTAGCCCTCGGGAATCGATTCGCCGCGCCTTGCGCTCGGGCCGGATGGGAGCGACGTAGCCAATGAGAACCCGCCCTGGAGCGTGTAACTCCTCCCCTCCCCTCGTTCTGGGTTGATGCGCTTAATAGCGTGCGACGGCGTATTAACCTCTTAATACCCGCCACACAATGTTATGTGTCTTGAATTTTTTTCGTGTAAACATACAAACATGGGAGCCAGCATTTGTGTTTGTGCAGTACATTTATATCAGTACATTTATATCTCCCACAATGGTTCATGAAACAACAACAACAACAATTTATTACTTATATTACTTATTTTACTTACTTATAGTTTAATATATTACTTATATTACTTATTGTTATGTACTGAGTTGAATAGGATCCAAAATGCAGCAGTCTGATTCGTCCTAGAACAATAGGATCCAAAATGCAGCAGTCTGATTCGTCCTAGAACAATACAGCAGTCTGATTGGTCTGCACGAGCCACCCAATCCAGCTCCAGGTAGAAGTGAATCCACAACCTGATTGGCCTACAGGAGAATCCGGGAATTAGCCAATGACATGCAGCCCATTGTGTAATAATGTATATAAAGCAGATATTGTGGGGGAACTTCCATTCCTCCTCACCGCTATGAGCTGAATAAAGAGCATGAAATCCACTCTCGACTCCCGAGTATATTTCACTTATAGTACTGACTTATAGTACTTATTACCTGCCCATCTGGCTGGGCCTCCCCAGCTGCTCTGGGCAGCTCCCAACAGAATATTAAAGGTAAAGGTACCCCTGCCCGTACGGGCCAGTCTTGCCAGACTGTAGGGTTGTGCGCCCATCTCACTCAAGAGGCCGGGGGCCAGCGCTGTCCGGAGACACTTCCGGGTCACGTGGCCAGTGTGACATCGCTGCTCTGGCGAGCCAGAGCCGCACACGGAAACGCCGTTTACCTTCCCGCTTGTAAGCGGTCCCTATTTATCTACTTGCACCCGGGGGTGCTTTCGAACTGCTAGGTTGGCAGGCGCTGGGATCGAACGACGGGAGCGCACCCCGCCGTGGGGATTCGAACCGCCGACCTTTCGATCAGCAAGCCCTAGGCGCTGAGGCTTTTACCCACAGCGCCACCCGCGTCCCTAACAGAATATTAAAAGCACAATAAACATAAACATAAAAACTTCCCTAAATAGGGCTGCTTTCAGATGTCTTCTAAAAGTCAGATAGTTGTTTATTTCCTTGACATCTGATGGGAGGGTGTTCCACAAGGCGGGAGCCACCACTGAGAAGGCCCTCTGCCTGGTTCCCTGCAACCTCACTTCTCGCAGTGAGGGAACTGCCAGAAGGCCCTCGGTGCTGGACCTCAGCGTCCGGGATGAACAATGGGGGTGGAGACGCTCCTTCAGATATACTGGGCAGAGAGGATATGCAACGCAAGGAGAAGAACTTAAGGATTAGACTTGTGCCGGAAAAGGAAGGAGATAACTTGGTGGATTACCTGACAAAAGAGTTTTCTGACTTTTGGAAGCAGGAGCTGAAAGAAGAAGAGTTCAAGATAGAGAGTGCATTTAGGTTGGGAATAAGGCAGAGGAAGAATAGACCCAGAGATTGCCTGATAACTTTAAGATCCAAGGAAGAGAGAGATAAAATATTGAACCTGCACTACCAAACAACCCTTCGAATTGAAGATTTCTATATTGAGATCTTTAAAGACATTCCCAAAAGTATTTTGGATGCAAGAGGTCCTTACAAGGATTTGGTGACACTGCTGAAAAGGAACTACATACTATTCAGGTGGGAGTTTCCCCAAGGCCTGTCTTTTAAATACAAGGGGAAGAAAAGAAGAATAAAAACAGTGAGTGATAAAGACAAGTTCCTGGGAGAACACGAAGAAGACCTACAGAAAGAGACCTATCCAGGAGAAGGACACCCTTCAAGCAAGGGATCATTAGATACGGACACAGAACCACCGACAAAAGACGAACAACAACTGGGAGCTGTAGGAGGAAGCAAGTAACCCCATCATGGCTTTGCAACTTCTAACCTGGAATTGTAACGGTCTAAACAATCCCCGAAAAAGGAAAAATATATTTCATGCTCTAAAGAAAGACCAATTGGACTTGATTTGCCTACAAGAGACTCATGTGACAAGAGCACACAGAAAATTATTAATAAACAAGAGACTGGGACAAGAATTTATATCTTCAGACAGAGTAAAAAAGAGAGGAGTGGTGATCTACGCAAAGGAAAATCTGCAACCGAAACAAATCTTTAAAGATGATCAAGGAAGATATTTGGCAATTGAAATTCAATTCCAAGGAGAAAAATTTTTGATAGTGGGAATATATGCACCAAATGAAGGGAAAGCAGAATTTTTTAAGAAGTCGCATGAGACTTTAATGGACTATATGGATTATAAATTAATCATGATGGGGGACATGAATGGAGTAGTTTCAACAAATATGGACAAAGCACAAAGACAGGTAGTTACAAAAGATGGAAGACTACCAAAAACCTTTTTTGAAATGACTGACAATATGGACTTGATTGACATTTGGAGAACAAAACACCCATTAGAGAGAGAGGGAACCTTCTTTTCTGAAGCCAAAATGACATGGACACGGATTGACCAAATTTGGGTGACTAGCAGTATGGCGTCGAATATAAAGAAAGTGGAAATCTGCCCAAAAACTCTCTCCGACCATAACGCAGTAAAGATGGTGATGAAGCAAACAACAACTGGTTCCTTCAGATGGAGAATGAATGACACCTTATTTAGAGACGAGGAGATCTGTAAAAAGGCCCAAAAAACTCTGAAAGATTACTTCGAAATCAATTTAAGGACTAAAGTAGAAAAAAGAATAGTATGGGACGCAAGTAAAGCCGTGATGAGAGGGTTTTTGATACAACAAAATACATTAAAGAAAAGAAAGCAAAACGAGAGGAAAGAGAAAATTTTGGAAAAGATAAAAGAAGGGGAAAGGAAATTAAGATTGAAGCCAAAATCGCAAGAGATTTTAAGAGAAATTAAACTGTACCAAACACAATATATGGAACTGATGAATCAAGAAATAGAATGGAAAATTAAACAAATGAGACAAAAGACTTTTGAATCTGCAGATAAATGTGGCAAGTTATTGGCTTGGCAAATAAAGAAGAGACAAAAACTCAACACGGTAACAAACTTAGAAGTGGAGGGAAAGAACATATGCAACCCAGTGGAAATTAGGAACTGTTTTCAGAGCTACTTTAGACAACTGTATACACAAGGGCCGCAGAAAGAAACAGATATACAACAATTCCTCGAGAAAAATGGGCTGAAAAAGATTTCGCAGGAAAGTAAGATAATTTTGAACCAGGAGATATCAGCACAGGAAATAGAAGATGCCATTCAAAACACGACGTTGGGCAAATCACCTGGACCGGATGGATTGACTTCCAAATATTACAAAGTTTTGAAGGAAGGGCTTATACAACCTTTGAAGGAAGTCTGCAATGAAATCATTGAGGGGAGAAGGGCACCAGACACGTGGAGGGAGGCCTACATTACACTTATACCAAAGACAGAGACTGAAAAGACCCAACTCAAGAACTACCGACCCATCTCGTTACTAAATGTGGATTACAAAATCTTTGCTGATGTTTTAGCAAAGAGACTGAAAAGAGTTTTGATGGAGGAGATTCATGGGGACCAAGCGGGCTTTCTCCCGAAAAGGCATTTGTCGGATAATGTAAGGAATATAATTGACATTTTGGAGAAGCTGGAAGTGAATATAAATACTAAGGCTGTTTTGATATTTGTGGACGCCGAGAAAGCCTTTGACAATATATCTTGGAGTTTCATGTTGAAGAACCTCCGGGGGATGGGGGTAGGCCAAGGGTTTGAAAATGGTATAGGTGCAATATACTCTGAACAGAAAGCAAAATTAATTGTAAATAATGTGGTAACAGAAGAGTTCAAGATTGAAAAAGGGACACGTCAGGGGTGCCCTATCTCCCCATTACTTTTTATATCGGTCCTGGAGGTTTTGCTTAATATGATTAGGAAGGACCAGTTGGTCAAAGGGGTTCAGGTCGGAGCTAAACAATACAAATTGAGAGCATTTGCAGATGACCTAGTACTTACTTTACAAGAGCCAGAAGCTAGTACGAAAAGAGTTTTGGAAATAATTCAAGAGTTTGGTCAAATGGCAGGATTTAAACTGAATAAGTTAAAAACTAAGGTATTGGAGAAAAATTTAACACAGATTGAAAAAGAAAGGTTTCAGAATGAGACGGGGTTGACTGTGGTTAAAAAAGTGAAATACCTGGGTGTGAATATGACAGCTAAGAATGTGAATTTATTTAAAGACAATTATGAAAAAACTTGGACAGAAGTGAAAAAAGATCTGGAGATTTGGTCAAACTTGAAGCTTTCCTTGTTAGGCCGAATTGCAGTTATAAAAATGAATGTATTGCCAAGAATGTTGTTTTTGTTTCAAGCATTACAAATAATGGATAAAATGGACTGTTTCAAGAAGTGGCAGAAAGATATATCTAAATTTGTCTGGCAGGGCAAGAAGCCCAGAATAAAATTTAAGATATTAACGGATTCAAAGGAAAGAGGGGGGTTTGCCCTGCCAGACTTTAAATTGTACTATGAAGCGGCAGCTTTCTGCTGGCTAAAAGATTGGCTGCTTCTTGAAAACACAGACATTTTGGATTTGGAAGGTTTTAACAATATTTTTGGGTGGCATGCATATCTGTGGTATGACAAGGTTAAAGCGCACAAAAGTTTTAAAAACCATATTGTCAGAAAAGCACTATTAAATGTCTGGGTCAGATATAAAGATTTGCTGGAAAATAAAACTCCAAGGTGGTTGTCGCCAATGGAAGCTAAGGCAGTTAAAAAGTTAAATATGGAGTCGAAATGGCCAAGATATTGGGAAATTTTGGAAAAGGAAGGGGACAAATTGAGATTGCAGAGTTTTGAAAAATTAAAAGGGAAGGTGAGAGATTGGTTGCACTATTACCAAATAAATGAAGTGTTTAAACTGGACAGTAAAATTGGCTTCCAGGTGGAAAAATCAAAATTAGAGACTGAACTGTTAGAACCCAGTACTAAGAATTTGTCAAAAATGTATAACTTGCTGCTGAAATGGAATACACAAGATGAAACGGTTAAATCAACTATGATTAAATGGGCTCAGGACATTGGTCATAATATTTTGTTCGCTGACTGGGAAAAGTTGTGGACCACCGGGATGAAATTCACGGCATGTAATGCCTTAAGAGAAAATATAATGAAAATGATTTATAGGTGGTACATAACCCCAGTCAAGCTTGCAAAGATCTACCACTTGCCTGACAATAAATGTTGGAAATGTAAGGAAAAGGAAGGTACATTTTTTCACCTCTGGTGGACGTGCCCGAAGATTAAGGCATTCTGGGAAATGATTTATAATGAACTGAAAAAGGTATTTAAATATACCTTTCCTAAGAAACCAGAGGCCTTTCTCTTGGGCATTGTCGGCCAAGGGGTGTTAAAGACAGATATAACTTTTTTTATGTATGCTACAACAGCAGCTAGAATACTCATTGCAAAGTACTGGAAGACACAGGATCTACCCACACTGGAAGAATGGCAGATGAAGGTGATGGACTACATGGGCTTGGCAGAAATGACGAGCAGAATCCGAAACCAGGGAAAAGAAGCGGCGGAAGAAGAATGGAAAAAGTTTAAGGACTATTTAAAGAAATATTACAAAATTAATGACAGTTAGAATGATGTTGGACTAAAGTAAATGGTTACTATTAGTAATGGTTAAGACAAGGAGAATAAGGATGACTAGCTTAAATTTATAGCAAAATAAGGGAAGATTTGCTGAACAATTGATTAGAATTTGGAATACAGAAACGGGAGGCATGAGGAAGTCGAAGAAGAAAGGTTTAAGAAATTAGGACATGAAATGGTACTTGTTTCTTGTTTTGTTTTTGTCTTCTGTTTGTTTATGTATGTTTTGTTTGTATGAATATAAAAATTGTTTAATAAAAATATTATATATAAAAAAAAAAACAGATATACTGGGCAGAGGCTGTCTAGGGCTTTAAAGGTCAGATTTTGTGGAGTGCACAAGATCTCTTAAGATGTTGGTGCCATCTTGCTACTTCTCCTCCAGTGGTGGTAGGGTGACCAAGGGCACTTGTGGGGGCGCTGTCTCTTGGGCTTCTGCCACCCAAGGTGGCTGCCTCAGCCTGCCTTATGGGTGGGCTGGGGATGGATGGGAGTGATATTTACCAGGACTGCGGCGCACAGGGAAGGGATGTTCAATTTTCCTTCTACTTTTTCATTTCTAGTGAAACTCACCGCATGTCTTCTTTTAGCCATGGACCATCTGTGAGAAATATGGGCGCTTGGAAACCAAACTATTGTACTGACCCTTATACCCACTACAATCCAATGTATCAAAACAATTTTCCATTCATGCCTACCACAGTTGCCAGTTTTACTGTGTATTCTTCTGGTAATGTTTATGATGGATATTATAAGGGAAGGATAAGAACAACCATTTATGTGTCTCTGATTCTTTGAAAATATGGCAATTTTGTGTGTCATGGAGATGTTATCAGTTTGGTATGAGGCTCTTATCTTTGCGTCCACCTCATAATAAGTATTCAAAAGGGCCTCATAGGGTGACAATCCGACTTTTGTGGCACAGCAGCTCAGTGAAAATGGCATTTGAACAAATAATATACCTCAATGGTATATTTTAGGCAGAATGTCCCGTCTCCATAGTTATAAACTCTGATACGCTGACCTTCATCATCTGGGTGATTTCCATTATTAGCCTAATCCAATACTGTATAGGGAAAAGACAACAATGTCTGTTGAGACACTTCATTTAGGTGAGAAAGGACTGGAAGACAACCAGCAAAATAGCATTTTGAGAATGAGGGTCTTTATGAACTGGGAAACCCTGTTTTTCTTTCAAGCCACAGCTTTATACCAGTTAGCTGCTTTTCCATTTGCTATTTTGTTCCATTATCTCTGTGCCTCTGGGAATCTTTCTATAAATGCAAGGTAGGTATCATTATCTATTTTTTTTTTTTTACCATTATTACTTTTTAAAAAAATGTTATATTTTTCTTGACTAATAAGCAACAAACAAAGCAAGGTCTAAAACGAGAATTTAAAAGCCTACAATAGAAACAGTAACTAAGAAATCTTTTTTCAAAATATAAAATATACTTTAAAAGAAAGCCAATCAAAAAACAGCAGCTTCTAGAAAATAATAATCTCAATGTATCAGGAACTAGGAAACACTTGAGAAAGAAAAAGTTTTCACCTGTGGATAAGGAGGAGATTTGAAAAGGAAAGGGCCAATCCAATTGTTTTCCAGAAAGTGAGATGCAAAAGAAAGTGCCACCAGCCATGATGTTTATGGGGGGCTGAGTCTCATGTCATTTGTAGCGTGCCCCTAGATTTCCTGCCCCTTTCCCCTTAAAGAAATAAAAATCAAACAATTTTCTGGGGAAAAAATTCTGAGGAAGCTGGGGACATAGCAAAACAGTGTAGGTGAGCTCCAACCATTTGCCACTGTAATTTCCCAGGAACATCTATACCTGTAAAGTATCACATGCTAATTTTATAGACATTTGTGTCATCTGTTGGTCTCCCAGGTCTTTTACGTACCTAGCAACCACTTCTGGGTACCAAAATGGGAAGATATATTCCCCATGCCTGAACGGTTCTGTCCTTAGGAAAAAGGAACGTACAAAAGAGGCCTTATCTGTTTGGACAGGAGGCTATTGTATATACCAGAGGATGGGGAACCTGCGGCCTTCTAGATGTTGTTGGACTCCAACTCCCATCAGTCACAATTAGCATGGCCAAAGGTCGGGGATGCTGGGAGCTGTAGTCCAACAACATCTGAAGGACCAGAACTTTCCTATCTTTCTTATAAGAACAGTGTTATTTTTCCAGAAAAAGAGGTGCCGGAATTCACCATGAACGCCTTCCTTTTTTCTCTTATAATGGCAATGGCGCCCACCTGAGAGTTGCTGGAACAGAGTTATGGCAAGTTCCAGCTGGAAAAAAGCCCTG
Organism: Podarcis raffonei; assembly: GCF_027172205.1. Lineage (NCBI taxonomy): Eukaryota > Metazoa > Chordata > Lepidosauria > Squamata > Lacertidae > Podarcis > Podarcis raffonei. Next base: position 7,931,175 of record NC_070618.1, read on the forward strand.
TATAGGAATGTGCAGCACTTTAAAAGCAACAACTAGCTGGGAAGAAAATCAGTTACAACTGGAGCTCCCCACCATCTTTCTTCCAATAGCATGCCACAGAATTCTCCACCAGTTGAAGCTTTTGCACTGTCTTAAGAGGCAGTCCTATGTGAACTGGATGTGCGCTAATAATTTACCGTATTTTTTGCTCTATAAGACTCACTTTTTCCCTCCTAAAAAGTAAGGGGAAATGTGTGTGTGTCTTATGGAGCGAATGCAGGCTGCACAGCGATCCTGGAAGCCAGAACAGCAAGAGGGATCGCTGCTTTCACTGTGCAGTGATCCCTCTTGCTGTTCTGGCTTCTGAGATTCAGAATATTTTTTTTTCTTGTTTTCCTCCTCCAAAAACTAGGTGCGTCTTGTGGTCTGGTGCATCTTATAGAGAGAAAAATACGGTATGTTTATTTCTAACAGTGAACCAAATGGCATCTTTGGGTATCGATGCAGGTTGAACTAGTGTGATGACCTGGCTGAGTTTTTGTTTGTTACAAAAGTGATTGGTTGGGAACTAGATGTTACAAAAGGAGCACAGATTCCCAGATCTCCCCAACACTGCCTTGCCACACTTGGCATTCCCGCCTCCCCGTCTGTTCACTTTCCTGCCAGGCAGGAAACTTCTTACCCTGAAAATTGCCACCATGACTTTGAAAACACGTCTGTTTATTTTTAGGTACACTTTCCTGCTGGTGGGTGGTTTCCTCCTGGCCTGGGCTGCTATGGGGTGCTATGCCCTGCTGCTGCTTATATCTGCCTTCTCCTCTCTTGCCGTAATCCGTTCTGCTGGCCCACAGCAGGTCCACACATGGGCATTCTTCGTTCAGATGACCTGGCAAACACTGTGCCATCTTGGGCTGCATTACAAAGAATATTACCTACAAGAAGCTGCATGTATCAGGTAAAGATGTGCTTGCTCTAGTCTAGTGTATCGCTTGGATGGCAGAGTTAGTCTCGGAGCAGTTTACTTTGCATTATTTCAGTACACATAGAAACGGTAGACAGACCAATTGGATTGAGAGGGTCCTTTCCTGGGTGGTATAACTGTTTTTTGCTTACTAATTTTATTGTCATTGAACTTTATGGGAATTATACCCAGTATAAACAGGAGCAATATTGTAATACCTTTATTAAAGGTAAAGGTAAAGGTACCCCTGCCTGATCGGGCCAGTCTTGCCAGACTCTAGGGTTGTGCGCTCATCTCACTCTATAGGCCGGGAGCCAGCGCTGTCCGCAGACACTTCCGGGTAACGTGGCCAGCGTGACAAGCTGCATCTGGCGAGGCAGTGCAGCACACGGAACGCCGTTTACCTTCCCGCCAGTAAGCGGTCCCTATTTATCTACTTGCACCCTAGGGCGCTTTCGAACTGCTAGGTTGGCAGGCGCTGGGACTGAGCGACGGGAGCGCACCCCGCCGCGGGGATTCGAACCGCTGACCTTTCGATTGGCAAGTCCTAGGCGCTGAGGCTTTAACCCACAGCGCCACCCGCGTCCCAATACCTTTATTAGGACAAACTAAACTATCACTAAGCAGTGAGCGACTTTTTGAGGAGGGATAGTCAACCTTTTTATTTCCATGAGCACATTTGGACTTTTGAGTAAGTGATGTGTTGCCACCCCTCCTTCTGGTCATTTCCCGGATCAGACTCCCCTGCAAAAAGAGACCAAAGGTGAGGAAGAATACACATACAAATTTTGCTCTTAAAAGGATCTGCATAAAAGTCAGATCCTGAGCCATGAAAAGTATATAGGACTTAAAAGACAAGCTGGTAGCTTCAGCTCCATTTACTTTTGAAGGGAGAAAATATAAACCGGACAGACTGGTTTATTAGCCATTTCCTGTTGCCCATGGGATCCAGGGAATTGTAGTTCTGTGAGGCGGTTTGAGATATCTAACAAAGAATGTTCAGCACCCCCACCAAACTACAACTCCTGGCATTCTTTCGGATGCTTAAAATGGGATGTGACATAAGCTCTCTAACAGAACTGACGAGAACTAAAACTGGGTGGCTCTTAAATGCAAATTGTGTGCTCTTCTGTCACTGAGTTGGGCTATGTGGGTGGCGCTGTAGGTTAAACCACAGAGCCTAGGGCTTGCTGATCAGAAGGTTGGCGGTTCGAATCCCCGCGACGGGGTGAGCTCCCGTTGCTCGGTCCCTGCTCCTGCCAACCTAGCAGTTCGAAAGCACGTCAAAGTGCAAGTGGATAAATAGGTACCGCTCTGGCGGGAAGGTAAACGGTGTTTCCGTGCGCTGCTCTGGTTCGCCAGATGCGGCTTAGTCATGCTGGCCACATGACCCGGAAGCTGTACGCCGGCTCCCTCGGCCAATAAAGCGAGATGAGTGCCGCAACCCCAGAGTCGGCCACAACTGGACCTAATGGTCAGGGGTCCCTTTACCTTTTACCTGTCACTAGCTAACCTTTTGCTCTGTTTCAGATTGCCCATTGCCCTTTCTGCCCTCATGCTGATGACCCAGAAAGTCACCTCACTGGCTTTGGATATCCATGAAAACAAAGTGAAGGTGGGCTTGCCATCTGAGGAGAGGAGATCCTTTTGCTGGCACCTGCTCCAGGCACTGCCACTGTGTACTTATCTGCTGTGTTTCCCGACCCTGCTGGGAGGCCCTCTCTGTTCTTTCCACAGATTTCAGGCATGGGTAAGGTATTCCAAGGCTCCGTTTTCTTCAGGTCTCCTCTGGGCTGCCACTCAAAAAGGCCTGGGGGCTCTGACTCTGGGCCTGTTGAACAATATCGTGAGGGGATACATTTCCGCTCTGGATGACCTAATCGACTGCACCCACTTTGACTGTGTTTACGTCGTGTGGACCTCAGCCCTCTCCTTCAGGCTCACTTACTACTCTCACTGGCTGCTTGACGAGTCCCTCTTCCTTGCTGCAGGTTTGGGGCTGGATCTTGGCCACCACCAATATTCAGCAGCTGCTGACAGAGTCGTCATGGACACAGACATTTGGACCTTGGAAACAACCAACACAATTGCTGGCTTCACCCGAACATGGAACAAGAGCACAGCCCAGTGGCTGAGGCGGCTCATATTCCAGCAGAGCAGTTCACATCCTCTCCTGGCCACCTTTGCCTTCTCAGCCTGGTGGCATGGCTTCCGCCCTGGCCAGGTCTTTGGGTTTCTGTGCTGGGCCGTTATGGTGCAAGCAGACTACCGCTTCCATCGCGTTTTGGGTTCAGTGGCAAAATCCCGGCTTCAGAGGCTGCTGTACCAAACTGTGACCTGGTGTCATACACAACTGGTGGTGGCGTACATTATGATTGCTGTTGAGATGAGGAGTGTCTCCATGCTTTGGCGGCTGTTGTCTTCGTACAATAGCTTCTTTCCATTAGTCTCCGTCACTGTGCTCCTCCTGTTAGTAAAGAAATGAGCGAGCAGCCCTACTGGTCCTCACTAGCTCATTTCGCATCCTTAGATGGAGGTATGTAGACAGAAGCAGGATTTTAAAAACAGTTGCAGCAGCTTTTTTGTAAAGGGAATTGGGGGTTGCTTGTACGTAAAGGGTGCTGCAGCTCTAGGCAACGTTGCCTGGCTAAACCTTTCCCTGGCTGGACAGCCCTTTCTCCATGGCTGTGTCAGTCGCTGGCAGAATCCGTCAGTGGGCGTTTTCTGAACTTCTTCCAGCATAAAAACTCTTTGACCCCAAGTCTCCTCCTAGCCTCTCTGCGCGGAAGTCTCCTGCGCAGAGTGGGCGTGCCCAACGGAGGTCCTGGGCTCTCCCCGCTGCTCTCTGTGGAAGAGTCTCGGAGCCCTCCCTCCGCAGTCTCCCCTTGCTTCCTGGTGTCCCTCCTATTTCCTTCCTCAAAGGAAGCTTGCTCTCTCTCCCTGCTGGTCCCTTCTCCTGCATCGTTAGGGAGCCTTACCTCCACTCTAGGCTCCGATGGCAGTTCCCTGACATTTTTCATCCAAGGTTCAAGGCCACCTTGTAAGGTGACTTGCATTATTAACATACAGTACGTACAAACTAGGTGAAGTCTTTCATCTTGCTTCTCCCATCATGGTTGTCTTTCCCCTCCCCTTTTAATAAAGCCTGCACTTGTTTTTATTCCCACCCCCCCAGTCAATCTTTTCCCCTTACCTGCAAAAAAAGAGCAACAACACACAATGCCTTTTCAAAAACAGTTAAAACCACTCAGAAAACATTGATGATGATGATGATGATGATGATGATGATGATAGTAATAATTTTTATTATTTACACCCTGCCCATCTGGCTGGGTTTCCCCAGCCACTCTGGGCAGCTTCCAACAAAATATTAAAATACAATAGTCTATTAAACATTAAAAGCTTCCCAAAACAGGGCTGCCTTCAGATGTCTTCTAAAAGTCTGGTAATTGTTGTTCTTTTGGACATCTGGTGGGAGGGCGTTCCACAGGGTGGGTGCCACTACCGAAAAGGCCCTCTGCCTGGTTCCCTGACAATAAAGTATTTCTGTTTACAAAGCAGCAACAGTGCAGTCAAGCACTCTTGACCAGTTTTAAAATCTTGTATCTGTCTTCTTCCTGAGCATGCCTAAGGACAAAGAATTTGTAGAGTTGGAAGGGACCACAAGAGTCATCTAGTCCATCCCCCTGCAAAGCAGGAATACTTTGCCCATCGTGGGGCTTGAACCCACAACCCTGAGATTAAGAGTCTCATGCTCTACCAACTGAGCCTTGTCTCCAATTGCCTTTTTTGGGTATGTGTTTTTGCCTGTTTTAGGGATTGCATCTGCCACAGGGAACATGTCTTTAAATCCCCCAATATCGCTGGAGATAAAGCAGCTGTTGCTTCCTCTCCCAAGTCCTGTGGTTGCTACATAATTGGACTCAGCGCAACGGTTCTGCAACGAAGCACATGCTTTGGATCTTACAAAATGAACGCAGTATACAGAGACACTGCCTTGTGCTGTAACTATGCTTGGCATCCTATTCCAATACTAGCCCATCTTTTTGGCAGTCCCCAGTACCTTGGTGCAGTTTTGCCTCTGGTCTTTTGAGCAGACAGTGACATTGAGCAGAAGAACAGGCATGCCTCTATGCCATTGTTAAAGCCCATCAGTCCTCTTGCTGCTCCCTAGATATGCCCCAAACTCTCTGGGCTGTGGCACAGGCTAGCTGCCAAAGAATTCTTCCTTTGAAACCAGGCTGGTTGTACCTTCTAAGAATGTCACCAGGTGGCAGCAGAACCCAATGTTACTGCTACATGCTTGAGAGTTCCTTCTCTCCGAGCAAGTGGCAATGCGCCAAATACGATGCATGGGAGGCAGCAAGAAATCTACAACTTATGTAGGATTCCTTCTACCTCCCCACTGTCTATACATGACAGCAGATCGCTTTGTAAAAGAATACTTTAGCAACTCCATCTATGGCTGTGGGTACATTGCAGTTTATTCCAGCTCCAATGCTCTCCCCACACTGGTGTTTGAAGCCAGTTAGCCACAATTTTTTTAAAATGTATCCTGCAGTTTCTTGAGGAATATTCCTGTTTGATGCATTTCCCGTCAGAGCAGCTTCCATACGATTTGAAAACATAAGCCGCAGTTAAGCTGGGATGCGTACAGTTCAGGCAGCCACATGCTCAGTGAGTTTCATTGAATAGGAGGGGTGGAAGAACAAATCACACCACGTGCATTGGGTGAAATGCAGCAGAGGGGAAGTTTAAGCCACTAATGGGCTTATAGCCTAGATGGGACTCTTGATCTGATAAAGCAGGACAGCTCTGATTAGCCATGATAGCAAAATAGAGATTTCACATTCAGAGAAGTTTACCTTTGAGTGCCAGTTGCTGGGGAGCAAACAATGGGATGGTGTGTTTGTTTATTTGTGTGTTTCTTCATGCCTTGTTTGTGAGCTTCCAGACATCTGACTAGCCACTGCTGAAAAAGAATTCCAGCCTTGATGGACCCTTAATCTCAACAAGCAACTGGCCAGAGGGGCACATTCAGAGAAGGTCCTATTATTGGTTATGCTGGGGCTATCTTTCACCAATAGGTACATTGTCAAATCTAAGACTACAGATTACAGCCATACCTCGGGTTACAGCCGCTTCAGGTTACGTCTTTTCGGGTTGCGGACCGCCGAAACCCGGAAGTACAGGAACAGGTTACTTCCGGGTTTTGGAGGTCGCGCATGCGCAAAAGTGCTAAATCATGCTTTGCGCATGCGCAGAAGTGCCGAATTGCAACCCATGCGTGTGCAGGCGCGGGTTGCAAATGCTGCGGGTTGTGAACGTGCATCCTGCACGGATCAAGTTCGCAACCTGAGCGTCCACTGTACCTGGTTCGTCCCAAGGCACAGGTAGTGTCCTGGTTCTCTGAAGCCAATCAGAATGCTGGCCTAGCTCTGGTCCATGTGTGGATTAGTTGGGACTGGAAAGCAGAGCATCCTCACAGAGGTTCTATAGCAGCCTTCCCCAACTCTGCATAGTTTTGAATCACAACTCCCATCACTCTTAGTCATGCTGCCTGGGATTGATGGGAGTTATAGTCCCAAGAACATCTGGAGGACACCAAGTTGTGGAAGGCTGTTCTGCAGACTTAAGTCAACAGGTGAACCAGGTAATAGCCAGCTGATTTGAGTGGGAGATGTTCAGGAGCACCAGGGTGCCCAAATTTGGACTTAGCAACTACAGGTCAGGGGGCCAAATCCGGCTCTCTATGGAATTGTCATTCTGTGCAGAGAGGTCACAGAATTGTAGAGTTGGAAGGGACCCCAAGAGTTATCTAGTCCAACCCACTGCTAGGCAGGAATCTCAGATAAAGCATCCATGTCAGATGACCATCCAACCTCTGCTCAAAAGCCTCCAGTGAAGGTGTATTGAGGAGGCGGCAACAGGATTTGGAGGCAGCCAGTGGTGGGTGAGAACACTACCCTCCCTCCCTCCCTACTAGGCCCTCTTCACACATTTCACATTTTAGGTGTCTTAACTAAAAATGCAAAGCACAGATGCGACAAAAGGTGATTGTTGTATACACATGTATCATACAAGCAAGCACATGTCAGGGAGCAGTGTACACTTGTTGGCCGATCTGCATTTGCGGCTCTGCAATTTGTGGAACAGCCCCAAAGTCACCCACCAGAAAATGTACTTGCTAGCCAGCCAGGGTCTCTACAATGGATGGATGACGAACTCTCAGAAAGGGTTGTTTCCTACCATCCATCTGCCCATCCCTTCACGGGTAGATGAAGGAGGAGTGGGGAAAGCAGGTTAGCTGTGGTCAGGGCGCACATCCAAACTATCAGCTGTCATGGGACCTGTGCCTTGAAGTTCATACTTGGTATGGTTTGCCTCTAGCAAGTGCTGCCACAACACAAATCTCATTTCTGCAGTCCGGAAATTTGGTCCATTTCAGTTCGCCTTTAGCCTACAGGGCAAAGGTGTTGAGGGAGGATGTTGTGCAACTGCACAAACTTTGCCCAACTGGTCTGAGTGAGCACAATTTCCGTCTTTTTGTGTTGGATCCAACTATTTTTCTTTGAGAACAATATGACCCACCTGTTGCTAATTCTCTCTTGTCCAAAGTCACAAGAGCAAACACGGCTTGGCTGCCAGGCTCCCAGCTGTCAACAGGCTCAGTAAACTGTAACCCCATTGATTTCTTAACAGGGGTCTATTACATATTAATGCTCACCCTTCTCACCATATGTTGCTGGTGGCCAAACAGGAAGCCTTTCAATTCTCTCTTGGTTGCATGTGGCCTGATTGCTCTGCAGGTCCTTTGTGGGCAGGATCCTGGCTCGGGAGGGTAAAACAAACTTGTTCTTACGGCGTTTAACAGCAGCCCAACATTGATAAATGTGTGATGAAGTTTTTCCCATCACTATTTCTGGTGCTATGTCAGAACAAACTGTTGCCTGCTTAGTACATTAGGCTTAAAAAGGTAAAGGGGACCCCTGACCGTTAGGTCCAGTCGCGGACGACTCTGGGGTTGCGGTGCTCATCTCGCTTTATTGGCCGAGGGAGCCGGCATACAGCTTCCAGGTCATGTGGCCAGCATGACTAAGCCACTTCTGGCGTACCAGAGCAGCGCACGGAAACGCTGTTTACCTTCCCGCCGGAGTGGTACCTATTTATTTACTTGTACTTTGACGTGCTTTTGAACTGCTAGGTTGGCAGGAGCAGGGACTGAGCAACGGGAGCTCACCCCGTCAAGGGGATTCGAACTGCCGATCTTCTGATCGACAAGTCCTAGGCTCTGTGGGTTAACCCACAGCGCCACTAGCATAAAAGCACAGGATCTGGGTCAGTAAGTAACTGTCAAACTGACTTGCATAGAGCCATTGATCACCCCTCCACCTACTCCAAACTGGTTGGTAAAAAAACCATACCTTGAGTATGAATTTCACGCTGCCTCCTCCAACACGAATCATTGTTGAACGCACTGTAGATACAGTGGTACCTCGGGTTAAGAACTTAATTCGTTCTGGAGGTCATTCTTAACCTGAAACTGTTCTTAACCTGAGGTACTTTACCTAATGGGGCCTCCCGCTGCCGCACGATTTCTGTTCTCATCCTGAAGCAAAGTTCTTAACCCAAGGTACTATTTCTGGGTTAGCAGAGTCTGTAACCTGAAGCGTCTGTAACCCCAGGTACCACTGTACATGAAGAAATTCTGGAGGTGAAACTCTCCCCCCCCACACCTGATTTCTACATCAATAAAAGCTGCACCTGTTTAATTTCTGAGTGCCAAGCTGCTGTTAAGCATTCAGAAGCAAGACTAGAAAAACAGTAAGGAATTTCTATTGAGAGGTATTGTTTATTTCAGGTTCTCAGTTCTCCCAGCTCACTGCACCTCTTGATTCATCTGTGTTAATTTAATCAAATAGAAAGATGGATTGCCAAATGGTTACGGTCATGGTATAATTTATAATATAACCTGGGATCAGCTATGGTTGCCCATGACCCAAATCTAGCCTCTGAAGTACTATCTGGGCTTCTCAACTTCAACCCTCTAGGAGAAAAGTTACAGATAAGTAGTATTATGGTGATGGGAGCTCATAGCAAGCCTGCTGGGGAAGGGAATATCAGGATGTAATCCAATAGTAAGGCTAGTGATCAGCCAGGGGTAAAAAGTCTCCTCTGCAAACCCTTCCAGTCCGCTTATCTTGCCTGATCCCAGTGCTAAGTCCCTCAAAAAACTACATTGCTCTGGCTGCCGGATCCATATTCTATGGGAAATTGGGAAGGTGTCCAAACCAGTCCTGATATGACTAATAAATCAGATGTTGCTGTTCTTATGCATGGCACAAAGCCTGCAATGTAAACTCTCAATTGTTCCTCTCCTTCCTCTGTAGACCATTTGGCTGGTAGGGTTTCTTGAAGGGACGGATGTTTACCAGATCGCAGGCCTTTACCCTAGAAAGTCAAACCTGCCACACTATCCACAATCCTCACAGTGGGGAAAACACATACTCGCCTGACCTTTTGCCCATGATCAGATACATGCAGTTTCCAAAATGGAAAATAATCCCCATGAAAGGACAAGTTGCCTTATGAAGCAGCACTTATGAGCAGGCATAGGCAAACTCCGGCCCTCCAGATGTTTGGGACTACAATTCCCATCACCCTTAGCTAACAGGACCAGTGGTCAGGGATGATGGGAATTGTAGTCCCAAACTTCTGGAGGGCCGGAGTTTGCCTATGCCTGCTTATGAGTCTCCTGTAAATATTACACGAGAGTAGTGCATCTGGAGCAAGACAGCTGCTGGAGCCACTAAACCTTGCTGGGGACCCTATACACCACCAAAGCTTATCAGCTTCTCCCCCACTTTTCCTGATAGCCATTTCAATGTGTGAGTATGATGCTGATCATTGCAAAGGTATCAAAATTCTCAGTGATTATTACTATTTTTACATAATGGTAGGGTACTGTAAGGGATGCGGGTGGCACTGTGGGTTAAACCACAGAGCCTAGGACTTGCCGATCAGAAGGTCGGCAGTTCGAATCCCCGCGACGGGGTGAGTTCCCGTTGCTCAGTCCCTGCCCCTGCCAACCTAGGAGTTCGAAAGCACGTCAAAGTGCAAGTAGATAAATAGGTACCGCTCCGGTGGGAAGGTAAATGGCGTTTCCGTGCACTGCTCTGGTTTCCCAGAAGCGGCTGAATCATGCTGGCCACATGACCTGGAAGCTGTACGCCGGCTCCCTCGGCCAATAAAGAGAGATGAGCGCCGCAACCCCAGAGTCGGTCACGACTGGACCTAATGGTCAGGGGTCCCTTTACCTTTTAAGCTTCCTTTATCTCCATTAATGCTTTGCTGCCCAAATGACTTTCACCTCCAAATCAATGCTTTCCCACGCTTTCCCCTTCCTCAATCTGGATTTTCTCTTTTGAAGTACAGTGGTACCTCAGGTTACATACGCTCCAGGTTACATACCCTTCAGACTCCACTAACCCAGAAATAGTACCTCGGGTTAAGAACTTTGCTTCAGGATGAGAACAGATATCGTGCTCTGGCGGTGCAGCGGCAGCAGGAGGCCCCATTAGATAAAGTGGTGCTTCAGGTTAAGAACAGTTTCAGATTAAGAACAGACCTCCGGAATGAATTAAGTACTTAACCCGAGGTACCACTGAATATATTTTATGAGAAAATCCAGATTGAAGGGAAAGTGTGGGAAGGCAGTGATTTGAAGAGGAAAGTCGTATGGACAACTAAGAACTAACCAAGGTACAAGGAAACTCACCCCTCTCCACATTACATGGCAGTATGGATGAGCTCACAGAGAGGGTTGAAGAGGACAGGATTTGTTTTTGTTTTTAATGGGTGCAGGAAGAGATGCAGGAAATGCTCACTTCCCTGAAAATGAGAGAGCACAGTTCAGACTCCAGAATCTCTTCCTTTTTGCTCAATTCATTTCTCTTCACCTTCCTTCCCTGTTTCTACATCTATGAGGCTGGTGATCCCTCTGGGCAGGGTAAAGTTGGAGCAGGGCTGCCAGGAAGGCTTGAGTGGGCAAAGCTGGGTGGGTTTGGTGAGACATACAATACTTCCAGGCAGTCAAATATTATGGGATAGGAGCTCCTCATGTGTGCATCCACACAGCACTGCTGGCATCAAAACACCATATGCTTTTTCTCGGTCGCCAATGGCTTCTTTGCAGTATCTGAACAACCTGTGTATAAAATTAAGCCACCATCCGGAATCACGCAGAATGTTGCTGGGTTTTTTAATAGAAAATATATTAGGATATTTCACAGCGAATAAGCCTCTGCCCCAAGATTGAGCACATTCACTAGGAAAGCAAAACAACAACAAAATCTCACAAGAACGAAACCCTCCTCCCATTTAGGAAATACACATACCTTCTTTTTTTCCTTTTTTAATTTACCTCCAAGAGTAACCCAGGAAGCGATACACTTGGTGGTGGAATCCAGCACTATTGTCTGTTTACAACACTCATAATGGTATTTATCCTGAAATATACATAGGTTTTGATTTTTGCGTTGTGTTTGTGCATGAAATACGGTCTGTTTCACGCAATTATCATTCCACAGAGGGGACGGGAGGTGTGTGACATTTTCTGTGCCAGGAAGCGCTTAGTCCATTGCCCTTAGAAGTAACAACACCCTTTTCACACACTACGGAGAATCAAAGGAGCTGAAGATGTTTCAGCGACTTGCAGAGAGAAGGTGGATCTGCGGCGGCTAAATACTGGCAGCACAGCCAGTCCTCCAGCTCGACGCTCCGCTCCGCGTCCACCGCCCTCTCGGCAAACTTCATCATGAGCAACGCCCGCTTCATGTCGATCCAGTTGTGAAGCGCTTCCTCGTGGTTAAGGGCCTGATCCGTCAAGTCTTTCCGGGGACCCCACAGCAGGCACTGCAAGATCTGCTTGGCCTCCACGATGCGGATGCGTTTGATGGGGTCTGCTTCCAGCAACAAGTGAGCCAGCTGCTGGAGCCCCCGAGAATAAATGGAGAGGTGGGGCAGAGGGGGAAGGTCTTCCTGGCTGTACTCCTGTTCCCGGAGGTGGGCTTTCACTTCGAAGGGGTTGGGCTGGTGCAGAAGCTCGTAGATGAGGATGCCGGTTTGGAACTCGTCGAATTTTTTGTACTGGGAGGCGGAGACGATCTCCGGGGCCAAGCGAGCCTGGTTCTTTTTCGCTTTGGACTCGGCGGCACCCGGCTTCTGCTTGGCTTTCAAAAAGTTGCTGATGATGAGCCGCGGCAGATGTTTGTCCTCTCTGCTTTTGTTGCAGCTGGGGGGAGGTCTGCAATGGACCAGCAGCAAGTTCTCAAGGCAAAGGTCTCTGTGGATGATGCTGTATTCCTTGAGGTGTTCCAGCCCATTGCAGAGTTGCAGGAGAAGGAAACACACCCGCCGTTCATACAGCTCTGGCTTCGCTTTGTGGAAAGGGCCGGAACCCCTCACGAAGTCGGCGGCAGTCTGGTGCGGGACCTCGTGGGTGATGACGACCACGCAGTCTTGCTCGGTGGTGGCGCGGGAGGGGCCCTGGCCGTCCGCGGAAGCGTTTTTCAGCATGCTGGAGGGCACTGTGGCAACAAAATGCCCACAGTCTTGCTGGATGTTGAAGTGGACCGGGACGGAAGGGCTGCAGCAGGACGTTGCGGCTTTCGTGTCTTGAGTTTTACATATCTGTGAATGGAAAGCAGGAAAGGGACAGAAGCAAAGTGTATGGTCAGTTCCGTTTGGGATAGGGAAGGAGGTAAGGGAATGAAAAACTTGATTCAGGGAAATGTGAACCCACAAAAGCATCAGGGTCTGAATGTAAGTAGGTACTGATCAGGCCACTATTGTTATTCGGATGGTGAGGATGATGATGATGATGATGATGATGATAATAATAATAATAATAATAATACAGTGGTACCTCGGGTTACATACGCTTCAGGTTACAGACTCCACTAACCAAGAAATACTGCTTCAGGTTAAGAACTTTGCTTCAGGATAAGAACAGAAATCGGGCTCCGGCAGCGCGGCGGCAGCAGAAGGCCCCATTAGCTAAAGTGATGCTTCAGGTTAAGAACAGTTTCAGGTTAAGAACGGACCTCTGGAATGAATTAAGTACTTAACCTGAGGTACCACTGTAATAATAATTCTGTTCTTCCTCCCCAAAGGAGCCCATGGCCAATTATTATTGGTTCGCATCCAACTAAGGTTTCCTCAGCGCATGGGTGGAATTCAATGTGGCGTTAAGGAGATTGTGGGGTTCTCCTAATCCTCCAAAATGGACCTGGAAGAGGCACAACAGGCCAATCTGGAGAGGAGATGGGGAAAAGTTGTGTTGCACTAGGTACAAGTCCTTGCACTGACTTCAGGTAATGGAAGCAGGTAGTTCAACGTGGGCCACTGACAGAAATTTCCATTTCTCCACTCTGAGTTTGACGACTGTTGGATGCAACCTAATAATATCAATATTATCCTTTCGTTCCTCCCTAAAGGAGCCCAGGGTAGCAAACAACTGCAACAACAAAATACAAACATTTAGAAATAAACCACAACATCTAGAAAGCACCATGTTGACTACCCCATCCTAAAGTCTTACTGAAGTCTTGCTTCACCAACACTGATATAGTTTTCTCAAAAAATTATCTCTGCCAAAACTTGGATAAAAATTAAAAATAAAACATACACGCGCACAAAATACATATGAAGACGATTAGTAGCAGCAGAGTAAGAAGCAATGGGGGTTCTGGAAACCTGTGAGTTTAAAAGTTCAAAAACACCCAGATCTATAATAAAGGTAAAAATAACTCTAACAACTAGGGAAACTCCCCAAAGGAAGTCTTTATCTTGGTGTCTACAGTTGAGTAATCAGACCTGAGGGTGCATCTACACCTGTAGACCGTTGCACTGTTGTCATTTCAATTTTGCCTTCATGGGGCTGTTGCTAAAAGCTTAGTAATGGGGGATGGCTAAGGCACACCAAAGATGGGGACGAGGACCATTGTAACTCAGTGGAAAACAGCCAAACCCAAAATAAAAGCTGGCTGATACAGTTTCCTTAATTCTTCTAAAATTACTCTTCCCCACCCCTTCCGAGGGGTAAAGTCAAATGTCTTTCATCAAATCCTGGGCCACTTTTAAAACCAACCAATTTATTATGCCATATATGAAGCAGAACCCAGGTCCACTTTTCGCTGCTCCTGTTTTCTTAAGTTTAAATAAAATGAAGCATCATGGTCCAAAACCTCCCAAAACTTTATTTATTCAATTTATTCATTTTGTGCCCTTCACTCCAAATGGGTCAAGGGCAGGTTGCAAAAACGTCGCCAGCGAAACTGGTACGATTTGCAACCCAATAATAAAACAAAAGCATCAAAGCACAGGGTTGGAGGATCTCCAGGTGGAGCCTATTCAACATACCGTTGGCATGCTCCTGAGCTGGATCTGTGCCGTGATGGGCACACAGCAACATGCCTGGCACACTGCAGCAAGTCCAGACATTATTGAGGGGCATTCCTACTTCTCACTTGGAAGTATCCAGCAGAGGCAGTCTAAATAGAAATACCGTATTTTTCGCTCCATAAGACGCACCAGACCATAAAATGCACCTAGTTTTTGGACGAGGAAAACAAGAAAAAAAAATATTCCGAATCTCAGAAGCCAGAACAGCAAGAGGGATTGCTATGCAGCGAAAGCAGCGATCCCTCTCCCTGTTCTGGCTTCTGGGATAGCTGCGCAGCCTGCATTCGCTCCATAAGACGCACACACATTTCCCTTTACTTTTTAGGAGGGAAAAAGTGAGTCTTATAAAGCAAAAAATACAGTACTTTATTGTCACTGTACCACTTGTTTACAGTGAGATTAAATGGGCCCTCCCTCCCCTCCCACAATCTCTCAGTCCTTGTCACACTCTGTGTGTACGACCACCAGCCCCAAAGATCAGCTGCAATGTTGCTGTCTTCCATTCAGCAGCCTCACGGCCCATGGGTAGAAACTGGTCTTTAACCTGTTGGTGCAGCTTATCATGCTTCTATATCTCCTGGGCAGGAGATTAAAAAGGTGCTGGCCAGGGTGTGAGTCATCCCTGAGAATGTTCCTTGCTCTTCTGAGGCAACGGTCTCCTTCGATAACATCTAGCGGACTCAGCCCATGATATCCTGTGCTGTCTTCACCACCCTCTGTAGGGACTTTCTGTCCATGGCTGTCAAACCAGCGTACCACATCGTAATACAGTATGAGAGAACACTTTCTATTGTGGACCGATAGAAGGAAATAATCAGTTGCTGTCTAACATTGTTCTTTCACAAGACCCTAAGGAAATGAAGTCTGTTGGGCCTTCCTAACCACCTGGGCTGTATTGACCTTCCAAGTTAGATCTTCACTAAGAGGGACTCCCAGGAATTTAAAGGAGAAGCCACTGTTGGAAGCACAGATGGGCCAGGATAGCTCCATCAGTAGAGCATGAGACTCTTTTAATCTCTCAGGTTTGTGGGTTCAAGCCCCACACTGGGCAAAAAGATTCCTGGTCCCTTCAATTCTATGATTCATGTTGAACCCTCCATGAAAATATTATTTGTTTAGATAAATAATAATATTTGTTTAGATTTGTTAAGTATGTTTAGAAAATAATATTTGTTTAAATAAAACAAGGTATTGAGTCCAGAAGAGGTACAGAAGGATCCCCAAATAATAAAAGCAATTGATTTAAAGCACCTTCTGTTTGGGGACCAAGTTGTTTCTCTTGCATCCTAATAGCATCAGTGGCTGGGAATGAGTCTAATGAAATCTCTGGACAGCAAATTCATTTTAAGAGTATTCCACATGGTAATATTATTCATTATTGGTTGTGTGATGCTCTTGCCTGCTCTGAGACATTGATGGGCTCCTTTAGGCTATGGAGCACATTTTCCTGCTGCTATTGTTCTCCAGAGCTGCGCTGCTGTGTACAATCAGACTGTGTAGAATCCCGTTGGCGGTAATAGGATGGAAGCAGCCCAAAGGAGCGCAGGGACTGCAGCTTCTCTTTCCTACCTTTGCCAAATGCACTGTGCAGAAGTAATAATCAAGTAACAAACAAAAAAACCTGAAGAGTCTGATCACGTGACTGAATTACAAGCGTGTTTATAGGTCCACCACAGAGGAATATATTTTGAGAGCCAAACTAGACAACTGGCAGAAGAATGGGATTTGGAAACCTGAGTCTCTGCGGAGCATCTATAAAAGCTTTGGTTGGGGTGAGCAGAGGGAAAGGAGGGTGAAATTTGGAGGGGAAAAGTAGCAAGCGCTGCCATCCATTTCTCCCCCTTCGTTTTCTCTTCCAGGCCTTCCCACCCCCAACTACAGCACACATGTCTGTAGACCCTGGCTGGGAAAGGAAAAAGGGAGAAGTAGTGATGCTTTTGAATTATGGTGCTGGAGGAGACTCTTGAGAGTCCCATGGACTGCAAGAAGATCAAACCTCTCCATTCTGAAGGAAATCAGCCCTGAGTGCTCACTGGAAGGACAGATCCTGAAGCTGAGGCTCCAATACTTTGGCCACCTCATGAGAAGAGAAGACTCCCTGGAAAAGACCCTGATGTTGGGAAACATGGAGGGCACAAGGAGAAGGGGACGACAGAGGACGAGGTGGTTGGACAGTGTTCTCGAAGCTACCAGCATGAATTTGACCAAACTGCGGGAGGCAGTGGAAGGCAGGAGTGCCTGGCGTGCTCTGGTCCATGGGGTCACGAAGAGTCGGACACGACTAAACGACTAAACAACAAGTGGGTTGGAGAAGGGTTAAGCATCCCTCCCCTTGCTACTGTGCACCTTGAAATTGAGTTCCCCCCACCTCTTTTTACATCTTTGGTAGAGAGCCATATTCTCAAGTCGCTGGTCTTCTGTCGAAGATAAAAGGAAGATTTTTTGGGGGGGGGGGAGAGAGAATATTTTGGCTCCATTCCCCACAATTCATGCATATGAGTCGAAGCACTAGCAGGGTCTAGGGTTCTAAGGCATGACAGGAAGCTCATCTTAGCTCAAACTTTGAAACAGGCCTGTTGAAGCCTGACTTGAGGCAACAATCAGATCTGTAGCTTCTTTCATGTCTGCAGTCAGTGGAACAATATCACATTCACAGGGAAAGAAAAAGGAAAGGCACGAAAGCCCTGAAACCACTATCTGTCAGAAATATTCCAGCGACAAAAATGAAAGCATTCCAAAAAGTTGCCTAGCTACATTTCCCCACTTTGAACTCGCACACACAGCAGCGGCGCTTGTATCTCAGTTCTTTGGCTCAGCTTTAGCATGCTACTGTCTGCCAGAGTCAGACAATAAAGGCGCATTTTGTAATGCGGGGACACACACGTGTGGTCTGCGACGAGCACAAAACAAGGTTTGTCTCCTTCCCTCGCCATCACGCTCCCTCTGTAGCGTGCATCCACTGGGAGCCCAAACCGAGTGAAGTAAGCCGAGTGGCAGAAAGGCAGGCCTTTTTCCCCCTTTGTGAAATGGGCATCAACGCAGACGCCCCTGCGTGTGATGCATTGAAAATGAGCCCCGCAATTCACACAGGGTGGAGAAAAAGATTCTGGGACTAGAAATTATGCAGTTTCAGGCCCTCTTAAGGTCTGAGCTTCTAAGCCAAAATTAGATAGGCGCATAACGTCATGATGCTTAGACACATACTCAAGACAATTTTATTCAAGAAGGCTTTACCACGCAGTGTGTGTGTGTTGCTAATGGAATTTAACGAAGATCATGGCCACTGGGCCCATCACCTCCTGGCAAATAGAAGGGGAAGAAATGGAGGCAGTGAGAGATTTTACTTTCTTGGGCTCCATGATCACTGCAGATGGTGTCAGCAGCCACGAAAGACGCCTGCTCCTTGGGAGAAATGCAATGACCAATCTAGACAACATCTTAAAAAGCAGAGACATCACCTTGCCATCAAAGGCTTGTATAGTTAAAGCTATGGTTTTCCCAGTAGTGATGTATGGAAGTGAGAGCTGGACCATAAAGAAGGCTGATCGCCGAAGAATCAATGCTTTTGAATTATGGTGCTGGAGGAGACTTGAGAGTCCCATGGACTGCAAGAAGATCAAACCTCTCCATTCTGAAGGAAATCAGCCCTGAGTGCTCACTGGAAGGACAGATCGTGAAGCTGAGGCTCCAGTACTTTGGCCACCTCACGAGAAGAGAAGAGTCCCTGGAAAAGACCCTGATGTTGGGAAAGATGGAGGGCACAAGGAGAAGGGGACGACAGAGGACGAGATGGTTGGATAGTGTTCTCAAAGCTACCAGCATGAGTTTGACCAAACTGTGGGAGGCAGTTGAAGACAGGAGGGCCTGGCGTGCTCTGGTCCATGGGGTCATGAAGAGGCGGACACGACTAAACGACTAAACAACAACAACAATTCGTAAATGGGGTTCTATGGTTTTCTAGACTTTATAATATATAGTTTTATCATTTTTAGAGCTTTGTAGAACTATTTTATTGCTTTTATAAAGTGCTTTTTGTGTGTTAAGAAGTAAAACCTACACAAATCCAGAATGCAGTCCCTAAGACAGTTGGATGGGGCCCCGTATGCCTCATCCTGACAAAACCTGAGGCCAAGTTGGTGCCAAATGTATTTTTTTTTTCTGTTTTCCTTTTCACACGCTGGGCAGAATAAGTTTGAGTTCCTCACTTGAAGCTTTATGAATTTATATATTGTAACGTCACAAATGGAAATCATTAATTATGTAGCTGTTGACTAAGGGATTATTATTATAACTGAAATGCAACTGACATTAATTAAGATTACAGAACGCAGTGATGTAAGATCGGAAGTGCACCCAAACCATCATGTGGGGAGCCACTTTAACTAAAATGTATTAATTGGAAGTTGATTGGTATTTTGATAATTGTATAATTTGGGAAGTAATTGTTATTGTTATAATTTGGCTTTTATTGGGGTATATTGGGAAACTAATTTAAAGATTTTATTAAAAAAGAAGAAGAATCCACCACATTATGAAAAAAATGACTTGCAAAACTGTATACTAGCCAGAACAGCAAATTAAAAATTAGGAGAAATTTCCACTAAAATGCCAGCTGACATATTTTCATGAGGATTTAAAAACAAACAAACAAAACTACAGATTGCTGCAGAAACATGAAGAACTTAATTTAAGACTGGGGAAAATGAGAAACCGAGGGAACTGAAATTGGCAGATCCTTCTGTCCCCATGCACAGAAAAGAAGGCCAGGGAAAAGGTGGCAGTGCCTGTTCATTCTGCCGGGGTTTCATGCAAGAGAGAGAAAAAACAATCCCGGGGATCATGACCTGTGCCTCTTTTTCCCCGCAAGCAACATTAAGCAATTTAGAACCCCTTGGATTACAGGGATATATGACTTGCACACTCTTGGCAGTACATCAGTTGGAAATTTAGGTATGAAGACTTGCTCCCAGCCCTGCTCTGTTATACCTGCGCTGTGAGGGTTGCCACGGCAACCAGGCCCAGCTGTGCCCTACTGGCTTTATTGCAGCCTCTCATCAGCCCTGCTTGAGAAAAAAGGAGAATTGCTGCTGGGAGGCTAATCAACGGATTGTGTGTAAACTCTGTGCTCCTTCTGGTTCTTATTGGGCAACTCTTAGAGCTCGACTCTCAAGTGTTTGCTTGTTCTGACCAGAAACTTTGGACTCTGTTCTTTGATCTCTGGTATTTTTAGGCAATTCACCTGCCCTGTACCTGGGGTTTTGCTAGGTGATATTTGCCACTGAATTTTTGCCTGAAAGAAATTTCGAAGTGAACCTGGCTGTTCCTTCTTAGACAAAACACTCTATGAATTTCAGCAGAATGCAATAATAATATCACAGGATCACAGAACTATGGAGTTGGAAGGACGCCATTGGATCATCTAGTTCGACTCCCTGCAATATATATATTTTTAAGCAGACCAGCAAAATCCTTGGTACGTGTGTTCCTAAATAGAACCAGTTTGACAGCAGATTCCCCTCTAAAGCAAAATTCAAGCATATTTCAAGGTTCCTTATCAGGCAACACACCTGAAAAATTCTGAAAGAACCCAGTGGTACCTTGGTTTACGAACTTAATTCGTTCTGGAGGTCCATTCTTAACCTGAAACCGTACTTAACCTGAGGCGCGCTTTCACTAATGGGGCCTCCCGCCGCCGCACGATTTCCGTTCTCATCCTGGGGCAAAGTTCTCAAACTGAGGTACTACTTCTGGGTTAGCGGAGTTTGTAACCTGAAGTGTTTGTAACCCGAAGTATTTGTAACCTAAGGTAAAGGTAAAGGGACCCCTGACCATTAGGTCCAGTTACGGATGATTCTGGGGTTGCGGCGCTCATTTCGCTTTATTGGCCGAGGGAGCCAGTGTACAGCTCCCGGGTCATGTGGCCAGCAGGACTAAGCCGCTTCTGGCGAACCAGAGCAGCACACGGAAACGCCGTTTACCTTCCCGCTGGAGCGGTACCTATTTATCTACTTGCACTTTGACGTGCTTTCGAACTGCTAGGTTGGCAGGAGCAGGGACCGAGCAACGGGAGCTCACCCCGTCGCGGGGATTCAAACCGCCGACCTTCTGATTGGCAACCTGAGGTACCACTGTATGTATAGGGTGTGTGTGTCCCCCCATCCTTGTGAAGGTCATCAGATCATTCGAGTTCATGGCAGCCAGAGACCAGTGGAAAATAATAATAATAATAATAATAATAATAATAATAATAATAATAATAATTTATTTATACCCCGTCCATCTGGCTGGGTTTCCCCAGCCACTCTGGGCAGCTTCCAACAAAACACTAAAATACAATAACCTATTAAACATTAAAAGCTTCCCTAAACAGGGCTGCCTTCAGATGTCTTCTAAAAGTTTGGCAGTTATTTTTCTCTTTGACATCTGGTGGGAGGGCGTTCCACAGGCCGGGTGCCACTACCGAGAAGGCCCTCTGCCTGGTTCCCTGTAACTTGGCTTCTCGTAGTGAGGGAACCGCCAGTAAAGGCCAAAAGCACGAAGCAAGTCATGACAAAATGTCATGCAACGACTTACCTTCACCGCATAGGTGCTTGACGGATCCTTGGAGCAGGTGGCACAATAATATATGGCGTCCCCTGAATCACAGCAAGGCTTGTTGCACGTCAGTTTGAAGAGGGACCAGTTGTTCTCGCTGAAATGCAGCTTGCTCTTCTGGTCGCGCATGAAACAGTCCTCACACTTAGAAACGAGGCGGCGCAAGGATTCCGCATACAGCCCGCCTAGCTTGGCGTACACCCCCTCTTTGTTGTCAATATTGCTGAGGAGGTTGTGGAGCTGAAAGCTAGAACCTGAGGAAACTGTGGTGGACATGCTGTTCTGGGAGGAGGAACGAGGTGGCAAGTTTTTGCTCTGGCTACAGCAGGCGCCGCCATTCTTAGCAGAACAGGGATATGGGGAATGGGATCCTCTGAAGGCTTTCTCCAGTGACTCAGAAGAAGAAAATGTCTGGCGGTTGACTCCCAAGGTGGAGCCGAACGGAGACTCCTCGCGGATGCAGACGTTACTTTCCGACTGACTGAAGTTCAGTTTGGGGCTTGCGGGACCTGAAGCTCTAGCTGGGGAAGCCGGGCCCCAGTAAAAACCATCTGGCGAAGAAACAGCTCTGCTGACGGTTTTCTTTTGCGGCAGAGGAGGCGGCTGCAAAGGTTTGCATTGCGGCCTGTCTTTGCTGGGACATGCAGGGAAATGAGTTGAAGGAAAGGTCGGCTTCCCAGTACGGGTGGGTGAACGAAGGCTTGTTTTGCACGACTGTCCTGAAACACATGCAGACAATAAAGCAATTATAAGCCGGGGACTCCTACCAGCACGGATAAAAAAAGATGTTTTACAATGTGAGGCCTAGATCAAGTTCCATCTAAAAAGGTAAGCATGCCAGCCTAGGGTAATGAAACTTTGCACCCAGATTAGCCTTGGATCATTAGTAGCAGCCAAAACAAGAATGGCCTTTGTACATGGGGTCAAAGTCACGCCAGAGCATGATAGAATTATGAGACATTATATGTGTGTCTGTATGGCGGCATCCCAGCCCCCAGGTCCTGTGGTGTGATGAGGAGGGAGAGGAGCCTGTGCGGATGAATCTCCCTCCCCATGGCAGCCCAGGACCCAAGGGGTAGTGTGTAAGACTGGCGATACAGAAATCAGCATGAAATTATCCGGCTGACTGTTTGAGCCTTCATTAGCAACGCAAAGCGATTAGGTTCCCAAAAGGGCACAATGAATAAAAATGATGGTTCGTAGAGAGAATTCTGAGAAAGGTGGCATTTATTGCCAGGAAAGGTGTTAGGTGTGTGCAAGAAAAATTAAAAGCCAATTTAAAAGCACAGGTTTTAACCTTAAATATTAAGCAAAAAGCCATAGGGAGTTAAGTGTTTATAATATATGGGCGTACCCGGGCTGAGTGTAAACTTGTGGAAATCAAGAGGACTAAATTAGTTGATTAAATTAAGTCACATTGATTTCAGTGGGTTTACTCCTAGCATGTCTACACCTCTCTTGCTTTATCATTTTCTGTATTTTCTGCATTTTATCTATCAGTGCCATGTAAATTCACATTTAGTTATGGGTTTCCCTTCTCCCTGCCGTTGTCACACAGGGCTATACTATCTGCTTTTGATACTCAAGTAATATTAGATCCTTTCTATAATTTACTAAATGGCTCTCTCCCACCTGCCTGCCTGCTCCTCACCCCCAAACCACTTTTTAAAAGCTGTTTTTCTCCTCCGTGGAAGTCCATGTCTGGATATGACCCCTGCCAGGAGACAGAGAGATTTTGGGTGGGAAAAGATGGGTTGGGGTTCTGCTCCTCCTTGCCTTTATAGGGAATAGGCTGGAGCAGGATTAAGTCATGCCATCATCACCATGTCTAGTTTATCTTCAGGGAAAGTGACTGACAGTGGAGGTCATTCAGCAAGTTTCAGAGCTGAGTCCCAGGTCTCCCCAGTTCAAGTCTCCATCCACTGCACCACACATGGCTCTGCTATTAAGCCACAACATGTTTAAAATAGGTTGCATATGCATATTTAAAATAGGTTGCATGTGGTTGCATATGCCTACATTAAAGGTAAAGGTAAAGGTACCCCTGACCATAAGGTCCAGTTGTGGACGACTCTGGGGTTGCGTGCTCATCTCGCATATCTATAGGCTGAGAGAGTCGACATTTGTCCGCAGACAGCTTCTGGGTCATGTGGCTAGAATGACTAAACTGCTTCTGGCGAACCAGAGCAGCGCACAGAAACACTGTTCACCTTCCCGCCAGAGTGGTACCTATTTATCTACTTGCACTTTGACGTGCTTTCAAACTGCTAGGTTGGCAGGAGCAGGGACCGAGCAACAGGAGCTCACCCCGTCGCGGGGATTCAAACCGCTGACCTTCTGATCGGCAAGCCCTATGCTCTGTGGTTTAACCCGCAGCACCACCCACATCCCTTATGCCTACATTAGCCATCTGTAAACTAAAATAAGTGGCTTTTGAAAAGCAGAAGTGACCAGGAGAGCAGCTCCTCACAAGCCTTTGCTTATGCCAGGCATGACAAGGTTTGTTCTCAAGCTCTCCCAAAATGGTGAGTCTTATCATCTTGCCCACAAATCCTGCCAGACATTTTCCCTATATATTAGGGATGAACAGGCAAACAACCCTATCTGATTTCTACAAGCAACATCGGGACGGGAAGCGCAGTTCCCCTCAAGCCTCCCCTTCTTTGTAGAACAGGGTGGAAGAAGATGCCCTGCCTAACAGGAGCTTTCTTTCTTTTCTGGGCAGAGTGCCTTTATTTCTCCTGCTTTGCATGGAGGAGAGTCTTCCAGCCCGTACAGGGGAAAACAAGGCACTTTGCCCAAGAAGCACTGTTGCTAGCCATGTTGGTACCTGGCAAAGCTATCTTGTTTCCACCCCCAACCCCCTTCTGCAGGGTAGGGATGGGCAAATCTGTCCATTTTTTGCTTTTCCAATCTTAAGTTTAGCTCTCCACGTTTTGGCATCTCTTTGCCAATTTTCTTTTTAAGTCCTCATGAGAATTTGCCAGCATTTCAGTGTGCAATTTTGCCTAATACACCTCAATTTCTCCTAACATAATACGTTTTTCCTATACTGTACATTATCCAGTTGGAGAATTTCATCAGGAAATTCAGAGAAGTGTGGGTTTTGAAGGACGGCTTGGCTGCAGTGCAAATTTGGGAGATTTGCCATGAAATGTGAACTGAATCCAATTTCTTCCCCACCCACAGAACACACTGTGTCTCAGTGCTAACCAATGCCACGGACTGGCTGGGTGCAGAGGAATGGTGGGAGGCACCAGTTGGGGAACCCCCAAGGAAACCCCCAGGGGAAGAAGGCTCAGAGCCAGGGGATTCGTGGTGGGATGACAAGGAGTGGTCAGAGGGAGAAGAGAGAGCAGACTGGGAGGAGGAGGTGTCGGAAGCTGAAGAGGTAATAGGGTTGTCAGGGAACTGCCATTGGCTCAGAGGCGAGAGTGGGAAGCGCAGATGGATTACAGAGAGCCTCCAAAAATCTTGGGGAGCAGGACTTCCTCAGCGGAGGAAGGAAGCCACGCCTCTAGTGGGGAAGAGTTGCAGGGCTCGGAGGAGGCAAGGCAGTGCCAGGACACCTTGCCTGAGCAAAGCGGGGAGGAGGGAGGTCCCCCTTTACCCAAGCCTTCCCTGCACATTCGGCTTTCGCGCAGAGAGGGGAGGCGTTGGCTGGGGGTCAAGATACTACTCTGCTGGGGAAAGTTTAAGGACTGCCCACTCTCAAATTCTGCTAGTGAGTGAGCAAGACATGGAATAGAGGCGTTCTGCATTGTAAAGGTTTTTGCACCAATAATAAAGCTTTTGAAAAGACCAGTGAGGGATCTTGCCTGATCGCTCTCGAGCAACCACACCGAGGTTTACCTCTTACATGGTCTCCCAGAACATGTAGAGGAATGAAGAGAGCAGAGCAATGAGAGACTAGATGGAGCCCAAGTTTGCTTGGGAAAGACCTGGCAGAGGAGTCTTAGGGAGCAGAGAGATTGTGAGAATCTTCACTGGGGCAAGACCTACTGAGAAGAGTTGATCACTAGGATCACTAGGCCTGCGCTGTTTTGGTTTCTTGGTATAAAGAGTTAACTTTGCCGACACCGGGTGTTTTATTTCTGGTCTACTCCTGACACCACAGAGAAAGGGAAGCTCCCTCTTCCTCAGCCAGCAAATAAATGCTGTAGAAGAGAAGTTCTTTCTCTGCTAGCATGTTGGGAACCAGGCTTCCCTGGGTGTTTTTACGATCATCAAACCCACCCCGAATCACTTGAGGGGTTTTGTGGTTTGAATGGAAAGGGGGAGGCAATTCATGTTTGGGTCAAAGAGCGGGATGTTTGTGCATCCCTAATTCCTCATTTTAAAACCCATCAAGTTCTGGTACTAGCAACCTTAGCACTGAAGTGGGAAGTCCAAAGTGACTTTTATTACAATTACCTAAGCTCTGCAAGCTAAGCACAATGCAACCTGTATATCCCCGCTGTGAATGAAACTATCCAACTGAGTAAAGGAATGTTATTGGAAGGTGGAGTTAACATTGCATAGCGTTTCTGAAGACAACCTGGCTCTCTGTCACAGAACTGGGCACTGGCTGCCAAAGAGCAGTGAAGCTGGAACAGGGTAAATATTTAAGCAACGTGGTAAGCTATGTGAGGACTCAGAAAATTTTTTTACTTACTATTTTTTTCTTTACTTTGTAGTACCTTATTGTAGGCCAAGCACAAGATATTTGTAAAGTTAGGACAATTCACATGCAGTGCATTATTACTATTATTATTATTATTATTTACTGAAGTTCTCACCCTGGGCCAGCAGGGGGATACTGTAAATAGTTATGCAAATAAGGGATCAAAAGTGACGTTCAGTGATTGGATAGTTTTAGAAAGTTGTTACAATTATGTGTACTGGAGCTCTATATAAGCAGGCTGACTGAACCCTTCAGCTCATTTCTGTTCTGGCCTCTGAATAAACAAGAGCTGTTTGAAGAATCGCTGTGTCATCTGATATGTTCACCCACAACTTAACAATTATCATCATCATCATCCCTTTCCCAACACGGATGTAGTCTTCTTCACTACTATGCAGCACTTACGACAAAAAGATAGCGCAAGGGATGGCTACTGGCTTTCCTGTTGATCCTATGATTGACAGCTGGCCACCATGGCTAGCCCTTGCAGCGCAGCTCATTGCCTGTAGAGGGCACAAGTCCTGCCCCTAATTTCGGTGACATCACAGGAAGCATGGTCCTCCAACTGCTCTGATACTTCATCATAAGAAATGCCAGACGCCTTGAATTTAAGCTACATTCAGCCCATATATTTTAAAGTTCTACGACTGCTTTTGTAGTAATGACTTATGCTGTCCTGTCATTCATTCAAAGGTTCCATTTGGTTTGGGGATAGTTTGGCACATTAGCAACAAAGCTGAATAAATGGGCATTCAAAACAGCAACGTATCATAGATACTAAGGACCGCTTACACCCACCTGAAGGGTGAAAAGAAGAGACCATGTAAAGCTTCCCTGGGGAAGTGAAACTCTAAATGCAGCTTTACAGGGCCTGTTTATTGACTACATTCACACAACAAAGTAAACCATAGTTAATGGTTTGCTGCAAACTCGCTTATATTATTAATCATGGTTTGTTTGAGTGAAATAAAGCATAATCTCTCAGTCAGATATAGCACAAAGACAGGGATTGTGGCTTGTTGCTCCAATTAGGGGCCAGCAAGGCAGGAGCCACCTCCATATTCACAGTAGGCCATTAACTATGGTTTACCGTGACGTGCAAACTGGGTCAATATGTCACAATTTACAGAACATGTTTCGTACATTAACCCCACAGCCCCACACTAACACACAACTTTCAGCTACCTCCATTGCCGAATGCATTTGTGTCCAAATTCAAACTGTCCGTGGAGCCAGCGGTGAAAGTGACGTGGATTCCCTGGAAAGCAGGACTGAGGTTTTCTGTAGAATCACTGCTGAGCTTCTCCAAATCAGAATTGCTTCTGTTCATTTTTAGAAAATGCCTAGAGATTAAACGTGGGAAATACATAATTAGAAAACAGCAATTTATACAAGAGTCACATTGCATCAGATTTTGAAGAATGTGGCTATGTCTACACAATAACACCTGTGATCCTGTTTTGATTTGTTCCTCTCTTATTTCTTTTGTCCTAATATTGTTTTGAGGGCTTTTTGTTTGCTTTTGTTTGCTTTTTGCACACATGCAGGGGCGGCCAGTGGGGAGGGGCAGCAGCACACACTTGGCTTTCCAACAGCGGCATTGCTACTCCTTACTGGGAGAGATGGTAGAGAAATCAGTGCTGTGTGGACACAGGCAGGAGCACTGGATCAGCTCCCCGGTTTGCTCACACAGTGCAGACCCTCCAGCCACCTCACCACCAGTGTTAGAAACTCAGATATAGAAGCTAGGCGCCAAATGTCACCTTAAACCTAGGTTACGATCACTGAAACAGAATGTCTATTCATCAGGGGGTTTGGATTGGGATTTGATATCCCGCTTTATCACTACCCGAAGGAGTCTCAAAGCGGCTAACATTCTCCTTTCCCTTCCTCCCCCTCAACAAACACTCTGTGAGGTGAGTGGGGCTGAGAGACTTCAGAGAAGTGTGACTGGCCCAAGGTCACCCAGCAGCTGCATGTGGAGGAGCGGAGACGCAAACCCGGTTCACCAGATTACGACTCTATCGCTCTTAACCACTACATGGGTCAGATGACCCTACAACTCTACAATTCTAAGATCTATGATTCACTTGTCCCAATATGCAAGAAGGAGAAACACACAGTGGAAATGGAAATGGTACTTATTATGAACTAAGGCAGAGGTTATTAAACTGTGGTTGCCAAACTTGTGCCCAGAAATCTCCATGTAGTCATCACTGGACCCAGGCCAGCAGCAAAACACACCTGGTTAATTTCTAACACTGCTTGCGGCTACCAGTTATTGGTGGAGATGTTGCTGTTGGGAGGCCAGGAGCATGCCACCCTACCCACCCACCTCACTTCAGCCACACCTGCATGCATGAACAACACAAGGTAAGAAAGAGAGAAGGCCAAGGAAATCAGAGAATGGTCTCAGCACACTGCTTGGTCAACTCCTTGGTATGTGATGGCTTGGGAGAAGTAAAACGGTTTATTTCTGAGCAGGCATACCAAGATACAATTTCTGGTGACACGCTGGTGTCTTCTAAATAAGTCTTTCCACAAGTCAATAAAAGCTGTCGCTTCAAAGGCAACTACAGGACTCAAATGCAAGCTCAACAGGCTGCCTCAATGCTGGGGACGCTGTTCTTAGTGAGGTCTGTACAACATTACCTTTGCATCCCTGACTATCGGCGCTGTATTGCCGCAGTAGCACGTTTCTATACAGGCAACCTTTATTAATTTTATTCCATTTATATCCTTCCCTTTTCCCCAAAGGACTCAAATTGATCTACAGAGCTAATCTTCCATCTGCAAAGGATTCCTCCATTTCTAGCTCAGGGGGTTTCTACATGCATGCAGAAGGCAAAACAATAGATTTGCTTTTGTTTTCTACACACAGTATATCTGCAGAAAGCAAGCGAAGCACTGCGTTGAAAGCTCCTTTCCAAGGTACAATGTCTTTTTGATTAAAAAGAAACAAACAAATGCCTACCGACCCAACACGTCTTTATCTGTAGCTAAGGATCACAACAGAAGCTCACAAGGCTTATTTTCTTACCACGATTTACAATTTCATTTCCCCATTACGCCAACAATACAATGCTATTTTTCTGCATTATCTCTTTTCGGTTATTTAATGTTCTTTATAAAACAGCTTAGCCCCCCAATCCCCAAGCACAATTTTGTAATTCCCTGTCATTTCAGTCAAACTTAACTTTCAAGCCGATATGCAGCCTTAAACTTGTCTGATATCCCTATAATAATATATATTACTAAACTGTATAATTTTTACATTTCGTTTCTATCTGACCCAATTTGTTTCCTTGGAAAAAAAACCCTCATGCAATATATACACACGCATACGTATAGACATATGTCCAATCATGTTTTGTGGATTGCTGGGTTTTTTGTGTGTTTTTTTATTGGAATGGCAGAAACCTGAAGGTTTCATTCTAATGCAGAGATGGAGAACATTTGTCCCTCCAGGTGTTAGGAATCCAGCTTCCATCGGCCCCCCACCAGTGTGGTCAATGATCAGGCATGATGGGGGGTGCAGGCTAGAAACATCTGGAGGGTCACCCCAGCTCTAATGGTGTTAAGGTGAGCCAGACTACTCAGGATACTTCAGAGACCCTTCTCCACGTCCCTCCATCTTACGATGTCTGATGAGTGGATTATACAGAGCCTTTTGGGTCATGGCACCACAATTGTGGAACACCCTCCACTGACCTGTCATTACTGGTCTTTGAACAAGTTGGCTATTTTGGATGGCATTGGAAGGATAATGCAAGTGACTTCAGTACTACGTAGACTGTTGTGTATTGCTGATGCTTTCTTTTTGCCTTTTCATATTTTTAGTAAGCTTGTTGTGGTTTTATATTTGTTTATATTGGATTTTGCTAGCTATCTTGGCTGTTGGTTAGGCAGAGAACCATATTTAAGCAAATCGTTTTTTGCTTAAAGCAGACAACAGAAAACAAAAAATGTCTAATAGACAAACACAGAGAAATTTTGCCACTTTTTATATTCTATAATGAAACAGCCCCTTCATGTTGATATAACAGGCAAGAGACAGATAATTTAAACTTTCATATTTTTAATTCTTATCTCCAACATATTCGGAGCTTAAGAAAAATATACAAAAAGACCCCACAGGAATTAACATTACAGAAGCCTCCTTTTATAGTTGCACCTCATATTATAAGCAATAATCCTTAATACAATTTTCTATTTTCCTCTAAATTGGCCTCGTTATCAAGCACATCTTAAGCTTCATTTAAGGGCTAGGATTAGAATCATAGAAACATAGAATTGTAGAGTTGGAAGGTACCCCAAGGGTCATCTAGTCCAACCCTCTGCAATGCAGGAACGCCAAATAAATCATAAATGACAAGGCACACATTTTCCCTATCCAATAACCTTTTCCATATCCAAGATTCATTCAGGGCTTCTCTTTCTCTGACACACAATCTACACACAACATATTATCAATTCTGTAATAAATTATTAGTTCCTGATTTTTCAGAAATGAATATATTAAATGGATCAATCCAATGCAACTTTTTCTTGGATGCCACTCCCAACCAGCTCAATAGGGCTTACTTCCAGGTAAGCATGTCTAACTTGTCTCTTTCAAAATCCATGTTATCTATCCATGCTAATATCTATTTATTAAAATATGTGCATTGTGACTTTGCAATCTAATGATCTACAAAGCAACTAACAAAATTATTAAAAATCATGATACCGATTTTAAAAAAAATACTTAAAAAAGCAAAAAACAACAACACAAAAATAGTTGGAACCTGCTAACCATAGGTAACATACCACCCCAGCAAATGGTTTAAAACCAGATCAGACTAACTTACCATCCCAGTAAATGGTGCAATACCAGATCAAACTTTTGTTCAGGAGGGTCTGACATCCTAACATCAACACTGGCAGAGCAACATAAGCATTCAGTGGCGCAATTTCAGGACTGGAAATCTTTTCAGAAGCTAGCTAGCTGCATTTGCAAAGTACAGCCTTGATTGTTGTGAAGTCATATATGCGAGGAGAGCTCTCTTTATTCCCACTGCCCTGGTGCCTTATACAAAATGCACTTTCTGAATAGGGGATAAAACAGAAACAGAAATCATCGCTGCTTGGGGAACAGCCGCTCTTGGCCTTGCCTATTACTGCCACACCAGATAATAACCTCCAGCACTCTCTGTAAAGTATTGTTTATTTTTCATCTAACATATAAATATACATGGCACTTTTCAGGGACACACACACACACGGGCTGGAGGATTGGGGAGGACAAAAGCAACCGCTGCTCAGGAGAGCTTTCCATCTGCAATTCCAACAGCAGAGATGAAAGTCAGGGAAGTAGGGAAGGGGGGGAGGAAGGAAAGGTACAGTATCTGTAATGCTAAATTACAAAATGAGGATAACTTCAAGAAAATGTGGCAATTGAGATTCATGCCATGAGCCCCACAGAGCTGTCTGTGTTTGGGCTGGCAGTCTCTGATGCAACAGGAAGAGAAAGGAATAGTTGGTTGGGGGATGAGACTGAATGATGAGGAACTGGGTCAGAGGGAGATGGATCTGCCCCAACTTCAGCTGCTTTGGAAAGGGGAGCAGGGAAGGTGGTTGTCGTCCCTGACCTTCCTGCAGAGCAGAGAGCCTCAGTGGAGGCTGAGGGAGGAAGGAGGAAGGCAGAAGCAATTGAACAGGAGGGTGCAGTCTTGTCACCTAAAACCAGTAGCCACCGTCATAGGAGCAGGCCTGCCTACCCCAGGGGAGCACACAATCCTACAAGGCGAGCAAGACTTGCAAATGAGCACACCATGCCTCATCTTTAAAAGCTTGGCGAGCAGGGCAGGGAAACCTTGTTGGGACATCTTCGTTGCTTCTGTCCGAATCTGAGCTTCCTGCCCTGTTCTTGAACTCCTGCTGAGCCTGTACCGTTTTTTGCTCGAATAAGAGAGTCTCAGTGGGTAGGACAGGGAAATACCACCCAAAGTGTCCTCAAAAGGTGAGAACAGAATTCATGACAGATACAGAAGGTGATGGGAAGCTAAAGCAGGGACTGAAGGAGATGCATCACCCAATCAGAGCAATGATAAGCAATGGGTTTTTTGGAGGGGGGGAGTTTTGGACAGAGGTGAGAAGACTGAGAGATGATAAAGGACAGCCAGAGAAAAGAAGGTTACAGGTGTTCAAGGGTGAGACTGGAGGTAACAAGAGGATGGATCAGTGTGTTCACCAAGTGGGCAGAGAGGGGGTGAAAACACAGGGATCATCTATACTTTTTTTTCATACTGGAACTGAAAATGAGCAAAACAAAATGATACTTCATGGGGATTTTTGCTAATAAACAGAGCGGACTTGCCAGCCAAGTCCAAAACTCCCAACCGTGTCTTGCCTAAATAAGAATCACAGGAATTCTTATCCAGTTTCCCAGGGTGTTACCCTTCCCTTTTCTTGTCTAAGAAATGAGTTGCTGAAAGACTCACCGTTTCTTGTACTGGAAACCAAGTGGTGTAATTTTACTGGTATTGTTTTGCTTTAATGTACAGTTCTCAAACTGACCTTTTCTTTTCCATTTGTGACACAATTAAACAACCTGTACTTCTTTCCAGGAGTCTTGCAAAGTCGTGGACGCAGAAGTGCTTCTTTAGTGTTTGCCATCAAGGTCGCATTTCCACTGCCTACTCTGTGCTCCTAGGCTTTAGCTTAGAGCAAAGTGGCAGCAAGCAGGGGAAGGCCAACCAGCATAACAAATTTCAAATTTGGTGCGAGATTATATTCTGCATGTTAGCATTACAGAAACACAAGGGAGTTAGCAGTGTGGCAAAATGCTTACCGTGATTCCAACAGCAAGACTATTCTCTGGAAAACAGCAAATCAAGAGTGCTTCTGACACCTTAATACAATTACTAACTAAGCCATTTATCAAGTTACCTTTTAAAGATGTGAGTGTGCTCTTGAGGGAGATAATTGACACAAGCTTGGCTGTTTAGCCGTTGATTGGACAGGAGTTGAATGGTTGTCCAAGCTCTACAACATGGACGCAGTGGCCTGGTTTAGTCATCATCCTAAACCATGGTTTCCTTAAGCCATGGTTTGCTTAACAAACCATGAGTTAACCATGAGTTGTTGCACAGATGATGACACAAGCCATAGCTTGTTCTTTTGTTGTTGCTCTAAGTGCTGTTCATTCTCCAACTGCTCACGCCTCTTGTCTTTGAGGTTTGGTGAGCTTTCGAGGTGCAGTGGTGAAACAAACCATGATTAAGTGTGCTGGGTTCACATGTAACACCAAGCCATACTTAAAACTGACGAAGGCTTGTAAGCTGGCAGCAAGCCATGTCTTCAGATTGAGGTTTGTTGGTGGTAAGGTGCTGGGCAGGGTATCACTAATAAGTCATGGTTTAATAAACCATGGTTTATTGTTATGTGTGAACCAAGCCAGTGTGTGCACAAGAGAGCACACATTAAGGACAAGGTAAAGGGGGAGAAGAAATTGTTTTTCATGGTCCTCCTCCAACTGAGCAGGGTTATTATGTGTTGAAATTTACCAGCCAAAAGATTGGCTGCACACCTCTAACCTTCTCTTAACACCAATTCATACAAAGAAGTTGGCATCCCTTTTCATTTATAGACAAAATTTCCCTTTCTATACCTGGAAAAGAGGTTTGTGAAATGAAAAAGCTTGTACTTTTGTTAACAACCAGTCCAATAAATATTGTATTACCAAGCTTGTAAAGTCAGAAGAATGCAATGAAACTAACAGCACACTCCAGCCTCGGTCATAGACTGGACTATAAAATCTCTTTCACCTCGAAAATGATAAAATCCTGTTCTCTGATGTCACATTCAATCCAAGTCTGTAACATATTTAAAGTACAGAAACCTAAATAAAAGATAGGTAGAAACTGATTTCTTCCCTTTCCTTCCTGTATTTCACTATCCCAAAACCCATTTGCTCATAAAAAAACTGGAACAACATGCATTTTGTTTGCACAGCTTGAGACAAAAGTTCCAGTCAAGTGTGGTTCTTGAAGCAAGTGGAGTTCTTGGCACTTTTGAGGTGAGCCAAGTATACATTACCAAACGCTCCAAAGGTGCAATTCTATACCAGCCTACTCCTAAGTCCCAATGAATTCAATTAGGCTTACTCTCAAGTAGGTCAGCAGCCCTCACTTGGATTCATAACCTCCTCCACTCCCCACATTTCAGTATCAACAAATGAAAGAAGTACATTTCCCCAGAAAATATGGAAAGTGTGCTAAAATTTTCCTTCTTCTGTTATAGTTTACAGTCACGAGCAATGCCAAATGCACAGCGCCTGAGGGTGTGCAGGAAAATTTGGAGGAGATGGGGTGCCAGGTTCGACACTTTTGCAGAACTTAGGTGGGGGAACTGGCATAATTATATTACTGTGCTTTCCAAAGTATATATGGCACTGCTTCTTCTCTGCTAACCAAGGCCAATGAATTAACACAAATGTGGACATTTCCAGACCAAGGTATTTCTACATGTGAATAAAGCAAAGATCCTTTTCAAAACTATAGAGCCTTATCTTTTTGAGGGGGCCTTATCTAAACTTCGGGACGCAGGTGGCGCTGTGGGTTAAACCACAGAGCCTAGGGCTTGCCGATCAGAAGGTTGGCGGTTCGAATCCCCGCAACGGGGTGAGCTCCCGTTGCTCGGTCCCGGCTCCTGCCAACCTAGCAGTTCGAAAGCATGCCGTGCAAGTAGATAAATAGGTACCGCTCCAGCGGGAAGGTAAACGGTGTTTCCGTGCTCTGCTCTGGTTCACCAGAAGTGGCTTAGTCATGCTGGCCACATGGCCCAGAAGCTGTACGCCGGCTCCCTCGGCCAATAAAGCGAGATGAGCGCTGCAACCCGAGTCGTCCACAACTGGACCTAATGGTCAGGGGTCCCTTTACCCTTTACTTTTAATCTAAACTTCTGTTGCTAATGACAGGGCATTTTCCATCGGGGTGGCAATCCCCCTTTCCTTCTAAGGTTTTATCTTGTGTGATTTCCCCAAGAGAACTGAATAATTTATAATTTTCATTTCTACACATAATTTGCTCGGTATTAACAAAGCAAACCAGATAGCAAAACAAAAATGAAAGACATATACATGTAATAAGACATCCCCAACTGTTAGGGAGCTGTTATGTAAGTGCACAATTCTACCACCTCTATTGAAGGAACTCTGAATTTTACCTTTGTACAGTAGGCTTAGTGTGATGGACTGACAGGACACTGACGGGAAAGCGGGCTGGAGTCTGATTCGGGAGAGGGGGTCAGTGATTTGCAGGGAACTGTACTAACCAGGAGGCAAGAGTCAGAGGTAGGAGAAGCTTCAGAGCTGGAGCATGGAGCACAGGATGGGTCAGAGGAAAAGGTAGGTCAGGCAAGTGAAGGGCCAGGTGCTTCCCCACCCTCTCCTGCACCACTGTCTCCCAGAACTAGGAGGGGACTGAAAAGCGAAGAGCAGAGGAAGTTTCTATGCAGGCGTAGTCTCCGGCTGCATGTGTGCAGCCTGTCGGGGGGAAGGTACATAAACTGGTGGAGGGCGAGAGGTCCCTGGTTGCTGCAACTGTGCCAGAGAGCATGGATCCGGGAATAGATGCTTAGAATCTAGATTAGTGTGCATAGGGATCCAGAACTGTGTTATCTTTGACAATAGAGAGTTAACTATGTGCCATGTGCATTCTTTGGGTGGGAAACACCCTTGACAGCTAGCTTCTACACACAAGGACACATTACAGCCATGGTCATCTAAGGAGGGTGCAAAGCAGGGCTGCTAAGTTCCAGATGACTCACAGGAAGGCCTGGACAGCCATATTTGGCCTCTGGGCCTGAGGTTCCCCATCCATGAATTTGGGAGAACTGAATCTTGGGAGCTACCCTGGAGTTACTGCTCACTCTTCAGAATTGTGAGCAGGAGACCGACCGGAAGAGAACTTGGGCTTATATGATGTTTCCCCTGCCTAACCCTCACCATAAAATCCCATGTTTACCTGGACAAAGGCTGGGATCACCTTGAATCTGCAAGACTGAAACCTCTTTAAAGAGGGAAGAGCATAAGTTCAAGGCTGACCCATAGTTTCTCTCTAGGTAAACTGGTGGGGGAGAGAACATCTGAAAAAGCCATTTGAAGTTGAAAGAAACGAAGGACTTACAACACACAAGGAAATAAATGTATGCAGCCCAAACAAACCTATACCTGCACACATATATTTAGAGGTCCTACTGACTTAATCCCAAATTAAGTGCACACTTATCTATAACCATATTCCTTAATTTAAGTTATAATCCTAATCTGAGTATGAATTTGGATCTAGAAGGTAGAAAGGCTGAAGATGTACATATTGCCAATCATTATTTTTTATTGTTGTTCTACAGTTCCCTTTCCAAAGGGGTCGTGGCTTTAAGTGCTAAAAATAACTAAGTGGTGGTCAATTACTTTCCATCTCTCACAGTGAACCTTTTCCTTCTTTAAGTGTTGCCTGTGGCATATTTCAGGGTAACACACAAAGGCGGACCCTCCCTTTCCACCGCTTAACACAAAATGGGTGATTATCTTTTGCGGAGATTACTCGCTCGTGGACCATTCATCGAGACAAAGGTTCTCTCACAACATTCCTTCTCCCCCTTCATCGCAACCTAACAGTTTAGAAATTCAGAACGGTCATATCTAGAATTACAGGGCATAATTTAAATTTAATTTATTCATTCAAGTGTTCACGGATTTCAGTTTGGAGACAGAAGATGCAACCTAGGAGCTTAAAAAATAAAAATGTAGCTCTCATGCAGGGGTTTTGGTTTGTGACTGGATACAGGAGCAGCTCCCCAAATGTTGTTGGACTATAACTCCCAGCAGCCCCACTTAGCATCATGGCCAACGGTCAGGGATCATGGGAGTTGTAGTCCAACAACACCTGCAAGGTACCACACTGGGTACCCCTCCATAGTTTATTCTTTCTGTGGAAGTGAGTTGGTGCACAAGTGATGGGGCTGGTGCAGTGCAATTGGGCACTGTGGTTCTGCCCCACCAGGAAAACCACTTCTGTCCGCCCCCCCACAATCTATAGAAAAGCAGAAATGGGAATTATTTGCAAACCTAAGCCCTTACGTGACACAACACCATTATCATCATCATGTGGAGCAAGGCTCTACCCTAAGACCAAAATGAGGGGGAAATGTCCTAGATCCAGACCTTGTAGGACAGAACTTGAAGCTTGTGAGATCTCCTCTTTTTTTGTTCCTTTTATACTAGAACTTCAAGGCGCAAATTCCACTGAAATCGATGGTCTTACTCCTGAGTAGACGTGGCTTAGGGCTGTTGGTCTCCTTAGAACTGAGCTGGTTCAATAAAAAGCACAAAACAGCCAGGTTTTGAAGGGGTGTGAAGATCACAGCCCAATTTGAGATGCAGGTTAGACTCAAAGGGTTGCGACCGAGTAGATGGCTGATAAAACAGATACATCTTTCATGATGGCGGTTTGGGAGTAAGCCTCTCACAGGAACTAGTCTTGTCCAGGTGTGGAACGGAAGGGCATTTAGAGATAAAAACCAACGCTCCTAACTCTCCTAGCATCAAGGCTTGTTCCAAAACAATTCAGAAGGTAAAAAAGGAATGGATGACGTGAGAGGCAAGAGACCATTGTGAATAACGGATCGGGGAGGCCCTTGTTTCAGTATTTGTGCTTCCCTGCTCATGACACCAGCATCGCACTGTGCCATGCACCTCTTCTGGCCCTTCCTTCCTTGTAGGTCTCCATTTTTAAAATCACACTGAAGTTGTAACCATAGCTGTCAACTTACAGATTTGAAAATAAGGGATCAGCAGCCTCAAAAATAAGGGATCAGCAGCCAAAATAAGGGATTTTGCTGTTTCCTCCTCCCTCAGGCCACCTCCTCAGCTGCCACCACCGCTGCCGCCTCCGGGCTCGTGGGCGAGAGTCTCTCTCCCTCCCCCTCCTCTCTCGGGCAGGGCAGGGCTGATGGAACTCCTCGCGCCAGGACGATGGCGCCAGCGCACGCTCTCTCTCGCGGCGGAGGACCCCGAGCTGCTGCTTCCCTCCCGAGCCGGGCGAGCATGAAACCCGGGAAATTTAAGGGACATCATCAATAAGGGACAGCAGCGGGACACGGCGCTGGGATAAGGGAGTTTCCCGCCAAATAAGGGACGGTTGACAGCTATGGTTGTAACAGCACAATGCTCCAAAAGGAGATCTGCAGGAGTGGAGGAGGAGGCCGCCAGCGGATGAGGAGACAGCAGCAGATGGATCCGCCACCTCTCCCAGGGGAGTCCAGATCTAACACCAAAGTTTGCTCCACCCCGCTTTACCGAAAGGCTGGCTGCGCCGAGCTCACACAAAACCCAATCCTGGGTTTCCTTCTAAACTTTCCTCATACCAGCAACCCAGGTGGAGAGGAGGAAGGAGAGCCTTTTCGTTGCTGTTACTGTTAAGTAGTTGGGAGTCGGAAGCTCTGCAAAACCTACTGTAAATCGCTCAAGAGATCTACCAGCAGATCCTGATATACCGCATTTTTCGCTCTATAGGACGCACCCAACCATAGGACGCACCTTGTTTTAGAGGGGGAGAACAAGAAAAAAATAATCTCCCCCTCTCTGCTCAGCGCCCCTTCAGCGAAGCGGCAGAAGAAACGGAGCCCCTTCCATTTCTCCTCCCGCTTCGCTGAAGCGGCACTGCACAGAGAGGGAAAGCTGCGCAGCACCTCTCCAGGAAAGCAAAGCCAGGAGAGCAAGAGGGATCGGTGCGCACCGACCCTCTCGCTCTCCAGGCTTCAGCGAAAGCAACATGAATCCTCCAGAGCACGACGGGAGCGCTCCCACTGCGCTTCGGAGGCTTCGCGTTGCTATCGCTGAAGTCATGGAACCTGCATTCGCTCCATTAAGACGCACACACATTCCCCCTTAATTTTTGGAGGGGGAAAAGTGCATCTTATAGAGCGAAAAATACGGTACTTTCTTGACTTCCACTAGCGTAGAGTATGAAAGTTTAACACTAGCATTCAACATGTAAAGGAACTGGGAAGCCGGTGCAGTTCTCTTGGCGTAAGAGCAAAGGCCTAGTCCTTGTTAGAAGCCTAATTCTGGACTGGATGAACTTTCTGGATGCTATTCGAAAGCAAACTCATGCAGAGTGCATGGCAGTAACCCAGCCCAGATCTTACCACAGCATGTGTCACTGTGGCCAGATACTTGATCTCTACAAACCCACAAGGGGAAGTTGAAAGACAGATAGAAATCTGTACACATTAAAGCGTCTGTCTTGGGTGTATGTACCGATGGACAGGGGAACTCCACTATGTGAACTCTACTATTATTCTCTCTCAAGAGAATGGAGTCTCTGACCAGAAGGTGGTGCAGACACCCGGAGGAATTCCCCACGGAAAACAAAGGACAAGCCCCATACAATCTCTGTGCAAGAGAGCCATATTTCTCCAATTAATTGCTTCCAGTGGTTCTCATTTCTCTCTCCTAAGAACATTACCCCTTAACCACAGTCAATCTTTGACCTTCCAACTAGTCAAAGTCCTTTTGTTATGACTTCCTCTTTGCCACTGGAGATAAAATAACCCAGCAGGGCAAGTGTTTAAAACAGATTCACGTAGAGAAATATAATGAAGATCTTTCCAGAGCAAGTGAAGCTTTTTTCAACACACATCTGCTTTCCCTGCCCCACCCCCTCCCCGCGTTTTTGCTTTCGTTGGAGGGAAAGAATCCCAGAGAAGTTACTGATTCATTGCTGAATCATTAAAAGCATCCGTTTTATCTATCAGCAAAACAGTTTAAAAAAAAAAGTTTCAGAGCCCAGTTTTGAGGCCTAACTCAAATGCTACATTTGCAGAGCATCAGCCACCGAAGACCGGAAGACAGAAAAATGCTCTTAATAGTTTTCCGTATGGTGCCTAAGAGAAGGGCTGCAATGGTCTGGGTAAAATTGGTAGAGGAAATTGGAAAGGTGCTAGGAGACAGATTACTATAAAGAAAGGTTATGGCCCAGTGTGTATGGTAAACCCTTCCTCAGGGGCAACCCAGTTTTATTCTATGATTCCATTTTATTTTATGTTGGGCTACTGCATCTACTTAAAGGTAAAGGGTCCATTAGGTCCAGTCGTGGCCGACTCTGGGGTTGCGGCGCTCATCTCGCTTTATTGGCCGAGGGAGCCGGCGTACAGCTTCCAGGTCATGTGGCCAGCAGGACTAAGCCGCTTCTGGCGAACCAGAGCAGCGCACCAAAATGCCGTTTACCTTCCCGCCGGAGCAGTACCTACTTATCAACTTGCACTGTGTGCTTTTGAACTGCTAGGTTGGCAGGAGCAGGGACTGAGCAACGGGAGCTCACCCCGTCGTGGGGATTCGAACCGCCGACCTTCTGATCGGCAAGCCCTAGGCTCTGTGGTTTAACCCACAGCGCCACCCGCATCTCCTTATTTCCTCCTATTTCCTAGCTCATGTGAAGTCCTTGTTCTTCTGCTTATTGGTGTTACCCTCCATTTCCCCTTCTCAGATAAAATGGACAACGCCGGGATTCCCAAACTGTGGTGCTGCACATTCATGGCATTAAATATTCATACTGATATTTAATTGTATTTTTATTGCTTTTATTTCTTACATTACAATTTGAGTTCTATGAAATACAATATAGAAGAAATAAAAGCAGCAATAAAAATATGATTAAACTAATCCAGCAGCCACCAGCACAGTGCTTTTTGAGAACTACAACAGGTCAAAAAAAATAAGCAATATGGCTAACCTAACCCAACAATGTTCCCTCCCCATCCCCACGCCATACAAATAAGCCACACTGCAACCAACTGAATACAACCAACCAAACTCTGGATCCTCCAACCCCCCGCAATGCCAATAAATATAAATATAAATATAAATATAAATAATATAAATATAAATATAAATATAAATATAAATATAAATATAAATATAAATATAAATAAATATAAATATAAATATATAAATATATAAATATATAAATATATAAATATAAATATAAAATATAAATATAAATGGACCTACTCATGTGATGCTGACACAAATCCCCACACTAGCACTAAGCAATAGAACGACAGAACAACACCCCCATATCCCCCCCTCATTTCTTTTCCCCTTCTCTCCCCTTAGCTGTAAGATGTCTATGGCATTAGTGGCCCATACTGAATATTAATGAACTGTGAAAAAGACCCTATGAATCGAAAGTGGTGACGCTATACAGTATGTACTTTCCCCTGTTTATTTGTTTATTTCGCAACACAAGAAAATACTCAATAAAAACTTTTTTAAAAGGCAAAAATCATTAAGTGGTCTCCCAAAAGCCTCAACAATTTTCAGCTGATCAGTTGGGCAGGGGGTAGTTTGGGAATTGCTAGCCGACACCATGTGGGAATTCACTTTACACAAACA
This sequence comes from Podarcis raffonei, assembly GCF_027172205.1. Classification (NCBI taxonomy): domain Eukaryota; kingdom Metazoa; phylum Chordata; class Lepidosauria; order Squamata; family Lacertidae; genus Podarcis; species Podarcis raffonei. The sequence continues at coordinate 7,972,275 of NC_070618.1, forward strand.
TGAATTCACACAAACATGAAAGGGCACTCAGACTGTTCCCTACAACTGCATAAAAATTAAAATACAGAAACTGACCTCCTGGGTTTTCTTGCTGTGTTAAAGACTCTTTGGAAGACAGAGTATAGCCTTCTTATCAAGAGTTCTGCACATGTGAAGTAAGAAGTTTGTCTGAACTTTCCACAAGCAGCACTAGGAATTATTCTACATGTTACACCACAAAAGGCAGGTGACTGAGCAGGCAGAAATTCTCTTTTGGCAGCCCCTTACATAACTAGGATTGTCAGGGTACTTAGGCAGTGACAATGGAACAGATTTAAGCCTGTTATATAGATAAGCCCTGTGTTAATCAGTAAATGTGATGGTAGTACTTTGCTACCCACCCCCCCCAGTGATAATTTAGCACATACAATCGTATCTTGGAAGTTGAATGGAATCTGTTCCGGAAGTCTGTTCAACTTCCAAAACATAAGGAAACCAAAGTGCGGCTTCACATTGGCTGCAGGAAGCTCCTGAAGCCAATCAGAAGCCGCGGAAGACCCATCGGACGTTCGGCTTCCAAAAATAGTTCGCAAACCGGAACAGTCACTTTTGGGTTTGCAACGTTTGGGAGCCAAAACATACAAGAATTAAGCTGTTCGAAAACCAAGATACAACTGTATAGATACCAAAGCCCATTTATGTATTTTTTCCGTTTAAAGAATATTTCATCGGCTAGACAAATCCATATATATGAAATCCCACATATATGAAACATTCGTATATATGGAATTTCTGCTAAAGGACACACCTATGTTAGTTTTACCAGAGGACAGGATTTGTGGGGAGGAGGAGGAAGGACAGAGAATTATCTCCTGGATTTTGTCGCTTATCTCAACCTTATTGATCTTTGACTACTGTCAGGGAACTGTTATCGGAACAGGGGCAGGAAACAGAGGGGCAGTTGTGTTACAGGAAGCCTCCGAAAATCTTGCGAAGCAGCTCCTCTTCCGGTGATGAGGAAAGGCCCACCTCCAGTAGAAAAGAGGTGATGAAAGGACCAGAGGATGCTGGTGGGAGCCTCAGCACCGCTTCTGGCCAAGCCAGCCAGGAGGGAAGCACGCCCCTTCGGTCGCCCACCCTGCGCAGAAGTGGAGCATATAAATGTTGCCTCCATGCAGACAGTTGGGATAGGTGAACAAGAGGGTTATATATCCAGAGGACAGGATCACACTTCAAAACGACCTTGACAGATTAGAGAACTGGGCCAAAACAAACAAGATGAATTTTAACAGGGAAAAATGTAAAGTATTGCACTTGGGCAAAAAAAATGAGAGGCACAAATACAAGATGGGTGACACCTGGCTTGAGAGCAGTACATGTGAAAAGGATCTAGGAGTCTTGGTTGACCACAAACTTGACATGAGCCAACAGTGTGACGTGGCAGCTAAAAAAGCCAATGCAATTCTGGGCTGCATCAATAGGAGTATAGCATCTAGATCAAGGGAAGTAATAGTGCCACTGTATTCTGCTCTGGTCAGACCTCACCTGGAGTACTGTGTCCAGTTCTGGGCACCACAGTTCAAGAAGGACACTGACAAACTGGAACGTGTCCAGAGGAGGGCAACCAAAATGGCCAAAGGCCTGGAAACGATGCCTTATGAGGAACGGCTAAGGGAGCTGGGCATGTTTAGCCTGGAGAAGAGGAGGTTAAGGGGTGATATGATAGCCATGTTCAAATATATAAAAGGATGTCATATAGAGGAGGGAGGAAGGTTGTTTTCTGCTGCTCCAGAGAAGCGGACACGGAGCAATGGATCCAAACTACAAGAAAGAAGATTCCACCTAAACATTAGGAAGAACTTCCTGACAGTAAGAGCTGTTTGACAGTGGAATTTGCTGCCAAGGAGTGTGGTGGAGTCTCCTTCTTTGGAGGTCTTTAAGCAGAGGCTTGACAACCATATGTCAGGAGTGCTCTGATGGTGTTTCCTGCTTGGCAGGGGGTTGGACTCGATGGCCCTTGTGGTCTCTTCCAACTCTATGATTCTATGATTCTATGAAGTCTAAAGGACAAAGAGGGAAGGAAAAGGATGGGCGTGACAAAACTTTTATGTTGGGGGAGGTCCAGGAAACAAACACTCCCAGATTCTGCTAGCGATTGAAGCAGACATGAACTTTGGGGTTCTGCACTATAAAGGTAGTTTTGCACCTAAATACAACCTGTAAAAGACAGGTCGGAGTCCTGCCTGGTTACTCGTGAGCAACCACCCTTGCCATCTGACAGCTACCAACAAGCATGCACACAAAACATATTTTTCTGTACCTGGATTGTTTCTTTGGCGGTGGAGGTGGTGGTGTAAATTCCTCCATTCCATTCTTGTCTTTAGGGAACTCGAAGGCAAAAGATGCTGATTTGCTCATTCCTCCAATCTTGTTCTCCTGGACAGAGTGTTTCCCCCCTTGATGGCAATTAGAAATACTTGAGGGACTGCTTGCCCCGTTCTCCGTTTCCGTCTCTGGTGTGCTTTTCAAGAACCCCTGCTCTTCTTCGTCTTCCTCCTCTATCCTGCACTGCCTGCTCCAGGAGAGATTGTAGTATTTCTGCCTCCTCTCAGAGCTCAAGGTCGCCGGACCTTTGTTCGACTCCTCTGGAGAGATTTTGTTCGTATGAGGGCATATGGACGATGCGGGCTCAAAGATTGTGCTATCTGCGCCGTTCTTTGGGATGTCAAGACCCCGATGGCCGTCGCCATCACAAGTTTCTGCCACAAAAGAACTTACAGACTGTGTGAAAGGCCCCTCTCCTCTAGGCGGGCTCCCTTTGGACAATTTTGGGGGAATAGCAGGAGTCTCCTCAATCCCATTTCTGCTGGTTGTTTGGGACGGAAGACCTGGATCATTTTCCACCGGGCTCATCTCACTGCTCGCTTGCGGCATTTCTCTGTATTCGAAGAAAGGGGATGTTTTCCTAACTTCTGAATTAGAAGTGGGGCTAGGACTTGGCCACTGGACCCCGACAGCTGAGTCTGGACTGCTAAGGAAAATAGTCCGGTTGTCATCTTCTGTGTGGGCCGCCACAATGGTAATAGTCGCTGGTACCTGTGTGACAGATTCTTGGAACTCTCTTTCGCAGTCCAAGTTGAGAGCCTTGCCTCTCCAGAGGCCATCTTGTTTATCTTTACAGGGGCTATAAGCCAAGGCATCACACCTTGCATGTATGTTGGCATTATTTAGCTGCGTCTTTTTCCTCTTCGTGCTCTCAGCATAGATAGGCTCATTTTGAGAGGCTACTTCACAGGAAAGCTGTTGCTCTGCGGAATTGCTTGCATTTTCTATACGCCTGCCTACGGTCTGATCTGATTCTCTAACTGAAGGACAGCAATAATTTCCCTTGGGCGAACCACAGGGGCCACGGCCAGTATCTGAGGGAAATACTAATGTGTCCGTTTCGGAACATAAGTGGTTGTATACATAACTGTGTGGCGGATGCTTCTCCCCCCTTTGAAAGTCTGAATTCAAGGTTCTGCTTTCCCCTTCACTGAAACTCACCTCTACGGACTCAGTTCTTGCATTTGTCACAGCCTCTGGCGCCTGAAGTTTTGAAATAGGTTTTTCATGCCACACCTCTTTGGTTTTGGTATTGTCAAACACCTGGTGGGCAGGAGCCTCTTTGCAATAGTCTGTGATGGAGCAGTACTCCCCGCCTTCACTTTCTAAGTCAGAAGAATTGAACATACCAGCTCTTTCTGAAAGTGACGCTTCCTCTCTTTGGTGGACGGGAGAGTATCCCACGGAGTCCACGGCAGAGCCAACGCATCTGTCACTCAAAAAGGATGAATTGTGGCAGAGGCCCAGATATGGCAAGGATAACTTCTCCTTGCTGGCCACTTCATTTCCATTCTCCCGTGCACCCATATCATTCAGAAATGCCGCATTACTGAAGGCGACATTTCTCTCTGCACTGCTTTCAAGACTCAACGGGTCGGCCAAAGGAGCGCCTGGAGGACTGTGCAAAGTACGATCACTTGGAGTATTCTGAATGACAGGCTTCCTTATGATGTTGTTGCTGAATTTGTCAATACACACTCTTTGTTCTTCTCCAGATTTCATCAAGGCAAGATTTCTGGGTGGCATTCTCTTGTTGACCTGCATTGATAAGCAAAAATATTATATATATGTCTGTAATTTCTAACTTGAGATTTATAAAATTAGATCTATTAAGAGAACAAATTAGATCTACTGACTAGGGTGGTCCTGCTGTAATACTAAACACTGAAGAGCAGAAGGCCAAAGCCCTCTGTCCAGGTATTCTAAAATCAAAAAATTATCCTCATCTTGAAGCAAACAAGCCATGCACAGGTTTTCGATACTTTACTGTGCAAGCAGGTATAAGCAATTTGACGCAGGCCTAATCCAGGGGCGGAAAACCTCAGGCTCAGGGGCTTATTGTGGCCCCTCTCTGGCCCATGGGACTATTGGAAGTCCATGCTCTGCTCCCTAAGTTGCACCTCTCACTAGTCCTGCTCTGCACACTTCTCAACGGCTTTTGCCCAGCTGAAACGTATCCTTGAACTAGGATATATTGTTTGGCTGGGTGGAAATATATGTGTGTCTGTGTGCATTGTAAACCTCTGACTTTTGTGTGGCTGGAATAGAGCATTTTGCCTCTGGTGTTATCCACCTTTTGCCTCTGGCTCCTACTCCCCACCTGCATGCAGCCCCCAAAAGGATGAGCAAGATAGAAGGTGGACTCAAAACTTTCCCCCACCTTGGCCTAAAATGTTCATTTGGAGAAATGAAACCAAAGGAGGCCTAAAGAGCCCTGAGATCTACAGATAAATGGCACTATAGAAATAATAATAATAATAATAATAATAATAATAATAATAATAATACACATGACACTGACCAAAGTGGTAGACAGAAACAATACAATTCTGTTTTGCATCACTGTATGTGTGGATGACATACTATTGATGTAAAACAAAAACACAACACTCACATCCTGTCCATGCATGTCAGAGATCCTTTCTCCCTGGTGAGATAGTTCATTACACACTGGGAGGTGTTGCTGTTTTTAATGTGGGTGCACATTCAAAAATATGTCCCTCTCTCATCTATTCTCAGTCTATAATCTTATTCTGAATAATATAAGTGGAACTGTTCTGAGTCTAGTAAGGCCTGGTTCTTGCTAGGGTAGAAAACCCTCGCTTCAACTGAATAAACGCTCCTCTATACCAAAACAAAAGGGACGCGGGTGGCGCTGTGGGTTAAACCACAGAGCCTAGGACTTGCCGATCACGCGACGGGGTGAGCGCCCGTTGCTCGGTCCCTGCTCCTGCCAACCTAGCAGTTCGAAAGCACATCAAAGTGCAAGTAGATAAATAGGTACCACTCCAGCAGCAAGGTAAACGGCGTTTCGGTGCGCTGCTCTGGTTCGCCAGATGCGGCTTAGTCATGCTGGCCACGTGACCCAGAAGCTCCCTCGGCCAATAAAGCAAGATGAGCGCCACAACCCCAGAGTCGATCACGACTGGGCCTAATGGTCTGGGGTCCCTTTACCTTTATACAAAACCAAAACAAAACAAAACAAAACACCCTCTAAGAGATGAGGTCTAGCCTTCTCCCTGAAAGGCCAGTTTCCAATATGCAGGGAATTTATTTATTTAGTAAGTAAGTAAGCAAGCAAGCAGGACAGTTGACTCATGTGAACCCCTCCCACTAGCAATCTGCCCTGTGCAGCCCACACACAGTTTTATCATCTCAGTGAGAACTCAGCCTAAAATACATGTCCTTAAATGGGAAAATAAAAGTGGAGAAGAGAGGAAAATGTTCATTAACGTTAGTGATCAAACAAAAGCCACTCTGGCAAGGACATCCCCCCCCCCCCAGTTCAGGGCAACGGATAATTTCCTCTCCCACTCCATGCTATAAAATGGAGCTTTCTTGCTGTCTATATCTGTTATAAACATTACAAAGGAGGAGGCGTTGTCCTCTGTGAACTGGCATCTGGTTTATTGAGAAGCAAAGTCACGGCAGTTCAAAAGCCGTGAGAGGATCCCTCCACATTAAGGGAAACCTGTGTGTTAGGAAGAACATCAAAGAGCTGTGTGGAGACTCTCTTCCCAAGAACGACAGAAACAACAGGGCTTGTGTCTGGAAAATAATTTTAACCGGTCACTTCTGATCTCGCTGAGTAGAAAAACGAGACATCCATTGTGCATCAACACACCCAGCCACCTTTACAGACTGATCCAGAATGATATTATGGCTGCAGTTCTGTGCACACTTGTCTGAAAGCAAGTTCCATTAACTCAACAGGACTTAATTCTGAGTAAACACGCACAGTGTCAACTTTTCAAAGTTATGGGATTCTTTCTTGACTTTTTCTTTCTGTGCAAATATTGCAGTGTGGGCTTAACTACACATTGAGTTAAATGGGTAATGCACAGAATTGTCAACAAGGTTGTGGGTCAATGGGAGGTTTTGCCCACAAGGGATGCGGGCAGCACAGTGGGTTAAACCACAGAGCCTAGGGCTTGCCAGTCAGAAGGTCGGTGGTTCGAATCCCCGCAATGGGGTGAGCTCCCGTTGCTCAGTCCCTGCTCCTGCCAACCTAGCAGTTCGAAAGCACATCAAAGTGCATGTAGATAAATAGGTACCGCTCCGGCGGGAAGGTAAACAGCGTTTCCATGCGCTGCTCTGGTTCGCCTAGTCATGCTGGCCACATGACCCGGAAGCTGTACGCCGGCTCCCTCGGTCAGTAAAGCGAGAGGAGCGCCCCAACCCCAGAGTCGGTCACGACTGGACCTAATGGTCAGGATTCCCTTTACCTTTACTAATCGCTACATGGAGGAATATTCACGGGGATCGTTTCTGGGGAGGGAATAGTTAAAACTCTTCTCCCCACATGCGTCAGTTCCAAGTGCTACTTGATTAATCTACTGATTAAAGCTGGGAGCCTCATTTTTAATCTGAATTTAACAGTGAAAAAGGTGGTGCACAGCTTAAACAGAGAAAAAGGGTGGCAAGTATTAACAGGCAACAATTTCATATCAAATATGATGAGTCCCTGCTTCCTGGAAAGGTGAATTTTCCAATCAGATGCTCTGACAAAGAATGCCTGAGCTACTCATCCCAGAAGTTCAAAATTACAAAGTACGCCTTCGAAAACTTCAAATAGACTTTGTAATCATGGGATCTGAAAGCATAATACATGTAGGCTCCTGAATATATTTTTCTTTCCCCTTTCAAATGTGCAGCTTTGAGGCACATTCCATTTTCTCCTGGACAAAGAGGGCTAGAGTACTGCTTTTTAAAAATGAATATATAAAAAGATACCCAGAATCTCAGCAGAAGCCCTTAAGCACAAAAGCCTTTCTTCTATCCTCTCCACACTAACTGACATGATTCATTCATTCACTGCCTGCCTGAAAAGGCTTTCAGTGACACATGTAGGTAACTGAACGCTGAACCCTGCCTTAACTGATTTTGATGAAATTTTGCTCATTAAAAACCAAGCCCAATTAGAAACACCAGTACTTTCAAGTTAGTGCATGAAATAAATTGCTCATTCTGCCATTTCTGGTCTTTTCTTTACTTAATAAGTCTTATCTACAGTTAAGAGTCGCCGGCAAAATTTGCCTAGAGAAAAATATCAAGGCTAATGCGGAAATGTCTGCTTGGGGGAAAGATTCAAGGCATTAAATAGGCAGCAAAAACGGATTTTTTTGAAAATACCAGTGACAATTCTTGATGCGTTGTGGTGGCAGCGGCTGTGTTCACACATCTCTGCCTGAAATACTGCTTACAACACACTGTAAGTAAACTCTGTAGCATTATTTACCACCTTCCCTTTAACGGGAGAAGAGGCAGAACAGTTCAAGGCAAATCCCAGGTGGAAGTACTGATTCATCTTCCACTTCAATGTCTGTTTGTGGGAGACCAAGTTTGCTGAGATATCCTGCATCCTCCGTGTAGAGGACTGAGTTTAACAGAATCCCCTAGGTGGGATCCCCTAGGAACTAGCGGTGTACAAATGAGTCTATTTTCAGCCCATGCCACTTGTGCATGTGTTCACTCAGAAATCTACCCTGTTTCTGTTTTTCAGTTCTTGTTACCACTTCTAAATACATTTAATTAATTAATTTCTCTCTCTCTCAAAATACACATTTCAAAATACTTTACTCTTTTTTTAGCCAAAAACTACATCTGAAGGTCCATATAATTAAAGCCATGGTTTTCCCAGTAGTGATGTATGGAAGTGAGAGCTGGACCATAAAGAAGGCTGATCGCCAAAGAATTGATGAGGAGACTCTTGAGAGTCCCATGGACTGCAAGAAGATCAAACCTCTCCATTCTGAAGGAAATCAGCCCTGAGTGCTCACTGGAAGGACAGATCCTGAAGCTGAGGCTCCAATACTTTGGCCACCTCATGAGAAGAGAAGACTCCCTGGAAAAGACCCTGATGTTGGGAAAGATGGAGGGCACAAGGAGAAGGGGACGACAGAGGAGGAGATGGTTGGACAGTGTTCTCAAAGCTACCAGCATGAGTTTGACCAAACTGTGGGAGGCAGTGGAAGACAGGTGTGCCTGGCGTGCTCTGGTCCATGGGGTCACAAAGAGTCAGACACGACTAAACGACTAAACAACAACAACAACACACATCTGAATATTGGGGAAGTATGGAAGTTGGTGCTTATTGAAGCTTTGCTACAAATCAGTTCCTATTGGAATGTGTAAAGCTCGAATTCCTCAAGTATCCACACCTGGGACGGCTTGAGAACTCCCTATAGTGTAGCTGTCAAACTCCAAAAGCCCACTTACCAAGGAAAGTACTTCCTACCATTCTGGCAAGCATAGCGTCTTGTGGGTTAGGATCCCTAGAAGTCACAAGAAGCAGTAGATCCTCTGACCACAAGCCCAGCACCTGATGTTTGGATTGTTGTGTAGTTAAGGGGTGAGGATATGAGGAGGGCTGGTCGATTCTTGGGTGCCCCACTCTCTACAGCGAGGCTGTTCCTATTCGAGTTCTATTCACCTATCTCCAGGAATGCTGGATTTGGGAGGCAGGCACTGCTGCATTTCCTGAGGGAATAAAGTCCAGGCTGAAGATGCCTGAGAGAAGTTGAATGACTTTCACAAGCAGCTATGGTCAGAAGGTTCTGATGCCTAGAAGAGGGCAAATGAAAACTTGCTCGTGTCAGTCTGGGCAGCAGTGGGGCTCACCTGGATCCAAAGGATAACATGACAGCTGGCAAGGGTTTTGCATGAAAGTAAGTCAGGGGTGCAGAGGGACGCAGGTGGTGCTGTGGGTTAAACCACAGAGCCTAGGGCTTGCCGATCAGAAGGTCGGCGGTTCGAATCCCCACGACGGGGTGAGCTCCCGTTGTTCGGTCCTTGCTCCTGCCAACATAGCAGTTCAAAAGCACGTCAAAGTGCAAGTAGATAAATAGATACCGCTCCGGCGGGAAGGTAAACGGCGATTCCATGTGCTGCTCTGGTTTGCCAGAAGAGTCTTAGTCATGCTGGCCACATGACCCGATAAAGCGAGATGAGCGCCGCAACCCCAGAGTCGGTCACGACTGGACCTAATGGTCTGGGGTCACTTTACCTTAAGTCAGGGGTGGCTAACCTGTGGCCGTTCAGATGTTGCAGGACTCCAACTCCCAGCAGCCCCAGACAGCAAGGCCAGAGACGGGACTGGGATTTGAAGACCAATAATGTTTGGAGGAGGGACGCGGGTGGCGCTGTGGGTAAAAGCCTCAGCGCCTAGGGCTTGCCGATCGTATGGTCGGCGGTTCGAATCCCCGCGGCGGGGTGCACTCCCGTTGCTCGGTCCCAGCGCCTGCCAACCTAGCAGTTCGAAAGCACCCCCAGGTGCAAGTAGATAAATAGGGACTGCTTACTGGTGGGAAGGTAAACGGCGTTTCCGTGTGCGGTTCTGGCTCGCCAGATGCAGCTTTGTCACTCTGGCCACGTGACCCGGAAGTGTCTGCGGACAGCGCTGGCCCCCGGCCTCTTAAGTGAGATGGGCGCACAACCCTAGAGTCTGTCAAGACTGGCCCGTACGGGCAGGGGTACCTTTACCTTTTGATGTTTGGAGGTTCACAGGTGAGCTCACCCTGGAGGAAACATGCAAAGCTTTCTGGCTTTCTCTGAAACCCAAGAGGATGTTGCCCACCAAGAACCTAGGAACACACCTAGAAATTCTGCAAGGGTTTCCTGTGTTACTGACAAGAATCTCAAGCCATTGACAACAGAACCTTCCTTTGCTAAATGAAGAAAAATTACAGGAATTGTGTCATAACAAAAGCAGTACAGTGGTACCTTGGGTTAAGTACTTACTTCGTTCCGGAGGTCCCTTCTTAACCTGAAACTGTTCTTAACCCGAGGTACCACTTTAGGTAATGGGGCCTCCCGCTGCCACCACGTGATTTCTGTTCTCATCCTGAAGCAAAGTTCCTAAACCGAGGTACTATTTCTGGGTTAGCGGAGTCTGTAACCTGAAGCGTATGTAACCTGAGGTACCACTGTACTGTTCTACGTCAAATATACTTTTTTTTTACAACAGAAGAAGCTTGTAAAACACACCCTGCCCCTTGTTAATCATTACCTGTGGGATATCGGCACTCAGGTTCCCATCCGCCCACACATCGGCAACATCTGAGTTTATCATCGTCGGTTTTACGGCAATTGTTGGCTTGGAGTAAGGCAAGGAAACTACTCCGTCATCCTCCAGAGCCGTAGGCTCAGCTTTGGCTCTGGTTCCATTCAGATCCTGCAAGAGGCCACAGCTACCTCCCAGGTCCAGGGGCGGTGCCTGCAGCTGGTGGAAGTGTCTGGGGCAGAAGCAGTTTTTGCAGGAGCCCGGCTTCCAGATGTGTTCCACAAAATCACTACACGCAGACATTTTCAATCCCACTCGCTTCACTTGGACTGCCCTCTGCATCTTGTATGTTGAGCTTCGCTGTTCATTTTGCACTCCGTGTAGCGGCTCTTAACAATTTGTCCTGTTGTGCAACTGAGCTATCTGGAAAGAAAGAACACATCACTGCTATTAATTTTATACATGGAAATTTGAGGAAGCTCTTTCCACCATGCCACGCCTCTAAAACATTCTGAATTTCTGCCCCCCCCCACCTTCACAAACTTAATTCTACTTTCTGGGTTGCTCAACCCCCTCAAAGAAAGCCCCATAAGCAACAGAGGAGAGTTTGCAAGTGCCTATTTGAATATGCCAGGCATCCTCCCCAACATGAACGTTCAAAGATGCCTGAGCGCCTGTCATTAACGCTATATGGGATTGAGGAAATGACAGCACCCACAGATGAAGTGTGGAGATGCCCTGAGGATATGGGGACATTTCCCTACATCCTGCAGTTACACACAGGTTCGTGGATCTGGCTGGCCACTGTGAAAACAGGAAGCTGGACTAGAAGGGCTTTTGGTCTTTTTCAGTAGGGCTCATCTTACAATGTGCAGATGTTAAAAATAACTGTAGCATGAATGCTTCCCTGTTGGGTATTGTCACACACCCTCTCTTGCCTGGCAACAAGACTCACCTGGCTGCTCTGGCCCTAAAACAGGAACTAAGCAATTCCTTCTTTTTGCTGCTGCTTGCAGAGTTCCCATACAGATAGCTCAGTTGGTAGAGCATGAGACTCATAATCTCAGGTCAAGGGTTCAAGCCCCATGTTGGGTGAAAGATTCCTGAACTGCAGGGGTTGGACTTGATGATCCCTGTAGTCCCTTTCAAATCTACAATTCTGTAGGGCTCTTAACTGCTTCTTCTCTTGATACAGTATCAGATAGTTCACTAAGTTCCAGTAATAAGCCCTGCCCCACAGTCCCCCACGCAGATACCTGCACAGGTTTCTCAGCCTATGACATGAAAAACTGCATTATGCCTTAACTAGAATGGTTGTTTGCTTACATTGCTTTTTCACAACATATATTTTACGTGACACAATCCATTCACATTAATCACTTTTAAGTCCTATTGAGTTCAGTGGGAGAACCATTAAGCACACACAGCAAAGGGTCGTGCGGCACCTTAAAGACTAACAAGTCCTCAGCATAAGCTTTCGTGGACCACAGTCCATCAGATGCATGGAACCTAAACCTAAACTGGCATTCTTAACTATGTGTATGTGTCTAACCAGTTTCCCACATTCCATCACACTCTACCATGATCAAGAAACAGGACGCAAAGAGTCTGCATACAGGAGGATGTCCTTTATTCATAACGGGAAACCCAATACTCAAAATTCTCAAAAGAAACCCCAGGAATGGCACCCAGAGCTCTGCATGCATGCACTTTCCCTATGAAGCCTTTAGCCTAACCTTAGGCCAAAAAAGTACACATTACAGAGAACATAAGGCTGCCACTAAAAATGGCAGCATTTTGTTGAGGCGTCCCGCCACCGCCCCCAATCACAGGCTGTAACTAGGTAAGAAATTATAGATACTAAGGAGAGAATTCACATAACATATGGCTCCTTTTTCTTGTAACACACAGTCGGGGCTGCCCCAAGACATGTTGCTACCTGAATTAAAGAGCAAGGTAGTACATACCTTGTTCTACGTACAAAAGCCAACCAGACTAGCAAGTGACTCTGACTGCAACACTGGTGATGGGGCAGAGAGTGCACTTGAGGGCAGCAGGCGAGCTTAGGGGATACAGGGCAGACTGCACGGCACTTACAGCTTTGTCCGTTCTCCGCCACTCCGCATCTTCTGCCTGAAGTGGCCACCTCACTCTGCCTAACAGCAGAGCTGGCTCTGAATAGCAATTCCCTCAGTTTTCATGCCTGTTGCATCTTCTTTGCTTCTTACCTCTCCCAACGACAAATCTCAAGCTGGAAGACCCTTAGGGAATATTCCCAAAAAACAAGGAAAACTAAAACAGGTGTTTTGCTTCTCCACTGAGATCACTGGGACCTCCAAGCGCTTGACTTTTTCTGGACTGTGTTCAAGGTGTTCAGGCTGGTTGTTGTTTTTTTTTACACATTCCACAGCTATGACCTTAACAATAAGTATCTAGAAATATACAATGCCTATTGTCCATCTGGAGATAAGTTTCATATATCTGGAGTATGAGATTCATTCTATGACCTGGTCACACCGCCTTTGCAAATATAGTGGAAAAGTAAAGAGCACATAGGAATGGGTTGGGCAACGGAAGAAATAGTTTCAGCATGAATCAAACAGGAACTTGACAAACATACATATCACTGTCTGCCACAAAAAGAAGCCAATTTCTCCATGGCTTAAAAAACATTGAGCAGTAACCAGATATATCAGTAAGCAGCACTATGAGTACTTACACAAAGACACACTGTGTGTTAATCTCAGCCCAGACCCTATTTTCCAGGAACAGTCCTGGATTGCAGAAGCTTTCCTGGTTTCTGATTTGATTCCGGAAAGACCCATTTTTCCTTAGGACGTCCCTATTTTCATTGGAGAAATGTTGGAGGGTATGGAATAAGGTGTTTCCAGGCCCTTTTTTCAGCCATAACTCACAGGAACTTAGTCCCGGCACCTCTCAGGTGGGCGCTGTTGCCATTCTAAGAGAACAAGAGAGGTGTTCATTGTGTGTTTCTGCGCCTCTTTTTCTACAAAAATAGCACTGGATGTCCCTATTTTCATCGGAGGATTATTGGAGGGTATGTGAGCCCTGCTAGGCCTGCATAACCTCCATCACACCCAGCAGTTATGGTATGTTTTATGCAGACGGTAGAGCAGACATGTTGGATCAAAATGGATGACACTTTGCCATGTCTGTGTCCCTGCTGTAGCTCCTGCTTGGACTTTACATCAGGTTCACAACAATGGTGTAAATGTAAATGCAAGCTGGTGTGCACTGCCCCTGTTGCTGCTGCTGGGGGGGGGACCTCTGAAAATAGAGTTGTGGTTTCCTTCTCCTTAAATGAGTCGTGTGCTGTAACCAGGATTTATTCTTCACTTACAGCTTGTGGTTTGGTTGGAGGAAACAAATCAAAAGCCAAGCCATGGTTTACGTCCTGGCAGCACAAGAGGAATGAAGATCAGCTGCACATTCAGATTTACACCATTGTTGTTGTTGAGTCATTTAGTCGTGTCCGACTCTTCGTGACCCCATGGACCAGAGCACGCCAGGCACTCCTGTCTTCCACTGCCTCCTGCAGTTTGGTCAAACTTATGCTGGTAGCTTCGATAACACTGTCCAACCACCTCGCCCTCTGTCGTCCCCTTCTCCTTGTGCCCTCCATCTTTCCCAACATCAGGTTCTTTTCCAGGGAGTCTTCTCTTCTCATGAGGTGGCCAAAGTATTGGAGTCTCAGCTTCAGGATCTGTCCTTCCAGTGAGCACTCAGGGCTGATGTCTTTAAGAATGGATAGGACTGGATCTTCTTGCAGTCCATGGGACTCTCAAGAGTCTCCTCCAGCACCATAATTCAAAAGCATCCATTCTTCGGCGAGCAGCCTTCTTTATGGTCCAGCTCTCACTTCCATACATCACTACTGGGAAAACCATAGCTTTAACTATACGGACCTTTGTTGGCAAGGTGATGTCTCTGCTGTTTAAGATGCTGCTTTTTAAGATTTACACCATAGTTTACATTAACTATGGTTTAAAATGACATGAAAACATTTTATTATTTCCTTCCTTCCCATCATTCTCAATTCAAGAAATCATTGCTTTATTTACTGTACACTGTGTGGAAAATGCTTGTTTTTACTTAAGCTGATTATCCAATTTACCACATGTTGGGTGGGTTTCAGTCACAAGTAAGAAAGAAAAACCTACAATCCAGCAAATGGGAGGTGCAGTCATTTTGTTGCGATTATTTTATGAGGACCTCTAAAAATGTTCTTTGTTTGCTTTTTCCAGAACCCCTCCCCCAAATTATGGCTCTTAGTTCACGGTACAGCAGTTAATTGTTTTAGATCCCTGAATGCCGCCACCCCTAGAAGGATCAAAATTCTCTTTTCATTCTAGTAATTGGATCAGAAAGAAGACGACAAAAGGAGTATAATGGAAAATGTTAATTGCCCTCATTTTAAAAACTAGCCACACTGCTAATCAAAAAATCTGATGATGATTAATTGAAAAATGTATTGTTACTGAATGCACAAAGAAAGAGAAGGGGCAAAAAAGAAAAGAAAGGGTAATTAACATCTGTTTCAACTGAGCAATCAAACGACACAAGACAACTAAAGGATGGAGAGACAGGCAGACAGACAGATAATTATCTATTTGGAATTAGTTCCACTCATTAGTACAATTATTCTGAAGTTAAGTGGCCTGAAGCTTGACGTCTCCAATATCTATTTGGAAATAGTTTTAAAACGTAGGCCCATCTTCTAATAATACAGCATAATTAGTTGCCAACTAGGGAGCTGAAGTCCTTTCCAAGTCTTTGCCCTACAGGATACACAATATTTCCTTTTTTTAAAGAAAATAACATACCGTATGAGTACCGCTGGATCAGTTGAAAGGCTCATTGAGTCTAGCACCACAATGGCCAACAAGATGCCCATGGGAAGAAATCTCATCAAGGTAACCAAGCACAGAAAAAACTGGTTCCATGTGTCCAGGGGAAAAGCTTGATGTGCACAGCACTAATTGGCTGGAACTTGTGACGTCATGAAAAACTGAATCTCAAACAAAGATGTGCTCTTCCAGGCCCACATTCCCACACTTGTGTCTCAGCAACGTCTATGCTGGCTTGGTCATGTACACAGAAAGGAGGATGGCGGGATCTCCAGGGACATGAAATGTGACATGAAGGCTGGCAACATTACATTAAGTCAGCTGTATGGGAATCCCTCGCAGACAATCGTAGTGCTTGGAGACAAGACAGTCAGGTCGTGGACTACTGCAATGCGCTCTACGTGGGGCTACCTTTGAAGGTGACCTGGAAACTGCAATTAATCCAGAATGCGGCAGCTAGACTGGTGACTGGCCATCGGGACCACATAACACCGGTCCTGAGAGATCTGCATTGGCTCCCAGTACGTTTCCGAGCACAATTCAAAGTGTTGGTGCTGACCTTTAAAGCCCTAAACGGCCTCAGCCCAGTATACCTGAAGGAGCGTCTCCACCCCCATCATTCTACCCGGACACTGAGGTCCAGAACCGAGGGCCTTCTGGCAGTTCCCTCATTGCGAGAAGTGAGGTTACAGGGAACCAGACAGAAGGCCTTCTCGGTAGTGGCGCCCACCCTGTGGAACACCCTTCCTTCAGATGTCAAGGAAATAAGCAGCTATCCTATCTTTAAAAGACATCTGAAGGCAGCCCTGTGCAGGGAAGTTTTTAATATTTAATGCTGTACTGTTTTTAACACTTGATTGGGAGCCACCCAGAGTGGCTGGAGAAACTCAGCCAGATGGGCGGGGTATAAATAATAAAATAATAATAATAATAATAATAATAATAATAATAATTATCCACAGCCATGACCAGAGGAGGAATGGTCCCTGGAAAGACCACAGAGAGAAGCACCATAGTTCACCTTTAGCAGAAAAACCAGATGCCTTCATCTGCCCCAGCTACAATGAAACATGTCTCTCCTGTATTGGTCTCTGCCAGGGGTAGGCAACCTACGGCTCGTGGTTCTCAATCCGGCCCGCGGACAGTCCAGGAATCAGCTTGTTTTTACATGAGTAGAATGCGTCCTTTTATTTAAAATGCATCTCTGGGTTATTTGTCGGGCCTGCCTGGTGTTTTTACACGAGTAGAATGTGTGCTGTTATTTAAAATGCATATCTTATTGGTGGAGCATCTGTGGGGCATAGGAATTTGTTCATTTTTTTCTTTTCAAAATATAGTCCAGCCCACCACATGGTCTGAGGGACAGTGGACCGGCCCAAGGCTGAAAAAGTTTGCTGACCCCTAGTCTCTACAGTCATAAAAGGTAAAGGGACCCCTGACCACTAGGTCCAGTCGTGACCGACTCTGGGGTTGCGGCGCTCATCTCGCTTTATTGGCTGAGGGAGCCAGCACACAGCTTCCAGGTCATGTGGCCAGCATGACTAATCCGCTTCTGGCGAACCAGAGCAGCGCACGGAAACGCCGTTTACCTTCCCGCCAGAGCGGTACCTATTTATCTACTTGCACTTTGACGTGCTTTCGAACTGCTAGGTTGGCAGGAGCAGGGACCGAGCAACGGGAGCTCACCCTGTCGTGGGGATTCGAACCGCCAACCTTCTGATCAGCAAGTCCTAGGCTCTGTGGTTTAACCCATAGCGCCACCCGCGTCCCTCTCTACAGTCATAGCAGGCGCTATAACTCTCCAACGGTTGGACTCTTCCCCTGAAGGCGTGCTCTTTCATTGTCTCCCTGATAGACAGATGCAAACAAGACAACGGTTTTTCAACTTCTACAAAACAGATTGCTCTCTCTGTGTTAAATGTGATGAATAAATGGTGCAAATGTATGAGTGGAAGCATGGGTCAAGGAAAAAAACAATGACTACATCAGAGTTTGATACAAATGGTGCGTGTACATATTATATTATACAGGCAGATGGAAGCTGGGCTTATCCTGTGGGGGACGAAGACACAGCAACTCCTGAGTTTTCATTAACTGCCTACACTGTAAGACAACCTTGTAAGACAAGATCATTAAGTGTGTGACAGGGACGCGGGTGGCGCTGTGGGTTAAACCACAGAGCCTTGGGCTTGCCGATCAGAAGGTCGGCGGTTCGAATCCCCGCGACGGGGTGAGCTCCTGTTGCTCGGTCCCTGCTCCTGCCAACCTAGCAGTTCAAAAGCACATCAAAGTGCAAGTAGATAAATAGGTACCGCTCCAGCAGGAAGGTAAACGGCGTTTCCGTGCGCTGCTCTGGTTCGCCAGAAGCGGCTTAGTCATGCTGGCCACGTGACCCGGAAGCTGTACGCCGGCTCCCTCAGCCAATAAAGCGAGATAAGCGCCGCAACCCCAGTCGGCCAGGACTGGACCTAATGGTCAGGGGTCCCTTTACCTTTACCTATCTGAAATTACAGAAAGTTAACAAATGGAAGATCTAGACAGAATGTAAACAAATGATGGTTATCAATCCGTCAAGTT
Source organism: Podarcis raffonei (assembly GCF_027172205.1). Taxonomy (NCBI): domain Eukaryota; kingdom Metazoa; phylum Chordata; class Lepidosauria; order Squamata; family Lacertidae; genus Podarcis; species Podarcis raffonei. Next base: position 7,990,305 of record NC_070618.1, read on the forward strand.
TTGAATATCAGCTGTCTTTGCCATAACTTAATAATATTGTCCACTTCTACAACAATGGAAACAGGCAGCTGATTTTGCAAGGACCCCACGAGAAACATGCCCATTTAAGGAAAAATTCCCCTTCTAATCCTATTTCTCTAGCTCTATCGCATCCGACAGTTAAAAAAATTCATTTAATACAGGATTTACTGCAGCCTTGGTAATAAATCCTCAAAATGACATGCCAGCGAAAGTTGTTACCAGCCCACTCACACCCACTCCATGTTAGTCATTTGTGCCTCAAACAGAAAAAGGAACCAACTTTTGTAAAGCTTCCCTGCCTATTTGCCTGGGGGCAATTGTTACTCACCACAGGTGACCAGCTGAATAGCAAGTTACTAAGCCAGATTTATTGCTACTCGGACCATGCGTGCTGTATATCCAGTCAAATGTATTCAATTTGTCAAAAGTGTTCCTTTTTGTTTTCGAATGTATTTCTTATCAATAAAAAAAAAACCCCGGCATGCTGAGAGCAAAACTTTTATTCTGAAAGTGTGGGCTAGAGAAAAAACTTTGAGAACCTGGATAGCTCAGTTGGTTAGGGTGTGGTGCTGATAACACCAAGGTTGCAGGTTCGATACCCATATGGGACAGCTTCATATTCCTGCATATTTCAATTAATTGATTGTGATTTTATGTAAACTGTGTTACTTTTATTGTTGTTAGCCACTCTGAGCCAGGCTTTGGCTGGGGAGGGCGGGAGATATATATATATATATATATATATATATATATATATATATATATATAGTTGTTTATTATTATTATTATTATTATTATTATTATTATTATTATTATTATTGCAGGGGGTTGGACGAGATGATCCTCAGGGTCCTTTCTAACTCCACAATTCTACGATTCTATTATTCTTATTTTAACCACTGGATTAAGACTTTGGAAACCTGGGTTTGAATCTCCACACCCTCATTGAAGGTCACTGGGAAACTTTGGCTGGCAGGCAACTAAGTTTTACTCAGAGCGCACCCGCTGAAATTAATGAACGTCACTCAGTTAGGTTCATTTATTTCAACAGGTCTGTTCTGAGTAAAACGTACGTTGAATGCCACCTCTTGGATTAAGCCACTCTCTCAGCCTGATATCCCTCACTGGGTCATTGTTGAGGATGAAGCAGGTGGTTGGGTACCTTGAACTCCTTTGAGGAAAAGTGGGATAGAAATGTGATCAATAAGAACAGCGTTAAGAAGCAGCTTTTGCTAAGTTTGCAAAGTGCTCTGCATACATTACCCTAGTATTGATAACCACTGCGTAGGATCTTGCCAGTACTGTTATACTCTGCGTGACAGGAATACACGACGGTGGCTTTTGTTAAGTTGTGGGTGAACATATCAGACGACACAGCGATTCTTCAAACAGCTCTTGTTTATTCACAGGTCAGAACAGAACTGAACTGAAGGGTTCAGCCAGCCTGCTTATATAGAGCTCCACTAGAACGCAACAGTAACCATTTCCTGTAACTATCCAATCACTGAACGTCACTTTCGATCCCTTATTTGCATATGTGGACCTGAACTATCTACAGTATCCCCCTGCTGGTTCAGGGTGAGAACTTCAGTACATAACACCTTGCCTAAAGCCAAGAAGTGAGTTAATGAGTGAGGTGGCACCTAAGTGAAGCGAGAGACTAAGCTGAGAGATTAACAAAGTGGATAGCCTCAAGAAAGGCCAGTCCTCTCGCCTTCAACCTCCTTCTGCAAACTGTAATACTGGCTCCTCGGCTTGAAATTGGTCCAAGGGCCACATGAAGTTAGGCCGCAGATTCCCAATTTAGGATGCAGATTATTCCAAGGGCTACCTGAAGTTAGACTGCAGATCCCTCACACCTCAACTAGATTCATTTGTTCTAACGATTTCTATGGGATTAAAGCACAAATAACTTTGATGCCAACCTGTGGGGCTCCCCAACATGGGAAAGTTGGTTTCTAGAAGTACTCAGCCGGATGCTTCTAAGCTGGGGTGGCTAAAACATGGGCCTCCAGATGTTGTTGGACTCCAACTCCCATCGGCCATAACCAATGGTCAGGGATGGTAGAAGTTGTAGTCCATCAACATCTGGAGGGCCACAGGCAGTGTTCATAGAATCATAGAATCATAGAGTTGGAAGAGACCACAAGGGCCATCGGGTCCAACCCCCTGCCAAGCAGGAAACACCATCAGAGCACTCCTGACATATGGTTGTCAAGCCTCTGCTTAAAGACCTCCAAAGAAGGAGACTCTACCACACTCCTTGGCAGCAAATTCCACTGTCAAACAGCTCTTACTGTCAGGAAGTTCTTCCTAATGTTTAGGTGGAATCTTCTTTCCTGCAGTTTGGATCCATTGCTCCGTGTCCGCTTCTCTGGAGCAGCAGAAAACAACCTTTCTCCCTCCTCTATGTGACATCCTTTTATATATTTGAACATGGCTATCATATCACCCCTTAACCTCCTCTTCTCCAGGCTAAACATGCCCAGCTCCCTTAGCCGTTCCTCATAAGGCATCGTTTCCAGGCCTTTGACCATTTTGGTTGCCCTCCTCTGATGAGCCTGGCGCATTTTCTCCCTGACTATCGGCAACTCGCGAGCAAGTTAAACATGCCTGGGCATTAGGATGGCGCCTGACATCTGGAGGTGCATGCTTGGGGAATCACTGGATCTTGACCGTTTTCACACACTAATACTCCTTCCTGTAGAATTCTATCTGATATATATATATATCTGATATCTCATATATATATATATATATATATATATATATATATATATATAAAAATATAGGCCTTTGGCTTAGAATCAGTTTGATTAAATCCCCCTCTTTCTTTTTCCTTTCTCCTCCTGTGAAGAGGCTGCATCCTAATGTTTTAATGTTGTTTTTTAATCTTTTTTAAATTGTATTTTAATCAATTTGTTTTTATTATTGGTTGTTAGCCGCCCTGAGCCCGGTCTTGGCTGGGGAGGGCGGGGTATAAATAATTATTAATTATTATTATTATCGTAAAGGTGAAGGGACCCCTGACCATTAGGTCCAGTCATGGCCGACTCTGGGGTTGCGACGCTCATCTCGCTTTATTGGCCGAGGGAGCCGGCGTGCAGCTTCCAGGTCATGTGGCCAGCATGACTAAGCCGCTTCTGGCGAACCAGAGCAGCGCACGGAAACGCTGTTTACCTTCCCGCTGGAGCAGTACCTATTTATCTACTTGCACTTTGACGTGCTTTCGAACTGCTAGGTTGGCAGGAGCAGGGACCGAGCAATGGGAGCTCACCCCGTCGCGGGGATTCGAACTGCTGACCTTCTGGTCGGCAAGTCCTAGGCTCTGTGGTTTAACATGGGTGGTTCCAATTAACTATGGCGGCAAATAACTACTCAGCACTTCAGCCTTCTATGCAACCTTCACTATTGTATCACTTCTGGAGCAGCCACCCTGTTCAAAGTGCCATTTCATTACAATTTTAACTTTTCGTATCATTTCTAATCCCATCAGCGATGAATCACTCTTGCAGGCCCAGTAAAAAAATATACACTGATTTTCTATACTGACAGCTCAGATACTGATTGCTCCCTACCCCTATCAGTGTTAATGTAACTTTTCCTGGCCGACTTACATTTTAACTGGTATCATCTTTGTGCCAAATCTGCATAATCAGGCTATTTTGGAGCTGGGGATATAATCAAATCCATGCTTTAAATGTAAATTTATGCTGAGCTTTAAAATATGGCTCATACAATGGGTAATATGCAAGGGAGATGCAAGTTACATTTTTGTTTCTTCAGTTTCATTAAAGCTTTCCTCCGGCAGAAACCCTCCAAATTGAGAACCTATTCTAAGCCACCTACAGAACATATATTTATTAATAGCTATTATTCAAATATTGAAAAGTTGGCATGAAAACGAATGAAGTTTTGCAAAGTAAATGAGCAGTCCATACCACAGGTTTGGCACTATATTAGTGTGAGCACAATTCCCCCATAAGTTTTTTTGAACAAGACCCATTGAAATCAATGAGGGCTGCACAGATGTTTGTGGTTACTCTTGTGCGACTCCATAGATTTCAATGGGCCCAGTACAGGAAAACTTCCTAAAGGATGCTCCTCAAGTTTTCTCGCCCATAGTGAGAAAGGTCACACAGTTCTACCACTGCATACAATGGAAGACATTATATGAAGCAACAAAAGCTACATAAATCCTAAGAATCCTATGAATATCAAGCCAACACATTATATTTCCAGGTATGTTACCAGAATACACCTTCAAGGAATGTCAGTCAAGTTGGACGCATTTTTGTCACTGTAAATAATTTACAATTAGTGAGCCCATGTATTATATTTTCAGCAATTATTGTTGTTGTTGTTGTTGTTTATTTATACCCCGCCCACCTGGCTGGGTTTCCCCAGCCACTCTGGGCGGCTTCCAACAAAATATTAAAATACAATAGTCCATCAGACATTAAAAGCTTCCCCAAACAGGGCTGCCTTCAGATGTCTTCCAAAAGTCTGGTAGTTGTTTTTCTCTTTGACATCTGGTGGGAGGGCGTTCCACAGGGCGGGTGCCACTACAGTGGTGCCTCGCAAGACAAAATTAATTCGTTCCGCGAGTTTTTTTCGTCTTGCGATTTTTTCGTCTTGCGAAGCACGGTTTCGGAAAAGTTTTGGAAAAGCTTCAAAAATCACCAAAGTCTTCAAAAACCTCAAAAAAGGCTACCACACCGCGTGCTATGAGTTGCTCCTCGAAGTCAAGTCGCAACTGTATTAACGGTTTTAAGAAAAAGGAAACAAACTTGCAAGACGTTTCCGTCTTGCGAAGCAAGCCCATAGGGAAAATCGTCTTGCGAAGCAACTAAAAAAACCAAAAACCCTTCGTCTTGTGAGTTTTCCGTCTTGCGAGGCATTCGTCTTGCGAGGTACCACTGTACTGAGAAGGCCCTCTGCCTGCAGAAACATTTACCGTAAATTATTATTTATCACTGCAAGTAATAACTGCAATTATGCCCCACTGAAATCAACTAAGACCCACTGATTTCAAAGAGGCTGGAGCAGGGCCAACTTTATTTGGGCCAGTTCCACAATGTAGGAAATTAGCAGCGCAGTTCTCTGTATGTCCTATCCAGAAATAAGTCCCCCTGTGTTCAGTGAGGAAGTCCAGAAGCAAGCTGCAGTCCATTATCCAGGTATCACCTGAATCCTAACACATTGGGGTAAAATCCATCTTAAGCAAATATCCATGGGGGATTTAAGAACCTGCTGAGCTCTCTTTATCTTCCGGCATCTTTAGCTCAGTTGGTAAGAGCATGGTGCTGATAACACCAAGGTTGCCGGTTCAACTCCCATATGGGACAGCTGTATATTCCTGCATTGCAGGGGGTTGGACGAGACGATCCTTAGGGTTCCTTCCAACCCTAGGATTCTATGATATGGAATCAATTGAATCCAAGTGTACTTAAGCTTCAGTTGGATCATGCCCACTGATCACAATCACGGGCTGGGGGGGGGGATATTCCCTGGGATCACTGCACTGACTTCAAAACACTCTGGTGGAATCTACACACATGTAAAAAAAGGTGTGAAAATGCTTTTTAAAAATAACATTTTGAAAAAATAGATTGGATTTCTCATAGCTCACCAGCACCATCTAGTGTCACATTTGTATAACGCACTTTACAACACACTTAAAACATTTCATTTGCAGCTGTATAGCTGAGTCCTCTGTATAAGATCAGTAACACCAGATTTGCAGTTTGTGATTCCCCAGCCTAAATGCAGCCCGCTAGGCGTGCCCTGTGGCCTGTCAAGTATTTGACCCTCCTCTCCCTTATTGCAGTCTCAGACAGGTAGCAATAACAGGTGTATCATGCACCTACAGGAAATTCACGCACGGTGGGCTCTATTTGCCTTTCTGGGGCACACACTTAGTAAAGGCCTGACAAAACATTAATAATATGGTTCTTTGGTAATTAATAAACACTAACAATGTTTGTACTCGCAGTTGTAAAATGTTAGGCTGACAAGCAGCACTATTTGAAGAGTCAAGGAAATTGGCAACTTCAAAAGGGAACTGTGATCCAGTAACATGTTCACCCAGAAATAAAACCCATTGAGTTCAATGGGACTTCCTTCCAGGGCACTGCGAGTGGGGTTGCAGTCTAAACACACCAAGGGAAAGAAACCAACTAACACTTGTATATTCTGCAATCCTGCAACAGGCATATGGGAAAGGATCAGGAACACTGCCAAGTTGAAAGAAATGTGGAATATGGTTATTGCACCGTATCTAATTACAGTCTGGACTTTCACAGCTTTCCCGTAAAACCCTCTCTCGTCTTTTATACAGCTTATGAGGAATCTGGTTTTTAAAGCACAGGATATTGGAAAGATCAAGGTCCAGTCAGACGTCTGGGCAGCGCTACTGGAGCTTTTTCCCCCCTTTGCTTTTGAGCAAGCCATGTGCTTCGGAGGAAATACGTTTGCCCCGCTCACCCAAGGAAAACCTCGCCCCTGGAACAGCCGAACCACGCCAACCTTGTAACGTTGCAGGGAACTTACTGGCAAGAAATGCCCGGCCAACCATCTGCTCTGCCGGGCACGTTTCACGAAACGCACCGCACTGCATTCAGTTCAATGCAACCCTCTGGAAGCCTTTAACAAAAGGCTACTTTGCTTACTGTTGTTCGGCGCTCGCCACGTGAACCTCGGGAGAGAGTGAAACAGCTGCGGGGGTGGGGAACACGCAACACGTGTGTATAAGCGTCGCGGAGCAAGCCACCCACGCAAAATGCACGGAGAGAAAACCTCGAAGTCCTGCGGGACTCTTCCAGGAAAGCGGCGCGTCTAGGCGCAAGGAAGCGAGGGGCGCATGGCCTTTTCTGCTGGGCGAAGCGACTCCCCGCTTCCCATGAGCTCTCTCGGCCTCGGATGGGAGCCCCCCCCCAGGCCGATCACACACACACACACACACACACACACAACACACAAACCAGGCTGCAGGGGAAAGTTTTGCCCTGCGCCTCGCGCTGCAAGCTCTCCCGCAGCGCAAAAGGCGCAAAAGGAAGCGCGCGCGCCTACCTGCTTGCGAATCAATGGGCAAATGTCACTTTGGGGAGCAGCGGCGAGGAGGAAACTCCGCTTCCCCCTTTTGCGGCGCCGCAGCCCGGACCCCGCAGCTGCTGGGGCTGCAAACCCAGCAATGAATGGAAGAGGCGAGGAGGAGGATGGCGGCGGCGGCGAGGAAGGAAACTCTTACCTCCCAGACTCCCGGCTGCAGCGCCATCAAACCAAGCCTTCCTAGCGTGCCAAAGGGGGACCTCCCTTCTCCACCGGCTGAGCAAGGATCGCCGCCCGGGCAAAGCCGAGGGTGTGTGTATTTTGTGCAAGCGAAGGAGGATTTCCCGGCTGCAGGGAGCAGCGGCAGCTCCTCTTCCTGCCGCAAAATCGCCCCTCCTCTCTCAGCCCGCCTCCCTCCCCCCTCCCCAAACATCCCGCTGCCCGGAGCAGGGAGAGATTTTTGCATGCAATGATATACATTCCGAGGGCCGCCTTTGCATTTCAGGAACTCGGACGAAGGCGCCTCGCTGCATTTCTGTTGCCATCAGAGCGTTTCCTCCCCCCCCCCCGCCAGGGTCTCGGTTAATCCCCTCCTCGCCTTTCTCGGCCTCGCCACAGGTGCTTCCGACCTCTCTTCACACCCAATTGGCTTTTTCTTAGTTTCACCCCGCAGGTGCACCACAGCAAGGTACAACACACCCCACTATCATTTATTTCCCCCCCCACACACACACACTTTCTGCAGCCCCTCGTTTCCCTTGCCCCCTTTTCTCTCTGCACCCCCTTTTTAAATCCCTTTCCCCAGCGCACCCTGTAACCCCATAACTCATCCTCCTCTGCACCCTCCTTCCCCGTTTCCCCCTCTTGAGCACCCCCCCCCGTGTTTCCTCCTTGCTCAGTTTGCAAGCAACAGAACACAAGGGTTTCATTCCCCCAGTGAGGAAGTCTCAGGACCAAAGGAGACCTCTCCTTTTCTTTAAAATAATAATAGAACCATACAATTGTAGAGTTGAAAGGGACCCTGAGGGTCATCCAGCCCAACCCCCTGCAATGCAGGAATGTCAGCAAAAGCAGACAGACAAGGAAGGAAAGGCCCCAACCACCTGAGAGAAACGGTTCCACTGTTGTGAACAGTTCTTCCTGATGTTAAGTAGGGATCTCCTTTCTTGTAATTTCAAGAAAATTGTAGCATCCTTAATCTAGATTGGGGCATTGAATTGGCTCCTATGCTTGGTGGTTTTCCCTTTCTGAATCCTGTCCCCCAGTTCAGAAACGGGGAAGATACCTGCCTTCACTGGTACTGCTAAGTACTTAAAAATCCAGTAAAAAAGCTCATAAGGTGCAAATCTGCACATACAAGTTTACAGACATATATACACAAATCTGAGGGACGCGGGTGGTGCTGTGGGTTAAACCACAGAGCCTAGGACTTGCTGATCAGAAGGTTGGCGGTTTGAATCCCCACAACGGGGTGAGCTCCAGTTGCTCGGTCCCAGCTCCTGCCAACCTAGCAGTTCGAAAGCACGTCAGAGTGCAAGTAGATAAATATGTACTGCTCCGACGGGAAGGTAAATGGCATTTCCGTGCACTGCTCTGGTTCGCCAGAAGTGGCTTAGTGATGCTGGCCACATGACCCGGAAGCTGTACGCCGGCTCCCTCGGCCAATAAAGCGAGATGAGCGCCGCAACCCCAGAATCGGTCACGACTGGACCTAATGGTCAGGGGTCCCTTTAACTTGATACACAAATCTAAGGGCTTCCTTCTGTCATTTCTACTTTACGGTTTTCTGGCTTTCTCCCTCTGACTGAAGGGGCTTTTGGAAACCAGTCATCTCACAGGGAGCGGTTTTCTCCAGGCGGGGGTGGAATCTTTAACATGCCCTTTGTTTTTTAAAAATAGTTATTCATATTTGTATCCCAGGAAAGGAGGAGAAAGTGGAGAATTGGCAAAGGGAGGGGAACAGCACACCTGTTCCTTCCTGAAAAAGTGATGACTCAGGAAAAACATTCCTGACAGGGAAGGAGCAGAGGGCAGGTGGGTGAGACAGCTTTGGCAAAGAAGCAGAAATGGACCACTTAGCCATTTTCTGTTCTGCCTCTCTACTGTACGTGTTGTAGGGCAGAGGCATGCCCAGGGGTCCAACTCTGCCCATCTGCTGCTCCTGCTACTGGAGCCAGTAAGGCCTAGTGCTCAGGCTGGGGCTGAGGCGTCAGCTGTGACTCCTAGCCTCAGCAGGCCCTGTCGTTCTTCATCGGATGGCTGCCCTGCAGACGGTAATATGAAATCTGTCTCTGCCCTCCTGGCCAATTTCTCATTGCCATTTCTGGGGCACTGGATTTGTAGGCAGCCCGTAGCAACAGCCATTTCACCCCCATAAAAATTCAGTGCTCTGGAAATGACTTGCTCAGGGGCAAAGACAGCAAAACGGCAGGGCAGTATCGGCACACAATGGATGCTGCTCTTCTCTCACACTTGACACCCACCGTTCCTGCGGGCATATCCAAGATATGACACAAAGCCCTGCCTTCCACCCCATTCTCCATGGGAAATCAAATCATAAAATACAAAAGCACACAAACAGCCAACCCAAACACCATTTGTATCCCAAGTTATGAATGACAACCTAGCATGCTCTTTTTTTTCAGCATCACTTTGTCAACTCTCCCTCTTTGTCCACCTCCACCAACGCAATAAGCACACAATGTTTCTCAAACTAGGGTCTCCAGTTGTTGTACTACAACTCCCATCATCCCTGACCACTGGTCCTGCTAGCTAAGGATGATGGGAGTTGTAGTCCTACAACAGCTGGAGGGACCTAACATTTCTTTCAAGAGTCCCCCCCACCTTTTTTTACACCACTGATGCAAGGATAGCACTTTATTAAATTGAGGAATCTTTGTAGCCTTATATGAAAACATTCAGTTGCAAGGAAATCTATGTTTTGTCATTATTATTTAAAATTTCAATTGCAGCTATAACTATGAACACACTATAAACCCATGTTGTTGTTGTTGTTTAGTCATTTAGTTGTGTCTGACTCTTCGTGACCCCCTGGACCAGAGCACGCCAGGCACTCCTGTCTTTCACTGCCTCCCGCAGTTTGGTCAAACTCATGCTGGTAGCTTCTAGAATACTGTCCAACCATCTTGTCCTCTGTCGTCCCCTTCTCCTTGTGCCCTCCATCTTTCCCAACATCAGGGTCTTTTCCAGGGAGTCTTCTCTTCTCATGAGGTGGCCAAAGTACTGGAGTCTCAGCTTCAGGATCTGTCCTTCCAGTGAGCACTCAGGCCTGATTTCCTTAAGAATGGATAGGTTTGATCTTTTTGCAGTCCATGGGACTCTCAAGAGTCTCCTCCAGCACCATAATTCAAAAGCATCGATTTTTCAGCGATCAGCCTTCTTTATGGTCCAGCTCTCACTTCCATACATCACTACTGGGAAAACCATGGCTTTAACTATACGGATCTTTGTTGGCAATGTGATGTCTCTGTTTTTTAAGATGCTGTCTAGGTATAAACCCATACCTTCTCCCTTTGGAGCAGTATCCTTCACTAGTTATCCTTGAAAACAGGCAGTACTGTAGTTTTCACAGTTAGAAATCTATGTCATTGTTTGTATGTACTCACCCAGTATTTCCCTAGAAATTTAGCAGGAAGGAAAGGGGAACGTCTGCAGCAAGAGGAGAGAGTTTGCTTGTTTTAGCAAAACCTAAAAATAAAATTTTCTGATTCATATGCCGTTTTTCAGGGAGACGCAACAACCCCATGGGATCAGAGAACAGAATACCTTGTTTTTGTACTTCGTTATATAGAAGGGCAAATTTTGGAAGCAACTGCAAATGAGTAAGATGAATGAACAAGGGCGGGGGGGGGGAAGAGTAAATGTGAATGTAGCTGCCAGCTGCCTCTCCAGACTACAGATTTAAACCAGCTTTGAGTTAGTTCAACAGGCTTTGCTTCAAACCAAGTACTCCTGGATGGAGATGGGGGAGAAATTTGATTTTGTTTGTATTTTAAAGATTACCTGTTTTGTACTCATCAAACCAATACGCGAACGGAACACAGCTATCCTATGAAATTCACGCTTCTCTGAATGTTGCGTCACACTTCTTCAACCAATGCGTACATAGGGGAAATTTGTCTTAGGGGGAATTGTGCATTAAAACACATACATTAGTTAAAATAACATGAAAAAATTAGGGAGAAGAGATTGCAAAAATCTGCATGGGAGCCCAAACTGCATACAACAATACAATACATACAATAAATTGCTGATGAATTTTCATGACTTTTTTTTTTAAGTGCTGCAGAAAAATGGAGAACTGAATTTAAGACGGGAAAATTGAGAAACCGAAATGAACCGATTCATCCATGCCTACTTCTAGGAACTGCTAGTGCATCATTACAAATAAAATAATTTAATGAAGTAATTAAAAGCTCTGTGAGCTCACAGTTCCTGCCCTTAGAGAAGGCAGCCCCCTGTTTCTTCGCATGCGCTGATCTGAGCTTGCCTCATTCCTGATACAGAGGTGTAGCAGAATTACCTGCCCTCCAAGGTGTCTCCCTTTGAGATGATGCATGAATCAGTTCTGTGAGCTTCCTTCCTTCTAGTTAGGGGGAATTGCACAAAACAGGTGCTTGCCCTAGAGTAATTCTCACTTTTGGAAGCTGTGGCTGGATGGTTATGTGGGAGCCGGTTGAAGTTAAATCTTTCGAAGACAGAGGTCCTTTGGCTGGGTTGGGACAATAAGGGATTGGGGGGCCAACTCCCATCTCTTGCGGGGGCGCAATTAGTGGCAGCGCTGTCCATTAAGAGTTTGGGTGTAATCTTCGACACCTCCCTTTCTACGGAGGCACAGGTTGCAGCTATAACAAAGGTGGCATTTTTTCATCTTCGCCAAGCTAAGCAGTTGGCTGCTTACCTCTCTCGCCCTGACCTAGCCACTGTGATCCACATGATGGTCACCTCCAAGCTTGATTATTGTAACTCACTCTACGTGGGACTGCCCTTGAGATTGACCCAGAAACTCCAGCGGGTGCAGAATGCCACGGCGAGACTCCTTACCGGGTCCTTGCCGCGGGATCACATTCACCCAGTGCTATACCAGCTGCACTGGCTCCCGGTGGAGTACAGGATCAGGTTTAAGGTGCTGGTTTTAACCTTTAAAGCCCTATACGGCCTAGGACCCTCGTACCTATGGGACTGCCTCTCCTGGTATGTCCCACGGAGGACCTTACGGTTTTCAAATAAAAACATCTTGGAGGTCCCAGGCCACAGGGAGGTTAGGCTGGCCTCAACCAGAGCCAGGGCTTTTTCGGCTGTGGCCCCGATCTGGTGGAATGCTCTGTCATAAGAGACTAGGGCCCTGCGGGACTTGACATCTTTCCGCAGGGCCTGCAAGACGGAGCTGTTCCAAAAGGCCTTTGGCCAAGGCACAGTCTGACCCCCTGCTCCTTCTGCAATCCTCACAGAACTCTAACCCAATGGTTGCCATTAATTTGATTCTGAATTGATTTTAGAATGTATTTTAATTAATTGACTGTGTGATTTTATGTACGCTGTGCTATTTTTACTTGTTGTTAGCCGCTGTGAGCCCAGCTTTGGCCAGGGAGGGCAGGATACAAATAAAATTATTATTATTATTATTATTATTATTATTATTATTATTATTTACACTCTAAAATGTAAACCCTTTGGGGGGGATAGGAACGAAGTGTGCCTTCAATTTCACTCAAGGAAAAGAAAAAGAATGTGACTCGGCTCTCGAAACTCTGGGAAACAGTGTTTTAGGGATATGTATCATCATGACACAGTTACAATTCCCGGAAATTTTTTGGGAGTGAGCCAAGAGTGTCAAGTGGTTCCAACCTGTTTATTTGTTGTGTAGGAGCTGGGACCTCTGGCAGAGTTCTCTGCCTCTTAACAAAGCTACCATTCCCCTGGCACTCTGGGTGAAGCCATGACAATTAAGCCCCACTAACTTCAAGAATCAATATTTAAAGTCTCTTTAATGCCCACCTCCCCACACCACCCTTTATTATTTGGTTTTTGTGGCTGCCACTATGATGGTGTAACAACGACGGCAAATCTTCCCTATCTCTCTCACTAAAAGGATGCTGAAATAGAAATATCACATCTTGCATTTTTGCCTTTCTTTAGTTCTCCAGAGAAATTGTTGGACCACTGGGCACAATAACACTACTGTGTCATTAAGACATGGGAATCTTTTATTTACTAGATTCCCGACAAAACCTTCCAATGGCTTCTGAATCTACTCCAACAAAGGTAATTCTCCAGTTACACGCTAGCTCAACAGTGGCCAATCAATTAATCACTCCAGCCTTTCTTTAACATCTGTGTGCAGAAAGCTTTATGAATATTAAATAGCTCATCTCCATGGAACCCTTTATCAAGACAGGGCAAAATAAATTGTATGGATTGAATCCCAGGGTTGTTGTTGCTGAAGTACTTTCATGACTTATACTATTAATATGAATAACAAATGGGTTTTATGTCCTTCTTGGTGTATGTTGTTAAGATATTACTCATTGCTTTTAACAAGTGTCTCAAAGCGACCTGCAGAGATTTTTTTATATATAAAAAAATAGAAACCAAAAGCTTGCTAAACAATTGCAAATTCTGAGGAAAAGCTGAGCTTCACAGACATCCCTTGTCCTCCGCCTAACCCTCAGTTCACTAAGCCATCAATCAGAAGCGGTGGGGTTTAATAAGCGTGTTGAACTTGTTTTGAGTCCAAGCCGCTACTCAGTCATTGGAGTTCACTGGGTGATCTTGGTCAGCCTCACAGGTACCTCACAGGATTATTGTGACAATAAAGGGGATTGTTGGAATTCTGGGTTGCTGGAATTTGGGCAGGCCTTCAGCATGGGACAGGGACACACGGGTGGCGCTGTGGTCTAAATCACAGAGCCTCTTGGGCTTGCCGATCAGAAGGTCGGCGGTTCGAATCCCCACGACGGGATGAGCTCCCATTGCTCAGTCCCAGCTCCTGCCAACCTAGCAGTTCGAAAGCACGCCCAAAAGTGCAAGTAGATAAATAGGTACCGCTCTGGCGGGAAGGTAAACAGTGTTTCCGTGCGCTGCTCTGGTTTCGGTGTTCCGTTGCAGCAGAAGCAGCTTAGTCATGCTGGCCACATGACCCGGAAAAACTGCGGACAAACGCCAGCTCCCTCGGCCTGTAAAGCAAGATGAGCGCCGCAATCCCAAAATCGTCTGCAACTGGACTTAACTGTCAGGGGTCCTTTACCTTCACCTTTCAGCATGGGACAGTCAGTGGAAACGGGCACACGTGTATTGTTTGGACTGGCAGAAAGCAAATAGCTAGGATGTCTTTGGGTGGTAAGGAATAAGATAAGACATTACTACGTACATGACATACCACTTTCCAAAACTGAGGAAAGGTCACAGCTCAGTGACAGAGCATTTGAGTTGCATGCAGAAGGTCCCAGGATATTACTAGCCCAAAAATGGAAAGACGACAAGATACCAACTAAAGAAGAATGGCAAGAAAAACTGATGGACTATGCGGAAATGGTGAAGCTAACTGGGGAAATTTAGAGACAAAGACAATAGAGAATTCAAAAAAGACTGGGAACCATTTATGTTGTACTTCCAGAAACATTGTAAAGAAGTGAACTCACTAGTAGAGTTTGAGTACACACAATTAACAAAACGAACATAGAGATTAAGATGTAAAAATTGGGAAATAATAAAGTGTAAGAGGCAATTTGAAAACAATTATGGTATAAAAAGAATAAGAATAGAACAATATTTAATCTAAAGAATGTAATAAAGGTAAAGGGACCCCTGACCATTAGGTCCAGTCGTGGCCAACTCTGGGGTTGCGGCACTCATCTCGCTTTATTGGCCGAGGGAGCCAGCGTACAGCTTCTGGGTCATGTGGCCAGCATGACTAAGCCGCTTCTGGAGAACCAGAGCAGTGCACAGAAACGCCGTTTACCTTCCTGCCAGAGCGGTACCTATTTATCTACTTGCACTTTGATGTGCTTTCGAACTGCTAGGTTGGCAGGAGCAGGGACCGAGCAACGGGAGCTCACCCCGTTGTGGGGATTTGAACCACTGACCTTCTGATCGGCAAGTCCTAGGCTCTGTGGTTTAACCCACAGCACCACCCGTGTCCCTAATAAAATAAGCAGGAGAAGTTAATAGGTAAAGGACCAGAAGAGGAAGTTGAGGGAAGTCATGGGGGGAGAGTATGGGAATTGCATTTTTTCCTTTTTCTTTGAGATAATGTCATTGTAAGGATTATAAAATTGTAAAACTTAATAAAAAATCATTTAGGAAAAAACAACCGAAGGTCCCAGGTTCTCCACATAGGAAGGAGTTCCTGCCTGAAACTCTGAAGAGCAGCTGCCAATCAGTGTAAAAGGCACTGAACTAGATAGACCAATAATCTGACTCAGTATAAGGAAACTTCCTAAAGGATGTGCTAACACACATCCACACCAGCAACTATTGTGGATTCTTAACAGGTTACTTTTGTTCATCGACTTTCCATGGAACGGATAAATCCAGATTAAATGAAGAAAAAGGACAACCTTTCTTTTTCTTCCTTGATGGCAGCAATGTCAGGTAGACAGTGCAAAACACTTTAGAACATGAAATTCCACACCAAACTGCTGTCTGGAAGCACTCTTGTGTGCTGCTGTTTTGAGCTTCTCAATGGAAGAACGGGTCCTTCAAAACATTCAGAAAGTAATATAACTGAAAATGCATCTTGTACAATACTTTCAGAGACTGAAAGCACCTCAGCAGCATAGCCTGTTATTACAGCCCACATGCAGCCTTGGGCCTCAGCCTATGGGTGTCCCCTGCCTGATTATATGAAGGCAACTGTGGCTTCTGCCTGGATTATGCAGAATGTGTGTAAGGTCATTACGGAAAAGTTGTGGAGAACTCGGAAGCTTGCCAAATCGAGTCTTTTTGCTTGGTCCTAATAAAGGTATTCAAGGGACGCGGGTGGTGCTGTGGGTTAAACCACAGAGCCTAGGACTTGCCGATCAGAAGGTCAGCGGTTCGAATCCCCGCGACGGGGTGAGCTCCCGTTGCTCGGTCCCTGCTTCTGCCAACCTAGCAGTTCGAAAGCACATCAATGTGCAAGTAGATAAATAGGTACCGCTCCAGCGGGAAGGTTAAAGGCGTTTCCGTGTGCTGCTCTGGTTTGCCAGAAGCGGCTTAGTCATGCTGGCCACATGACCCGGAAGATGTACGCCGGCTCCCTCAGCCAATAAAGCGAGATGAGTGCCGCAACCCCCGAGTTGGCCACGACTGGACCTAATGGTCAGGGGTCCCTTTACTTTTAATAAAGGTATTACCCAAGTGTGGACTTTGGGGAGCTTTTCTAGAGACACTTCCATTTCCTGAGATCATGGATTTAGGCAGCTGTGGTCAAGCAGACCTCTTTCTCCATCCTCACCCCAACACTGATTCTTTGCTATTTATTTGGGAAGTGGCTGGCTGCAGCAGGGGCTTGTCCTCGGTGGAGGGCTGGCCATGGAACTCTCTCTATCCAAGGTTTAGGTTGAGGGAGGAAGTTAAAGCCTTCTTATTTTGCCAAACCCATGGCACTGTTAAAATCACTGACTCAAAGCCACTTTTCTGCTGACTCTGCTGTGTTGGGTTTTAAATGATTCAACTGCATTGTTATGATAATGTTCTCATGATTTTTGCTGTAAACCACCTTAAGTAAAATGCTTTCTGTCTAGTGTGGTGCTGTGGTTATAGTGTCAGATTTAGAGTGGGAAACCTGGGTTCAAATCCACCCACAACAACTCTGTCTCTCAGCCTAGCCTACTTTTCAAGAACAGCAGTTGTGGCACCTTAAATGACAAACAATGTCAATATGGCATGTAAGATTCCACAGACCAAAGTCCATCAGGCGCATGATGTGAAGTCCTAAACTGTCAGGAGTGTGTACTCAAGTGGTTGAGGGAACGGAGAAGATTGAGGTCGGAGGGAAAGATAATGTAAAAAATGAGCAGACAGCTATAGATACCTAAAATCAAAATGGTTACAGTGACAAGTGACTAACTAGTGCTGACAATAATACAAATATCGATAAGATAATGAACAAACCTGAGATTGCACAAGACCAGGGGGGTTTTTTCAGCAGGAACTCTGTTCCGGCACCTCTCAAGTGGGAGCTAAGACAGTTTTATTCTGAAGATAAAAGTGGGGCTCGTATGCCACACTGATTTTGTTAGAGAAAATGCAAGGTGTTGTTTGCTGTTGTTATTTACAGTGGTACCTCGGGTTACAGACACTTCAGGTTACAGACTCCGCTAACTCAGAAATAGTACCTCGGGTTAAGAACTTTGCTTCGGGATGAGAACAGAAATTGGGCGGCAGCAGCGCGGTGGCAGCGGGAGGCCCCATTAGCTAAAGTGGTACCTCAGGTTAAGAACAATTTCAGGTTAAGAACGGACTTCCGGAATGAATTAAGTTCTTAACCCGAGATACCACTGTATTTGACTTGCTGGCTGAACGTTACCCAAAAGTCTTGAAGCAACCTACAATTAAGTGTGTGTGCACACGCACAAAAATGACACTTTTTATAATGTTACTATTACTGAATATATAACATTACTGAATATTACTGAATCAATATAATATAAATGTAGTATTACTGAATGAATAACGTCAACTTGGTGCAACCCATCCATTCTAGGGCCATGGCCCTTTAACAATTTTACTTTCCAAAGAGTTTTGATGGTGGTTTCTTTATCTTGAAAGGGGCTAAAAGGAAGCCGCCCCCCTTCTTCTTAATGCCTCAACAGTCTCCACACAGATTCTTTCAAAGAATCGCCAAGCTGACCAGGAGCCAGATCTGGGCACTGGGGCAAAGACAGACCCTTGCTTTTACATACACATACCCCAGGGACAGTACTCGCTAAGAAATCCTTGGAGAATAGGTCTTTTGACTGAATGTGTAGATTTTGCTTTTGAAGGCTGTGGCGATGCCTGGAGAAGGGGACCATGGGCCTTGTGACACGGCCGATTAACAAATGGGCTTTGTCCTGTGTCGCTACCAGGACACCTGCAGCTGCGCCACCATGCCTTTCACAATAGGAGGGCTTTGTTAGAAGGCTGGTCTCCAAAGGATGGAGCAAAGGAGCGTAAAAAGGGAAAGTTTCCCCCCATTAAGTCACTGAGTCTCCCCCAAATAGAGCTGTGTCATATAAAAACTCTTGTCTTCGTGTGTTAACTTGGAAGGGCCTGGAGGGCTGGATCATAAACAGATGAGCCTTTTTGTGCCGCATTTTCCCTTTTCGAAAAGAACTGGCCATTTTGCAAATCCCAATTATTGTCATTTGCTTCAGACAGCATTCCTGATCACAGCTGGCAAAAAGCCCACAAACAGAATGGCATGGAACTGGTGCCTAGGATAAAATACGTCTTCAAAAGTGAGGGGACAATGCTGCTTTTGTCTAGTGCTCAGCGACAATGGCAACCGGCTGCTTTCTGCTGCTGCTATTGGGTGTGTGTGATGCTCTGTGTAAATGTGCTTAGGTTGTAATGTATTTTTACTTACATGTGTGTTTTAAATTTGTTGCTAGTGACTTGGAGCAACGGACAAGTTTGATACTATTTTTTAATCGTCGTGGTTTAGAAACCAAGATTCCAGAGTCATCTAACAGAATTTAGCATAACATTTCATTATGTACCATTTAATATTAAAGAAATTAATGTTGCGGTCCTGTGCCCTTTTCTTGCAGGGGAGGCAAGAAGCTGCACTGAGTTCAGTAGGACTTCATTCCAGGTAAACATCAGATTGTTTTATTACAGTGTCTTGTCTGGGATGGGGCACCCCATGGCTTCACAATCTAGATTAACTTTCCTCAGTGTGCTGGGCCCGGGGGTAAACACGAGCAATGTGATCCAGGTCCGGTCCCAAATCCAAGGGTTCTGCGAGGTGTCGATCCGACAGAGCCAATGCAGGTCACAAGGCAGGAAACCAGGCTAGGTCAGGCACAGGGTCACAGGCAGGTTCTAGCAAACAGCAATGTTGCTCCCGCAACCTGGGGCAGGGTCCGACAGCCTTTTATCTCTGTCGGGGTAACGACCGATCCTGATCCCCTGGTGACTCACCTCCCTGTCTCGCCCGAAGGTGCTCCTGCCAGTACTCAGGTCTCTCCTTCTCTCAGACCTTAGCCCCTGTAGCTCGGGAGATGTTGGTGGGTTACTAGACCCCGAGGCCGCCTCAGCCTCTCCTGACCGACCTGGTAGTGGAGCAGCTGTAAGTGACTGCTCAGCCGAAGGCAACGAGGTAATCCTCACATCTGGAGCCAGGGCAGGCTCAGGCCCTTGACTCGGCCCAGCTGGTGCTTGTTGCAAGGGAACCTGTGCAGACTGGGGCTCTTCAGAATCAGGCCCCAGACATGGTTCCGATGCCGCCTGAGGCAAAGGATCCAGTGCGGACTGAGACTCCTCTGGTCCCGAGTCCCAGGCCATCACACTCAACCTGGTGCCCACCAGACAGAGGCGCCAGCTTGCAAGGGCGATGGGTGTGTGTGACATCACATGCATGATGTCAGGATGTTGGGAGGAGCTGGGGATGGAGCCAGACATGGAGGCCCCATGGCTTCAATGGCCGGCAGCTCCTCTTCCATCTCCTCCTGGCTTCACCACAAGTGGGAGGCAGCTTTGACCCCCCTTTCCCTCTGGAGGAGGAGCAGAAGGAGTCGGCCACTGGAGCTGTGCCATGTTTGGCTCTATGCTTCGCCTCTGAGCTTTTGCGGCATTGGGGACCCAGCCCCCACCCCAAAAATATAGGGCTTGGCCCCCAGGAGCTGGAGTTTCTGTCACCAGATGTTTTGGACAACACGTCTCATCAGCCCCAAGCAGCATGGCTGTGCTCAGTGGGGCCGATAGGAGTTTTAGTCTAAAATATATGGAGATCACTAGTGTGCTGGTCCCGGGGGGTTACTGTGCAGCGAGGTCCGAGTCCAGTCCGAGGTCAAGGGTGGGGTATGGAGGCTGTCCATCAAGGCTGAAGCAGGGTTCCAAGGCAAGGAGTCGGGTGAGGTCAGGAACACTGGCAGAGGAGCAGGACAGGGTGCAGGCAGGAACAGGTAACCAACAATGTTGCTCCCGCAACCTGGGACTGGGGCTGACTGGCTTTTATCTGCCCCGAGGCATAGGGCGGCCCCGGTCCACAGGTGACTTGCCTCTCCTGGCCTGGAGGCGAGCACTCCTCCTGCGGGAACTTAGTTCCCTCCGCCTCTCTGCCCTGAGCCTCTGCAGCTCAGGAGAGGCTGGAGGGTTACCAGACCCAGAGGCAACCTCAGCTTCCCCTGACAGGGCTGAGAGTGGAGCACCTGCAGGCAATGGGTCCTCCATCACCTCAGGGGTCAGAGCAGCCTCAGCTGGTGCCTGCACCTGAGGATCCAGCACAGGTGAGGACCCTTCAGGCTCAGGCCCCAGCCCCGGCTCAGCTGGTTCTGGAGGCGGGGACTCCTGTGCAGGCTGGGATTCCTCAGGTTCAGCCTCTGAGTCCGAATCCCAGGCCATCACAACTAGGTTGAGAAAGGCTGGCCTTGGGCTGTATTCAAGTTACTACAGAGGCAGCTGGATTTCCTCCTGTGTTCTGGCTTGGCAAAGAAAGCAATCCTACCCTCTCAACTAGTAATCATTACACAGTAGGCCTGTTGAAGAAATGGTTACTTAGGATGTGTGCAGAGTTTACTTTTAAAGCGCATTAGAAGCACATTCCCCCCCCCCAAAGAATTCTGGCCACTGCAATTTCCCCCTCACAGAGTTACAATTTCAGGCAACCCTCCACAAACTATAGTGCCCAGAATTCTTTGAGGAAAATGGTGTGCTTTGAATATGCGCTAAAGGCATAGTGTGCAGGCAGCTGTATGAGTTCAGACAATATTTTTGTCAGTACATGAAGGTAACTGAAGTTACAGGATCCAATTCTGGCATCATTGGCTGGTTTTATTTACTTTCGTGGATTAAGCATTCTTCCATTCTTCCATTTATCCAGGACAAAGAATCATCAAGCACTTTTGTTGAGGACACATGACCGCAGATGCAGCAGAAATGTTTTTTGGATTTTTTTGTTCTTGGCCATCAACACCAAGACTATGAGACAAGTATGTGTACTTACCTGGGTGGTGCTGATTATTTCAACAAAGATCTCTTTATCCGAGCCAGATTACTATAACCTGCCAGCAACAGAGGTTTGGGTTGTCAGATAAGGACTTCTGTGCCTCTTTGTGACATTGGTGCCACATTCTGGATCCTAATTACTTCCACTGCAAAGGCAAAGTACTAGACAACAGTTTACTCTCCGGTAGTCAACTTAGGATTTTCAGTGAACGTATAATTTTAGAAAAATACTTACTTGCATGTGAGATCGGATATTCAACATGAGGATTTTGTGGACCTCTCAAAAAGCAGAATTTAAATTGTGGGGTAGTAGCAGTGGGTGAGATTGTTGATCATAGCTGGGTGCTTAACTCTGTGAAAATCTGCAAAAGAGAATGCTGTAAGAGTAGCAGATTTCTCTGGTCCTCCTAAGGTCAGATTAATACACACTGTTTCCAAAGGCGAAGCAGAACAGAACATTTTAAACTACCAGGACATACAATATCTAAAACTAATACTGTATAATAATTCAAGATAATCCTTGTAAGATCATAACAAGAATCCATCTAGTCCATCATTTTCAGTTTCCAGCCGTGCTCTGACAGATATCTTGGGCAGTTTGTAACAAGGATATGAAGGCAAAGGTTATCCTCTGCTTGCCCCATGTGATTTTTAGAAGTACAGGGCTTTTGAACGTGGGATGTACAGATCAGTCTGTTTTCAGTCTGTGCCACATAAGTCCATTTGGTGATATTTTTGCATTAAGAACAAATGGCAGATTAATGGACCATATGGAAAATTGTATTTAACTACATGCTTAAATATGTATTTTATCACAAAATATGTACTTAAATACTATTTTATGTTTCCGTGTATGCATTTCTAAATCCATTTTATCCTAAAATGCACATTTTAGTGCATTTTGGTACATCTTTTAGCTGAGAACTTTATTGCAACTGTATTTGCAGAAGAGCAAAATTCTAAGCCGAATTGCATTCCAGCCCAAGTATAAATCTGGAAGGTGCTATATCAGGTCGCTTCTCTTTAAAATGTGGACCTAAGAAAATTCTTCTCAATCTGTATTCTGAACACAGATGTTCCCTTCAGCTCTCAAGGCTAATAACTGCAGATACATTTATCCCCCATTAATTTGCCTAATCCTTTTAAAACGGCGTCTAAACTAGAAGCCGTCACCAACTTACTAATGAATTCCAGAAGTTCATTACGCATTGCATGAACCAATGCGTACGGTGCAGCCTCCTAATTAGATGTTGTAAATATTTCCACAAAATAGGGTGGTATCTCCTCCTCACATCTGCCATCGCATCCTTGTGTGGCTGGACTTGTCCTTAGGGGGCGAACATGCAGGGCACTGACAAGGCCTGTTGGAACTCTGTGCGATCAGATCCTAGCCCAGATAATACGCACTGTGGCTCTACGTCGCAGTGGAAGATTTTGTACTGAAAGCTGTCTTTCCAGTAAGCTTATCTTGCTGTTCCTTCTTTTTGGTGAACTGCCTGTTAAGCTTTGAAGGAACCTCAGGATTCCCCAAACTCATTTTAAAGACCACCGTTGCTGAGGTAGAACTGTATATTTGTTTCCAGGGCAAAGCCGTATGTTACTTGTATATTGTTATTGATTTTGGGGGGGGACTCCCCTAAACCCTACAAATTAATAAATGGTAGGATTTTGATTGTTTGGGGTGTGAAGGGAGAAATACAGGCTGCAGAGGAATTCCTGGACTAGCCTATGTAAAATGACCTGGCCAAGCTAGGACCATTAAGAAACAAGACAAGGTGAACCATTGGCAATGCAAGAGAACTGTCCTTCCTCCTTGCCCCAAGGTGTGAACAGAGACAGGGAAAGGTTGCCCAGGGTAACTGGGTGTGGACAGGAAAAGAGAGTTTTTGAGCAAGATGTTCTGGGAAGAGGAAGAAAGACTGGGAGCCATCTTGGTCAGGATGGCTGAAGGCAGGCTGGGAGACTCCATGGCTGCACTGCTGTGGGGCAGAAAGCCCCTCTTGATATTACCATGCTGTAAGATCTGGACTCCCTCCATGCAGACTGAAGGTGTAAATGGGTAAATAAACCACATTTCTTAAAGCTACAACAGTCTCTGTCGCGTCTCAGTTCTCCAAAGGAACACAGACCCTGGGTGAGTGCCTGGAACCCCATGGGCTCTTGTTACCGCTCAGCAGAGAGAGGGGGAGGCACCTTTTGTAACAATATTAATATATGGATGATGTCGAGACTATGAACAGACCTCACTGCTGGTAAAAATACAGTGGCAGCAGCTGTATGGAAGCAGGAACTATGTCAATATTGAGTCATCTCATGCCACGCTGCTCCTAATTTAAGGAGACATCAACTGCTCTTGGCCTCTTCCTTCTGTATTAGAGCTTTGGAAATAGGAGCACATCTCTCAGTATATAAATTAAGGGATGCTGGAGCCTTGAAAAGAGAGGCTCAGCTTTTCAAAGGGAAACCTATTATTTTTCTGTGCTCCGTCCTTCTTCTGTGTCATCTGGGACCTTTCGTGCAAGGGCACCGTTCTGTTTATTTACATTTATGTTTAGATTTGCATCCTGCCTTTCCACAAAAGAGTCCTGTGGGTGGCTCGCAACATAATACTATACAGTAATGCAATCAACATCAATCAAAATCAGAAACAGACGTGGCGAAGCAGAAGGACTGTATGCAAGAGCATTGTTCTAGTAGCCTGGGAAAATAAACAAAATGTTTTTCCAGTTAATATAAATGAATCGGTTTTGTAGCTCTTGTATATCCTACTCATGTCATGGGGACCACCACCAGGAAAAACTCAGCAGGTGGTGGCACCCAAAGAAGGGCCTCATCTCTCAATATCTGCAGGCATTCCCCCCTTGTTCTTGATATAGATCTGCACTCAACTCTTCTTCCCTGCTGGGAAGCGGGGTGCCATTTTGAGATTCACCTCAGGTGCCAAAATGTTTTGGGCCAGCCCTGTGTGAGTTATCTCTGAAACTAATGCCACCCTTTGACGTTTGTGGCCTGACAGCCCAATCCTCAGAAGCAAGCTTTGTTCAGGGAAGTTTTTAATGTGTGACATTTTAGTGTATTTTTGGTCTCTGTGGAAGCCGCCCAGAGTGGCTGGGGAAACCCAGCCAGATGGGCGGGGTACAAATAATAAATTATTATTATTATTATTATTATTATTATTAAGTTCAAAGAGACTTGCTCCCAAGAAAGTTGCAGAGCCTCACTGTGCGCTAACGCCTAGTTTTGCACAGCTGAAATTTCCAGCATTCTTGCATTTATTTTTAAATGAATATCATCAAAGAAGGGAAGAAAACTGGTGCGGACGAGGCACGGAATGTAACCTCTTTCTTACTTGCGTGAGAAAGAAAAGTAGCTGCACAGATGAAGGAGATTCACAGGCAGAATCTTAATTCTCCTAAGTGAAAATGAATGGGTAAGGACTTGTTCAGTCTCTTGAAGAACTGAATCCATTTTGATTGCTTCAAATGAAGCTACAGGCCACATCAAAGTATTTTTGTATACTCTGCCCCCCCCCGCCTGTGTTACATCAAGTCCCAGGTAGTAAAGCACTACTTGCCAAAAGGAACATTTGCAAGATGAGCGAATGACAAACAGGAGCTGTTAATCCAATTATATAAACAGTATTTATCACTCAAGCAACTGGCAATTTGAAACTTGCAGTGGATAGAAATATGCTGAGCTGGGAATCGTGACCTTGAAAACACACACACACACACACACACACACACACACACACACACACACACACATATCCTGGAGAGAAGATGGTCCTTTGGAGACCTGTAACTTCACTCAAAAGGTACAGACCTCAACTACACACACACAATGTCAGTGCACAGTACAATGTTTTAAATTTTACACTTAGGCCTCAGAGAGCTCTCAAATGACTATTCTGTATTGGGAGGTTTGTGAGTCTGTTATATTTTGTTGTTGTTGTTGTTTAGTCATCTAGTCATGTCCAACTCTTCGTGACCCCCTGGACCAGAGCACGCCAGGCACTTCTGTCTTCCACTGCCTCCTGCAGTTTGGTCAAACTCATGCTGGTAGCCTCGAGAACACTGTCCAACCATCTCGTCCTCTGTCGTCCCCTTCTCCTAGTGCCCTCCATCTTTCCCAACACCAGGGTCTTTTCCAGGGAGTCTTCTCTTCTCATGAGGTGGCCAAAGTATTGGAGTCTCAGCTTCAGGATCTGTCCTTCCAGTGAGCACTCAGGGCTGATTTCCTTCAGAATGGATAGGTTTGATCTTCTTGCAGTCCGTGGGACTCTCAAGAGTCTCCTCCAGCACCATAATTCAAAAGCATCAATTCTTTGGTGATCAGCCTTCTTTATGGTCCAGCTCTCACTTCCATACATCACTACTGGGAAAACCATAGCTTTTACTATACGGACCTTTGTTGGCAAGGTGATGTCTCTGCTTTTTAAGATGCTGTCTAGGTTTGTCATTGCTTTTCTCCCAAGAAGCAGGCGTCTTGTAATTTCGTGGCTGCTGTCACCATCTGCCATGATCATGGAGCCCAAGAAAGTAAAATCTCTCACTGCCTCTATTTCTTCCCCACTTTTTTTTTTTTTTTGCTTAATTTGCACATCCAAAATACAGATCCCTCACTTCCTGTGGCCTCTGTATCATCTCAACACCAAAGGATGAAGGAAATGTAATGAGTGGGTTGGAATGATCAGACAGGATCCTCCTGGTGAGAAAATGTATTTAGGAAATTCCACAGGCTGGGACCAGCTTGACATTCAGTAGGAATGGCAGCTAGCGCTATTCCTTCTGAAGATATGCTAACAACCTCAGCAACTCCACACAGCAGGGCTGCTCATTAGCTACTTGAGCAAAAGGAGAGATTTGTAAATGGCTAAACAAAGAGGTAAACACAAGGTAGTGGTAGCTCTCAGCTGTAACAACAGCAAAGAGGCTTTTCCCTGTATAAACAAACAAAGCAACCCCCTTCCCTGTTGTGTGAGAGAAGCCTTAATTCATAGGTATAACACTGGGGTAACCACTGAAAAATAAGTAACCATTTGAGTACTGTCTGAGGTAACTGTGGCACGATTATGTATGCTTCACCCACAGTGGCCAATCTGTCGTGAAAGAGCGTGTAAAATTTTATTTTGCACCTATGGTTCACATCATGAACCCACAAGCATGTGGGTTTCCAGAGAGGCAATGGTCACAACTTTGTTCCCCTCCCTGACCATTTTGCTGCACTGCAGTGGCGAAGCTGCATGCTCTGCTACCGGGGGCGGAGAGCAGGCGGGGGCGTGGCTGGTGCCCCCAGTGGGCATGGTGTGTGCTCTCAGGGGCGTGGCCTGCCACCCGAGGGCATGGCGCATGTTCTGGGGGCGTGGTGCACTGCCTGTGGGTGTGGCACCCTACTGGAATAGTGGTGCCGGGAGCGGTCCACTCCCTCTGCATTCCTGTTCCTCCGCCAGTGCTGTGAGAAACCATGGTTTGGTTTAGTGTGTCATCCAGATTCAGGCTCGTGCTTCAGCTGGCTCCAAAATAAGGAGCTGTAACCAAGATTTAAGATCCGTATAGTTAAAGCTATGGTTTTCCCAGTAGTGATGTATGGAAGTGAGAGCTGGACCATAAAGAAGGCTGATTGCCAAAGAATTGATGCTTTTGAATTATGATGCTGGAGGAGACTCTTGAGAGTCCCACGGACTGCAAGAAGATCAAACCTCTCCATTCTTAAGGAAATCAGCCCTGAGTGCTCACTGGAAGGACAGATCCTGAAGCTGAAGCTCCAATACTTTGGCCACCTCATGAGAAGAGAAGACTCCCTGGAAAAGACTCTGATGTTGGGAAAGATGGAGGGCACAAGGAGAAGGGCGACAGAGGGCGAGGTGGTTGGACAGTGTTCTCAAAGCTACCAGCATGAGTTTGACCAAACTGCGGGAGGCAGTGGAAGACAGGAGTGCCTGGCGTGCTCTGGTCCATGGGGTCACGAAGAGTCGGACACAACTAAACAACTAAACAACAACAACAACAAACCAAGGTTTGCCCCTGTGAGCAGACCTGAGGTAATCTGAGTTATTCATGATCTATCATTTCACCCTCAATAGGCATTTACAAGAGAGATACAAAGTGAATTGTTATGGATTACTTCACTCTGGCTCCCACTTTTCCACATAAATGGGCACAAAGAAGCGTGCGATACAGTAAAAATGCAAAAGAGGGGCTAAAATTTTCAAAAGCGTACAGAGCAGCTTTTTTGATCAGATCCCCAAGGAAGTACCTGTGATTCAAAATTATTACTCCTCTCCACTAACTACATTGCAATGGAATTTTGTGGTGGGGAAGGAACACTCTCACACCATGCATTGAAAGCGCTGTAATACAACTGTAAACAGCAATGAATTCTGGGAGATGTATTTTTTTAAGGGTGCTGTGTGTAGTTAGATGGCCTCCTATTTCCCCCCACAGAGCTACAATTTCCAGATAAGTTTAACAATCAATCCCTTTGTCTGGGGAACTCTGAGAATTGTAGCCCTGTGAGGGGAATGGGGGATCTCCTAACAGCTTTAAGAGCAAAAGAAGGACCAAGAAAAGGAGCCAAGATGCTCCTCTCTGCGTGGTTCTTCATGATGGGAGTGGTGCTGGGAATAGGCATCTGAAGAGAGCTAATGAGGAAGCAGAACGGGCAGCAAGGAGCGTGGCACACGGCCAGGAGCAGTAGTAGGCTGAAGTTCACATCTTGATTTCAAATAACTAACCAGATCTTGGACTACAGTCCTCTGTTTTGTCTTTCTGAGGACAGAGGAATTAGCACAGAGATGCTATTCAGGACATGGCTTCAAGATTACCCAGCCGGCATTTCTATACACTGGAATTTCTGTTCAAGAGACATTTCCTTCCCTCCCCAACACACATTCCATTCCATGTGATGCTCCTTAGAAGCGCTTTTTGATTAGACTTTGCTGGTAAAAAATTCATGTGGTCTGCTGCACAGGTGGGTATAGGAGAACATGGGTGCTTTTTATATCCAGTTGGCTTGTCTTCTTTGAAGAACACATCGCTGCTGCCTTAATACTTTTTTTTTTAAAGCACACAGCACAAAGACTTCAAAGAGAATATTTCCTCTTGATTCTCTTTGCTGTGGGGCAGTCAGATGCAAGAAACACACACACACAAATTCTCTCTCTCTCTCTCTGATTGTGGGCAGCCGACAGGAAGGACAAAAGCAGTTGTTTTCATCAAAATTCTTAGTCACACCATCCACATCATGACCCTAAGCTGGTCTGAAAGAGAGAAGCAAACAAGCCTTTCATATAGCGAACAGGCCTTCTGAAATAGCCTCACCTACATCTAAGGAATATCTTGAAGCTGGTAGGAGTGAGTAGGACCCTGCTATCTATCTATCATCTATCTATCTATCTATCATCTATCTATATCTATCTATATCTATCTATATCTATCTATCTATCTATCATCTATCTATCTATCTATCATCTATCTATCATCTATCTATCTATCTATCTATCTATCTATCTATCTATCATCTATCTATCTATCTATCTATCTATCTATCATCTATCTATCTATCATCTATCCATTACTGGCTTTTCCTTTAAAAATAGAATAAAAAATGAACCTAGAAGTATGTTTGTTCTTATATAATTGAGATAGTCTTCTTCTTTGGCGATCACTCATAGCCAAGTAAGATTGTCTTCCATGAACATGGTCTTCACAGTGGGTCCGTAAGTGACTGTGGGGGCCAATTCTGGATCCACACGTCCTTCCACAGTGGGGACAGGGGTTTCCAGGTGGGAGTTGATCATGGTGATGGTTTGCCAAACGTGCCTTTCTCTTAGCACATTTCTCCTTTTCGTCCTGCGTTCTAGTGTCTTCAAAGCCCATGCTGGCCTTACTTGGTAGATGTGGTGGGCAGCAGCAGTACTCTGATCAGTGAGCTGTGATTTTAATTTCCCAGACCCCACTGGGGGGCTGTCATTTTAACTTTTCACAGTACAAAGTTCAACAAGGGCACTGTAGGAACCTCAAGATGTCACAGGTACTAGCCAATCAGGTTACGAAAAAGGAGCAATGCAGCAGCGAGCTCCAGGTGGCTGGAAAGCCAAACAGGATGTTGACGTTATGGGACTGTACCGTGGGAACAAAGGACAGTCTATTCAGTGTACTGAGCACCGGATGTTAGCTCAGAGTGTCACCTGATCTGTACTGGAAGTACATGGGAGGAGTTTTCTCTCTCTGCTGTTGGTGATGAGAGAGTGCAGACACGATTCTCTGTACTGCTGGAAGGACAGAAATAAAGGCACGTAAATACATTTCTGTCTGTCTCTCTCCCCTCCCTGGGAATGGTAGGGGAGGAGTGGTGTGTTCTTCTCACGTTAGAGGAGGATC
The DNA here is from genome assembly GCF_027172205.1 of Podarcis raffonei. NCBI lineage: Eukaryota > Metazoa > Chordata > Lepidosauria > Squamata > Lacertidae > Podarcis > Podarcis raffonei. The sequence goes on from NC_070618.1 coordinate 8,019,914, forward strand.
GCCGATTGAGACCTTGCCTGCGCCTGCTGGAGAATGCAGCCAGGGAGGTCAACAGGGAATCAAGCCGAGGCACCTGGAGGGTGGCCAATTCCTCTGACTTTTGGCTTGAAACCCGACACTTCATGGCCACCTTGTGCATAGCCAAGGAGGAGTGGTGGAGACTGCCTCCTCATCCTGACCCTTCCAGGGAGGAAAAAGAGGAAGACAGTATAAATTTACAACAGGGGTTTGCGGGAGGTCACAGCTCACAGGCAGATGAGGGGAAAAGTTGGGAAATAATGAGAGAGGAGGAGCAGGCAGAGCTGGAGCAGCAGCTGGCTGCCACGTTGTCACTAGAAAGCATTCCAGACCCATCTCCCAGAACCTGGCAAGCCTTAAAAGTAGGAGAGTAAATGGCCACTCCATACACTCACCTGCACACACACACAGAACACACAGACACACACACACACAGAGGCAGGCAACCTCCCTCAGCCTTAGTTGATCTGTGCCAATCAGTCAAGGTAGGGAGTTATCGCTCTCAATCTCCGCTCATTAGGTGATCAATCTGATGGAGTCATCTGCCTCTCTCCATCAGGGTGCTGTCCTCTGCCTATACAGTGGTACTGTACCTCGGGTTAAGAACTTAATTTGTTCTGGAGGTCCATTCTTAACCTGAAACTGTTGTTAACCTGAGGTACCACTTTAGCTAATGGGGCCTCCTGCTGCCGCCGCGTGATTTCTGTTCTCATTCTGAGGTAAGGTTCTTAACCTGAGGTACTATTTCTGGGTTAGCGGAGTCTGTAACCTGAAGCGTCTGTAACCGGAGGTACCACTGTATCAGCATTGTGTCATTTTTCTTTCTTTCTTGACTCACCACCAAAGTGATTAGGGTCTTGGAGGGCCAGATAAATATGTTTGGGGAACAGATCCAGGGGTCAGCAAACTTTTTCAGCAGGGGGCCAGTCCACTGTCCCTCAGACCTTGTGGGGGGTCGGACTATATTTTGAAAAAGAAAAAGAAAAAAAAGAACGAATTCCTATGCCCCACAAATAACCCAGAGATGCATTTTAAATAAAAGCACACATTCTACTCATGTAAAAACACGCTGATTCCCAGACTGTCCGCAGGCCGGATTGAGAAGGCGATTGGGCTGGATCTGGCCCCCGGGCCTTAATTTACCTACCCATGGATGACACCCTCAAATTAGGGGTTAGCCTTGGACGAAGCATTATGTACCCATAATAAAATGCAATGCAATGCAATAAATAATAAAATAAAATAAAATAAAATACACACTCTCTCTCATCTCTGTGTTCCGGGACATAAAGAATATAACCGAGACAGTCCTTACCAAGACTCCAAAGACTGCACAATAAATGTTAGCTTCCCTTTTCCTTTGTAAAAGATTGCAGATAACAACTTCCCCCAGAGAAAAATGTTGGCATAGCCTGTCTAGGTTTGAAATAAAATGGTTCCCTCTGCTCACATCAAAACACACTGATTGCTGTGAGTGTTGTGGGCTGAAGGCTGTCCGGGGAGATATCTGATGGCTGAAGTGTTCTGATTTAGGGCAGCACAGTTGTCCAATTTGGAAATGCATTCCACATTAAAGCAATCTGCACTGCCCTCCATGGATTTAGGCTGCCTACACACACAGCATTTTATTTTAGAATCAATGGAGACTGAGTATTTTCCTACACAGTCCATATACAGTGGTACCTCGGGTTAAGAACTTAATTCGTTCTGGAGGTCCGTTCTTAACCTGAAACTGTTCTTAACCTGAGGTACCACTTTAGCTAATGGGGCCTCCTGCCGCGGCTGTGCAATTTCTGTCCTCATCCTGAAGCAAAGTTCTTAACCTGAGGTATTATTTCTGGGTTAGCAGAGTCTGTAACCTGAAGCACCTGTAACCTGAAGCGTCTGTAACCCGAGGTACCACTGCACAATCTAGATCTATCCCATATATTTAGGGCTGCCTTCAGATGTCTTCTAAAAGTCTGGTAGTTGTTTTTCTCTTTGACATCTGGTGGGAGGGTGTTCCACAGGGCGGGCGCCACTACCGAGAAGGCCCTCTGCCTGGTTCCCTGTAACCTCACTTTTTGTAGTAAGGGAACCACCAGAAGGCCCTCAGCGCTGGACCTCAGTCTGGGCAGAATGAGGGGGTGGAGACGCTCCTTCAGGTATACTGGACCAAGGCCGTTTAGGGCTTTAAAGGTCAGCACAAACACTTTGAATTGTGCTCGGAAACGTCCCTGGAGCATGGCCTCCATTTTTTCCTGTAGCACATTAAGAAGAAAGCACCACACCTGAGTACAATCGTGGCTCTTTCATTTGCTTACAAGCTGGCTTGGGGGAAAAAAAGATTTCTGTTTTCACAGCAAACAAAGAATAGGAGCCAGCTGATTGCCAAAACAGATAAAGGGTTAGTGTCATAAACTTTATGAATGCTGACCCTCAGGGTTCTGTGGCTTCAGTGGCAAATGGTGGGGGCTGGAGAAAAGCATATCTGATAACACAACACCCACACCCAAACACCCTAGGAACGTTAACAGGCACACTTTAACGAGGCGTGTTCTTCCTGTTACTAATGATCCCATTTGTTCCCAGAAGATTGCCTCTCTGGTTCTAGTAACCCAGTGGGCCCAGCAGACTTGTTGGCAAGAATGCCGCAGGAGGAGACATAGCCGGCGGTGGGGAGGCAGGGATCTTAATCTCAGCAACTGTTTCATGGGGGCAAGGCCTGACACTCCTGTGCTGATCCTGTTTTGCTAATTGAGTGGTACCTCTGGATGCGAACGGGCTCCGTTCCGGAGCCCCGTTTGCATCCTGAGTAAAACGTAAGACGCGACTGCGCTTGTGTGGGTCGCGTTTTGCCACTTCCGCGCATGCACATGACATCATTTTGAGTGTCTGCACATGTGCGAGCAGCAAAACCCAGAAGTACTCCGTTACTTCCGGGTCGCCACGGAGCGTAACTTGAAAACGCTCAACCTGAAGCACATCTAACCCGAGGTATGACTGTAAAGAGTTAACTTCAGCTTGCTAAGTGTGGTTTACTGCTGGCTCGGTCAGTGCACAGGGGGAGGCAAGAGTGGAAAGCCCAGCTCCCCAAGTGGAAGCCCTTTTGCATACCCTCCAACATTTCTCCAATGAAAACAGGGACATCCTATTCCATACCCTCCAACATTTCTCTGATGGAAATTTTGTTGTTTAGCCGTTTAGTCGTGTCCGACTCTTTGTGACCCCATGGACCAGAGCACGCCAGGTACTCCTGTCTTCCTGATGGAAATAGGGATGTCCTAAGAAAAAGTGGGACATTCCGGGATCAAATCAGAAACTGGAATGGCTTCTGTAAATCCGGGACTGGCCCTGGAAAACAGGGACATGTGAAGAGTCTGCTTTGCACAGCTTCTGCTGAGGGGACTCACTACTGGAGTCCTTCCCATAGCAATTATTTCTATATTTGCATCTATACAGCTAAATTAGCATGTGTGCATTTTACACAAACCTGTGTCTTCTTTTGCTTTCTCTTCTGGCAACGCATAAAACGATATCCTGTTAATTATTCTGACCCACCAAGCCCTGCACCTGCCTGAGGCGGCCCGTATTTCAAAACAGAGGCTGCAGTCTTAAACAGTCCCTTACTTGGGAGTAGGCTCCAATGAACATGGTGGGACTTCCTTCAGCATGAAAACACACCTAGGATTGGGCTGCAAACATTGTCTGACTACCACACACAAACATACCACAGGCTGAAGCTGCTACAAGCCGGCAAGAGCAGATTAAAAGGATGAGGGCAGGAACTTCAAGAATGAGAAAAATTTAACTGGGAGCCAGCCTTGATGGAAATAGCCTTCGTGGATATTGATAATAATGGCTAGAAAGTGACAAGTCACATTCTGCCCATTAATCCCTTTCAAACTGCAGCATTCGCCCCTCACCAAGGCTTTTCTTAAGGCATTGACTGTGGGAGAATTGTTGTTTGCGTAAGGCACAGAATAGTCTACTCACTACTTTATCAGAAACATTCTTAAGAGCTTTAATTAAATACGATAAGGCCAGAGGAAAAGCAAACACTTCCAGCCTACGTGTTTCCTAACAAAGGGGGGGAAATAAAGATAATGTGAGACCTCATGAGAGGAAATTCTTTCTGTGTTATTATTCACTGGAGGCAATATAGAGAAGAAACAAATATCCCCGTTGGTTGGTTGCTCAAATTAGTGTTGGGGTGTGTGTCACCATAATCTCCAGGTGTGCTGTTAATAATTATTGTTTATAATTCTTATAGCTCCTGCGGTCTTGACTATGCTACCACTCAGTGGATTTGTAACTGGCTGACTGACCGAACCCAAAGGGTGCTCATCAATGGTTCCTCTTCATCCTGGAGAAGAGTGACTAGTGGGGTGCCACAGGGTTCTGTCTTGGGCCCGGTCTTATTCAACATCTTTATCAACGACTTGGATGATGGACTCAAGGGCATCCTGATCAAATTTGCAGATGACACCAAACTGGGAGGGGTGGCTAACACCCCAGAGGACAGGATCACACTTCAAAACGACCTTGACAGATTAGAGAACTGGGCCAAAACAAACAAGATGAATTTTAACAGGGAAAAATGTAAAGTATCCTTTTATCCTTTTTCTCATTTCAACTTCTCTTCTTTACATTTAGCTGGATTGGGTGGCTCCTGCAGACCAATCATACTGCTGCATTGTTCTAGGACCAATCAGACTGCTGCATTTTGGATCCTATTCAACTCAGTACATAACACTCTGTTTCTATTATTCTTCTCCTGCTTCAGTTTCTGATTCTGGGCTTCTGTCTGCCACAGACTCTCCCCGCTCACTAAGCCATGTTACCTCTTCAGCTTCTGACTCCTCCTCCTGCCAGTCTTCTCCCTCTGACCACTCCCCTCTGACTCTGCAGACCGTTTTGCAAAGGGGAGCTGAAGAACCTTGAAAATGACAAGAGGAGGCATCTGGAAATACAAGAATCCTCATAGACTCTAGAGCTGGAAGGCTGATAAGGGATCTTTTGCAACCTGTCACTCCCCCACACCCAACATTTAGATTAATATAAACGCACTGCTGTGAAACATTAACCCAAATTACCTTAATAAATCACAGAACAATGTCTGAAGCTTGACTCAGCCAGGCAGTCTTCGGCTCAGGGTATTTGACTTGAACTTTACAGGGTTGCATTCCTATTGCTGGTTGTGTAGAAGTGTCTGTGGTGCTATTTGTAAGGTGCAGAGGAGAATAAATGCAGCTTTTAATACTTTCCAATAGGCGCATCTGACTAGATATACAGGGGTAAAAAAAAAAAACCCCACACCAGCTGAAATGTCTCCTACACAATAATTAAAATAGTATTTGTCATACTACTTTAGTATTTTTTTTAGTATTCTAGTAGTATTTTTTCATCATACTTTGGATAGCAGAAGCACATTTTTCTGAAATAAAATTGGAAGCACTTAGCTTTTACACTCCAAAGGTTGTGTCCCTGAGAGGGGGCAATGACAATAAAGATATTATTATTATTATTATTTACTCCATGTCATTCTCTGAGTGGAGCCCATCTGTTATATTTCTCCATGAGTCACTATGGACATGCATCCTGAATGGAAGGAGAGAATCCGTGAAATATTGTGACTCACTTGCTTCCTGTTGCCTCTTTTTCTTCTTTTGTAATTGCAGTGATTCCTGCTGCCTATTAGCACTGGCGGAGGAAGGGGTGTATGGTGGCTGCAGCACCGCCCCCCTGGGATGCTAGCCCCGCCATGCAGGTGGCTAGCCCCGCCCCTGGGTGCACAACATATGTGCCAGTCTGGGTGCCAGAGCAGCTAGCTCCGCCTCTGCCTATTAGGACTTGTAGGACAGAAGACATGGAGACCAACAGTAGGTGGCACTAGA